>NC_080029.1:109966122-110673751 GCF_030020395.1 Manis pentadactyla
ACTGGCTGAATCTCCTTAGATGCAGCCTTGAATGAAGTGTAGTAGAGCTATTGCAACAGGCTTTCCAAATGACTGGTAAACATGGTAGGGGGAATCCAGAATTACCAGAAGGGACCAAAAAACTGAATGGAAGAAGGGTCTCAGGATTTATGTTGAAGTTGCATTTCATAGCAAGCCCATCGTTCCTACTCAGGTTGGCTAACACAGATCAAAAAAAGAGCAAAACCTCCTGATGAAGCTTTGTTCACATTTTATATAGGATTAAGAAATTTTCCATTATCCATAGCAAATTAGATTTTTAAAAATTTGGAGTGGTCTGGGGAAGCTTAGCTACCTCATGGCTACCTCACTATAAATCAGTGTCCACGGCATTCATCTAAAGAAGAAGTGAGCTGCCTTTACCTGAAAATGCAAGAATCTTACCTAAGTGTGCCTCTTCCTGCAAACTCTCCAAGAAAGAGAATCTCTTGGGTGTGGTGGATGGGGAGAAACCTGAGACAGGAACCACAGGTACTCAAATGCCCAGGTGCTGACCTAGACCTTGAGGGGGCTTTGGAGGGCATGACCTCTAGCACAGAGCATGTCCTGCTGCTGGTGGGTTTTCCAGTAAATATCCCTTTTCCTCCTAAAACATCTGAAGGAAATATTTTACAAATTGAAGAGTATTTTCCCAGAGGGGACCATTTCTTCTTCTCATCTGATTATCCATGAGGTTTTAAGCACCATAGTTTAAAGGGGTTTCACTAGAATAAATTTTTGAATCAAATGGCTATGAAATCCCAATGGGCCCCCAACTGCTTTATTTTGCTAGCATATCATGAGCAATTGGAATTAAAATGGGACCAGAGAAGATAATCTATTCAAAGAGAAAGCCACCTGAAAGATAAAAATAAGTGGGAACAAATCAGCCACACAGCAAAACATTCGCAGCTCCAGGAAAATATCAATTAAAAGTATTAGCTGCAAATATTTCCTCAGGAACTCACACTAAAATTCCCTACTGTGTTTCTCTTAACTATTTACTTAGGTATTTTAATTTGTACCTAATGCAAAATGCTTTTCTTCCTAGTTTTGGTTTCCCATTTGCTTTATTCCTCTCTAGACAGAATAATAACTGGATGTTTTAAAACATATGACTGTTTTGACAACTTAAAATAAAGTAAGTGAGGTACCTCTTTATCACTAAGGAATCCTATAATTTGGTAATTTGGCACTCAGCTACCTTCAATGAGAATTCAGCTTATCTGAGCATCAACTACATCTCAGATGTTGTATGCCAGGCACTGTGGTTAGAAAGATGAATAAAGGCACAGCCCTGTTTTATGGAACTCCTTGTCTAGAAGAAAGTGCAAGCATGCAAACAAATCATTTTTTTATCATACTTTGTGATAAGTGATAAAGAGAAGTTACAGTATATGGAGGAGGAAATGAGTATCCCTGTCTGTGAGGAGTCTTTGAAGCTGTCTACTAAGCCCACCATTTGAAGGATGAACAGTAATTTCCCAAGTAAACAAGGGTAGAAGGACATTCCAGGCAGAGGAAATAGCATGCGGAAAGGGTGAGAAGTGTTGACAGCATGATACATGTCAGGGACCTTAAGAACTTAGATATTCTAGGACCATCAGATGCGAGGTAGAAAAGGAATATGAGAGAAGGAAGCAGAGGCCAGATCACAAAAGAACTCTGTCTGCCATGCCCATGAGTTCGGACCTCACTAGTAAGTACTGGGAGCACTGGGGCAAGGATTCAATAATCATATTCCTACTATGAAAAGATTACTTTGTCAGCAAAAGGAATGTCAGAGCCTGAGCTAAAGCCCATGGCAGAGGAAACTAAATGGGGAGGCTCTACTGGAGAGATATCAAAGAGGCAGAACTAACAGCCCTTGGTGCCTGAGTGGTAATACGGAGTAAGAAGTGGAAGAAGTTAGGGTAAGTCCCAAGTTTCTAACTTAGGAAACTCTGTGGTTAACGGTGCCACCCAAAAGGCTGGGGAAAACAGAAGAGACAATAGCTTTGAGAGGTAAAAGGTGGAGGTGGTGAAGATGATCATTCAGCTATGGAGAAAACAGTTCTTTTTTAAATTAAGGTATCATTGATATACAATCTTATGAAGGTTTCACATGAGCAACATTGTGGTTTCAACATTCACCCATCTTATCAAGTTCCCCATCCCCACCCCACTGCAATCACTGTCCATCAGCGTAGTAAGATGCTACAGAGTCACTACTCGTCTTCCTTGTGCTGTACTGCCTTCCCCGTGAACTACCTATATTGTGAGTGCTAATTATAACGCTCCTTGATCCTTTTCTCCCTTCCTCCCCACCCTCCTTCCCCAACCCATTCCCTTTGGTAACCAATGATCCCTTCTTGGAGTCTGTGAGTCTGCTGCTATTTTGTTCCTTCAGTTTTGCTTTGTTGTTATACTCCACAAATGAGGGAAATCATTTGGTACTTGACTTTCTCCGCCTGGCTTATTTCACTGAGCATAATACCCTCTAGCTCCATCCATGTTGTTGCAAATGGTAGGATTTGTTTCTTTCTTATGGCTGAATAGTATTCCATTGTGTATATGTACCACATCTTCTTTATCCATTCATCTACTCATAGACACTTAGGTTGCTTCCATATCTTGGCTATTGTAAATAGTGCTGTGATAAACATAGGGGTGCATATGTCTTTTTGAATCAAGGATCTTATTTTCTTTGGATAAATTCCTAGGAGTGGAATTACTGGGTCAAATGGTATTTCTATTTTTAGTTTTTTGAGGATATTATTGCTTCATATTGCTTTCCACGATGGTTGAACTAATTTACATTCCCACAACAGTATAGGAGAGTTCCCCTTTCTCCACATCCTCACCAGCATTTGTTGGTTCTTGTCTTTTGGTTGTTGGCCATCCTAACTGGTGTCAGATGATATCTTATTGTGGTTTTAATTTGCATTTCCATGATTAGTGATGTGGAGCATCTTTTTAGGTGCCTGTTGGCCATCTGAATTTCTTCTTTGGAGGAGTAGAGAAATTGAGTTTTCTACTGAGGTAAAGATATCTGGGAAATGGTTCTTAAAGATTACCTCGAGTAAAAAATCAGCCAAGGAGAAGATGAGAAGAACACAAAACCAAGGCAGACCCTGGAGAATGCCACCAGTATGTTGTGAGCAAGTGGAAGAAGCAACTCCAAACAAAGATGCTATGAACAAGAGTAATGCGTCCAAATTAGTGACGTTCAGACTCTTTTCAGCTGACTGCAGAGCACTTTCCTCAAATAAAATATCAACTGAGGTCCAGAATGTAAAAGAAAAGTAGAGTTGATCTTCCTGAAGGAACCCACCCTTTAGCAACAAGCATAGAACCTGAAAAGCACAGGATTGAATGATACTATGAGAATCAGGGAACACAAACTCCTCAACAGCAGCAGACCTGAGGCAAACACCGACCCCCAAAATGCAGGACAAATCTGGGTTTTAGTTCATTGCATATTTGATAGGTATGAACATACAGCAAGGACTGTTAGTACCAGATGACCACCTCCTTCATCTCCCACTGAAGAAGCAGAGGTCCAGAGCTGCTGAGTCAATCAGCTGTCCCAGCTCACAACCTGGAGGATGTCTGAGTGAGGACCAAGCTTCTATGTCAGGGTTCTTATTACTTTACTGACTCCATTCCAATTTCCTTGCAACTGAAACCCAAGGCTCAGGTAGAGTTAGCAATTCCATTGTAAGCTCTACAGGGATGAGAGCTCCAGATTTTGATGCCTACTGCAGTGCTGGGCTCCCTGGAAGAGATAAACAAGCACTTCCTGCATGAATAGCAAAGCATATCTGAAAAGGATGTTTGGGAATCTGGGGCACTCTCCACAAACTCAGTGTTAACCACATAGAAGAGTTCCTTCAATCCAGGTATATGGCACTGAAGGAATATTAAGACATCTGCCCAAAGAACAAGGAGAAGAACAAAGCAAGCCTAAAGTTGGTAGAAGGAGAGACATAATAAAGATCAGAGCAAAAATAAATAAAATAGAGAATAAGAAAACAATAGAAAAAAGTCAATGAAATCAACAGCTGGTTCTTCAAGAAAATAAAACAGACAAACCCCTAGCCAGACTCATTTAAGAAAAAAAGAGAGGATACAAAATCAGAAGTGGAAAAGGGTAAGTTACAACTGACACCACAGAAATTTAAAGGACTGCAACAGAATCCTATGAAAAATTATATGCCAATAAATTGGACAACCTACAAGAAATAGACAAATTCCTGGAAATCCTGGAAATTCTTAGAGATATTCTAAGACAGAGCCAGAAAGAAACACAAAATCTGAACAGACCAATTACCAGTAATGAAATGAATTGGTAATCAAAAAGCCCCCAACAAACAAAAGTCGAGGACCAGAAAACTTCATAGCTGAATCCTACCAAATATTTTAAAGAAGAACTAATACTCATCCTTCTTAAAGTAATCCAAAAATAGAAGAGGAGGAAATACTTTCAAACTCATTGTATGAGGCCAGCATCATTCCAATACTAAACCGAAGACAATGCAAAAATACTCAACAAAACATTAGCAAACCAAATTCAAAAATACATCAAAAGGATCATCCCTTGTGACAAAGTGGGATTTATTCCAGGGATGCAAGGATGGTACAATATTCATAAATCAGTCAACATGATACATTACATTAACAAAAGGAAGGATAAAAAACATATGATCATCTGAGTAGATGCTGAGAAAGCATTTGACAAAATTCAACAGCCATTCATGATAAAAACTCTCAACAAAGTGGGTATACAGGGCACATATCTCAAGATAATAAAGGCCATATACAACACACCCACAGCTAACATCATACTGTAAATTGCTGAAAGATTTTCTTCTAAGATCAGGAAGAAGACAAAGCTGTCCACTCTCACCACTTTTATTCAACATAGTACTAGAACTCTTTGCTATGGCAATCAGACATCTGCAGATGACATGATACTATATACAGACAACCCTAAAGACTCCACCAAAAAACTATTATAACTAATAAGATTCAGCAAAATCACAGGATGCAGAATCAGTATACTGAAATACATTGCATTCCTCTAAACTAACAACAAACTAGTAGAAAGAGAAATCAGGAAAACAATTCCATTTACAATTGTTCAAAAAGAATAAAATATCTAGGAATAAACCTAATTAAGTAGGTAAAAGACCTGTACTCTGAAAACTATAAGACACTAATGAAAGAAATTGAAGAAGACATAAATCAAAGAAAATCTACCCCATACTCATGGATAGGAAGAATTAATATTGTCAAAATAGCCATCCTGCCCAAAGAAATTTACAGATTCAATGCAATCCCTATCAAAATACCAATGGCATGTTTCAATGAATTAGAGCAAATAATCCTAAAATTGATATGAAGCCAAAAAGACCCCAAATAGCCAAAGCAATCTTGAGAAAGAAAAACAAAGCTGGGAATATCAGGCTCCCTAACATCAAGCTATACTACAAAGCTACAGTAATCAAAACAGTATGGTACTGGCACAAGAACAGATGCAAAGATCAATGGAACAGAATAGAGTACACACATACATGGTCAATTAATACATGACAAAGGAGGCAAGAGTATATAATGGAAAAGACAGTCTCTTCAATAAATGGTTTGGGAAAACTGAACACCTACATACAAGAGAATGACACTATATTATTCCCTAACACCAACACAAAAGTAAACTCAAAGTGGATTAAAGCCCTAAATATAAGACATGAAATGATAAAACTCTTTAAAGAAAACATAGGCAAAAATCTCCTGAACAGAGTGTGAGTAATTTTTTCTGGACACATTTCACCAGGCAAGGGAAACAAAAGCAAAAATAAACAAGTGAGACTATCATGAACTAAAAAGCTTCTGTACAGCAAAGGAAACAATCAACAAAATAAGAAGGCAACCTAGAGTATGGGAGAATATATTCATAAATGATATACCTGATAATGGGTTACATCCAAAATATATTAAAAAGCTCATATGACTCAGCGCCAAAAAAACCAAATAACCCAATTAAAAAATGGGCAGAGGACCTGAACAGACATTTTTCTAAAGAAGACATACAGATGGACAACAGGCACATGAAAAGATTTTCTACATTGCTAATCATCAGGCAAATACAAATCAAAACCACAGTGAGATATCACCACACACCAGTCAGAATGGCCACTATCCAAAAGACAAGAAATAATAAGTGTTGGCAAGGATATGGAGAGAAGGGAACCCTCCTACACTGTTGGAATGTAAATCTGTGCTACCATTATGAAAAGCAGTATGGAGGTTCCTCAAAAACCTAAAAACAAATACCATATGGCTAATTCTACTTCTAAGAATTTACCTGAAGAAAACAAAATCTCTGATTCAAAAAGATATATGCATCCCTATGTTTACTGCCACATTATTTACAATAACCAAGATATGGGAGCAACTAAAGTGCCCATAAACAGACGGATGGATAAAGATGTGGCACATACATACAGTGGAATATTACTCAGCCAAAAAAAGAAATCCTACCATTTGCAACAGCATGGATGGACTTAAAAGGTATTATGCTAAATGAAATAAGCCAGGTGGAGAAAGGCAAAAGCATATGATTTCACTTATATGTGGAATGTAAAAACAAAAAACAAAATGAACAAAAGAGCAACAGACTCACATACTGAGAAGTGACTGTGGTTATCATGGCAGAGGGGTGGGGGCGGGTGGATAAAATAGGTGAAGAGAATAAAGAGGCACAAAGTCTCAAACATAAATTAGTCATGGGGAAGAAAGTATAGCATAGATAATATAGTTAATAGTTCTGTAACATCTTTATTGACAGACAGTAACTACACTGGTTGGGGTGAGCACTTAATAATGTGTTTAACTGCTGAATCACTATATTGTATACTTGAAACCAATATAATACTGTATATCAATATATATATATATGTATTGTATATACTTCAATAAAGAATCAGAAAAATAATTAAGTAATTAGTAAATAAGAAAGAAGAAGATGTCTCCAGTCAGATAGCAAAGGCAGCTAGGAACAAATTACAGATGATTATCACAATAGCACTGTGACATTCTAACCTTCTAAGACTGCAAGACAATCTCATGAGAATATCTGAGCAAGATGACGGGACCAGCTTCTACACCAGACCGGCAGCTACACTCTGAGCAAGTGGAGGTGGTGGGAACACGGCGGGAAATGGAGTCTGAGCGCAAGGCTCTCCTGTCTCCTTCCATGCTGCGTGGCTTCTCACTGCTAAAATACCCTAGTAGAAGTCAGCCATAATCTTAAAAACTCTTGGAAATAGGAAGAAAGCTTAAAAGATTTATTATCCACCGACCTCAAGGGTCAGTTTGAGACAGATGCTGGAAGAGGAAGGAGGAGCAGACAAGCAATTTGCCTTTTAATTTATCTTGCTCTTCTGGAGGAGATTAACTTTTGGCTTGCTGCAGCACAGTTCACCTCTAAGTGTGCTGCTGGCAAGGTTAGCGACTTACTGCTTGTAGCTTTGCCACCATGAAGAGACCCCTCCACACACACACCACACCCCTCCGGTAGGGGTTTCTCTTTTATACCAGTGGAATGATACCAGTAGAATGAAGATGAGAAGTTTCAAGCTTGGTCAGACATAGAATCTCTCATTTGAGTAACAAGAATCTAGATGCAGACTATAGGGTAACAAGACGGTAAGTATGTAGCTCAGTTTTCCATCCAAAGAAATCCCAGTCTCTTTCTTGTCCAGAAGTGGCATCACAGACAATTTAATTAGGCACGGTAAAATTATCCAAAATGTAATCTGGCTTGGAAGAAGGAAGGTCCACTCTTAATGTTCCCAAGTATTATATGTGGAGTTTGAGGATCAAATATAAAACTGAGGCTAGCTAATGATTGCTCAACTTCCAAAAAAGTCCCGGCAGGTCACCCAAGGAGTTGATGTCCTCCTAAGGCTGTTCTGGAATCCTGTTAGCAGAACAGAATGTCCCACAAGATTCCAGGAATTTCCACATCACAAGTACAAATAATTTTTTCAGTATTTTAGCCTTTGTTCAGTAGGAGTTTGTTTTGGGACTAGACTCTATGGAGATTTTTTGTCACTGGCTTTTTAAGATAAACATGGATGGAAAGCCAAAGGAGAGTCTCCCAACCCGCCATGGGGACGTGTCTCATTGCAGGGAGTGGGGGTCTTAGGTTGGGGGGATGGCCCACCAAGCAGCCCTTTTGGGAAACCAAAGGACAGAAAACACTCAGGCACCAAGTTTAGGCCAGGGTTACACATTACAGTTCAGCATGACGAAGTACAGAGGCAACTATCAGCACCCACGGCACGGATGTGAGTTAATCTTGCAGTGCTAAGAAAAACCAGATGGACTGTGGAAGAGGGAGTGACGTTCAGGCTCTCCGCCTTCTGAGGCGTCCTTATCCAGCCGCCACTTCTCAGGAGCAAGTGATGGCAAGAGTGCCTGTGGACTGGACCAAGGGCCCCAGCCAGGCCAGGCCTCCGGCAGTGATTCTGGTCTTGGCCTCCACAAAGAAGCTCAAGGGAAACAATGGGAACTATACTGACAGAACCCAGCCTCTCTCCATGCTTGCTTCATCCTTGCAGCCACTCACTGAAGTCCTACTTCAGCTCACAGAGACTATGTAATAATAGCTAATCATTAAGCCACCATCTATTAAGGATTACACAGGCATTATAAACACACACACACACGTAGTAGTCTTCACTACAGCCTTATTAATGGGTATTATTTTCAACTCCATGTTGCAGATCAGAAAACAGAGGCTCAAAAGGGTCATATAATGCTCCTTGAGTTACATAACTAATAGGCAGTCTTCAAATCCAGGTTGATCTGGTTCCACAGCTGTGCTCTCTCCACTCTAGAAGGTGCAGGGACCAAGTACCTAGCCTAGGACACATCCCCAGTGTCCTGCGGGGCCGCACCTCCGAGCTCACTCTCGTTGGCTCACTCGGCTTGCTTTTCACCACCTTCACACTGATCCATAAAAAGGCTATGACAGGAGGATCCTGGTGGTCTGGCTGGCACTAAGAATGGACAGAGAGGATGCAGCCACTCCCTTCTGTTGGACACATGCCCCAGAATGCTGAGCCCTAATTGACTAAATCCTATATAAAGAAGAGAGAACAATTTACCTAAAGGAAAAAGTAGCACACTGACAAAACTAGGAAAAAAAGAGCAGAAAATGGAGCTACTCTAAGGGACCAGATACACAAACCTGAAGATGTTGAAGGAGAAGGCAAATGTGTCTTTTCTTTTTAATGTTTGTGTGATTATGATTATCCAGTTTTATGTACTAGGTTTAATCAAACCTCATAAAAACGAGGAACTCATTTTATCCTATATATTACACTTTCTCATCCTCTCTAGTGACTTCCTTCAATATAATTATAGTTAGCTGTGTATGAATGTGTCTCCCTAGGGGCAGGGCTGGCTTTTTAAATCTCCGTTCCCCTTGGCCACCACCCAGCCCTGGGCTTCGAGCAGAGGTCTTCTCCAATGCATGTATGTTCAAGGTATGAACAAGGACATGAATGAGGGAATAACTGTCGGATTTCACATGTGGCATGAGTGGCCATGTTTATATTTTCTTTGTAAATATAACTTTAAAATTTTCTTTCTTTCCTTTGAAGGGAAGCAGCTGCCTGGACTCTCCTGCAGTCGGCTGCTTCAGCACCTGCAGAGTGGGCAGAGGCACCTGGCCGTGGCCAGCCTGGGCTGCAGAGGCCCTGTGGCTTTCCAGAATACTCGATGGCCACTGCCAATCACACTTCCCATATCGACCTCTGAATTCCTATCATGTTTAGGCAACTTCCATCACCACCTCCCAAATTCTCCCAATCCCTACTCCAACACTGAGGAAGAAATGACTCTTGAGAACTCCCAGAATTGACTACTCCCTCTTTTCTGTAGAAGGGGGAACGGGAGACAAGTAACCGATCTCTGACAGGTCTGAATATTAGTGAGGCAGCGGTAATGATGGCCGAAAACCAGGGCCCACTGGAGAGGTACTTAGGAGTCACAAGTGAACGGCCTTGAGGGGCTGGGTAAGAGGGACGGAAGGTGGCTTGGAAGTCTCCCCGGCCTCAGGATTAACTACTGAGGACCAAAGGGCCATTGGGCCATCGAGGCTGCAAGCAAAGATGGAAGAAGCAGAGCACAAGGAATTGTGGGAGGGCTCTCTGGTCTTTCTTGACATCACTTTATAGACTCATCATCTGTATGTTGATGAGAACCATTTGTATGGAACTTCATGCTATTGGAGGTTGACGATCACCCCCAAGTTTGGTGCCTATATTCCAAATAACTTTCCTTTCCTTGGTTCTAAACATGCCTTTCAGTCTTCTCTCCATCTCAGTTCTTTCCCTTCTGACTCCTCAGTCACCCTTCACAAATTTTGCAGGTGGGCCCTGGGTACACACAACTGGGCCCTGTTGGCCACACCCTCGCTCCTCTGCTCCAATCCCCTCACGCATCTGCAGACAGTTGACGCGTCCCTTCTCCACCTCAGCACTTTCACACCAGTTTCATCTTTTCAGTCAGCCTCCTGTCCCTTGAACCATTCCCATGCTCTCTCTCTGCATCTTCCCCAGCTCCCTATCTTTCCAAGATATGAGGACTTGAAGTAGCATTCCGGATCATAGGTGTGGATGCCTGTGATTCCACATACAGCCCCTGTGCCTTCACATAAAGGGCTGCTCCTTTCTCATTAAAACCCACCTCCGTACTGATTAGAACTCTGGATACACAAGCTTTCCCACCCATTGCATTTAATATACATACACATATGTATGCACGTATATGTGCACACATGTATAATTATTTGTTCCAGATTAAAATTAAGTACCTGCTATATTCCAAATGCAGAGTATGACTCTTTCAGATAAAAGAGGCTTATTTGGAATCAAGTAAAAGGCTGTTCTGTCTTTAAGACACAAGAAGCTTCCTGTGATTTCATTTTCCTTGGTCCCCATCTATCTGAACACTGCTCAGCAAATGAAGTTCTGCAGAAAAGAAGGAGCTAGGATGGCATCACTGACACCGTTAAAGAACAGAGGAACATTTTTAGCACAAGTACCATCACACACGTTTTCCACTGCTTCGATAAAATGACATACACTGTACAAAAATGACACCTGCCATCTATTCTTAAATACATCACAAAATACAGTGATTTTACACATAAATCTTTAACAGAGGAGGAACAAAGAGACAAGAGCTCAGCGTTCGTTTCCAGTCAGCTCTGGTTGTGGCGGCCATAGGCACAAGGTCAGGAGCAGTGTCCCTGCAAAGGGGAACAGGAAGCAGAAACCCCGCACCCACCCAAGCCCACTGCTTTTAAACTGTTATTTTTTTTTCTTCATTTCAAAATTATCTAAAGACCAATTGGTTCCAGGCAGCTCTTTCTGTATATTAATTTTTAATTGGAGAAATAGCAATTAGATGGCTGCATTGATTGCCAGTTCCCGTAATCTTTTTTAATTCGAGATAACAATCTATTCAAAAAATGAGTTTGTCCCTAAAATATCTTTTCTTAATGGCAATAATAACCGAGGTTATATACAAAACCAGCAGAGCAGCCCACAGGGAAGGGATCTAAATTATACATGGAATATTCTGCACCTGGTTTGGCAGTTACAACAGAAACCTTACCGCAGGTGCCCTATGGAAATGGCCGATTTCATATGTTGTCTTTTAATATCATTTCTGAAACAACCAACTCATCTCCAAAGATAAGATTGTCGTGGTATGAGGCCTGTTTCCCTACACCCAAGAAACTTCACACATAGACATTAGGAAATTCTTGTTTTGCTCCTTGCTGTGGACCCCAGCAAGAGGAAGATTGTGAGGGAGAAACAGAAATTAAGAGCAAAGTAGACGCCCTGCTTCGGAGGAACACTCGGGCGAGGGCTGAGCAAAGTGAAAGCCAGTGCAGTGCACCGTCTGGCAGATCTCAGGCGTTCCCCCAGTACTGCTAACTGTCAGGAAGGCTGAGGGTTCCAAGGGAGCCTGCAAGAAATAGGCCTCCTTTTCCAGCCAGGTTCTGAGCAATTTCAGAAACAGAAGAGTCGTCAAGATGGGAGCCAAACACCACCGTTTATTACCCACAGAAGCTAAGCAAGGGGATAAGGCTGAGGTGGGCGTCCCGTGGACCAGCGGGCTGAAGCCCTGAGATAGGAAGACTTCTTACCTCACTGGATCCCAGGCTGTCGGGAAAGGACTGCAGATGGAGGAATACAGGACCTCAACTGCTCCCTAAAAAAGGAAGGGGCACTCCCAAGAGCAAAGGTACCGTTGTGCTCAGCGTACTTAGTTACTCTCTCCGCACCTGCCACTTGCCAAGCAGACAGGTCCACTCCACCTCCCCAGGGGTGGGTGTTAGAAGACAGAGAACAGAGGCCGGAAGGGTGGTGTGGACAGGAAACAACATTCTTCATGGAATCCAAGACTGAGAAAATGCTTTTCCTCTAAAAAGAAGGTGAAATTGGAGTCCCGAAAAGGCAACTGAAAGTGGTTTGCTCCCACCCAGTATGATATGATTTCTTTTGTCTCTCTCATATAATAGTATCTTAAAATTTCATAAGATTTTGCATTTTGTTTCATAAGAAGTCATGGAAAAGGTTTTGGCAAAATCATCTGTGAAATTTTATAAGAGAGACCATTTGGAGAAGTCTCTGAAACTGAGCAGGTCTGGGTTTGAATTCTTCCCTTCGAGTTTTGAGTAAGTTATGTGTCTCAATTTCTTCATTTGAAAAACAGGGATAACGACAGTCCCTACTGAGTAGGACATTAGAATAGACAGGTCAGACGAAAGGCTCTGGCAGGCAATAAGCACTCAATTGTTATGCAAATTTATGTCAGTGATTATATTCCAGAAAGATTTCTGTGTTTACGCAATGGGTCTCTTGCCTGCTGGTCCCCACTGAGAAGCCTGCGGTTCGTGTTCTTCAGCCAGAGCAGCTTTGTTTTTGCCTCTCAGCTGAACACTCCTCTCTGCCTGCTGCGCCATCCCCTGCTCCTTCAAGCACACCTCAGTCCACATCTGCTGGAAGCCTGTGATGCAAGGTGCTGGGGGCAGAGGTGGATGGGAGAGAGATGCAGAGAAGACCCCCTGAGAGCTTCTAATCTGGCAAGAATGAACAAACCTGAAAATGACATACAATTTATTCCTAAGGATAAGTGCCTCAGAAACACACCACTCGCAGGGATTGATAAGGTCTAAGACATAGATAGTTCAAGAATGTGATGGATAAATTCATGGATAATAATAATAGTTAACATTTATTGTACAGTTATCACAGTATTAAGGACTTGACTTATATTATCTCATTTAAAAATGACAGATGCTCATGAAGCTGGGATAAAAGGAGTACGTCTAATGTTGAGTTTCTGGGAAACAGACTCTCAGGCAGAGACTTGTGACCAGGAAGCTGACTAGGGAGAAGTTGCAGAAATACCACCTGTGAGGAGCAAGGGACCCAGGGCTGCTCAAGGGGAGAAGCACAGACCCAAGGCAGTCCCTGGAGTCTCGGCTGGCCCCACAGGGGGCTGTGAAGCCAGCACGGCCCTCGTGGTATCCCCAGTGCAGACAAGGGGCCAGACTTCAGTCCCTGCGATGTCCAGTCACTGGGAACAGGCTGCTCCTGAGGAGGGGCGGGACGTGAATGAGGCAGCACCCTTCAGCAGGGAGCAAACCCCAGGGGAAGACTCAGCTGTGAGCTGTCAGCGGCAGTGTTGTGGGTAATTGGGGGCTGAGTGCCTTAGTCCTCGAGTAGGGATCTGGTGGCACAACACAGTGTCCACCCTATGGAGAGAGGATTCAAAGGAAGCTAAATTTATTGAGCAGCTCTTATACTCCAGGCACTGTGCAGGGCACTTTCTTTATTATCATTAATCCTGTTGGGTATAAGACCATCAGTGACTTATTCCAACTTCCAGAGAGATTTCAAGATCCCCTTCTTCTTCTAACCCAGAGGTTCTCACTGGGAGTAATTAGGGCCCCCAACTCCCCCCACCCCAGGGGACATTGCCAGGGCAATGCCTGGAGACGTTTGCTTGTCACAACTGACAGTAAGGTCCCATAGGCACAGGTAGAGGCTAGAGATGCTGCAAAACACACCACAGTGCACAGAACAGCCCCCACAATGAAGAATTACCCAGCCCCAAGTGTCCACAGTGCTGAGGCTGAGACACTCTGCTGTGACCCACAGAAGGAGAACACACACTGGGCTAAAGGATCTGCAGTTTTCATCCATGTGCCTCATTTTCTTGGCTTTTTCCTCTCCTGGTTCTTCTGGCATCTCTAAGCCTCTTAAATTTTCTGAATGGTGGATTTGATTCCTTGCCTTGCTTTATCTTTGTACCTCTTCTTGCCATCAGAGGGGTAAGACTCCGAAGGCCCAAATGAGGTAGGTAAGGAGAAGGGGGCTCAGGGAGCTACATTTACTCTGGATCTTTGGGCAGAGAAGCAATGACTCTCTCAGCTTTCAGCTTACCAAGGTATAACTTCGCTTGGTTATAATAATAAACAATATGCATATTCCTGGAATGCCTCCTCTGCAGATCTTCAACAAACTCTTCCAGTCAATGGGGAATTCAGGATCCCAACCATCTCTATCTTTTCCATCAGAAGAATAACTAAGAACAGTCATTACTGTCACCATGTTACAGATGAAAAAAACTGGGTCCTAGAAAGGTTAAGCAACCTGCCATGGTCGAACAGTCAGTCAATGATGCAAGGCTGAGATGTATAACCAGATTTGTGTAGTTACACAAAACCCATGCTCATTTGTTTGAGAGACACACGTACTCTGAAATTTATCAGAGGGGACATGCATGTCTTCCTTTATGTCCCTTGCAAACTGGGCTGAAAAAACCTTGGGCTGGACCCTGTCTCATAAGCTTTCTGTTCTTTTCTTATTTGAAGTGTAAGAGCTCTGAGCTTTCCTATTTCTAAGGGAAGGCAAGAAATGAAAGTCAGGATGGGTGATTTATATAAAGTGATAATGTGAGCCCATCTCCTTGCAGCCATCAGTTTAGTCTGCAATAAAAAACGACTGGTCTGACACCCTCCACTTCCTGAATATCCAGAAGGCCTAACTGCTTAGACCCTCAGACATAAAGCTCTCTCTTAATGGACCTGTCAATTTCTTAAAGTGAGCAGTTTTTCATGACACTCCATAAAACTGGAAAAAAATAAAATTAAAAAAGAACATAGCATTTAACATGAAAATACGGATATTATTTATTGAGCATGAGCTAAAAGAAGCAGAAAAAGAAACAGATAGAGGAACAATGGCTGATGATGGAAAATAGACAATTGCCTAGGAAGAGGATTCATTACCTATGAAACAGGGCCCTTATTTTTAGAAAGTTAAAAAAAACAAAAGACAGTCATTAAGTATTAACTTAAAAGTAAAAAAGCTTTATGTTCTTCTAATAACAATCTAGTATCCTTGTTACAACAGATTTACTAACCTCAATTTAGACCCTCAGAGATCAGATTCATGTTCCATAAAATATATAGGGGAATACATTACTGAGCAAATATAAAGTAATAGATTACATAAATATCTACGCCCCATTAAATTTTCAGTTATAAACTATGTTCCTTTCTTGAGCCATTTTAATTCATGAAATTATTTACAAGTTTACAGACACCAAGGAACAAACTGGATATACTGTGTTATGCAAATGGTTTTCCAAATATGGAAGTCATAAGAATAGAGTACATTTAGTGATCAACATGTAATTATAAAGAATATTTCAAGGTTTCATTAATGGCAGCTGTTTACATGATATTTGGAAGTTTTCAATGATTTTTATTAATCCTTTATAAATGTAGCTAATTTACATTTATAACATTAAAGGTCGTCCTCCTTTACATTGGTCTGTTATCATATGCCCCAAGTTTTAAGTCTGTTCAAATATAATTTTGACATTTATCAGACAAACTGAGAATTCAGAAGCTAACCTCAATATGATGGGTTTAGATATTTTTTCAGAGATAGCATAACATAATGAACAAGCACCAGAGTTCAAGTCAGTAGAGATGGGTTAGGGTCTCACTCTACCACAATCAAGCTGTGTGACCTTGGGCAGGTCGCTGAACCTCGCTGTCTTGTTTCTTATTTGGAAATGGATGTATTAATCTCTGCCCTACCAACTTCTCAGGGTTGTTATGAGGACACTTGAGCTAGTTATGTGAAAACACCTTGTCCATTGAATGAAAGTAAACGAGAATGTCATCATGAGAAATATAATTATATGTTTGGAGAACATTCTGTTGACAAAGACACAGTGATCGAGTACAGACATATTCTCCAGCGAGAACGTATATTGGTTCCACACGCCTAGGGCTATCATGAGGTTATGAAAACGTTTTGAATACTGTAAAGCACTATCAAAATGGTGTATAATAGTAACAACAGCAAGAACAATATAGCAAGGGATCATTACTAAATCATGAAAGTAGAAAAATTGTACAGGGCATCCAGTCAAACTTGAATGTCAGATAAATAATTTTTTTTTTTACCATAAGCATGTCCCAAATATAGCACAGGTATACTTACACTAAAAATTATTCATTGTTTATCTGACATTCAACTTTAACTGGGCATCCTGGTTTGGTGCTGTTTGGTAGTGGAAAGGGGCTCTAAATCTGGCAACTTAAAGTAGAAGGCCTTGAGAATTCTTTTTCACCTTTCTCCAAGCATGACAAACCATCTTGATCACTGAGAATATTCACTTCTTGCTTCAACCCTTGTTTTGTTTAGCTCAAATATGAAGTATGCTCCCTCTTGAGCCACTCCTTCTAGGTCTCCTGGCACCTGCACTACTGCAAACCAGTAGAACATTATTATTTCCCAATACATTCATTGAGAATTTTTCTTCCCAACTAAATGCTGAATTAACTGAAGAAAGAGTTATTCAGTTTGAGCACCCAGTGCCTGGTTCAATGCCTGGCACATAGTAGATGGCCAGAAATGTTTTGTGAATGGAAGACTGCAGCTTTCTTATCACTCCATGCTCTCAATATGGGGCATTTTGCTCATGTCTGCTACTTAAGTAATCAAGAGGCAACACAAAAGTCAGCAATCCACATCTCCAATCTGGCCTTCACTCATCTCCAGATCATTTTTTACAAGAAATTACTGCCTGTTTCCACCTAGATTCCGGTGAGCATCTCAAATGCAACATTTCCAAGGCTGAACACATCTCCTTCCCCTTACAGGTACTTCTCTTTTGGTGCCATATCCTATATCCGAGGCCAGAAAACCAGAATCCTTGACTACTTCCTTTTCCTCACTTCCTTCATCACTGTCCTTTTTGTCAAAAATTTTTGAGGAGTTTTTGAAGGGAAAGTTCTGATTCAGCTGGCTTGGCCTGTGGCTCAGGAATGGGTATTTTTTTAAAACCACTCCATTTGATTCAGTGGTGTTTGGGTACCAGTATCCTCTAGAATGTTAGCCGAAGACCTAGAAACAGCCATCTCTATAGGCTTACTAATTCCTTCTGAAACATCAAGGTATCCCCAGCTGTTTTATATTCATAATTTTGAAAGCCTTTTTAACTTTTGACCTGAAATACTATTTTTATTTGCATATCGGGATTTCTAGTGTTCTTTGCATTCTTAGGTACAATTTGGGGTAACTTGCCCCCAATATACATACTTCAAGAATGTATTTCTCATTTTAACAATGAAAATTGAAAAAAAATTAATATAAAAATTCATGTTAAGAGTAACACTTGTTTGGTAAAGTATTCATTTTAGTACAAGTCTTCTCACCTAGATTCTAAAAGCACCATAAATTAAAAACAAAAGGAGTAAGGAAAACAAAGATTTTGGATTATTTGTAGTTATTCATATACACACACAACTATATACCTGCACATACACACACACACACACACACACACACATATATATATATATAAGCACATACAAATATTAGGGTAGTTTTTCAGCTAAGGATTTATAGATGACCTGACTTCCACAACCTTTCTTGGACTACACTAAAACCCAGAAGGAAGCTTAATTGTAGGTATTCAAAAACACTCCCAATTTGCTATCTGTCTAGACAGCAAACCATTTATCTCCCCCATCCTGCAACCTCTCAAATAGAAATAACTCTGAGAAAGTCTTACAATCAGTGAAAAAAAATGTTTTTTCAAAACTTTTAAAATAAATGGTTTGCCCAGGGGTAAGACCTTTTATACCATTTTAGCCAAGAGCAAATTTCCCTAGACAAATTGGCTGACTGCTGCTTGAATTCTCAGCTGAAACAGAGGCACTCCTATTATTGATATTATCTGCCCATGTTTTTTTTTTTTTTAATCCACGTACTTTGTTTCGCTGGAAGAAAATTGGATTATATTAGGTTGTGTACAACACAGAGCTTCAAAACATTCACCCTGTCAAAATAATTTCTTAATTAGTCATATGACATACTTTCTTGAGAAAGAACTTGTCAGGAAAATATCCTGCAGTGGGGAGCTTAAGTTAAATTCATTCTCAGGATTTTAATAAGACTACATTTTGCCTCCTATATGGAGGGGGAAGAAAATAATTGTCTGACAAATTCTTTGCTTCCTTGGAAACCCACTTCAGGAAAAAAGAAAAGTTTCAGCTACTTTTTATAAAGAAATTCCTTACATTTTTGTTAGGAAAATAAAAAATGCATTAGGTTATTACACATTGGGTTGGTGACAAAACTTTAAGAAAATAAGGTATTGAAAGAAAAAAAAAACCTTCCCTTCTCAAAAATATTATCTATCCATGAGTTGGTGTTAAACAAATTGATCAAATACAAGGATACAATTAAAGAGCACACGGTGCTGCACCTGCAACTGATGTACAAATACCACTCAATCTACAAGTATTTCAAAGATACTGCTTTATTCATATCAAACATAATCAAACTGGTTCGAGCTTACAAAATTGCATATTTGGATTTTCAACCTTGTTTAGTCATGACATTGCTTAGTGATAATAAGAAAACCAATTAACTTTTCTAGACCTCCTTTCATTCATCTGTAAAATGGGTATAGCAAGTACACCCTGATACACGGGGTTATTATGAGGAGTAAATATCATGATTGTGGCCACACTTTGAAAACTGAAAAGTAGCCTATATTGGCAGCCATTCAACCTACCAAGTGTCTACTCTAGATGAGGCATTATTTTAGATGTTTATATTTAATTCTCCTACATGGACTATGAGCAAGGAATTCTTCATCACTTAAAAGTTTGGCTAAGAAAGAGGATTAATGATGGTGGCATGAGAGGTGAGACAGAGGCTTCCTACTAAAACTGCACATAATATGAAAATATAATTAATACAACTAAACCTGAAAGAGCACCAGGAAAGATGACTGCGTCAGACTGGAGAAAAGAGCAGACGTCACAGAACAGGGTAATGTACCAAAGCTGTGGCCCGGTGGGACTCAAGCCCTTCCCCCAGCTCACTTGCTGGAGGAAGAGAAACAGAGCAGGGAGGGAGTGGAGGCCTGGGACTGCTGAATACCTAACTAAGGAGATCTGCTGTGGGAGCACAAACATACATTTCATGGTGCTTTCATGATATTCTCATGAGTAGGGGATTGGAAAGCTAAGACAGACAGAATTCCTGGAGAGACTGAGATTCCAGCCACTTGTGGAAAATAGGGATCCATATCCGGCTGCTCTGGGACAAAAGAAAGGCGGTCAGTCTGAGAGACTTCCTAACAGGAAGCCCTTAGCAAGAGGGCTGCTAAAGGGGCAGGGAGTGCACAGAGCTTACTGCTCAGGAGAAAGGACATGTAGACAAAATTGTTTGGGTACACTCGGCCCAGCAGGTTGGGAGCTTTCACGATTTCCAGGTGCTCCAGATCCCTGGCTGGCTACACAGCTCCAAGGACCCCCTCCATGATATGCAGCCTACTGCACCTTTCTCCCGGCCAGCCCCACCTGGCTCAAAAACTGGGAAACTGCTCCTTGGTATTAGGCCAGCCAGAGGGAAGATCTGTCTACAGCAACTACAAACACAAAGCATCAAGGCTTCTACCTGTGTGCTCGGCCCACTGGTTTAGGCAGAGGAGACAGGCATAGCAGCCAGGAAGCAGAAAACAGATCTTTCCTCCCCCTAGGCATCAATACCACTCCCCTGTGACCCTGACATTGCTTCAGGGGCTGAGCAGCTCCAGATAGTAGAGTTTCTGGACACTAGAGGGGGCCATATACAAACATGAAATGCCAAAGGAACCTGCTCCAGAGTAAAATTAATATAACTCCTGAGGAAGATGACATGAACCTCAGGACTCTTCCTGAAAGGGAGTTCAAAATAAAAATTATTAACATGCTAATGGAGGTACGGAAAGATATTCAAGAACTCAGGAATGAATTCCGGTCAGAGATCCAATCGTTGAAAAGCACAATGGAGGGTATTAAAAGCAGATTGGATATGGCAGAGGAGACAATAAATGAAATAGAAACTAGAGAAGAGAAATACAAAGAAGCTGAGGCACAGAGAGAAAAAAGGATCTCTAAGAATGAAAGAATATTGAGAGAACTGTGTGACCAATCCAAACAGAACAATATTCTCATTATGGGGGTACCAGAAGAAGAAGAAGAGAGAGAAAGGGATAGACACTGTCTTTGAGGAGGTAACTGTTGAAAACTTCCCCAGTTTGGGGAAGGAGATACTCTCTCAGGCCATGGAGATCCACAAATCTCCCAACAAAAGGGACCCAGGAAAGACAACACCAAGACATATAGTAATTAAAATGGCAAAGATCAAGGATAAGGACAGACTATTAAAAGCATCCAGAGAGAGAAATAAGATCACATACAAAGGAAAGTGCATCGGGCTAACATAAGACTTCTCAGCAGAAACCTTGCAGGCCAGAAGGGAGTGGCATGATGTATTTAATGCAATGAAGCAGAAGGGCCTGGAACCAAGATTACTTTATCCGGCAAGATTATAATTTAAATTTGAAGGAGGGATTAAACAATTTCCAGATAAGCAAAAGCTGAGAGAATTTACCTCCCACAAACCATCTCTACAGTCTATTTTGGACGGACTGCTATAGATGGAAGTGTTCCTAAGGTTTAATAGCTGTCACCAGAGGTAATAAAGCCACAGTAAAGAAAGTAGAAGAGCTAATTACTAAGCAAATGCAAAATGAAATTAACTATCCCCAAAGTCAATCAAGGGATAGACAAAGAGTACAGACTATGATACCTAATATATAAAGAATGGAGGAAGAAGAAAAAAGAGGAGAAAAAGAAAAGAACCCTTAGATTGTGTTTGTAATAGTATATTAAGTGAGTTAAGTTAGACTCTCAGATAGTAAGGAAGTTAACCTTGAACCTTTGGTAACCATGAATCTAAAGTCTGCAATAGCAATAAGTACATACCTAATTGTATGTAAATGGATTGAATGCACCAAAAGACATAGAGTCAATGAATGGATAAAAAAACAAGACCCAACTATATGCTGCCTACAAGAGACTCACTTTAAATCTAAAGACATATACAGCCTAAAAGTGAAGGGATAGAAAAAGGTATTTCATGCAACTAATAAAGAGAAAAAAGCAGGAGTTGCAGTACTTGTATCAGACAAAAAAGACTTCAAAACAAAGAAAGTCATAAGAGACAAAGAAGGACATTACATAATGATAAAGGGGTCAATCCAGCAAGGAGATATTAGCATTATAAATATCTATGTTCCCAAAACAGGAGCACCTGCATATGTGAAACAAATACTAACTTAATTAAAAGGGGAAATAAAATGCAATGCATTCATTCTAGGGGACTTCAACACTTCACTCACTCTGAAGGACAGATCAACCAGACAGAAAATAAGTAAGGACACAGAGGCACTGAACAACACATTAGAACAGATGGACCTAATATACATCTACAGAACTCTACACCCAAAAGCAGCAGAATACACATTCTTCTCAAGTGCACATGGAACATTTTTAAGAATAGATCATATACTAGGCCACAAAAAGAGGCTCAGTAAATTCAAAATGATTGAAATTGTACCAACCAGTTTCTCAGACCAAAAAGGTATGAAACTAGAAATAAAATAAGCAAAGAAAATGAAAAATCCCAAAAAACACATGGAAGCTTCACAACATGCTCCTAAATAACCAATGAATCAATGACCAAATAAAAACAGAGATAAAGCAATATATGGAGACAAACGACAACAAGAATTCAACACTGCAAAATCTGTGGGACGCAGCAAAGGCCATGCTGAGAGCAAAGTATATTGCAATACAGGCCTACCTCAGGAAAGAAGAACAATCTCATATAAGCAGTCTAAACTCACAATGAATGAAACTAGAAAAAGAAGAACAAATGAGGCCCAAAGTCAGTAGAAGGAGGGACATAATAAAGATTAGAGCAGAAATAAATAAAATTGAGAAGAATAAAACAATAGAATCAATGAAAGCAAGAGCTGATTCTTCAAGAAAATAAACAAAATAGATAAACCCCTAGTCAGACTTATCAAGAAAAAATAGAGTCAACACACATAAACAGAATCAGAAATGAGAAAGGAAAAATCATGACGGACACCACAGATATACAAAGAATTATTAGAGAATACTGTGAAAAATTATATGCCAACAAACTGGATAACCTAGAAGAAATGGACAAGTTTCTAGAAAAATATGACCTTCCAAGGCTGACCAAGGAAGAAACAGAAAATCTGAACAGACCAATTACCGGCAATGAAATTGAACTGGTAATCAAAATACTACCTAAGAACAAAACTCCTGAATCAAATGGCTTCACTGCTGAATTTTATCAAACATTTAGTGAAGACTTAATACCCATCCTCCTTAAAGCTTTCCAAAAAATAGAAGAGGAGGGAATACTTCCAAACTCATTCTATGAGGCCAGCATCACTCTAATACCAAAACCAGGCAAAGATACTACAAAAAAAGGAAATTACAGACCAATATCCCTGATGAATGTAGATGCAAAAATACTCAACAAAATATTAGCAAACCGAATTCAAAAATATATCAAAAAGATCATCCATTATGATCAAGTAGGATTTATTCCAGGGATGCAAGGATGGTACAACATTTAAAAATTCATCAACATCACCCACCACATCAACAAAAAGGACAAAAACCACATGATCATCTCCATAGATGCTGAAAAAGCATTTGACAAAATTCAACATCCATTCATGATAAAAATTCTCAACAAAATGGGTATAGAGGGCAAGTACCTCAACATAATAAAGGCCATATATGACAAACCCACAGCCAACATCATACGTAACAGCGAGAAGCTGAAAGCTTTTCCTTTAAGATAGGAAACAAGACAAGGATGCCCACTCACTCCACTTCTATTCAACACAGTACTGGAGGTCCTAGCCATGGCAATTAGACAACACAAAGAAATAAAAGGCATCCAGATTGGCAAGGAAGAAGTTAAACTGTCCCTGTTTGCAGATGACATGATATTGTACATAAAAAAACCCTAAAGAATCCACTCCTAAACTACTAGATCTAATATCTGTATTCAGCAAAGTTGCAGGATACAAAATTAATACACAGAAAATCTGTGGCATTTCTATACACCAACAATGAACAAGCACAGAGAAAAATCAGGAAGATAATTCCATTCACAATGGCATCAAAAAGAATAAAATACCTAGGAATAAACCTAACCAAGGAAGTGAAAGACCTATACTCTGAAAACTACAAGACACTCATGAGAGAAATTAAAGAGGACACTAATAAATGGAAATTCATCCCATGCTCTTAACTAGGAAGAATTAACATTGTCAAAATGGCCATCCTGCCTAAAATAATCTATAGATTCAATGCAATTTCTATCAAAATATGAACAGCATTCTTCAATGAACTAGAGAAATCATCCTAAAATTTATATGGAACCACAAAAGACTTCGAATAGCCAAAGCAATCCTGAAAAGGAAGAATAAAGCAGGGGGCATTTATGCTCCCCAACTTCAAGCTCTACTATAAAGCCACAGTAATCAAGACAGTTTGGTATTGGCACAAGAACAGACCCACAGACCAATGGAACAGACTAGAGAGCCCTGATATAAACCCAACCATACATGGTCAATTAATATATGATAAAGGAGCCATGGTCATACAATGGGGAAATGACAGCCTCTTCAATGGCTGGTGTTGGCAAAACTGGATAGCTACATGCAAGAGAATATAACTGGATTATTGTTTAACCCCATACATAAAAGTAAACTTGAAATGGATTAAAGACTTGAATGTAAGTCATGAAACCATAAAACTCTTAGAAGACAACATAGGCAAAAATCTCCTGAAATTGAGCATGAGCAAATTCTTCCTGAACGCATCTCCTCAAGCAAGGGAAACAAAAGCAAAAATGAACTCATGGGACTACATCAAACTAAAAAGTCTCTGTACAGCAAAGGACACCATCAGCAGAACTAAAAGGCGTCCTACAGTATGGGACAATATATTTGTAAATGACATATCTGACAAAGGGTTAACATCCAAAATATATAAAGGACTTACACACCTCAACACCCAAAAAGCGAATAACCTGATTAACAAATGGGCAGAGGATATGAAGAGAAGAAAGAAGAAACTTCTCCAAAGAAGAAATTCAGATGGCAAACAGACACATGAAAAGATGCTCCTTATCACTAATCATCAGGGAAATGTATATTAAAACCACAGTGAGATAACACCTCACACCAGTAAGGATGGCCAGCATCGAAAAAATTAAAAACAACAAATGCTGGCGATGATGCAGAGAAAGGGGAACCCTCCTACACTGCTGGTGGGAATGTAAGCTAGTTCAACCATTGTGGAAAGCAATATGGTGGCTCCCTCAAAAAATTAAAAATAGAAATACCATTTGACCCAGGAATCCCACTCCTTCAAATTTACCCAAAGAATACAACTTCTCAAAATATATATGCATTTGAAAAGATTCAAAAATATATATGCACCCCTATGATTATAGCAGCACTTTTTACAATAGCCAAGATATGGAAGCAACCTAGGTGTCCATCAGTAGATGAATGGATAAAGAAGATGTGGTACATATACACAATGGAATACTATTCAGCCATAAGAAAGAAACAAATCCTACCATTTGCAACAACATGGATGGAGCTGGAGGACGTTATGTTCAGTGAAATAAGCCAGGTGGAGAAAGACAAATGCCAAATGATTTCCCTTATTTGTGAAGTATAACAATGGAGCAAAACTGAAGGAACAAAATGGCAGCAGACTCAGAGACTCCAAGAAGGAACTAGTGGTTACCAAAGGGGGGGTGTGGGAGGGTGGGTGAGGAGGGAGGGAGAAGGGGACTGAGGGGTATTATGTTTAGTACACATGGTGTGGGGGGATCACGGGGAGAACAGTGTAGCACAGAGAAGGCACATAGTGGATCTGTGGCATCTTGTTGCACTGATGGACAGTGACTGCATTGGGGTATGGGTGGGGACTTGATAATATGGGTAAATGTAGTAACCACATTGTTTTTTCATGTGAAACCTTCATAAGAGTGTATATCAATCATACCTTAATAAAAATTTTTTTTTAAAAAGCTTGGCTAAATCAATGATCAAAGAGGTTAAACAACTTGCCTTGAATCAAACATCTAGGAAATAATAGAGCCAAGATTCAAACCTGCATCCATAGGACCATGCCTGCCACTGCCCCTTTCTGCCCTTCCTCACTCCCTTCATCTACTCTTACCCTCAAAAGTTACAGTGTGGGCTTTGGTAGAGGTCAGAGTAACGAGCCTGGGACTAAGCACTTGGCTACTACACAGCAAGGGTCTTGCTCCTGAAAAATTTGCCCTTGGAGCATTGCCAGTCACCAGCCTGAAGACCAAACTTGAGTGGATTCAGGCTTGGCTACTCAATTCTAATTCAAAGGAATGCTGTAAAATGGGACCCTCAGGGTTTAGGCTCATGGTTTTCAAAGTCACATATGGCACAGTTAAAAAACAGGGGGTTCTTCCCCCTCGTTACCATCCAGTGTGGTGGCCACACGGTAATGATATGTCCTGCTTATCTTTGTGCATGGAGCTCTGACAGACATCCAGAGGGATACCAGAACTGTAGGTCAGGATTCTTGTCCTCAGAGGGCAACAACACAAAAATAAACACATGAGAAAGAAAATAGCACTAAATGATTAAACTGTTCAAGAGTCAAGAGGCCATCTAAGGGCAGACCATAAAGAGCTGCCATTCATGTGGTGCAGATAATAAAGTGTTGGAGGAAGTCACAGGAAGAAGATCTTTCAGACCATGAGGGTCAGGAAATGCTTTCAGGAGGACATCAGATTAATCCTGTATGGCATTTTAGGTATTTTCACTTCCTCCTGCCTTAATCAAAGCATTCATTCTTCACTCCTTGCAATGTCTTCTAAAACATGACATTGGTCAGAAATCCTTGTTATGTGTATAAAGGAGTTACGTGAGCACATCAGGGCTTGTGTATCATTAATGCCTACTTTGTTAAGGATCAGAGATCCAGACCATAAAGCATTAAGCACATCCTTGGGAGCAGATAGGCAAGTGGAAAGAACACTTCTGGATGGGAGAGAACAGCATATGAGAAGCATAGAGGAAGATAATGGTAACATGTGATTAAGAGACTGAAGGTTAAGATCATCTGGCAGGAAGAAGAGCTGGAGAAAGGAATGGTAAGATGTGGAACTGGAATAATAAATTACAAGCCCTTGGTTAAGCAGCTGAAACTTATCATATGGGCAACAGGGTATCACTCAAGTTAGGAGCTCAGTATGGTCAAAGGCAACTTTGCAAATGAATGTAGGCAAAGCATTCAGGAGACATTTGGTCCAGAACAGTAAAGGAAAACAGCTCAGGTGAGGGATACTGAGGGTCTGGACAATGGGTTTGGCTAAAGTGAGATTGTTAGAGAAGGGACTGGTGTAAATAACTGAATTTGATGAATGACTGGCTACAGGAGAAGAGGGAAGAATAAGGAAGGCATCATTAATTCATTCAACAAGTATTTATTGAGGGCCCTCTATATGCCAGACATTGTTTCAGATGTCGGGGTGTGTCACTGAAAAAACACAAAGATCTTTGTCCTTATGGAGCCTCTGTTGGAGCAGGGATTCATAAACAACAAACATGATAAGTAAGCACATAATATGCTAAATGGTGATTAGTGCCAGGCAAGATGAGAGGAATTTGGAGTGCCAAGAATAGGATAGGGCAAGTTCCATGGAGAAGGTGGCATGTGAGCAAAGATCTGAAGTGAGGGCAACAGCCATGCAGGTGGCTCCAAGCAGAGGGAACAGGCGGTGCAGAGGGCCCAGGATGGGAGCTGCCAGCACACTCCAGAAACATCAAGGAGACCAGGACATCTGAAGAAGAATGAGGGGGAGGGTAGAGGAGATGAAGACGTCATGGTGGGAACTGCAGCCACTACAAGGATTTAGTTTTCATTGTGAGTGAGAGATCCACTGAAGAGTTTTGAGCAAAGGAGTGACAAGATCTGATTTATGTTTTAAAAGGATTACTCCAGTTGCTATATGGAGAAGAATCTGCAGGGGACAAGTGAAAAAAGGAGAAAGACCAGCTAGGAGATTTTAGCTAACTTAGTAAGTCAAAGGAGAGGCAATGGATACTTGGATCAGAGTGTCAGCAGTGGAAGTGGTGAGAAGTGGAAGGATTCTGGATATACTTTTTACAGCAGGGCTACCAGGATATACCCTGAATTGGATTTAGGGTATGAGAGAAAGAAAGGCCTTAGGGATGGATATATTAAAAGTGAGATGACTGAATCTCCAATTGGAAATTTCCAGAAGGCAACTGAATATAAATATCTAGAGTTTGGGAGAGGTTTGTCTGTAACGGAGATACACTTGGAAATTATTGGCACATATTTGGTATTTAAAGCCAAGACCAGATGAGGAAAAGAGTGAAGATAAAGAAAAGAGGACCAACAGACGGGCCTTGAGATACTCCAACATTAAGAGGGGAGAAAAAGAAAAAGAGGAACCCACAAAGGGGACTGAAATGGAGCAGTGAAATCGGAAAACAAGTTAAAAAGCGTTCGGAGGGTGCGATCAGCTGTGTCTAAGGCGCTGGCAGGCCGGGCGAGGCGAGTACTGAGGACTGATGACCGGCTTTATTCACATGGGGCCACGGGTGTGCACACTGGTGCAGCCTTAGAGGCCTTCATCGGGAAGGCTATGGTGCCTGTTTTAAGCAAAGGGCAGGGACAATGTTAAGGAACTTGCTTTCAGACACTTTTGCTTAATGTTTTTTCTTATGCAGGAAGTATACTGAAATTCTCCACTTTGTCACTTCTTGAGGGTTGGCCAAAAGGTTAATCTCAAACAAGTGGAACCCCATGAGGGCACCCGAATGGCCCTTCCTGTCCCACCCTATAGCATTTAACTACATTAATTGGTTTGTCCATTGGTATCCAAAAGAACATATTATATATTTTGTTATAACCAAATTCCATTCTCTAAATAATGACTGAACCTAGGTCCCCAAATGAACTTGCAGGCCGTTGCTGGATGCCTAATCCATAGTCATCAATTATAATCAAGCTGACATATTGATTGACAGCTGTCTGCCACTTTATCATCATCATGGGCTGTCAAGTATTCATTCATTTCACAAATATGTATCTATTGCCCACTTGGGGCAGTCTATTTGCTGGGCTCTGGAGGAAAAACCATGGACAAGGCACAGATGTGGTCTGCAGCAGTACAGTTGAGTGGGGGTAGTGGGTTATGGTTAAACATTTGATCCCCATTATTAAGATGGAGGACATTCAGAGAATAATGGGAGCACCTTGGGAAGATAGATTTGCACACACTGAGGAATAAGAAACATTAAAATGGCAAATATATAACCAATTTGCAAACTCACATTCCATATTTTAAGTTCCCTCCTGAAAAGTAAATCCAGGTGATTCCATAAATTTGCAGACTTTCAATACTTTCAAGATGATTCACAAATTGGCCCCCGGACAGAGAGAGCAAGAGAGCCTGAAGAAAGAGGTAGTCCGCTCCAAAATGGTAGGCGGCAGGTTTAATGTGCAAGGGAACTTATTTATGTGAGGCTTGTCCTGGGTGGTGACAACATGAAGTAATCTTCTCACCTGCCTACCAGAATCTTAGAAGTTTGTATAGAGGCTTTAACTGAGTTCAGTCATCCAGATGGTCTCAACACCACCTCACTCCCCAGGGCTACGACCCTGGGACAGTTCCCACTGTGGGAGTGGTGGAGAGAATGTACATTCCAAGGACGGCGGAGGGGATGAGATACCTCCAGTTCCCCACGTCCAGTGCATGGGTCAACCAATGGTTATGCCCCCTTGATGACCTCCTCCAACACTACTACTGACCACACTGACTTATGACTTCACTGGTAATTTATCTATTCATTTACTAAGCGTTAACTACAGAGACACCACACGACCAGACTGGTGCCCTGGGAACACAAAGGTGAGGCGGGTGGAATTCCTGCCCTCGAGAAGCTCATCATTTCTACTCCTCTCTCCACAGGCCCATCTTCATATCCACTGGTTGCTTAGAGAATTTCCCCCTCTACTTTCTCTCATAGCTGCCTACAGGGAGAAAAAAGGAAATAGGGGGAGAGAACAACGATCCCCTCTTGCCATCACTGCTGAACAAATCCTATTCACCCTCCACCCTATTCTCCTTAATGAAGGCTTTCCTAATAAACCCAAGATGACATTTATCTTGGTTAAGCCAAAGCTCCTTGTATGGGGGTTTCACATGACCTTTAAGGCAGATTCTAAAATTACATGGTTTGTATATATTCGTATATCCCCCAACTAAAAGCCAAGTTCCTTGAGGGCAACTTTCTGATTCATTTTTCCACCTCTGATTTACTTTTACATTTGACAGAGACTTAATTCAAGGATTTATGCATTAGGTGGTTAATGAACATCCGTTCAAAGAACAAATGAATGCACAAAAACATAACTTACTTAAGGTTTTGCAACTGCTGCTTCCTGTCTCATCCCCTTCATTTCTTTTTCAACACTAGTAAGTGCTGAGATTTTTTTTAAATATACTTTTTGTATATTCCGTATTTGTTTTTATGATGATAGACACGATATATTATTGGGGAAAAAGGAAAATATAAAAGAAGAATAAAAATTCCCATATTCCTAGGACATACACACTGTTTAAACCTTAGTGTACAAACATACCCCACAGATATTGTGGGTTCCATTCCAGACCACCGCAGTAAAGTGAGTCAAATGAATATTTTGGTTTCTCAGTGCATATAAAAGTTATATTTACACTGTACTGTAGTCTATTAAGTATACAATACCACAATATATAAAAAACACATTGCACATACCTTAATAAAAATTACTTCACCAGTAAAAAATGCTAACCATTGTTTGAGCTTTCAGTGAGTCACAGTCACTGACCACAGATCACAATAACAAGTATAATAATGTAAGTTTGAAATCTACAAGAATTACCAAAATCTGACACAGAGACTTAAAGTGAGCAACTTCCATTGATTAATTCCACAATCTACTGATGTGATAGTATCTTCTGGGACCCCAGTTGCTCTTCTGTGAACTTGGGGTAGGGGCACCTTAAAGACTCTGAGGTATCTTCATTTCTGATATTGCTGTTTAATTTAATTTAATTCCATTATGTAAGGAAAGGAAGTGGACTATTGTTGGGAATACTCAGAAATCTTGAGGCTATTAATAAATAACCTCCTCTCACAGATGAAAATACTGGGGCTCAAAAAAGCAGTGTCCCTGGCAAGTTTACATTTCAAACCACTCTTGTCTACCTTCAAGTCTGCTCATTCCTTGGTACTGAGATTCTCAGACAGAACCAGAACTAAGATAAGATCATTTCTAGCTACAGGTCACAGGAAAAGGTAGACGGGATCAACAATGCTGAATTTACTTTCAGCCCATCTGTGGTGATGTTTCCCAGCACTAGGATAGACGTTTGCTCAAGAAAACAAGAGAGGCACAGTCCTTTTAAAGGAGGTTAGATCCTCATTGAGAAGGCAGGCCTGTCTCAGAACACGACCACATGCTCTCCATGGTGACTTACCAGTCAAGAGCTAATAAGCACTACAGGACAGGGCTAGTGCAAGCCGTCAAGGCCAGGTGGAAAAGGGAAAGCCAATGACTGGTGGGGAAGTCAGGAGGCTTGAAAGCCAGCAGAGAGCAGGTGGGGTGCTTAAGCCTGGCAGCACAGCAGGAGTCAATGCAGGGGGCACAACCAGGTGTAGGAAGTCAGAACAGCAACCAGAAGACATAAAAGTTCCAACTCAACAAATGCAAGAGATGGGCTTCTTGGTTCCCAAGTCGGTGAACAGCGGCCAAGTTGTATGCATCAGAGTCGAAACATTGCTTGGATCAAAGTGCTGGCGTCCTTTGGAGAAGTCTGTGCTCCTGAGACCCCCACCCGCACTCGTCTTCAGGACATGACCTCTGTTTCCACATGACCCCCATTCCAGGACCTGCATCAGAGTGTGATGGTAAGGCAGAGCTGGGCTGAATTTAGATCACCCTTAGGGTAGATACCCCTTCGGATTCTATGTGATGACTTTAATAAGTCTATGTGGATAGGCAAAAATGGAAAATCTCATATTTTCTTAAAAAAAGGAGCTCATTGGTTAAATTCACTGAGTTAAAGATTTCTAAATACATTTTCAAGTGTATCTCCAAACCAAGGGGTCAGAAAACCAAGATTTTCATCAACAAAGTAAGAGAAATAGATTTCTTTCTATACCAAGTAAGAGAAATAGCTAAGATTAGTTCAAATTTCAATTTTTAATTAAGTATTTTATTTTAATTAATTTTATTTATTTTTACTTTTTTATTGAAGTATAGTTGATATACAATCTTATATTAGTTTCAAGTATATAACACAGTGGTTCATCAGTTACCCACATTATTAAATCCTCACCCCAAATAGGACAGTTACTATCTGTCAACATAGGAAGATGTTACAGAACCATTGACTATATTCTTCATGCTGTACTACCATCCCCATGACTAACTTACATTATGATTAAGAATTTTTGTGCCCCTTTATCCCCCTCATCCTCCCCACCTACCCAGCCCAACCCCTCCCACAGGGTAACCATCAGTCACTTCTCAGTGTCTATTAGTCTACTGCTATTTTTTTCCTTTTGTTTTGTTTTGTTTTTGCATTCCACATGAAATCATATGGTATTTGTCTTTCTCCACCTGCTTATTTCACTGAGCATAATACCCTCTATGTTCATCCATGTTTTTGCAAATGGAAGGATTTTTCATGGCTGAATAATATTCCATTGTGTATATGTACCATCTCTCCTTTATCTGTTCATCTGTTGATGGACATTTTGGGTACATCCATATCTTAGCTATTGTAAATAATATGTCAGTAAACATAGGGGTGCATATATCTCTTGGAATCAGAGATTTTGGTTTCTTTGGCTAAATTCCTAGAGTGGAATTACTAGGTCAAATGGTATTTCTATTTTAGTTTTTTGAAGAACCTCCATATTGCTTTCCATGGTGGTTGTACCAATAGACATTCCCACCAACATTTGCAGGAGGGTTCCCTTTTCTCATCCTCACTAACACTTGTTATTTCTTATCTTTTGGATAGTGGCCATTCTGACTGGTGTGAAGTGATATCTAGTGGTTTTGATTTGCATTTCCCTGATGATTAGCGATATGGAGCATCTTTCAATGTGCGTGTTGGCCATCTGTATGTCTTCCTTGGAAAAATGTCTATTCAGATCCTCTGTCCAGTTTTTAATCAGGTTGTTTTTGTATTGAGGCATATGAGTTCTGTATATATTTTGATGTTAACCCCTTATCAGATAAACCATTTATGAATATATTCTCCCATTTTGTAGGCTGCCTTTTTGTTCTCTTGATGGTGTCCTTTGCTGTACAGAAGTCCCACTTGTTCATTTTTATTTTGTTTCCCTTGCCTGGGGAGATGTGCCCAGAAAAAATTGCTCATGCCTATATTCATATTGTAATTAATTTAGATACAGAAAAGTTGCAAATAAAGTGTAAGGAGTTCATGTTTTCCCCAGTTTCCCACAATGTCAATGTACTATATAATCATGATACATTTGTCAAAAACTAAGAAATTAACATTGGGACAGCACTATTAATTAAACACTCTTTGTTCATATTTCCCAAATATAATTTTGACTCTGAAGTAATACCCTGCAAAAACATGAAGGCATCTGATGTCATTTTTTGTTGTTTTTTTATGTAATTTTTAAGGACCTGTTTTGGAGTACAGGAGGTCTAGCAGTGATGTATTCATACTTAGAGAATATGTTCAGAAAAAAGTTTTGAAATGGGAAACAGATGTAAATCACAGCTTCTAGGCTGGACAACCAGGGGCACAGGACTTTGCTGGTAGGGACTGGGACCCACTATTATTGGTAAGAAATGAATGTGTGGACTGGTTTTGTATTTTACTCAAATGACTGCAATCTTCTAGCCCCACCCACTGAAATCTCTCGGTCTTAATATAGCACAAAACTTGCTCCTGAGATAGAACTTATTTACACACATGGCAATCCATTCTTTTCAACTTTGTTTTTGCTTTGTTTTGTTGTGTTTTCATTTTTAACAAGGATCTATTCTGGATTAAAATGGTAAAATACACGCCAAGGGCCTCCAATTTAAACATGCTCATTGGAGCTTTGAAATAATCACTATGAGATAACCAACCCTATGTTTTTCTTAACAATTTTTAATTTTCTTTCTTTCTAATTTTCTCATTCATTCCATTTCTTGGGAAACTAACCACTGATGATTCTGAAAGGGATTCTCTTCAAGTGATGCCATTTTTTGACCAAATTAGTTAACATATAAAGATCAGCACAATAATTTGCTGAAGGCTTATGAAGGCCTCTGATAAGCCTGCAGATAAAAAATGAGGCATTATACTGACAAATTTATAAATATTAGTTCTTTTATTCATTCCAAGCCTGATTATTATTCCCATTTTATGGATGAGGAAACTGAGAATTATGGAGATAACTTGCCCAATCTGCACAGCCATCATGAATGATGGAATTAGGAGCCTACCCCACAGAGACCCCTGTTCTCACAAAGTCTGTGCATTAGTTGTAGAGCCAAGATCAACACATGTGAGACAATTCAGAGGGCCATTCAGTGGTGCTGTCACGAAGAGGAAATATGTGTGAAGGTACTCTGTGAACCATACACAAATACACAGCACTCATGTCTGCTGTCTGGTGACACCATGGACAGAGACTTTCGACTTCCCCACCACCACCCCTGAGGTTTAAATCGGCACAATCACTCCGGCTAATCAGTGGTCTCATCTTTACAAACTCCTCAGGTGGGAATGCCAAGCCCATGTACCAGTTGTGATAAAGACAGATGAAGGGGATACAGGCAACAGAGAAGGGGGAGGGTGGTATTTTACATTTTTCAGAATCTGAATAATAATGTCTAATGTTTTAGGGCTGGCTCAAAAGGCAGAGAATACATATCTGGGGGGGAAAAAAACCTTCCAAAAACTTTCCTTTTTAAAGAGATTATAATGTCTAGAAACAAACCCCACTCTCCCTTTCCCAATCCATCCTTTTTTCCTTGAGAAAATATTTAAAGAAAAAATAAATACATCTGGACAGTTTACAAAGTCCTCAGAGGCTAAAAAACTAGCTATAACAAGGGCTGTACGTGACACATTTTTTTCTTCAGGCTAAGTTACTTCATTCAAGGTTTTAATGTTTAAATAAACTGCTGCCCAAATCAATAATCTACAAAATCATTCACTCAGGGAGAGGTCTTCAATCCTTCTGCCCTGTTTAAGGCTGATTTGTGTGGCGGATAAATGCATTTTCTTCTATTTTACGCAGTCTGCTTCCCACACTCCTGCCAGAGCACTGAGTCCGCTCTCAGTGAAGAAACTAAGACAAAGCTCTTCCTACGGGGCCATAAGCAGGACCACGTACAGTGAAGAGACCGAATCTGGTCTGGGAAAACGACATGGCGGGTATCAGGGAAACGTCTTTGGTTCCTTGTCCCTCAGATGCAGAGTGGTGAGGTGGCTGAGCAGGCAGATCTGGATCTGCCTGGATGACTCGGTTTAAGTCCCAACTCTGCTAACTGCTCAATGAGATTTCAGGTAAGTTATTCAGCTTCTTTGCACCTCAGTCTCCTTACCTATAATATGGAATAGTAGAATGCTTACCTCAGAGGTTATATGGTTGATTTACAAATGCTAGCATTGTTTATCACAGACTTGTAGGAAAAATTTTTTGCATCACTTGCATTCCTAGAAACTACAGTTTCTGAGGCTCAGCAGTGCCCCAAGCCAACTCCTGCCTTAGTTCTCTGAGGGAGAACTATGTGGCCCCCTCCTGAAACAACTCTGCATATCACCTCCTACTTGCTTACACATAGAGCAGAGAGGCATTCCCATCATAAATCCCAGTCATCCCCAAATTCAAAATTGCACTCTGTAAGGAAGTCTAATTTTGTATTTTTCTAACTAAGAATCATCACTGTGAAACAAACAATGATCCCATGAAACTTCTTATTATCATCAGAAAAAAGAATTCATGAAAAGAAAATAGATGGACTTACGATGTGTCTGGGGTGACAGGGTGCTCTTCTACACTATTTTATACAGGGACCAGGGATAGCTCCTCTGACAAGGTGACACTAGAGCAGAGAACTTACGGAAGTAAGGGAGCAATCCAGACAGGCAGAAACAAGTTCAAAGGCCCTGAGGAGGGAGTGTCCCTAACAAGTCTGAGGGATGGTGTGATGCCTAGAAAGCTGGAGTCCTGTGAGCAAGGGGATGGTGGGAGATGGGGTCAGAGAGAGAGTTGGGGCCTGGCTATTCAGGGGCTTGTAGGCTTGGGAAAGAGTTGGATATTCAATGGAGAGCCACTGGAGGGTTTCAAAGAGAGGGCTGACTGATCTATGTTCTAAAAGGCTATTCTGGCTGCTAGTGGAGAAAAGATCATCAGGGCTCATTGAGAGAAAGAAGCGGAGGGACCGGGGATAAAGTGCCTACAAGGAGTGAGGGCCATCTATGATGATGGTGACTTGGGCTGTGATGGAGGTCAAGAAAAGTGCTTCTGTTTCAAAGAGAGAAGCAAAGGATTTGCTGATGGATTGGATGTGTGGGCATATGAAAGGGGTTGTGAGAGAAAAAGAGAACACAGGGGTTACTTGAAACTTTGGAAACATTTAATGAAATAAGGCTAACCATAAGCAGTCTCTCTTAGCCATCTGTACTTCCATCACCAAGACCAGCAGTGCTATCTTTCTTCCCAGGACCATTTTTCCTCCCACAAAGGAAGAGTAGTTTCAAATAATTAGTTCTAGGTTGAGTACAAAATACCAAAACCAAACCGCCACCTGAGGTTTGGCTGTATATATTCCTTAAAGGATCACTGATTCAACAAATGGTCCTATCCACTGTGTGCCAGACACTGTCCTAGGTGCTGAAGACACCGTGATTAAATAAGAGTCTATCTCTGCACAGGTAATTCAAAATTGTACCTTAGCAAAATTTCACATTATTCCATACCACAGCCCTTGGTGTGGCTGGGAATAGTTAAAAATGCCAAAATCAAGGATGGAAATTATGAGGTTCCATCTACATACAGTTCCATGAGCTCCCCCTGTATTTTTACTGCTCCAGGACTTTGCATATTCTGCTAATTCCTCCCCACATGGGTGAAAATCCTGGTCATTTAACTCAGTCAACACAACTTCACCAACTCCTGGAAAGCCTGCACTGAATTTCTTCTACTTCCAGGAAGGTTGAGTCCACTCATCACAGTCTATGACCTGCTCCACTGTTACACTCATCACTCTGTATAGCAATTACTATTTTGTGTATCTATCCTCCCTGATTGACTATAAACATCTTTACAGGGACCATGTCTTAACTTTTGTGTTTGGAGAACCTAGAACAGGACCTAACATGTAATAATCACTCAACAAATATATGCTGAAAAAAGGAATGAACCAATTAATCAGGTGTGATTGCCAAATAGCCCCTCTTTTAATTCCATAATTGAGTTCTAGAAGCCAGGAACTATGATTTCTACCTCTGAAACACCCATGATGTCTAGAACAGAGCAACTATTTTATATTGACTGCTTGTATTTCCACCCAGGGAGCACCCTGTATCTTCATCTGTTCAGAATTTATTGAAAATATGACCTTGAGAAGGAGATTTTTTATGTGTTCACTATTCCTCAAATGGGAGTCATGTGCTGGTATTTTCCAAGTTACAGAATCTGGGAAGAAACTTTTATTTTTCTCTAGCCATAAAAAATGTTTCTACAACAGTAAAAAATGGAGTCAAGCCAAGAAATTCAGGCTTCACAAAAATCTCGTCTCTGGAGAAGAGTGCTTTTTTCCTATTAAGTCAGTATAGAAGAAAATTCTTAAAAAGAAAATTAAAAGCTTGGTTTCAGATACTGGTATTCATTTTTTGAGACTAAATATCAGTGTGGAGTTAAGGAACATTGAAGGTCTTTATCATGGAATGTGTTATTGAAAATTTTAAAAATCAGTCATTGGGGATTCCTAGAAAGATGGCATTTTGAGGATGTGTGTCTGGCTCACTTCCATTACATTCTTTGAAATGATATATAGAACATAAAAATGAAGAAAATCCTGTATCAAATTATAAATTGGGAAAAGAGGACATCAGAAGCTAGAAGACTTTTTCATTGACAGAGTTCAGGTGGGCAGCAAGGAAAGCAAACCATGTATTTCAGGGGTCAGCAAACACAGGCTGATTTTGTAAGTCAACTTCATTGGCAAATCACCATGCTCATTTGTTTGTGTATTGTTATGGCTATTTTCTCCATAAAACAGCAGACATGAGTAGTTTTGACAGAGATAGTATCTCCTGCAAAGCCTAAAACACTTACCATCTGGGCCTTTACAGAAAAGGGTTGGAGATCTTTGATCTGTTCCTACACATATACACCCTCTTCCTCTGAAAGAACAGCTCGCCAAGGGAAGAACATGAAGACATCCATTATTGGAAAGGATAAGGGGTAGAGATGGGGGAAGATGGAAGGAGATCAGCAACCTGTGACTCCCACAATTACCTTTGCAAAAGCCTAAGAACACTGTGGCCATCCCAAGGAGCAGGCCACAGCTGTGAGACCTCTGACCTGTCTTTGGTACTGTGGGCCTCACCAGGCAAAGAGTAGTTGTACCCAGATAATTTTCCTGCCTGCCATCAATAATCATTAATTTTTCAGCTGAGAGGCATGGCCCCCTGACACACAGCCTCTGAATTTGGCATCCATCCTATACCCCCAGGCTGCTGCAAGTATATACTGGCAAAGGAAAAAAAAAGGAAAAATAAATTTCTCCCTTTGGCCAGAAGATGTGAAATAGAACACACACAGAATCTGACAAGACTCACCTCAGCCCCCAGTACTAGAAAAGCATAAAACTCCCTTGGAAAGGACAAGTACAGAGAGAGAAGTGACTAGAAACAAACTTTTCGCAGTTCACAAAATGAGGAACCATACTGAGAAATCAGAGCTAGTAACTTCCTATGGAAATTATTGCAAGAAAAAACCATTTAGAAAGTTTCTAACTACATTCTCAGCATATTCCAAGAGGTCCATTAATTGCATTTGTAGAACCAGAACAGGTAATCACAAAGAGAGAAGGAAAAACATTCATTGGCGAGAAAAATGCCAGGGCAAAACCACAAAGTGCAATCAAGTCAGCAACAATGTTATTATCCCAAAGCAACCCTAGTCTCCCAAAAGACAAATATCCTTCTAGTTTGCAGAAAGGTTAAGATGCAGGCAATGTTGAGATATAGAGGGGCATCATGGGAAGAAAAAAAAAAAGGCAAATTTACAGCCCCAAGGAGTAAATTTACACATACACACACACAGTCAATGCCTTTACCCACAGAGTAATAATATCTTTCCCAATTTCTAACCATTTTAGTTCCATTTCTCCTTACACTTCATAGTAACAAATGGTAACATTAGCAAGTAAAAACAGGAGGGGAAGGTGTCTGGGAGTTTACTCGGGTAAGCATATTTCATTTGGTACTTTTTACCGTTTTTTGTACCTTGCCATAGATAGCACTAAACAAATAGCACTCCAAAAGACCCAGATGGATCTGAGTAACTGTGATGTCTTAGCACCAAGATAACTAATTAAATGCATGCATATAAAGTACACACATCAGATAAGACATGTGCCACTGTTAGATAAATCCAGTATCATGGGTTGGAGGGAAGGTGGTCCACAGTTCTGACCCAGCTGTACCCTAATCCAGTGGTTCTTAAAGTAGGGTCCCCAGACCACATCTACATCATCTGGAGACTTGTTAGAAATGCAAATTTGAGGCCTTACCTCAGACCCACTAAACCAGAAACTCTGGAGGGAGGGACCCAAATTTTGTTCTAGAAGGTATTCTAAATGATTCTGATACACACTAAACTTTGACAACTACTCCATCATCACAAAAAAAAAGTCTGTTGAAAGGCCTCAGGGCAGTGGTTCTCAATCTTCACTGCATGACCTACAGAGTATCAACATTTCTGATGCCCTTTGAACTACAGAATAATTAAATCGGGATCTCTTGGAGTAAATTCATGTTTCCAATGTGTAACCAAGTTGAAAACTACTGTTTCTTAACCAAAAAGGAATCCCATATGTAAGTAATGATGCCATGGTAATAAATAGAAATCCATGCCATTGAAGAAGGTATGAATAGAGACGAGAAACCATCCCAAGTAGTAAGTAAGGAGTTGAACTGCGACAAAGATATATCAGAGAGATAACTATAAACTCACCTGACCTGAGGAGCAAATGGGGAGGAACTCATGCTGACACAGGTCTTTGAGCTTCTCTGAACCTTATATTGGGTGTCCAGGTGAGCACATCTGAAAACAATGAAGAGAAAAAGCAGCATGGAAAACAAATCCAGGAAACCCAACATATTTGTGGTTACCAAAGCTGTCTGCACATTGGGATTACCTGGGGAGTTTTAAACACTGCTGGTGCCTATATTCCATCCCCAGAGAATGTTATTTACTTAGACTGATCGTGACCTGTGCTTTGGAAGTTTTAAGATCCCTAAGTGAATTTAGTATGTAAACAAGTTTGGGAACCACTACAATGTATGTGGAATAGACATTTCAGAAAATATAACCAAGCACATAAAAAAGAGGAGCAAAAAAAAAAAAAAAAACAAGGTAACAGTAGAAGAAAATAATCTTAAAATGAAGAAAACCTTGTGCCTCATCATCAAAGGGTTCACCAGAGGCTTTGACAGAACAAGTGAAAAGAAACTAACTCAGATACAGCCTCATACATTGTTGAATTTCAAGGACAAAGAATATATCCTAGAAGAATCTAGGCAGGGAAAAAATCCTGTTAATATGCAAACTCAAAAAGAAAAAGGAGGAATGTCTCCACAGTTCTAACTATGGATGGTTAATATGCAAATAGCAACCTGACTACAATAACCAGCCAAAATCTCACAGATGTGTAAAGGCAACAAACCAATGATATCAATTTCATGTACAGACTCAGAAAAGAATTACCAAGAGAAGAATAAAATTGAGAAGTCAAGAATGAGGGAGCTTCAGTACAAAAGAATTGGTGGTAAGTGATGCAATCGCTAAACCAGTGTGTTCTTAAATGTGGCTGCACATTGGAATCTCTGGGAATTCTAAGAGTACCACACTGCTTTGTTGTTATGCCCAAATAGACTGGATTTAATTGGCGTAGAGTGGGTCCCCCAGAAGTATTTTTAAGCAGTTCCCCAGGTGATTCTAATGTGTAGCTATGGTTGAGAATTACTATACAAAAACAGTTAATTAAATAATCGTCACTAATAACAACTATTGAGAGAAGATGTATAATGAAAATAATAATTTAACAACAATCTGGCTCTAAACTTCCATATAATATTTACTCCTTCCTTGAGGGAAAAAACAATTAAGTTACCATATTATTACACAGTCTGAACAGTTCTGCCTGAGGTTGGTTCTCAGCGCCCACATGGAGCAACCCTGGCTGTGCCATATACACACCCCTCAGGTGGTAGGGAATGTCTGCCCCCTCCCCGAGGGGAGGCTCGGAGTCCAGCTGCAATGAGGAAGTGGAGAGCTGATGAAGTGCTGGAGCTCAGGAGAAAGGCCAAGAATCTGGAGCCATCTATGGTTGCATTTGTGTTAGTCAACATCTGAGTAGGCAATGGTGTCCCTTATAGGTGCCACCCTGGAGTAATGTCTGGCCTCCAGTACAGCATGCGTGAGAAGGGCGGGGCAAAAGTAAGTAAGTAACAGAGGAGAGAGATTTCAACAAAGGGATGCATTGGTTATTAGAACAAGTAGAGAAAGATGAGAGTAACATATACATGCAATTCCTTTTCCTTTTGTTTTCAATTTTGAAATTAGAGAAAAAAATATGTGTGGTGGTGAAATTTACTTAGAAGTATAACTGAGCAGAACTGTAAACCAGTTTCTGAACCTCAGTACTACTGGCATTTCAGGCCAGATAATTTTTTGTTGTGGGGGCTGTTGTGTGCATGGGAGACCTTTAAGCAACATCGCTGTTATCTATACACTAGATGCCAGAAACACAGCCTTCCCCTTGGCTGGGGCAACCAAAAATGGCTCCAAACATTCTCAATATTCCCAGGGGGTGGGGTGGGGAATCACCCATGGGTGAAAACTACTGATGTAAACTAAATTGCAATGTTCTTTTAGAAAAATCAGAGCTTCATTTTCATCCTCTGAAGTGTGTGTTAAATATGATCCTGTATTTTTACATTTCATTCTAGACATTGTTAGGGATTAAAAAATTGGTTCAAATATATTCTGGAATAATGTAAAGGTAACCACTAAAAGAAAGAAAATAGACTTTATATCATCTAAGTCACTTAAAATGGAAAGGGTTAAGCCAAAAAAATGTCTGTTGTATCAAGTGACATAAATTACTAAAAGCAGAAAGTTAAAGTGGGGTGATAAAGAACCAAGCATAATTAGTAAAAATAAATGTGAATGGGATAAACCTCCCCATTAGAAGACAAAGAACTAAAGATTAGGGCCGAAAAGCACAAATTCAACTGTTCAGAACAAAAGAGAATTAAAGGGCTCTGCAAAACATACCTGGGAATGCAAACCAAGAGTAAACAGGAGCGATGAAATGACTGTCAGACAAAGTTGAAGTTAAAGCTTAAAGCTTCATGGATCCAAAAGGTTTATTCTACAGGTAATGAAGTTAAAACAGTCTTTATCCCAAAGACTGTAGAATAAGGAGCTATTGTTACTTTCTTTTTCCTGCATTGCCATAATTTCTAACTTAAGCTCCTTGAAGGCAGCAGAATCTTACTTATGGTGTACATTCACAGTGCTGCAGAAATCACGCTTATTTATAAATATCTGTTAGCTAAGTGAACATGTTTCCATGACCCATGGACCCCCGGGGAGTTCAGTGATTCACTGCCATGGGCCTCCTTTTCCTAGTTAATAAAATAAGAAGTCTCAGCTTTCCCACCTCTCTATTGTGATATTTTTATCTACCTCCTCCCTCTTTTTAATGCCAGTTGCCTAAATTATGCCTCACAATTAGTGTTGGGACATGCAGACATAAAGGATCTCCCACATTAAGCCATTTATATTGAGAAACAAGTTATTATTCCAAAAATGCTATAAGACCCATATTCAGCAAAACTATAAGGTAGTGTTGCTATGAGAACAGTCACGTCAGATGGGATTACATTTGACAGCTCTTTACAGCCCCACATCTTTCAGAGAGAACACTGCGTTGAAATGGTGGGTGAGGCTACAAGCTCTCTTGAGATTAGCCACACAGTGTTTTCCATTTCCCTATCCCCATGCCTGGCTTATAGTAGGTGCTTAGTAAATGCATGTTGATGGTGAATTTAAATAGAGGCTCCTGATTTTATTTCCGGTATAGGTCCCGCAAAATGCCATTCTTTCCCTCTAAATTTCTTAATAGCTTTGAAGAGTCTTTTAAAAATATAACCTACATTTGGAAAAGGGGACTGTGAGTTTATGGAAGAGTCCTAACGGTGCCACTCCACTTGTAATGCTCAGCTGGGAATGCTGCACAGAGACGCAGGAAAGGAAACCAAGCCTCTCCCAGCAACTAACTAAAATGTGCACCCATCTCTCAGCAACACTTCTTGTTCTCTGCCTCTCCAAATTAAACAACACAAAAGAAAATATATCAGTCTCATAAGGACTTATCTAATGTTCCAGACTGCCTCAAATCCATATTGATCAAGTTTCAACTGAAGCCGGAGCCTGCAGCAATAAGCAAGATCAATACGAGGCTCTCATTCAAATATCTCATCTGCTGAAAAACAAAACAAGACAAGAAAGACTCTAACATGGTATAACACTAGGTTGAGGAGAAAGCCATATTTTTAAAAAATAGGCCATTTTAAAAAGATATAACCAAGTATTTATGTTTATGACAGACCTGAACATTTTTGAAAAGAGAAAGGTATTTTTAGGCAGAAAAAAAGGAAATCATTAAGACTTGCCTAAAGCCCTTACTGATTCAGCCACAAGGTTTAACTTCTGTGTTTCTATGGTTTTTTTTCCCTCAATACAGCTCTAAAACTGCCTTTTGTGGATGCCAAACATATGCTTTTACATATACTCAATCAATGAGTGCCCCTTATATGCCTAGCATTGGGCAGAGTGCTAAGAAGTATCCCAGAGAAAAGTATGACCTAGGCCCTCCTGTCCAGGTGTGCACACTCCTGCATGGGAAATGAAATATATGCATTCAGAAATGACTAAGATATAAAACCAGACAATATGGCATTAAGTCAAAATAAGTGATCTAAAAAAGACCTTAGAAAGGCAACTAAGGAATAGCTCAAATTTAAAGAATGGGTTTTGGGGAAGACAGATCTCTGTTACTTACCGTTTCCTTAAGCAATTTCCAGCCTCTAGTGTGTACCCATTTCCACACTATTAAACAAGGAATATAACACATCTACATTATGAGGTGGTTGTGGGGTACAGGTGTCAAGAACACAGCTATCGGAGCTTTAAAAAGGGGAATCGGTGTGCATCTACACAAGCCAGATGACCGAGTAGAAGAGACACGGCCTGTGAATGGCAGGAGTAACCAGATGGAGAACAGGTGAGCGTAGGCAAGTCATTTACCTTCTCTGGGTCAGTTTTCTCAGCAAGGTAATGCACATAACGGTTTCAGTGCACTGCCTGATTATCTATTGCTGAGCAACAAAGGACCCCAGAACTTGGAGGCTTAAAACAACATTTATTTTGCTCACTCGCTGCAATTTAGGCAGTGCTGGGTGGGGACAGCTGTCTCTGCTCCACCTGGCATCATCCAAGGGCTTCCAGAAGCCTGGGGGTTGGAACAAACTGAAGATAGCCAATACTGGCTGGGACCTTAGCTGCAGCCATTGGCTGGAGCACCTACATGTTGCCTCCCCATGTGGCTCGTGCTTCCTCACCGCTGGTGGCTGGGTTCTAAAGATGCATATTCAAAGAGTGAGAAGCTTTACCGTGTCTATGACCTAGCCTCAGAGGTCACACACGTACCGCCACTCCCTCCACATTCTGTTGGTTGGAGCCCGTGCAGGTTCCCCGAGAAGGGAAACTCCCCACTCCCCACTCCACACAGACGGGGAGTGGCAAGGACCTAAAGGAACATGTGACACCAGATATATTACTGTAGCTATTTTTGGGAAATAAGAGTCTGCCACACCTAGTACGTTTTCTGAAACGTTTGTAGTTAGTAGCAGTAGTAACAGTAGTAGTACTGGAAAGGCGAAGCTTGATGCAAAATGTCCAGGATTAGCAAGGCATTCAGCTAACATGCATTTCTTATGGGCATAAACATAAGACACAGCCCCCGCCCTCAAGGAATTTAGATGCTAAAAACGATTAAAACTCAACTTGTCAAATTCTAGAGCAGAGGACATGAAAAGCACTGGAGCAAAGGAAACATGGCAGAAGCTGGGGGACAAGGTGCCTACCCCGGGGTTCAGAAGCAGATCCAGGTTTCATGGGACCTGAAGCTTATACAAGTGGAGGCCCCTATTTAAGAAAATATACAAAATTACAAATAAAAATTAGGTACAGCCCCTTTGACAGGGCCTATGAAAATGAGGAACCCTGACACTTGAGCTCTAGCATCATGTGAAATCAGCTCTGCAATCTCAATTAGAGAGAAAAAGGAAGTGAAGCCAAAATGCCATGGACAGACTTGGAGAAAACAGAGGGGTCAAGGGACAAAGGGTCTTACTAAGGTTGAAGAGCTCAAAATAAGGAATAAGACAGTGAAAGGATAGGCGGCATCTTTGGCAGGGAAGCAACTGCAAAAAATAAGAACTTATTTACAGGATCTGGTTTGGAGGGCCTGAAATGGCAGAAAACGAAGTTGGGATTGTAAATACTGAGCAACTGAAATTCACCAGGAGGTTCTGAAAATGAGAGTGGAATGATTTATGAAGTTTAGCAAGCAGAAAGGATAGAAGTGGAGGAAAAGCTTGTTACAGACAATCTTTTGATACCTACAAGCTATCTGTCAATGTCCCAGACCAGATAATTGGCATTTAGCCTTATTGCTTCTGCTAAACACATCACTGGATCATTTATAATAGCTAAAAATGGTAAATCAGTATTTTAAAACATGGAAATTGTTAGGTATATTTTTTGGCACATTTGTTCTTTGGGACATTATTGTGCAGTTATTAAAATCCTATTTATGAAAAGTCTACACACTGAGAAAACACTTGAAATTTCAAGTGAAAAAAGGACATAAAATCGTGTAGCCACATATCCATATGTACACAAAATGCATGTACATTTTTATGTACTTTTATGTGTATAGGTACATACATTTTTGAGTACATAGAAAACTACTATAATAAAATACCTCAAAATACAACAATGTCCTTAATCGGTGGTATATGGTGATTTTTTAACTTTGTTTTTATGTATTTTTAATAATGTGTATGCATTGAGTTAATGATTGGGTATAAAACATTAATTTAAAACATCATATTCATTTTTCAAGGTCCCTCCCCAACACCCCAGACTGAGGCATGTCTTCTTGTCTTCATGACCCATTAGAACTGCCTGTATTTCTCTTGCCACATAATCATATTAAGCATTCTTCACTAGCTTCTATAGTAGCCCCCAGAATAACACAAACCCCATGAGAGGGGACTAAGGCTGCAACCCTGTTTCAATGCCTTGAACATAGCTGGTGTTAAAGAGTTAGTGAATTGAGTTGGGTTCAGGGTATGTTGGCAATTGTGTAGGACAGAGTGCAAGTTATTCAAGCAATAAGGCATAAGTGACAGGAAAAGGAAAATGCAGACCCCTTCCAGTGACCAGTGACCATTCAATTTAAATGATGACAATAATAGTACTAAGGGCTCTGGAATCTGCCATCTCATTTGACACTTGTAGGACTTTTGTGAGGGGCAGATGTTCTTATTCACAAGATTCAATGAGACTGAATATGTAAAGGACTTATGTGCCTGGCACTGAGTAGGTAAATAAATGGTAATTATTTTATTGCTTTCTGTAATTAGCTCAAAGTCATAGAACTCCACAGAGTGCCAAGACTGGAACTTTTTAGCCCTATCTGCTACTTTTCCACTCTGCCGCAGTCACGTGCCTGGCAAGCAACTGTCTTCCCTCCAAGAATGCCTGGTGCCGATCCACCCCTGTAGCTAACATGGGTGAACAGCCTCTTGATATCCTGTGCTTCTTCATGTAATGACTCAGTCACTTCTCCAGTGACCCTGAACACTATTACCGTTCCAGAAAACATAATCAGACATTTTGAAAATGGGAAATATTATCATATATTTAGTATCATCAGCCCACAAACTTTCCAACAATAAATGCAATTCTTCCTAAATTGAATGCATCTCTTGTGACTGTTATTCTGATGAGAGCAGAATTCATTTACTGAAGGTCTGCTGTGTGTTCTACCAGGTAACCTGCGTGGGTTAGCTCCGTTCACTTATTAGAGAACCCTACAAGGTTATGCATTTGCATCTCCGTCTTTCACCTGTTCACTGAGGCTCAGGGAAGTCAAGTAACAGTCCAAAGTTTCCAAGGAAATAAAGGGCACCACTGAGTCTGTCTTGCTGCAAAGACCGTGCTTGTTTCACTCTGCCATTTAGTAGATAATCAACAAATTACACTAGAGTAGTGCTCATACAATGAACAGTTAACAAATACACTATGGCAATGACCACATAGCAGGTAGTCAATAACTACCATATAGAATGACCATATTATAGGGCAAGTAATAGATCCAGGTGGAGGTGAAACAATTGTGGCCTTCATGTCATCACTGGTTTTGCCATTTTCAGGTAGGCTGAGAGAAGAGAAGAAAAGGGTGAAAGGTGTTCTTGTACCATGACAATTGTTCTGTTGATTCACCTCCTACTGGAGCTAAAATAAGCATCAAAACCCAGAAAGGCCATAGCCAATCCAGGTGTGGTTTAACCTCAATTCCTCCCCAGGCCCTCAAAGAGGAGAGTGCACATCACCAGCCCTTCTTTTTGCAGACCTTGTCCTTCTAGTTTCTTCCCTTTCCCAGCCATTCTGCCTGTGCCCTCCTGGCACACTGACAGTCACTGTAGGCACATCAACAGAAGGAGAGCAAACACATTCAGAATGAACAAGGAGCTGAGGGGACAAGGTTAGGAGCTGTGCATCCATCAGCCTTTAGGCAACAGGAGCAAAAATGGGAATTGCTGAGGGAAGGAGAAGCCTGTGACTTACAGAAGCTCAGCTTGGTTGGTTGACACGGCGGTCCCTTCTCTTTCAGGAGGTGGTGAGCAGAATAATCACGCTGCTCCCCAAAGCTGAAAGTTTGGGTTTTCTCCTTTTGTGCAAGCTGCAGTGCTGTTTCCACCACCTGCCAAGGGCCAGCTGCCAGCTCCTTCGGGAGGCATTGTTTCGTTTTTAAAGCAGGGGTGGAGGGAAGATGGAGCGACTCCGGCTCTTTTCTTTCTGGAGAGCATTTTGTTCCTTTGGCTGTCAAGAAGCCTTTGTACAGACAGGTCTTTATTCCCAGGGCAGAAGAACTGGAGACAAGCATTAGACATTTGCCAATTCTTGATCACTTCCCTCAACCTTTGTACTTTGTTCTCTTGAAATTAGTTTAGACCATGTCTTTTTCCTAAAGGCTTTGAGACCTTTTTCAAAATAAGGTTTATCTACAGTGAGGAAAAAAATAGGAACAGAGAAGAGGAAACCTAAGCAAAGGGAAGAGGCAATAGCACAAAGCTGCTGTGATAAGCTTAAAAAATTAAGCTTGTGAATAAAGCTAAAAATTAAGCTTTAAAAATGATCTCTGAGATTCCTGCCAGCTAGGACAAGAAGGGAAACATGGTATGTTCTATCACTGACATACTAGGATCAAAGAGGAGTTTGAAGAGAAATGGCCACTCTGGGCATGTGTTTGCACCCGCCTTAAAACAGTCACGACGGCCATGTTAAATGGAGCAGGACTTGGCAGCTCTGAGGGTCACGTACACGTGCACTGGGGAGAATAGATTCAAAATTAATCTTGGCCCAGCCAAAGTGGTGGGCAGTCTTCTGCTTGGGATCCTCAGTTCTCTTTAAAGGGTATTAACTCAGCCCCCTTTTCAGCTGGCTGTTACAGCAAATGGTACCACTTAACTGGCAACATGTGAAAACTATCTTCTTCCTGTTTGCTAAGGAATATGATCTCGTGCTTTCTATCCATCCTATATCTATCAAGTTTATGGAGGGAGGCAATACTTATTGGGGAGAGGGGATGATTTCAAAAGACTTCTGCTCTACCTTCTTCCAGATACACAATACTTACCATGGGGTTAAGTCACGTCAGCTGGGAAGTGATTGACCTCCGTGATGGGACGAATGATTACTCCCCAACCCCCCTTCCTCCCCGACCTCCACCCCGGGGCCTTCTCTGGATTGCTTAAACAGTTTTCTTGAATTGCCTCGTGGTGTGACGCCATCATCACATCTTGGTGTGATGAGAGGTCACCAAAAAATAGCCCCCTTAAACTCACAGCCTCCTTAAACTCAAAGGCAGTCCTCTGCAGGAGAAGCCTTGAGAGAAAATCTCTCACACCAGGAGTAGGTGCCCTTCTGAAGAGCCAGAGTGTGCTCATATTTTGGATGCAGGTTGGTAGGACTGATCTGATTTTCCTTTCAGTCAGCTGATTTGAAGCTCAAAGCACAGTCTGGGCCCCGGCGTCAAGGAAGAAAGTGTATAGGACTTCATCATCCCAGTGCCTGAACAGGCCTCAATGCTGAAACCCACGGATGAGGCAGGCTATTAGACTTCTCACTTTGTCTTTTTTTTATACCATCTTTAATTTTGCAAAATTTTCTTTATTTCATTAAGCTATCTTTAGTTCCTTCTGGAATAAGACAAGATAGAGTAAGTATACTTATTAAAAGGAATGAGGAAGCATACTAATTCCTCAAGGGCAACAAAGGTTTTTCCTGGTACAAAATTCTAAAAGAAGCATCGAAAATGGGGATGTGACTTATAAGCTATTGAATGATGAAATGGACAAAAATCCTCAATGATAAATTTATAACAAATACAGAAACTGAGTTTTTACTCCTTTTTTCCCTCTTTTTAAAATAAGTCTTTGATACATATGCACCCCTATATTTATTGCAGCACTATTTACAATAGCCAAAATATGGAAGCCACCTAAGTGTCCGTCAGTAAATGAATGGATAAAGAAGATGTGGTACATATACACAATGAAACACTATTCAGGCATAAGAAGAAAACAAATCCTACCATTTGAAACAACATGGATGGAGCTAGAGGATACCATGCTCAGTGAGATAAGCCAGGCAGAGAAAGACAAGTACCAAATGATTTCCCACATTTGTGGAGTGTAACAATGAAGCAAAACTGAAGGAACAAAACAGCAGAAGACTCACAGACTCCAAGAAGGGACTAGTGGTTACCAAAGGGAAGGGATGGGGGAGGGTGGGTGGGGAGAGAGGGAGAAAGGGATTGAGGGGTATTATGATTAGTACACATGGTGTAGGGGGGGTCACAGGGAAGACAGAGTAGCACAGAGAAGACAAGTAGTGACTCTGTGGCATCTTACTACACTGATGGATGGTGACTGCAATGGGGCATGAGGGTGACTTGATAATATGGGTGAATGTAGTAACCACAATGTTTTTCATGTGAAACCTTCATAAGAGGGTATATCAATGACACCTTAATAAAAATAAAATAAGTCTTTGACAAAAGATGAGGACCTATGAAGTTGCTCAGTGCCCATCAATGGCAAAATGGATAAATAAATCATGATACATTCAGAAAGAATATTATACAGCAATTATAATGAACAATGTACAACTACACCCAACAATAATGCTAACTCTCAGAGAGGTAGTGCGGAGCTACAGAAGGTAGAAACAAAAGAGCACATATAAATGATTCGATTTCCATAAAGTTCAAGATCAGGAAGTGATTCTGTGTGTTAAAGGTCAGGATAAGCGCTTATCCTGGTGGCAGTTGCTCCTGACGGGGCACGAAGGAGGCCACTGAGATGCTACCGCTGGTTGGTTTCTTGAAATGGGTGCTGCTTACTTGAGCATATTTACCTTGTGAAAAGTAATTAAGCTGAACACTTATAACTTGAATACTTCCACATATGTTGTGCTTCAATAAAAAGTTTTTTTAAAAAAGCTGAGGACTTACACTGAGGAGTACACTGAAGACCAGTCTCAGCCTTGGAATCAGCCAGACGTCTGATGCTAGCTTTAGCTTTCAAAAGGCCAAATAACCAAATGCCTACTTCAAAGTCAGTTTGGGCTTCTCTGAACTTATGCATGATCAATGGTCATATGACCACAACCGTAATTTCTCATTATTACATTGTAAAAAAATGTCCGGAATATAAATGAGCAGTGTCATTTGATTCTGTTATTTTCAAATATGGGAAAGTATTCTAGCTAAAACAAGAAAAATCTCCTATATGATTTGATGTGATCTGTAAGTTGAATATTATTAGTCAGTTAGTATATGTTGCATATTTATTACAGCAAGAGTAAAATGCTACAATGATTAACAGTGTGCAAAGGTTTTTTTGTACCAAATACAATTGCAGCTTTCAAATGGTCAAACAAATACAAAAGTAAGTTGACAATATAAATGCTAAGTGAATATGTTAGCTAGTTAACTTACATCTTTTTTGAGCCAAAGAATTATTTAAATACAGAAATTTAAATAACAATGTAAGGCAGAATAGTAGAGACTCAGTTGTATCTTATTTCTAATCCTGTAGAATTGTTTGGTATATTAGCATCCATCACATTAAAATACCTTTAAGGAGTGTATTTAAATTGTTGTTATTTCATTACACTTAGGCCAATAGTCTTTTAAAACAAAGTCATACTGGGGAATTCTTCACATTCTTTGAGGACAAATTAAAAGCAGCATGTCAAATTCACCACATCAAAATTTCGTGAGAAGGAAGAACTCTAGAATCTTGTACAACAACATTCACAATAAATTACCTTTGATCCAGACAAAATGAAAAATTAAAAGAATATGGTGGGAGTGTAAATTGGTGCAGGTACTATGGAAAACAGTGCAGAGGTTCCTCAAAAAATTAAAGATAGAACCACCATATGATCCAGAAATTCCACTACTGGGTATCTATCCAAAGGGAATGAAAACACTAACTCAAAAAGATATATCACATCTATGTTCAGTCTAGCATTATTTACAATAGCGAAGATAAGGAAACAACCTAATTGCCCATGGATGGATGAATGGATAAAGAAGATAGCGGATATATACATAATAAAGTACTATCCAGCCATAAAAAAGAATAAAATCTTGCCATTTGTAACAACGTGGAAGGACCACAGCAGTATTATGCCAAGTGAAATAAGTCAGAGAAAAGATAAATACTATGTAATTTCACTTACATGTGGAATCTGAAAAACAAAACAAACAAAATGAAAGGAATTCATCAATAGAGAACAGATTGGTGGTTGTCAGAGGGGAGGTGGGTGGGGAAAGGGGCAAAATGGCTAAAGGGGATTAAAAAATACAAACTTCCAATTATAAAATAAATAAATCATGGGGATGTAATGTCAACATGGGGAATATTATAATACCTTTGTGATGTGACAAATGGTAACTAGACTTACTGTGGTGACCAGTTCACAATGGACACAATGTTGAACCACCGTGTGATACACCTGAAACCAATATAATTGGTATGCCAGTTACACCTCAGTAAATTACAAAAAAATAGTTAATGCAGCCAGAGGGCTTAGAACTGCATCTGGGGTACAGTAAATGCTTAATATATGTCAGCTATTGTTACAAAAAAAAAAGAGAGAAAATATAAAGAAAGAGGAAATTATGAATGAGGTATCCAAACACATTTTATTCTCACCAAACATCAACAAAACAACTGACTTGACAAGACTATTTTAGGAAAATAATCCTTATAGATTTTCCCCCACGGAAGCTAAACTTTTAACCAAAAAACTTGTCAAAATAATGCTATTCCTTATACTACTAAGTACACAGTGTTTTCATTATATAAACTGAAAGTCTTTAGACTGACCAATCTATGTGTCCTCCAAACAAGATTCCTTTCAGAACACGCTACTGAAGATCTTTTATTCTGAATTATATCTTGTTGTATTCCTAAGTCTAGAGTGTTATTAAATATGTCAGTTTAAAGTGAGTTTATGTAGCACTGAAGTTTCTGCACTAAAATGACAAACCTTTAAAATTTGACTACTACAATTTTAATAACAAAATTGTAATTGCATAGCAAAGAAAACCATCAACAAGATGAAAACACAACCTACAGAATAGGAAGAAATATTTGCAAATAATATATCTGATAGGGAATTAATATCCAAAATACATAAAGAAGTCACACAACTCAAATAGCAAAAGAACAAACAATCCAATTAAGAAGTGGGAAAAGGACCCTGTCACCAACATCTCTTTTTTTAATCTACGATCTAACTTCCAGTTCTCAGAGGTCCCTGTGACCTATCACATTTAATTCTTTTTCTTTCTATCAGAACCTCTTCTCAGAAAAGAGTAAGTTAAATTCAACCACATGGAATTGCAAAAATTAGGCTAAGACAATATAGTACAAACTGCAGTAGACAGAATAATGGCGCTCTAAATATGTCCAAGTCCTAATGCTCAGAACTCTGATTATGTTAGCTTATATGGCAAAGCTTGCAGATGGAACTATGGTTGCTAAAACTGACAGTGAGACTTGTGTCAGACTTCTACCCTTCAGAACTTTAAACAAATTTGCATTGTTTTAAGCAACCAAAAAAAAAAAACTGAGCAGAGGTACCGAACAGACATTTTTCCAAAGACATTCAAATGTCAAATGTACAAGAAAAGATGCTCAACATCAATAATCATCAGGAAAATGCAAATTCAAACCACAGTAAGGCATCACCTCCATACCTGTTGGAAAGACTATCACCAAAAAGACAAGAGATAAAAAGTGTTGGTGAGGAAATAAAGAATCCTTGTGTACTGTTGGTGGGAATGTAAACTGGGGCAGCCACTACAGTAAATAATATAGAGGTTCCTCAAAACAATTAAAAATGTATCTACAATACAATCCAGCAATTCCACCTCTGGGTATGTTTCCAAAGGAAATGAAATCACTGTCTTGAAAAGATATATGCACACCTATGTTCACTGCAGCATTATGTATAATAGCCAAGATATGGAAAAAACCTAAGCGTTCACTGTTGGAAGAATGGATAAAGATGTGATACACACACACTGGAATATTATTCAGCCACTAAAAAAAAATAAGGAAATCCTGTCATTGGCGACAGCATGGATGGACCTTGAGGGCATTATGCTAAGTGAAATAAGTCAGATAGAGAAACACAAGTGTGATATGATCTCACGCATACATGAAATCTAAAAAAATGAACAGATCAGTGGTTGCCACAGGCAGCAGGTGGGGAAATGGGTGAAGGGGATCAAAAGGAACAAACTCCCACTTACGCAATAAATACGTTCTGGGGATGAAATGTACAGCATGGTGACTATAGTTAATAATACTGTATTGTATATTTGAAAATTGCTAATAGAGTAGACTTATAAGTTCTTGTCATAAGAAAAAAAAATTATAACTATGCTAAGTGATTGATGCTAACTGAATGTACTCTGGTAATCATTTCACAATATATACATATATCAAATCATGTTGTACACTTTAGATTAATACAAAGTTATATGTCAACTGTATCACAAAAAGACTGTCATGATGATTTTTAAATGTTTTTAAATAATATATTAAATTCATTTTTATCCCCTAGAAGTTCATTCAGTAATAGTAATATTTAGCTTTGAGTACTAATTTTAACACTTGGCCGGTTTTCCACTTGGGCAACATTTCTATATTTACTGCACAGGTCATCGAAGCACAGGCAGGGCAAAGCTTCCTTGGCTAAGGTCTTGTGGTCAAAGCATTTGGTCCTCTGAAAGCCTCAACTGAACCCACGTCAGGGCCTTTGCACTCACTGTTTACTCTGCCCGAAGCACTTTTCACCTAGGTCTTGACATCACTAGTGCCTTGTCTCCACTCAGGAATTAGGTTAGTCTCCCTGCAGTAGGTCCACCCTGAAACCTGATGGAAGCAGAAATGCTCCCAGCCCAGCACCCTGGATCGCTCTGCTCCTCCGACGATTTATCACGAGATGAAAGTGTGTTTTCCCCCCATGTTTGTTGTCTGTTTCTATGCCAGCTGAGAATGACAGTGAAAATACTCTTTTCTCCTTCCTTCCTCCCTCCTCACTGGTGCCCTGAAAGCTCTGAGCAGCACCTCACATCACTGTCTGAGTGTCCCACACCCACAGGGGGAGGTGTGACATCACACAACTAGGGCCCAAACTGGCTCAGCAGCAAGCCCTGACCCCACCACATACCAGCCCTGTGACTGTGGCTCAAAACAACTGACTTGACAAGACTATTTTAGGAAAATAATCCTTATAGTTTTTCCCCCACGGAAGCTAAACTTTTAACCAAAAAGCTTGTCAAAATCATGCTATACCATATACTAGGTACACAGTGTTTTCATTATTTAAACTGAAAGTCTTTAGACTGACCAATCTATGTGTCCTCCAAACAAGATTCCTTTCAGAACACGCTACTGAAGATCTTTTATTCTGAATTATATCTTGTTGTATTCCTAAGTCTAGAGTGTTATTAAATATGTCAGTTTAAAGTGAGTTTATGTAGCACTGAAGTTTCTGCACTAAAATGACAAACCTTTAAAATTTGACTACTACAATTTTAATAACAAAATTGTAATTGCATAGCAAAGAAAACCATCAACAAGATTAAAACCTCCCCTAGCTTACTTCTAAGCCTAATTTTTAAAAAGCTGTTTTCTCAAGTTGTGGTTAGGTACAAGGTTGTTTTTAATTGTGTAATATATATATATAATATTGCTAAGTCTTTAATCTTAAAAACATATAAAGCACTAGTACAAAGGTTATCATATCTTACCATCAACAAAGGTTCACCTCCCTCCCTGTCCCTTCTCTGTACTTCTGGAATATACTATTTTCCCTGTCCAAAATGTCCTCTTGCCTTCCCACCCATTTTTCTATCCAGTAAGTTCCTATACACCCCTACACCCCTCTTCAAGGAAGTCTTCCCTGTCCCACTGGAAAACTCTGTTGCTCCTATTTCCTTGACACCTTGGATATGCTGCATCGGCCTATAATTACTGCCTGCATGCTCACCTTCCCCACTCAGCTGTAAACTCATTCGGAGCATAAAATACAGCATATCCATCTCTACATCCTGAGCACCTACCCCCCGTCTCCTTTATATAGTAGAGACCCAGCAAGTACTACATTAAGGCTCTGATAACTACCCACGTCATCTTGTACAAATCACTTAATCTCTCTGTATTGTGCCTCAGCTGCTACCTTTGAAAAAGGATCATATTAACACCCATATTACAGGCTGTTAGGGAGAATAACTGAGAAGCTCCATGAGGGCAAGAACATATGTTTTTTGTTCCCTGCTGAATCCCCAATGCCTAAAACAATAATTGACACACAGAGTAGGCACTCAGTACACCCAGCAAAGATTTCTAGCATGACCCAAGTCAGATAATCCATGCAAAGTGCTTGGCACAGTGCCTGACCTATACCTACTCAATAAATGTTAGCTATTATTAGCAACTCTGTTCTGTCCAGTGTCTGCCTCACTGAACACGCATACAGGCTGGAGAATTATCAGACAGTCTTTTAAGATGACATTTTCCTGGTCATGGAGCATTCCCTTAGCTACTTGCACCAAGCCCTTCTTCCTTCACAGACCCTCAGTCTACCTTAGTTCCCAGAAAGCACCTGCTCTCCTGAACTACTTTGCACTGTTAAGGACCTTAGCTGGGTCCTGGTCATCCTACCCCAGGTAGCCAATGAGCTCCCCCAAGTGCTTTTGGTTAACCCCCTCAACAATGCAGAGTGACTGATAGTTGGGTCTTTCTCCTTCGTGAACCTGGTGTGCTGCCCCATGACCCCTGGCCTTCAACAGCACACAGTCCTATCTTCAATCTCTCTCCCCCACTACCTCAACTCCTTCATTTCCTAATTATGCCCACAACTACTGGATTCCACTTAGGGCTTGGTTCGAGTCAATACACTTTAAGTTCACACAGGTGTTTCTCACAGGACTCCATGTCTGGCCTTCGATCCATGAGATATGGCTTCCTCTGGGCAGACCCGCATGACTGCTGTGCGCCTGGAGCCTAATTCCACCATCCTCTGAGCCTCTCTCACGCTTGGGGCATCCCTGCCAATCCTCTCCCCGTCCTCCTTCAGGACCCACAGTTACTCTCTGTTCACATAGCGCACCGCGCGGCCTCCAGCTGCACCCTGTTGGCCTTCCTGGGAAACCCCACACTCCACTCACCCAGGCCAGGACCCCCACTCACAGGTACAAAAGAATGTTTCCTGATGGAGATGGGAGCGTATGGATAAAGGGCCCTCTCCCCTATCGCAGGGTGGATCAGAAAGAGATCGTAATAACCTGAGGCTGCTCTTCAGGTAAAAGGCTCCAGAACTGGCAGCGATGGTCTCCTGGGATGGATTTCAGACACCTTCCAGCGGCTGGCAGGAGGAACAGCAGGTCCGAGGACATGCCATTGAACAGGCACTGAGGTTGCTGCGGCCTAGGACCTTGGCGGACATCCGACAGAGGCTTCCTGATTCCGCTGCAGAAGATTCCGTCGCAGCCCAGCGCCCTTCGGGATCCTGGAAGGCTAGAGATTTGGGGGCGCGTGCGCAGTTCACTCCCCTGTGCAGCCTCGAGCAGCAGATCCACAGCAGAGCCTTTGCGCCAGAGCCCATTTTGCTCAGGGCCAGTCCCCCGCGGCAAGGCGATGCTGCCCTGCGACTGGAGGTGGGGGCGGAGTTTGCCTGGTACGGGGTGTGTGTTAAGGTTTACCCTATTTCTGAAATATAGCAGATACCTCAGGTGACTAAGACAAAGTTCTTACTGTTGCGGAGTCCAGAGAAGTAAACGATGCATTCCCTGCTACTCCTGCTAAGTCAGTTCAAACTTCAGAGGCCCCTAAAGAAATGCCTGCCTCCAGGAATTTCTCTCCAAGTAAAAGCACCTCTGTCTTGAGTATTCCTTCCTATTGCATAAAGGAAGGGGACATTAAGGGGAGTACCAGTGCATTCACCACTTGGGGTGCACTTGGTAAACAGTCCTCACCTGAGGACCTCAGAGTGCTGGGAGAATTCTCAGCACCTGCATCTCCCATGAGTTGCAGGAATGCAATGGACACTTGATAACTGTCTGTCTGACTCAGGTATTCATGCAAATTTTATTCCTTCCTTAGCACCAAGCTGATGTTTCTCCAAGGCTTTGAGCTGCCCTCTGTTACACAAGGAGATTAAAGGTCTACTCAGCTAAAGGAGTAGCGACCACTGCTTCAGAAAACCCACCAAGCCCTGCCTGGAACAACCCTGTGACCCCCTGACAGTTTCCTATTCCTGCCTGTCCTGCAGGTGTTCAAAGTGCCAGCTCTCTTAGCTGGTTTCCTAACTAGCTCTGTGATTTATGACCTATTTGGCCTTGGGAAAGTCAACTCTGAGAACTTGGTCTTTTCATCTGTAAAATGAAGGTTAATTTACCTTTCATGGTTGTTGTGAGGATTAGAGTTGATGTTTTTCATAGTGCCAAATAGCTTTATTAACATAGTAAGAATTGTACTATAGCATCTTACTACGCTGATGGACAGTGACTGTAATGGGGTATGTGGAGGGGACTTGATAGGAGGAGTCTAGGAAACATGTTGCTCATGTAATTGTAGATTAATTATACCAAAAAAAAAAAAGAATTGTAATGCCTAAAATCTTTACTCTGTGCTCAGCACTGTTCTAAATACTCTACATGTAAAGGGGATCAGGATATGCTACCCAAAATATGCCCCCTTGGCATAAGGATTATTGTAAGCTGAAGATCATTGAAGATCAGCAAATACTGATAGTTCTCTGCCCTCCAGTATCTGCCTAAAATCAGAGCATAAATTTCCCTTTGTGAAGGCGTTTTCCCACCCTATCCCTGTACCAGGCAGAGGAGAGTGACTCTTACCACTGGACATAGAGATGAGTTTGCATACACAGACCTTATTAAAACAACCCTTATCTTCCATTAGTTCCCCGTACATTTCCTGACTACTTCCCCAGGATGCATCATCTACCACAGCTAAGTCTACTCTCCTTTGTTAAAATGATATATAAGCTCCCAAGCATAACCACTTCTTTGAGTTTCACCTCTTTTCTGTGAACTACTGTGCATGTAAATATTAATAAATACTATGTACCTGTTCTCTAACTAATGTGTCTGTCATGAGTTTAATTAACAGGTCCTCAGTCACTGAACATAAAAGGGTAGAGAAAAAATTTTTCCTCCCCAACACATGAATTCACTCATTTAATCCTCCTAACAACCCTACAAGGTAGGTGCTATTATCCTAATTTTACACAGGAGGAAACAGGCACACAGAAAGGTTGAGTAACCTGCCCAAGATTGCATGGCTCTTAAGTAGTGGAGCTCGTGCTCCAAATTGCTCAGGTGTTCTGATTCTGGGGTCCATGCTTTTAGCCCTTGCTTAATAATAAGCAGTTGTTTTTACATTAGTTGACAATAAACTGTAGTTATTATTCTCATGGTTAAATCTATACATTCTCTACCTTGAAGAACTCTGAAGATAGTCCTTTCTTTTTTCAATCAAAAATGTCCAAAGCTGGAAAAAATGCATAGTTTATTCAATGGTGATGCCACAGGAAAAAATGGACATTACTGTGTGGAATGTTCAGAACCATGAAATATGTGCAAACCTCAAACTTTTCATTAAACTATTTGCTAGACGATTAAGTTCCAGTGTAAAATACTAACTAGAACATACACTTCTGCCCCAACAATATTCATTTTAAACTTGCAATTTAAATAAATGAGTTTTAATTCCAGTTTTTCATTCCAGGGCCTGTCTTCTTTTTGACCTCCCCAAGGCCTTCATAGAAATCCACTTTACTTTTCTATCACAAATTGTGAATCTATTGTTCTCCTGGAATTGAAGAGAGAATTTATTCAAATCTGAGCTAAAGTGATAGATAGTAAGTCACTGAAAACAGTCCCCCTAGACATACAGCTATGTCCTTACTCAATACAGTAGCCCCAAAGGCATTCTTATGGCCTAGTTATATACTCCAGGGACGGAGGTGGGGGGAGGAGGGAGTTTCAAGCTGAATATGCTGGCGCTGCACTAACTATAGAGCAGGCACCCTGTAATGACGCCTCTGGATGACACGGAAAATGATTGTGTTCCAAGGATGGGCTGTAATGAGAGGGGAGGGTATAAAGAGCCACAGGCGGCATTGTTTCCAATCTAACAACACAACTGGGGGCAGGGCAGCAACTGTGTGTTTGTTTTCAAAATAATAAATAGTGCTATGGTATTTCTGCACAAGGCTTTTGAGGAGAGCATGAAGTCTGAAGAGCCAACCAGCAGCAGAAGACTTCTAGTTCCCCACAAAGGTAGAAGTAGGAAGAACAGCCTTACCCCATGTCAGTTGTGTGTGGCACATTTTTGTGGCACTTTTTGGTCACTGATAAATTTTCTACCAAGAGTTTACAAACATTCCCTTTCACAGAAGCTCAGCTACTTGGGCAAATAACTGGGCCTCTTTCGGCCTCAGTTTCTTCATCTGTTAAATGGGGATAAATTGTAACACCTAACTCATAGGTTGATGTGATACCCACATATATATGTATATAACATTTTACATGTCCAGACAGATAGAGATAGACAGACAGACAAAAGTAGGTAGGTAGGTAGGTAGGTAGGTAGAAAGAATAAACCTACACAGTGCCTGGTTCATAGTAAATAAATAAATGTTAGCTCTCCCTATGTCTTCCAAGTCCCCCCTAGTTCTGATGGGAAAAGAAAAATGGAATTACCCATTTGGAATAGCTAGGAAAGCCAACCTTTCACGTACTCTGTGAAGACAAGATCCATTCAGTCTAAGGAAAGAGCTCACAGTCTGAAAGCATCACTCTATAATCTTTTGTGGTATGGTGACACTTGGCTGATTTTTCAAAAATCCTGTTACATATCCACACTGGGTACTTTTAATGAATGTCAGATTTTAAGAATCAGCGACATTGACGTTACTCCATGGAGCAAAGACTGACGGCCCAACTTATAAATTCCCTGATGCATGTATTAGCAAGGCAGCAAGATGAGTTTTCTGTTCACTGGTCTTGTTCTGCTGTCAAATTCTGGGGGACTTGCATTTCAAGCAATATATCTAATCTCTTTAAATTAAATTATCTTCCATTCACCAGCCAGAATTTTTTTAGAAGAATATTATCAACTAAGTGGATCAGAAAATGTGGGTTTAAGTCTTGCTTCCTTGGTGAAATGATATTAAAATGAATGTTATTCCCCAGATAAGTGATGTGTTCCAAGGGTCACACACTACAGCTGTTAGAAACACTTTTAAAAGTATTTCCAAATCAAAGAAGGAGGGAAATATAACATTAGAGGGAATTTCCTTCTTTAAAAGGATAGTGAGTATAACTTATCCTTTATCAGAAAAATGAAACTGCCCACCTCAGTCTGACTTCTCTGTTGATATTATGTAGTCATCAACACTACTGAATTGCTGGAATGTGTGTGAAATAGTTTCTCCATATGAAAAATACTTTCAGCTTACCAGTACACTCAGAAGTTGTCAATAAACTAAAATCCCCCCATACCTCTCACAATCTTTAATATGTTCTAACTTCTGCCTATGCCTCATCACCTGGATGTATGGTCTCTCTACAACATAATTCTTTTTGATAGCGGTGGTCACAAATATTGACTCTTCTTCTGGTATAGTAAATGCTCATTTTGAGTACCCTCAAAGCACATACTTCAATGTTAAAGATTTCCTTGTAATTTCAAAACTAGAACAATCTAAGTGAGGTTTGCCCAATGTCTTGCATCTAGTAGTTGGTAAAGGCAGGATTGGAACCCAGTTCTCTTGACACCCTAGTACACAACCAAGCTGAAATCATTGGCAACTGTACATTTATCTTTTTGACTGCCTTATTATAAGGCCTCCCTCAGTAAAGTCTAGACCAGAGACCAGCATGATGTTTCTGTAAAGGGCCAGACAGATAGCAAATATTTTAGGCTTTCTGGGTCATGTGGTTTCTGTCACAACTACTCAACTCTGCAGCCTAGCACAACAGCAGCTACAGACAGGAAGTAAATGAGTGAGTATGGCTGTGTTTCAAGAAACCTGTATTTATAAAAATTAGCGGTGGGCCACAGATTATGTTTTACCGGCCCTTGGTCTATTTCATATTTGTCATTTATATCTTGATTATTTTCATAATACCTATATTATTAGCTATGTTTCTATTGTGTCTCCAGGACAAAGTTGTAAATTTGTTAAGAGTACAGAGCCATCTCGTCCTGTTCTGCCAGCTAATATAAGTCATCTAACACAATCTTGATATCTGGTAGTTTCTAAAAGATACCTGATGATTGATCAAGTGAGGGAGGCAGGAGGGAATGTATATATTTCAAAGTGTTCCTTCTGGAAACTTCTGGTCACTAGTGTCAGCATGGTAGCCAGATAGCTTCAGTTCTACAAATGATATGTGCACCTCCATGTTCTGAGGGAGCACCAAGGATTTTAGAATGTTTCACTCATTTTTTACCTAATTTACCCAATATCTACTTGATAAGGGGTGCTATTGTTAGTAAATAATTCTGGAAATTAGATAGCTAGATTAAAACCATGTATTGTTTTCTGGCTGAGGAAATATTAAGGACACACTTACTTTTAAATGAAACTTTCCAATAAATAAAGACTGAGAGGATGTAATGAACCCTAAAACAGATTCACCATGCTTGAACATGGTAAGACTATGGAAAGATCCTAATGGGCTATGTCTTTAAAGCATGATAGATAGTATTTTCACTTAATTGACAGTTCCTTTCCTGTTTCCATATTAACTTGGAGAAAGCCTTGAGTTTAATGGCTGGCCATGGAGATATTGTCTCAAAGACAAAGATAGCAAATACACTGTGTAGCCTATAACACATGCCATTTTACACTTACAAATTCCTAAGTAATTACTAAATGGCACACAATATTAATTCATCTACTATCCTAGTTTAAGACCTTTCTGCTTTATAAGTCAAGTCTTAGACTGCCATTACAAAATAGGTGATGGTTCTCACTGCACAATAGAGTCAAAAATAAAATAACCTTGCAAAGGCAGAATTTTCCCCCCTCCTATCAATGAACTTATACATTGGAGATTATAGTGTTCTGTAAGGTAATTATTTCTGAAGGCATATAATCTACATGTGTGGATTTATGTCCTCCAAGAAAGGGGACAAGTCTACCCCTGTAACAGGTCAATAATGTAACATATGACTTCACAGTGATTAAAAAGAACATGGATGAATTCTGAAGGTGAGATCAACAGCTTGTCATGAAGAATATGAACATCTATGACTTTAGTAAAGACATCAGCTTTCTTCCATGGTTCAATGACAGAAAAAAGATGGGTGTGGCAACAATGACAGGTACCTCCACAGCCCACAGAATAGCACTGAACCACAAGTCAAGAATAAATTCAGAGACTGGAATCTGCATACAAGTTTTCAATTGAAATGATTGAAGGCAAATGTGGATTTCATGAATGATTTTAAGTCTGAGAAATCTAAAAGTCAAGTTTAGTGTGGGAACAGTCAAGTATAGTGTGGTCATTAGAGGTTAGGTTTTAGCTCCTATCAACCTGAGTGTGAATCCCAGCTCAGCCCATGTTTAGCTGTCTGGCATCTGGCTGATTATCTGAGCACTCTCAGGCTCATTTTATAGATGATGTTTTAATATAAACAAGAGGAATAATCATGGTATTCACCTCTAGGGGTTATTGTGAGAATAAGTGGAATAATTCATCAAAAGTTCTTGTCCAATGTCTGCATGCACAGTAATTACAAATACTCAAGATAGGGTAGATTTCCTAGGACGCTTGCACTCCGAGTGGGATGAAGTGCACTGTGATCCCCTTAACACCAAAAGACTATGTGATGCTTCAGGGTGCCTCTTCCATGAAACCTGACCTGGCTATACCTACCACTGTTTATTTCTTCTTTCTGGACCATGGACAATATGCAACCATTTACTCAACAACATTTTATTGAGCACCTGCTACATTCCAGGGGCTTTATTCACCAAAGATAACAACAAATGAGATTCTTTCCATCTGCTTAGATATTCTCAGACCTACCATCTAGGAGGGAAAGAAAAAGATCTAAAAGGTATAACGTACAAATCCCCACCACAGGGATATGAACACTGAACAAGAGGGAGGGTGGAGGAGGATAAAAAGATTGGATTGGGGAAAATCAAAGACAGCTACCTAAAACAGACAACATTTGACTTGGGCACTGAAGGGTGGATAGGATTTTGACAGATGGGGAGAAAGGGGGAAGAAGTGAATTCCAAATTGAAGGTTCAGTTGAGAAAGGGGCAGATGTAACCAAGTATGGGGCCAGTTAGGGTCCGGGGAGGACTCCAGCTGTATTAGATGGCAGATAGGGTGGAGGATAGCATTAGAAGGTACAGTGGGCTGGTGCACAGACCCTGAGTGCCAGGCTGATTAGAATCTGCCTTCCAAGAGGCATGCTTTCTGAAAGAACACACATTGTGGTAAAGCAGAATGGAGACTGAGACAAGGCTAAAGGATTTAACATTAGGAAGCCCCCAAATTCAGTTTCTTACAACAGGAGCAAAAGCCAAATGCAGTAGATTGAGGAGTTAGAATTCGGTAAGGAAATGTGTTTTGACTTCTTTTTAAAAGACGTCTGGCTACAGCATGAGATAAGAGGTATAAGGTTTTTGTGTTTATTTTTGTTTCAAGAAAATGGAGGCCTAAGCATATTTTAGGCTGAGAGCCAGAAAGAGCAGGAGAGAAAGAAAAAGAAAGAATGTAGAATAAAACTAGCTCCTCCAAAAACATACCTCGTACTCTAGGCATGGAAGCTTCCTTATTTTGAAGAATTTGAATTCTGCAAAAGTGAAACTATTTCTCTTGCAGACATGGGCATGAGACCAGGATGGTGAGTGAAAATACTGAAAGATTCTGTAATTGAAAAGAGGTAGATTGAAAGCTCTTAAATTGTCTTGCCTCAAACAGGAAAGATGATGGGTCTCAATCTTCTCTGAGTGCAAGGAATGAAAATAGGCATAGGAGTCTAGAAGCCTGGAGAAGGGTTGGTTCAGCCACTTTGGAGAATGCAGAGGAAGCCGACAGTAAAGTTATGGAACAGAGGCCATCTGGGGTAATGCAAACTAGCTTTTTAGTGGACCAAATTATCACTGTTTCCATGACTTTCTTCAGATATGGAAAATGAGGTGGACAACAGAGGTTCCTAATGTTGAAGTTTCAAGGAGGGATTGTGGACATCACTGGTAGGGGAGAGGGTGGGGTACAGGGAATTCTATGAAAGGAAGGAGTAGATGACCACTGGGTTTTGCCTGGAAGGGAAGGGAAGTGGACCCAGAAGAAGGGTGATAGAGTGGGAGGACCGGAAGGGCTCAAGGGACTGGTGGTCTGGATGCTGAAGACTAATAAGTGCCTCCTAAGGGACTAGAGAGAGGAAGAGGAGGTGGAAGGTGAGAGAGTCTGCCTGGAAAAAGGAACTTGCAACTTCTGGATCTTTTCTGACCCACACATTTTTGGCACTGAGAATGCTAAAATTTTAAGTGGTTATAGACTTGCTTGCATTAAGTTCTGCACTTAATACATACTATCAAATACGTTAGGACAACACCTTGTCAATGTAATAAGATTGTGAGTTTCCTGAGGGCAGACATAACACATTCCTTTCTTTCATAATGCTGAAGTAAGTAACAGAATGAAAGTTTATCATCAGTGACCAATAATCACTGATGAACTAAAATTCACTGACAGTCAGGGTTCCTGACTCCTTAGAGTCAATGTTCTCCTCCTCTCTGCCTGCCAGGGATTCTACTGTGAGGGATGCAACCAGGACATTGCCCAGTTCCCTCCTGAGGCACTGGAACTCCACTTACGGCATTTAGAACCTAGAATATGCTTATAGATTCATCGAACAACTCCTAGTAGCTTTAATCCACCCAGGGATTGAGAAACAGCTTATTGTTGTGGTTAAGAGTGTGGCTATTAGAAACCAGCAGCTTTGGATTCTAGTCTGAGCTCAGCTACTTATTAACAGCATGACCCTCCATATTATTTAGCTTCTCTGATCCTCTATATCTATCTATCTATCTATCTATCTATCTATCTATCTATCTATCTATCTATCTATCTATCTATCTATCTATCTATCTATCTATCTATCATCTGTCTATCATCTATCATCTATCTATCTCCCAAAAGCTCCTATTAAGAAAGGTAGAGAGGAAAAAAAATGATAAACCTCACGGACTCTTTGTATAAAGCATTTACTATAGCAAACTGCTTTATAGCAAAAGCAAGCTGCCAGTAACAAGAGTGGCTGTTTAGAAACAAACCCTGCAGGGCTTGGGCTGCCTCAAAGCTTTAAGCAAAATGCTGGAGAATTCTGACTGGAGAAAGAGAAATCTTACGATCTCTATAAATCTTGACCTCTCTTGCATCAGCCTCCTTATCTGAAAACAAGAATAATGTAATGCCTACTTCAGAGGGTTGTTATGCTTATCCAACGAGTCAGTATTTGTAAACCCTTGGAACAGTGTCTGAACACAATAAGCACCACTCAGGTATTCTTAGGGACTCTGGGTTTATGAGGAAACATTCTGGGGATCCTGTTATTTGCTGTTTCTTCTCTTCAGGAAGATTCTTTGAGTCCAGTGATGCTAGGAATAAACATGAGGCCATCATTCTATGAGGCCTGGACTACAAGCCAACTTCTCAGAATGGCTTCTTTGAACATGCTTGCCATACCCATTACCTTTATATAAGAATCTAAAGAAAATTACAAACTCTTCTCATGATTAACCTCCTCTTTCCAATTCCCATCACAATCATTTTGGCTCTGCTCCCAAGTCTGCCCAAGTTGCTCTCCGCCCTGCTGTGGTGGCAGGTGATCTCTGTGCAGACAGCTCTCACAAAGATGACCAGTTCTGCCTTTGATGCTCCTGCATTTCTCCAATTTAGGACATATGAGTGGGGCCCATAGATGGACTACAGAGAAAAAAAGTCAGCAGACTTGAGGTGTAGTCCATCATGTGATTTTCTCGTTGCATAACCTTGGGCAATTTACTTAGTCTCTCTGGATCCCAGATTCCAAATTTATGAAATGGGGAGTGATGCCATTGATAACCAGACCTATCACAGAGAACTGCAAATGACCTATATGAGTAATGATATCTCACAGATGTAAACTATTACTGTAAGTATCCCCACGATCCCATCCTAATTCCAGAAAATGGGTCATTTGTTGATGTTTCAAACAAGTGAAGCCCAGCACTGTGAGGAAAGTGGGCCAGCCTCCGTCTTTCCTGTGGCAGGACAGTAAAGTGAACAGCGATCATTCAAGTTCACATCTTCCAGGTCTTTCTTTTTATTCCACCTCAGAGAGGGTACAAGGAGATGTCACTTCCAGCCAAATCAGCCCAAAGAACCCTCATAATTCATCAGCGGAGTGACAAGTGCTCTGCCGGGCGAGCCTCAGAGCTGAGCTGGGATATTACGCAGCAGGGGCAAGAATTAAAAAATGGTCTGAAAGATGAACGAGGAAAAGGAGGATGGCTTCTTTTCATCTCGGAAAGAGAAACCACATGGGAGAGTCTTAGCAACACTGCCAAGTAGGTACGTTTCATGGGGAAACACTTCACTTCCTCCCCTGCCACACGTCCATACCCTTCCTAGACACTTCCTGAATTTTTCTGGTTCCCAGAACTTGCCAGGTTGGCTTGGCAGGCCAAGCACAAACATAAAACATCCCCAAAACAGGGACAGTGCCATAAAAAACTACAGAAATATTTTGATACCATGGGAAAAATGAAAACCGAGTTTGACTTTCTGACACTAATTTTAAAGCAAAAAAAAACTGTCTTTATTTTGCATTGCATACTGGAGGCAATGGACCATTATGTTTTCAATTCTTGGGGCTCCATAGTTCTGAAAGTATTGCCTCTGGCCTGTGCCCGGGTCCCTGGCCCACCTGGTCTCTCAGGGCCCTGATGCAGGTTGCTGAAGCTGATACCAAATGTTTGTGACTAAATGATACCAAAATGTTTATGACTACCAGTGCCTTAGCATGGAAGCTCTATTCAGAAAACACATTTGTATCCTAATAAGGAGCTTTAGGGAGATAGATAGATGATAGGTAGATATAGATAGATGATAGATAGATAGATGATAGATATAGATAGATAGATAGATAGATAGATAGATAGATAGATAGATCGATAGATAGATAGATAGATAGATAGATAGGTATAGATAGAAGATAGATGAATTCAAGCAAGGGAGAATTCTAAGCATCTTGATAGATAAGAAAAGGAGATTTTTGAGGATACCTTCTTCTCTCAACTCTTACTGCATTAGTGGCTGCGGTTGATCCTCGAGTCTGTCTTTGCAGGCTGTTTTCATCTAACTCTCCAATAACAAGTCTGGCAATAGGCTGGTGGGTAAGGGTGGGGGAAACATCATTTGAGTCCTTTACTTTCACTTGATCTTCAGTTATCCACAGAAAGTAACCCCAGGCACCTTTCCTACTGTGCTGTTAGTTTATTTCTCTTCTACAGTCGGTACCCAAATCTATAATTTTTCCTCTTCTTGGTTTGTAAACGGCTCAGCCACTACAGAAAAAAGCATAGTGATTACTAATAGGAGACACCACTAAAGTTCCAGCTGTGAACAGGAGAAATCCAAGATGACCCATCATCTAAATGTCAACGCAAACACCATGCCATTCAGAATGAAACAAGGTAGGCTGCGTGCAGACAGCCAGAATATATTACCAATTGCATATTTAGCTCCAGAACTCGCAAATCTTTGCAAAGGAATTTAGGGCCTTCTCGCTTGATTAAATAGCTGGTGATGGAGGATTCGGTTGTTCCCCACAATAGTTGCATGCAAATGATAGATTCACATGGACTACAGCATGAGAGCCCTTAGGGGGCTGTACATTTTTAAGTAATTCTGCCATTGTTTTTGCATAGTAATTGGAAATGTACATTCTATTGGGATGTGATTCTTATTAGAAGAGAAGGTAGCTGCTCTCTGCTACAGGATTCTATTCATTTAGGGTCACAGGGACTTAAAAAACAGAGGGAGAGTGTGCATTTGTGCTCTAAATGGGGATCTGTATTAAACACCAGCAAATCTCTAGCCTGAATTAAAAGCTAACTTCTACTCTCTACTTTCATCTGCCTCTTTTCCAAGCTTCCTATTATTTATTTAGCCTGATCTGCTTTGTGAATAAGTGACTCCCTAATGACCAAGTAGTAACTGGAGTTAAATTAGTCATGTAAGAGCAGCAAATTAGTAAATGGCACCCCAGTTACCAGAGAAAGGCTATATCATGCTACGTGCTTAATGTGCTGTTATGATCTAGGAGCCTGGAGCTGTCCTGGGCAGAAGATGACTCTCAGAAGTCCCCCTCTCAATACAACATGGGACTTGGCAGTGATGGAAAGCCACGGGGTCATCTAACCATACCCTCCCACCTGTTTCCCCTGTGCTTCTTGGACATTTGAGTGAATGCTGACCTAAGTCGGGGCCACAGAACACAGCTGACAGCCTCAGAGGCAAAGTCAAGTATGTGATACTGTGAAATTCCATTAACATAAATGAGGACAACCAGCCAGTCACTTAGAAGAGGAAGGGAAACAAAAGTACTTGGCATTCTTGCTCAACAATATATAGGCCTCGGATCAGCGCACACGGGGGCATCCTCTGGGGACATTTCATTAGAATTGCAGGATCTGTAGCCCCCCCCCCGACCCTGAGTCAGAATCTGCATTTTCACAAGAACCTCAGATGATTTTCACATACATTAATGTTTGAGAAGCACTGTCTTACATTTCTAAATGTCAGCATCCAAAACACAGTGGCCCTGTGGGCCTTACTCAATCCTATACGGAGAGTGCCTGCCTCAGAGCCCGGCATAATCAAAGGCAGCAGAAAGCATGGGCGGTGAGGGTGGCAAAATTGGTTGGGGGTGGGGTAGGGGCACCCCACATGGCTGGGAGAGATGGGCTGCGGCCCCACCTACTGGCCAGAGTCCCGGGTGTGCCATCCTCTCCATGACCTTCATCACAAGTCTCTACCTCTCCCACCAGCCTTAGGATGCTGGCCCCCCATCTTGCTCCACCAGGCCTGTTACCCACGGTTCTCTCTCCCCTACAGCGTTATCAGGTTACTTTAAAGCTGAAGCCTACCTGCACCAATGTCAAGTCTTTACAACATCTTTCAAGTTCTGAACCCTAAAGTTCAGGACCCTAAATATTAAGAGAGAATAGTTAATGTGTCTGTAGAACAAAAAAAATAATAATAACTCAACAAGAAAGCCTGCTGTGCATCTGGACTCGCTTCCACCTGGTCTGTGTGGGAGAATGTAGCCGTGTACTCAGTGCCGGGACCCCGGGAAACGTGGAGAGGAGGGTATGTCTGCTTAAGGAAATTCTGGGTTTCTGTTGACATGACAAGATGAAAAAGAATATTCAGCCCCAGATCAGGTTAATCCAAATACCTGGGTGTTTTCATTTCTTGATTAGATTGGCATAGGAAATCACAACGTGAGTGTGTTTACTGTATAGTAAGATGCTTTTGATAACGATAATGGCTAATAGTTACTAGGATCGTGCAGACACTGTGCTGAGCACTTCATCGGCAGAATTTCATTCAATCCTAAGAACAACCTGGTGAATCAGGAACTATGATCATCACCTTATTGCACGTGAGCACACTGAAATACAGAGAGGTTAGATAAGGTACCAAGGGTCACACAGCTGATAGATAGATAGGGAGTAGAAAATACAGGGCCCAAACCCTGGTCTTTTTTATCATAAGCCTGTGCTCTTAACCTCTCCACTGTCCTGCTTCTCTCTTAGGTTCTTAAGAGACACAGGGGTCACTGATAGGAAAGACGGACTAGAAGCTGGCAAATTACTGTGTGGGTAGGACTTAGACGCACTGCATAAAGAGAAAAGGCTTTTGAGGAGGGTGATGGTTTTATAGAACTATTTGCAAGGTTGGATTCACCTCTTCTGGCTACTCAGAGACAATTTTTTAGACTTCAAGAGTTATTTAGCAAATGGATCTTAGTGACCTGAGGAAAGAAAATGCTGTTCTTAAGGAGGAATAATGTATTATTTTCCTCTGGTAGGATCAGAGCTACCACTGATTTGAGAAGAGAAATGCTCTCTAAAAGTCCAGCAAGATGAGACAATAAGGGAGAGTCACAGCTCTGCTTTTTATGCCTCTTCTTTCTATGCCTGATTGACCCAGTCCACTGATTAGCATGACTCCATGTAAAATGCCATCACCATTTCTCTGATGTGGTCAAGATCACAATACAGGGGTTTCTGTTATCTAGTTTGAGTAACCTGTCTCCATTTTTGTGGCTAGGCTGAAGAACACTTCTTCCTGCAATGAAGTTTAATAATTGAAAAAAAAACCTAGAAACTAAAAGTAGCATTTGAAAATTTGCAATGCATATAATTGTATTATGATTGGGGCTTCCAAAATAAGTCATGGCATTTATTTATTCATGCACCATGTACTCTGTGGTCCCCTGGGAAAAGAACTGTTTAAATTAAGATGTATCACAAGACAGAACCCAGTGTCTCATGCACTCAGTTACAGCTCACTAGCACACAGCGCTGACGTCACACTTGCTCCCTCACACTCCAGCTTTGGCTCTGGACAGTTTTACAAACTGTCGCCCCAAATTCTCTCCAATTTTAAAAAGCTGTTATTATTACATATACTTCAATTTTATTTTCCATTCATTTCCAGCAAGAAAGATCTAGTAGCTGGATGGGGGAGAGAAACATCAAAAAGGAACTCACAGTACACGAAAATATAAATTAAAATCCTCTGTGCTTTATTATGATTTCCATTCTAAAACATGTGCATAATTCACGAGAGGGGATAAAGGGAAAGGATTGGATGTAGGGCTGGGGACCAACTTTTTAATAATGACTAGTGCCATGAAAGCAGAAACTTTTTTTCTAATGAGTCAAGAGTGTGAGAGAACCTCAAAGAGGCAGTGTCAGGATGAGCTTTCACCTTTTCATCTTTGGAAACAGGGTGAACAACAGAGAAGTTAACCCTTTAAACTTTCTGAAAGGACTGCACATTTAATTAATTAAAATGTCAAATATTTGAAACTTTTATGAAATCTTGCTCTTTTGCTTAACACACAAGATAGTGTTCAAAAAATACTCAGTAGATATTCATATCCATAACCTTACCTTTTTACAAGTTTAAAAAAAATGGCACGGAACTCTATGGGGTTGCCCGGCCTGCCGGTTTACTACATTTCCACCTTGCCCAAGGACAACATTCGCCTTCAAGAGGCGAGACCTTGACCCAGCCAAAGGGAAATGGCCACAGTAAGAGCAGGCCCTTCTTCTTCGTGGACACAAGTGCAAACTTTAATGAATCCTCTCCCTCCACCCTGTGCCCCAGACGGCGGTGGGAAGTCTGAGTGCACCTGCTGCGTCTCCCTTCATATCACGTTGCTGTTATGAAAAATAGTTTGCTATTTTGGAACCCCCTGGCAGCCAGAGTGAATCACCGAGGGCCCCAAGCTCGTTTATCTTGTGTCAGAAGCAAAGCCAAATGAACGCCACCTCACCCAGCACCTGAAGAATAGGAAGAAGCACTGAGAGAGTAAAAATAACCAAGGGCTCAGGGAAATGGTGCCGAGAGGAGAGGCCTGTGCAGGTTAAGTAGGGCTTCTCACAACCCACTCCAACTTTTCAGGACACGGCACTTTGCTACAGGAGGCAGAGAGCTTTTCCCACAAGGAAGCAAACTGTGGAGGTCTAAAGTCTGGGGTGCAGCGGGCTGTTCCTGCCCAGTTTTATCCAGTCCTGGAAATCTGGGGCTCTTATGGGAGGAACTGGAGCTCCCAGTGGCATCCAGGCCTTGTCTTCCTGGGGTCGGCATGGCTTGGGCTGGAGGTGTGGGAACAAACGAGTGGCATTCCTAAGGCCAGGACATGTCAGTCCATCCATCAGGCATCACATTCCCTCCCCATCTTTCAAAGCAGAGAATTGCTAAGGCTGAGAGCGTGAGACTGGGGCTGAACTAAAAGGCGTTTTGTTCTGTTTTTAAAAAGCAGAGAAAGAGAGAGAGAGAGTTGCTGGGGAAGTTTACTGCAGAGACCAAGCTAGTACTGGACTTTTAAAAGCAGGTAGGACTGAGATCAGCGAAGGCGAATGATGAAACTCTATCGGTTGGGGGGAAAGGTAAAAACAAACAGTAATTGTGAGAATGAGCTTGTTCTGTGTAGACTTGAGCAACCGCAGGTGAGGTTCTAGTGAACATGTGCACACATTCTTGGGCCTTATCCTAGGCCAACCTCATCAGAATCTCAGGGGCCCAGGAATCTCTGTTTCATGTGTTCTCCAGGTGTTTTATGTGGACACTGAATTTGAGGTATACGACTGATGATAGAATGTCAAAACCTGCCTGACTGGAGAAGGGTGTGGCCTGGGGAAGACCCAGGCTCTGCAGACAGGAAGCGCAAGCTTGTTCAGTCCCGTAAACTGATGAAAATCTTTGACTCTTTTCCTGCTTTGTTCTTCTGTCCTCATTGTCCTCTTGGGGAACAGGTGAGGCAGGGTTGCTGTTTTTCCCTAGTCCCCAAACCCATAATATTGGTAAGTTTGTAACAGACATGAGAAAATAATTGGGGTTTTGTACAAATGCTGCTGGCCTAAGATTATAAAATCCTCTCAGAAGTTGATAAATATGTAATTTTCAAGTGTAGCTCTTTTAGAAAGAAATGCAATCCCTGCCCTCCAAAATCTAGAGAAATATGACTTTGTGATTTCTTTCCAATAAATCGTGTGAATTCCTTAAAAATGGTTAAGCCGCAGCACATAAAGAATGTGCAGGTCCAGGGAATGACAGAGAAGCTGAAATTGACCTTGACTGAGGCTGGGTTCAGGAGGAGCCTGCTGCCCCTCGCCGTCCTGCACACTGAGAGCTCCCATGTGGAGAGGCTTGGAAACAATCAAAAAAATTTTTAGAAGAATCCTGTGGATTCAGAGGCAGGAATTCTTCATCAGAGGAAAGACTGTATGAATGTGTCTAGAATAATAATGATGGGCAAATTATCTAATTTCTGTTTCAGTTTCTTCACATGTTAAAATTGAAAAAATAATAGAAACTACCTCTTAGGGCTATCAGAAATGACTTAATGAACGTGAAGTAGCTAAAAGAATACCCGGCGTACCAAAGTACCTTATTTTACTTGATTCTCACATCAGCCTTAGAAATAATAGGCACACTGGTCATTCCCATTTTACAGATGAGGAAAATACAGCTTAACAGGATTAAGTAACTTGCTCATAATCACAGAGCCAGCGTTCATATCTAGCGATGATGCTCTTAAACTTGCCTATATTGCTTGTGTTGCCTCATCAACACCAACAGGACCTTCCTTACAATAGAAACTCAGAAACTTGAATGGTGGAACTAAGTTCAGATGATTACATAACAACACACTCTGTGCACAGCTGTAGAGAACATTGTTCCCGGAGGGATGTAGGCACCTTTCTGCAAAAGTCAAAGGGAGACCTTAGTGCCAATGATGGCTATCATCTTCCATAACTGTCTTAAAAGGATCAAAGTCCCCTTGAAGATCTCCCGCCACTCTTCAACTACTTCATCAGCAACTTTTATAACCTGATCACATCATTTAAATCCTGGCACCCCGCTCAGGAAACACCCAGCAGACTCAATACTATGTTGTTCTGTAACGATGCCTCCCTTTCATGAGACTTGTCCTAGAATTTGAGCCTGGGGGAAAGACCCTTCTTATAAGCATGTAATTCAACCGTCTTTGGTAAGACACCTGCCACAGTCAGAGCACAGTGTTCTGTGCCATAGTGAGCATTTTTTAATGCCTTTGCCCCAAGCATTTCCCATCTGGATTGCCACTGTCATTCATGGCTCTTTCCATTAAGGCTCTAGTTAACTTTCAAGGTCCAGCACAAATTCCACTTCCCATTTTCTTCCTGGAATATTCCTGTACACTATATATTGCCATTTTTCTGAACACAAACCACTTTAAAATAGGGTCATCAAAGGTACAGCATTCTCCAGGGAGCTGCTACCAATTGACCGGCACTGACAGGAGAGGTGAAGGCACTTGCCATCTTTGATTGAGGGCTTGAAAATTGTATTTGTTAATTCTTTTTGTACTCCCAATTTCTTTATACCCCCACAGCACAGCATGGAGCACAAAGGTGTTAATTGGCTCAAAGGAATATAAAACCTGAGAATATAAAACCATGAGACCTGTGCTTAGGAAGCTTATGTTCTATCTGGGAAGCAAGTCCCAGATTCTTGAAAGGTTTAAGACTGAAATTAAACATGAACAGAAGAAATGGTATAGAGCCCTACAGAGCTGCCCTAAGATAGTAGGGGAGTCAGGAATGCAGAGAAAGCAGAAGTCCTTCTGACGGTAGGAGGGTTCAGAGGAAGAGTAGACTTGGATTTCTTCCCCAGCAGATCTGTGTGAATAGAGAAGATATGGCAGCTTACCTAGAATTCACAGTAAGAAAAGCAAACCAGGTAACTGCTAACATCCTTCCCACCTGAGAGTCTATCATCCTCTGGACTGGACTTAAAGTAGGAGATTGTTTACCAAATTATATCTTCAAGATGAATTTTTCCACAAAATTTGAAAGTGTACATTTGGACTACACATCATCTGACAGCTGCTCTGTTCCCAGATTGTGCTGCTGGTTCCTAAAAAGTCACCATTAGATGTTCAAACCTGAGTCAAGTAAGTTAGGTGGACGGACAGTAACTTGCTTCTTAGGGTACAGGAATTTGCCTGGTCCTTTGCTGACAACAGCCTGATATTTAGGAAGGAGAGCAACAGCTGGCATTTATTGAGGACTCGGCAGGCACCGGCACTTGAAAAAAAATTTTAATTGGCATTATTTGATTTAATCCTTACGACCTTATGAAGTAGATATTATTATTCCCATATTGCAGATCATGAAGCTCAGACATCGAGAAATTAAAATGCTTAACTAATACATAGTAGAGTCAGGATTCACATCCAGACCTTTATCTCCAGGGCTTAAACCCTTGTCTCTGTATTACACTGAATGAGCAGCTCTTAAAACTATAGCTTAACTGAAATTAACAACTACCACTTACTGAGAATTTGTTTTGCATCAGACGCTGTGCCAGAAATGTGGTATATGTTATCTTTAGCTTTCACAGTCCTATAAAATAGGGATTACCTTCATTTTCAATAAATAAGGAACTCAGGGAGAATGTAAAGGATTCTTAGGCTACTAAAAATACTCTGCATGATATTCTAAATTGTGGATTCACATCATTTTACATTTGTCCAAACCTTTAGAATGTACAACACCAAGAATGATCCTAAGGTGAACAAACTATGGACTTTTTAGGATGTGTCAATGTAGATGCATCCTTGGTAAAAAAAATCTACCATTCTGATGAGTGATGTTGATAATGGGGGAGGCTATGCATATTCAGGGGCAGGAGGTATATGGGAAATCTACCTTCTCTTAATTTTATTGTAAACCTAAAACTGCTCTAGGAGCTCAGGTTCAAGAAGGAAGCAATTTATTGGCTACAAAATGTTGCTTTTAGGGCGCTACTCAAGTTCTGATTACTTTCTGTGACCGTAGACAAGTCACCTCCTAATGAACTTCAGTTTTCCTCATCTTTAAAAATAAGGAGAGATACATATTTTTACCACTTACATGTCCGTCATTACCAGGATTAAGTTGGAAAAGTAAATGTGCCTAACAAAATGCCTAACATACAATGAATGTTCATTAAATGTTGCCGAATCCCAGCAGTAAAGTTTTGAGAAGGGGCACCGCTAAGTGGACAGCAGGAATCACAGAGGAAATCATGAACTACCTCAGGTCTGCCGGGAGCCACACAGCCAACGCCACAAGTGGGCTGCCCCAACTGGCCGTTAGCTTCCTCTATCAGCAGTACACAGCTCTGGAATTATCCAGGAAACAAAAAAGGAGCTTACAGCCCCCCCCCACCCCACACACACACCTTGAAACAGATGCAAAGTCCAACAACAAAAAAAGTCAGAAATATGCTGGATTCATTAAGACCAAAATTTAAGAATTTTCTATAATTTAGGTGCATGTTTCAGCATTTCTGATGTCAATCATTTACACTAATTAAACAGTGAGATAGCACAGAGATTATGTAGGGTAGAAATAAATGTGGGTCTTCAGTGAATGACCCAAATCTGTTACAGCTGAAAGGTACCAGAAAAAGGCATTGAGACCTTAGGACATGAAACCCCTCTTCGGCTTTAAGAAAAATCTAGCCCAAGTCAGCAGAAATGGAAAGTTTACCATCTGTTTGTTGGCTTCTGACATGGTTATTTCAGTTCAATTCTAAAAGGAAAGTTGTATCCAATACAATTATTTTTAGAGTATCTCAAAATTATTCTTATTGGGGATAAATAAAACAAGGAAATTGTTATTCAGCCAAATTTAGCCCATTAGCTTCAAAGACTGTGTCCTATCTTTCTGCAAGTAATACAATCTGGCAGTAATAACAATCCTTGGATTTGGGGACCAAGGACATGCAACAAGGCACTTCAACTTTTCCAAATGCCCTGAACTGCTGCTATTACTACAGAAACAGGACATACGGGGCATATAGCTAATGTAGCCAAATAACCGGATGCATTGCTTGACGCAGACCTTCAGTCCTATTCCATGGTGTGGGCTCTGAATCAATGTGCTTAATAAACTGGAAATCCTGCTGTTGTAATGGAAGAGCAAGGCTTTTTGTAGACAAAGCCACGTAGCATACTTCAAAATGACATGTGCATGCTCCAGTATTCAGATTACAGGAAGGCATGCATAGGAGGACCATGGTAACGAGTTACACTCAAAAACCCCTCACGGTTCTCTTGACAGCATCTTTAACATGTCACTTTGTGCTCAAAACGATGTGATAGCACAGCTGGTTGAAGGTCTCCACCACAGGATACCACTGATCTTTCTTTTCAGGATTGCACAGAATGACTTCTTGTTTTTCAGAACAGGATAAGATCACTTCTAGACAGTTATCTAAGGGTAAGCTTGCCTAGAGCGGTTGTTTGTAGAGGGCATCTTTGGATATAGCTGGTGCTATTCTCTGTTGGTGGAAATTCTTCTGGGAATTCTTTGCAGGTGTTTTGTGAATGGATCCTTAGAAAAGCCAAGTGCAGACAACAATTCATGGGTACTAACTATGACTTCTCCATCATGGCATGCAGCGTTTCATCTTACACAACCATTGGTTGCATTAAGGGGGATTCATTCATCATAAATTGGCCTCTACTAGTACCTGAACTAGTTGAACACTACTGGCTTATCCTTGACTGTACCTGACCTTGTATTTCAGATTTTCTTGGAAGGTTCATTTGTACTCAAGCCTTTTGTTCTCAGAAGAAATGCAGAGGTATGCATATGTAATTTTATCTTCATATGTTGATGGCTTACACCAATGTCTCTTCAGTCATTTGGTAGGTTCCTTAGTGGTTCTCTGAATTCTTGTATGTATTTAACACGTTGCTATAATCTTTATACTTGAAGATCAGTTTGTCTGGGTATAAACTCTTTGGCTCTTTATTTCTGTCCTTGAGTATCCTAAATGTTTCCTCATTGTCTTTAGGCACTGCTTTTGAAAAGACAATCTGAGATTTTTTTTCTTCTCTTGTAAATGACTCAGTATCATGGTCTGGATGCTCAAAGAAGACTTTTCTTTTACTTTTTAAGCCATTGTGGTCATATTGGATTGATTTTCCCAGAAATAACACATTGTTTTTCAGTGTGTATTTTTTATTTACCTTTTATTTCACAAAAGTTTGAGTTATAGTTTTAATATTAATTCTGTCTCATGCTTTCGTTTACTTTGGGTGGGGGCCTCCTATTATACATGCATTGGATCTTCAGTGCTTATCTTCTGTATCACTTTCTCTCCAAGCTTTTTTATTTCTTTTTTAATTTATTTTTGATTTAAACATTTTTTCCTCTTTTTATCTTCTGTATCTTTTAAGGAATTTTCTGTTGTGTTTATTCACTTTATGTTCCTTCTCATTTAGTCTTCATTTCTAAAATAATATTTTGTTATTTTCTGAACTTAGAGATTTTTTTTATCAAACCCTCCTTGTATCTTTCATAATATATATATATATAATGTCTGAGTTTTTCTAATTCTTTCATAGCAGCTTTTGTTATTTCCTTATATCTACTTTGAAATATTAGTTCACAATTTTCATCTATTTTGAGGCACGCTCTTCTGATTTCTTTGACTGTCCTTGGGGATGTTGTTTTGATCCCTGTTTTTTTTACTCATAAATAATCTGTATGAGATTTGCTCATAGTCATTTTCTGTTTTAAGTGAAGTAAGTTCTTCTGTGCTGGAAGGGGAAGATGGACCAGGATAACACTGCTACAGTCTTAGCTCTGTAGCTCCCTTTTCTGTTATTTTTACTAAGTTCTAAAAATTACATGGTTTCATACTTCTTGAGATCTGCTGGCTCTGCTACTCTTCCCTACTTTTTTCTTCTTTTCTTGGTTGCTATTGTCCCCAAATTAACCAATTTGGATTCTACTCACGTAAGTGTCTCCTCCCTGAGTGAATCACCTTATAAGGAAGATCTGGGAGGTTGGTACCGAAAGAACCTAAGTCCCAGATTTCTCTGGTGACATTGACCTTGTCCATGAATCCTAGTCAGCTAACCTCCTTCCTGGATGTGGCTACTCTCCTTGAATTAGCCGGCATGGCTGTCCAGTGAGTGTTGCTCTCAATTTGGGAATTCTTACTCAGTGCATCCAAAGTTCCCTTTTTCCACCCTCTGCTTCCTCCTTACTATATTGTTCCATCTTACTTAATATTGTTAAATTTTTGGCATTTGTGGGGATACCTTTTCATTTAGCTTTGTTAAAGATGAACATAGGTTTTCGATTTTCCTATCCTAGTTACTTTGATTTTATTTTATTGATGGCTATAAGGATTTAAAAACTATGTCATTGCCACTGCCATCTCCCAGTCTTACCAATACCACTTTCAGTGATGTCAAAAAAAGTATGCATTGTATGATTCCCTTTTTTGGGGGCGGTGCTTCAAACCATTTATTCAAGGGCAGCACCTGTGAAAGGCAGGAAAGCGGAGGACAGCACCCAGTCAGGGCTTGCCAGCTGTGTGGGAAACCTTTTACTGTTAAAGTGTCCTGTGCCCCTTTGGCCAGGTTTTTTTTTAATGTAATATTTTTTTAAATTTATTTTGATATGATTAATATACAATCATATGAGCAACACTATGGTTGCTATATTCCCCCCATTATCAAGTCCCCCCCACATACCCCATTACAGTCACTGTCCATCAGCATAGTAAGATGCTATAGAGTCACTACTTATCTTATTCCCTTTATATAAAGCTCATGAATATAAAACTAATATATGCTGATAGAAGTTACTATTAGTTCTATAGCAAGGGTATTTAATAGGAAAGGAGTATAAGGGGACTTTTTTTTGGGAGAGGTGAAATATTCCATAACTTGGTGGGCACTTGGGTACATAAGTGTAAAAATTTTGGCTGAACACTTAAGAGTTATACATTACTGTATGAATATTATACCTCAATAAACAATTAAAAATGAATTTTTGAAGTAAGTCTGATTGTCCCCAAAGGAATTTCAAACCACATTCTAATTTTTTTCAACTTAGCACAATTGCTGGCAACATAATAGAAATATAGTAAATAACTTAAATGAATGAAATAATGAACCATCCACTGAGGCCATGAATGACCTCATCTCTCACTACCTTGTGTCAATATCTTCTTCAAAATTCAATTTCTCCATCTCTCATTAGATAACTTGTTGATGACCACAGAAAGCCATAGTCATTTCTTCTGTTCAATTTATTTAGAGAATTTGGACTGTGTATCTATTCTGTTTTAGGTACTATTTAAGGCACAAAGTATAAAACCATGAATAAAAGTATGCTTAACCTCCAAGTTCATACAATATGGTCCACTTTTTTAAATAGCACTTTATCTATACATCTTAAATGGGAAGATCCTTTCCACCTAATACATAAGAAAAAAGGTTGCAAACTAAATTAAACAATGGATTTAAAAATCATTGTTTCCAAAATACATTTATCAATGTACAGCTACTGAAAAAAAAAACCCAACAAAATACTAGGCATCGATAGGAAGAAAATGCTGAGTAGGAATGAGGATTTGGGTATCAGTAGTGTTAGTTGGATGTTGGTGACAAATCACAACATTGGGAGAAAGATATTTACTCCAATTCTTGGACAAACTCTGCACCCCAAAGACTAATAACTTTGGAAACAATAGGAGACAGTAACAGACATGGTGTTCACATGGTGACTACCTTCAGCAGTAGCTGGAATGTCAACCACACACCTTCCCGTTTCCCCACAACCCCTGATCTAGTTAAACCAGAGACACCAGAATTGAGAACAACACTTGGCGTTTTCACAAGCATAGATTTAGAACAAACAGATAAAGGAAATTTTCATGCAGGCAGGAGCCAACATAGGGAACTTAACAGGATCAAGATGCGATATTAGCTGAGACGATAACTATTAACTTAATATTGGAACGGTATATAATGAGGCTTTATGAAAGGTTGTTTGGTTTCTGTTCCTACCCTTCTGATGTCAGCTTTAACAATCTCAAGTCTGCTTTTAGAGCGTATTCAAAACTGCATGGAGCATATGTCTGACTCTAGATCCCATGTCCTTTGCTCAGTTAATATTCCATGGGTGAAGTGAGATAGGAAATCTCATGAGAAAAGGAAAAATGAGAAAAGGTTAATATTATACCCCTTCTCATCAGCTCCCAGAGCCTCTTCTGAAAGGCCAAACTAGCATCTTCCACATTCTACCATTCTCCTTGAACATTAAAATCTTAAGTGTGGGGATGACAGATGAAGAGCATCTTTCAAAGGCAAAGGTGTCTTTGGTGACTTTCTGGCTCAAAGGAGCAAAGTCACTTGGGCAAATAAGCTGACAGATCAACAAAGTTCTAAATCATTCTTAAGTCTGTACTGCAATTAATTTACTACCACAAACCACCAAAATATTTATAGCTATTTTTCCAAAGCTTAATGCACATAGAAAGTAGTTTTTACAAATAGCAATTAAATACATCACTGATGTTAATTATAATAATTTGCATTAATAGAGAGGAAGTAATTTCAGATTTCCTATCCAAAGAGCACAGACTGCTGACTATGTTCTATACTCTAGGTTCAAAGTACTCTTCAGCTATGTACCAGGAGGGTCAAGTGGCTGACACAAGTTTTAGAATTTATGACTGATTACTTGGCTAGTTTCTAAACTTCTAAGGAGATCAAGTTCAAGGATGTGAGCTCCATGTGAACCAGTTAGAACTACTCTCTCTAGGCAAGGAGAGAAGATAGCTGTATTCTCATCTTGATTCTCCCACTTTCTAACCATGATGAGTTTGGACAACACAGTTGACCTCAGTGAGCCTTCATCCATAGGATGGGGGTAATAAGAATCCTTTCATTTGGATTCTTCTTAGACTTCTTCTGGACTCTTTGATGTCACTTCTAACTCAATATAACCCTTTGATTCCAATATACTGACTCTCGAACACAAGGTCAGCCATCTTGAAAATGTTACTACGAGGGATGCCGGGTGGGATTAGTACAAATCTTTGCCTTCATTGTGAAAGCATTTCAAAGCCATCTTCCTGTACAGAGACAGTGTCCTGGACTGGAAGGAATGGATCTTTCCTAATTGAAACAATGGAGTTAATTAGTGAGAAGAAAATGCAATTCCTCAAATTAGGTTCTGGCAAGGATATTTTGAGTCAGGATTGCCAAGAAACCCTTAATGGTCACAAAAAGGCTGTTTCTACACTAGCGAAGCAAAATGTACCCTGGCAGAAACTCCACAAAGTAGTGACAATGGAGGTATTTTCTCAAAACAGTGCTTAAAAAACAATTACCAAAAAACTTTTTGCACCTATATTTCACCTTACTGCATACATAATCTTTGCTAAAATATAAAATCACCCAAAAAACAGTTATTTAGTCTACATAAGCAATAATCATATTAAGGTTCCTGGCATACTCTTACCAATAACTTATCTTGAAAAATAAAAGTACAGCCTCACTGGCATTGGTTTACAAAAATATGTCCTCTTAAGGGAATAAGGATGAAGAAGTGTATGATTCTGGCAGCTGTTTGGTGGTCACAATAGCGCTCAAACAGTATTTAATGGATAGACTATAGTGACTTTCATAGTTGACATTTAATAAGAGTCCTATAGTGTATGTGGGTGCTGTGTTAAACGTGAGAGAGATACAAGAGAGAATTGCTCACCTTCTAAGGAATTAATCATATATTCAGGGAGACAGTATCAATAAATAATGAATATCGTACAACAACATATAATAAGCATTAGTTCATGATATGCAAATTATGAGTCAAAGATTCCCCAGCCCTTTTCTAAGTAGAAGCTCCTTTTTACCTTTCTCAAGTCTCACAGTTATTTATAGGGAAAGGGTGAAGAAAGAGCTATAGTGTCTTACAATCAAATATGTAAGTCGTTGAGCACAGATTTTGCCATAAGGGCTTATAAAACAGTGCAACAGCGAATGGAAAAAATTGTGGAAGAATCCTATGAGGACCGTCTACCTGGGGTCTTGCCCAGGCGTTACTCAAGGGGCCAGGAGGGCCAGGAGAAACTGCACCAGGCCCTAAGTCACCTGTGGGCTGTAGAACCAGGAGAGATCAAGGAAAGAAACCAAGGACGAAAGCCAGAGAAGTGATACCAGGTAAGGCTCAGCTTCAAGGGACTGGTTCATGGGGCAGCTGATGAGATCAGAATGGAAGGCACTAAAGGCAAGGGAAGTGAGGTGATGTGGTTCAAAACTGAGATTCCGAACCATGTTAGGGCACAAGGAGGCCTCTCCCAATCAAAGGCCTGTTTTGCAGCCTCTGTGTACATGTGACATTTCCAGGAACGGAGGAGTATTTTCAAAGTACAAGTGTAAAGTCTGCAAAGAGCAGAGGCAGAATACAACATTTAAAAAATAAAATCAACAGAAAATACAACCAGGTCTATTTTATTTTAACAGGCCATTTTGGAATCAAAATATTTTCACCACCCAGCCAATCCTTTTCTAGCCTGTTGTTAGACTTCTTCATTGCTATCTGGGTTGACATCATTTTTATCATAACTGATTTTCCCAATCTACCCTCCCCGGGGACCTGAACATATGGGAAACATATGAACTGTATTCCAACAATATCCTTTAGGTTAAAGGCCACCCAAGTACAATGCAACCCTTGGACCAGATGGAGCTGCGGGTGACCTAGCGCTGCTTTCCTCTTAGGAGGTGGACTCTTACCCGTCCTCTGACCTCACCATTGTCTCACTGCTCTTCCATTTTCATGCACAATTGCTTCATTTTATTTTTATTATTTGTGTATTTTCTGTATATTCTCTGCTAATTATTCAGCTAGGGACCAGTATGTGGCTTCCCAATTATAGCAATTGCAGAATAGCTGACGTAACCCAAGTCACTAGTTAACCCAATATACCTTCATTGTATACCTGAAAACCTCACTCTGATGTAGCGTGAAGCTTAACAGCCCAGGACAGAATCTAGAGAACAGATCGGAAGGGTTCCAGCTCATCACACCCAACTTGAAGCCATATGTCTTTTTGAAATGGATTTTATGGAATTTTTAACACTTGCACAAAAATGGTCAAATATTTCAAAAATGATTGAATCTGACAGATTCAGTGCCAGTTATTAAGGTTAATGTTGAACATAACTTCATCATAAAGTAAAGTCACATTTGTTTCATTTGCTTAATGTCCAGACTCTTCAATTTGACATATATTGAACATCTACTATGTATTAGGCTCTGCTAGGCACTAGGTGCCTAAATATGAATAAATATGAGTAAGACATTTTTTCCCATTCTCAAAGCTCCTCAATTTAACAGATGGAGATGGACCCATAAACCAATGACTAAAATACAATGTAAACTTATTATTGTGGTATAAGTAAACAGAGGAAAATAGATAATTAGATATATATGAGAATATAGATAAGGAAGCAACTTTTAAATTCTATTGGTGTCTGCATGGAAGAAAGGACAGAAAACTACAGGAAAGGGAAAAATATCTGCTCTTCTATTGTTAAATTATTTCATCAACTCATCTTTCAGAATTAATCATTTCTATTTACTTAATGGGCCTAAAAATCTTTACACACTATATTACTTTATACAGGCACTTTGCACTACATCACCCAATCCCAAGATGACAGCTGCTGTCTGGGTTAGGTAGTTGGTACATGTATCCATTTTACAGATGTGACTACAAACAGGAGAGAGACGCGAACTGCAGTTTGGGAATCAAGGCAAATCAAGACTGATATATGGCTGATTCTGCTTCACTCTGTCCCTCTCTGAGTTTCCCTTGGAAAGAATGGTAAGGAGAAAACCAAACCCTGTGATCCACACTCTGAACTGTGAGCACAGATTATTACCTCCTCGGCCGTGATAGACCATCAAACCAATCCTCACCCAGCCCGACTTCTGTTAAATGTTCCCTGCTGCCCCAGGTTTTGAATTATTTAAATAATTAACAAGCTCCAGAGATGTAATGCTGTGAATGGCCTTGTGATCTGGGAAGACAGTTACACCTTTTGGAGATCTTTAGCAAATAAACTGAAGACTCGGCTGTGTGAATTTTCTCTCTGCCATAATTAGCAGCAGATGGACGACTTTCATGGAGCCACCTGTCAGCAGGAAGACTCTCCTTAGTTTATAGTTTCTAGAAGGAGCAGGATTAAAATAGACCAGTGCCATTTGCTTCAAGTCCTCGTAAGGGTCCCAGATGTAATCGGATCTGCCAGAGACTGACAGGATTCAAGAGGCAGCCACTCCTCGTGGCACTGGTTCACCTGCGAGACACAAGGCAAGAATAAGACAGAACATCGTTTCTCAGCAAGTTTGGGCGGCTGATCATTTCCGAGAGCTCGGAGAGCAAGCCAGGAGCCAGCCTGTGCCGAAACGTTCCATTTTACTAACCTTTTTATCCAATTTGAAAATACAAATAGAGCTCTCAGGGTGTAATTAGCAGCAATGACTCTTAATATCTGCTTTCCAAATTTGACCTTAATGGACATTCATTAAAATGGGCTCTGACTTCATAGCCATGTTAGCAGAAAATGGAAAAGTCCATCTATCACTGTCAGCTCCCATTTTCTGCATAATCATTCCTGGAAGAAAGAGGCCTGTAAGTGTGCACAGGGGTGGCGGATGTAGTTGAAGAGGAGTTGCAAAGAGGTATGCCAAGAGCTGGCATGTGAATCTCCCTGAAGAAGACAGGCATCCTGACAGAGCTGAGACTCAGAGTACAAGCTGGAAGCTGGGGGCCTGGGTGCTAGTTTCTGCTCCCGCTTGGCCTTGCTGTGTGAGCTGAGGGAAGCCACTGCAAAAGTCTGTGCTTTTATTATATCTATAAAAGAAAGGATAACAATGCCACACCTGCTGCACATAGTTTCCAGAGGATCAGCCTGAATAATGAATGTAGAAATGCCTTGAAAAGCATACATTGTTACATATTTGCAAAGGTTGGGTTTTTTAAGAATGACAGTATCAGTAGAAGGGGGGAGGTTGAAAAACAATCATAGGTTTTGATAAGCTCACTCAAGGGAGGGTGGCACTGATCCTGTTTTGCAGAATAAATTTTGGGCAGTTTCCTTGTACCAGAGATTGCAGTGAACAAGGCATTTGTTCAATACAGGAGAGGGGTAAGGCAGGGTGGTTCCAGGCCGGACTCTTTAGGAAGCTTCTGGGGAGGCAGGTATGTTCATGAGAGTGCAGGTGAGAGGAGATACCAGGCCTGGACAGCTGAGTGGCAAGTGACTGAAGAAGGAAGAGCACTGGGCCAGGAGTCAGAAGGCGGGGGACCCTACCGGCCCTGGAGTCACTCCCTGTCATTTTCTCAGCCTATGATTTCATGACTTACTGATATCAACTGAAAGCAATAGTAGACGCTTTGTGGGACAGGGGCAGGGTCAAGGGCGGTTGGCAAATTGAGGGAGTTGAGGACAAGTTGGTCTGTATTTTCAATAGGCCCCGGAAGAAGATACTTAAGGTAGACACTCAGACAAAGCTTCACAGTGATCTACTTCTTTGGCCCAGAGATTTCGTAACTCCTTGTGTCATAAAAAACTGAAGTCCGCAAGAACAAAAAGGTTCCCCTTGGAATTTAAAAGAGGTAAATGTTGGATAAATTAAAGGAAAAGCAACTCTACACAGTGCATGGTCAAGTGGAGGAGCTAAAATACTGAAGTGGGTCTGGGATCTAAATTCACCTAAAAATCACCAGGGTGGATTTTTCATCCCATTTAATTTGAATAACTGAAGAGCCGTCTGTTCTGAGTCACGTTGCCTGAACCTCATCTGATGTGAGATTTGCTTGAAGCTTCTGACCCCCTCTTGCAAGTCTCTCCAAACTCAGTTTTGGCCTTAGTTACTGAGCAATTATTATGTTTCGGGCCCGCCCTGTACCTAGTGTTTTCATGAAGCTTATTGACTTTTAATCTCTTAATAAAACCATAAGGAAAGTGTTTATGGCTCCACTTTTATACAGGAGGAAACTGGGGCTCAAACAAGCTAAGTAACTTAACCATAACCAAAAGTCAGGATTTAGCTCTGGCTACCCTGGGCTGCAACCCAATTCTCTTTCCCTCACTGCACAGGTGATTCCAGCAAAACCTAGCTCTCCTTCTAAACAGCCAATTTTGACAGCAAAGCCATTTCTTACATTTGCTGACATGCAGTGGTTTTCTTTAGCAGCTTGGTCGTTATACATATTTCAATGTAGCTTTCTAAGATTTTAAGGCAATGCTAGTTTGTAAGTGTTTGGGTCATCTAATGCTCTGCCAGTCATCATGTTCCCAGACTTAGCGTTAAAGGGAACACTTATAAATGTCTGATAAATTAATGGATGGGAAGAAACTTAGACTACAAGGTTGCCCAGGTCAGACTTTCTCTCCTTCCCTCCCTCCCTCTCCCCATGACTGGGGAAAATACCCTTTTCCAATGGGAGAGTAGATGAGGATCTTCAGTGTCTGCAGTGCATATTGCTAAGGTGATGTTTCCATAGAAAATGGAAATCAAGGCTTCTTCATATGTGACTGGCCCCCACACCATTTGCCACCTCTGACCCTTAAACCGAAAGCCCTACCCAAGCTCCAGTTTCAATCTCACCTGAGAGGAGAAAGAGGGGAACAACAAATGGCAAAAGGGCTGAAGAAGGGGGGTGGCGGGAGTCTTAGGCCCAGGTGGTTCTGATGAACGGGGGGCAGTAAAGCACCAAAGACTTTGGCTGGGCAGGTGGCTTCCACTCCCTGGCCAAGCTGTGGCTCACCTGGTGGCTTCAGAGTCACAGATAGGCTCCGCGGTGAGACGTTAGCTACCTCAGGATAAGAAATCTGTACTCCGTACCCACTAGTCATTATCCCTCCCCTTCTAGTAAAAGGCCAAATCACTTCCCAAAGCAAGGGAAGGGGGAATTTGTCCCTACTTAGAAGATGTCGCCTCTGAGTCTCTTGCTCCCTGCTCCTTAGAAAGTCATGGGCAGCTTTTCATCATCTTCTCCAGACTTTGAAATGGCATCGCATCATGTCTGCCACTACACTTGAGGCCAACACAGATCTCTGCACTGGAAATTTCTGCTCAGCCTCCAAAAAGCAAAAAAAAGGTAAGATCTTGAAAAGTTGGTTGGCTACTTCCCTCCGAATCACATCTGAAGGAAAGTGAGAGGAGGCATTACCTTGTCACTGACCTTCTGCCAAGAGAAATGGACAGAGGGGACAAACGAGGCATCTTGCCAAAGAGGCTGCGCCCCTGCGGGCACGCTCTCCACCTCCCAGCGCCAGGAGCTCTCGGGCGGGACCGGCAGCCTCTCAGGAGAGGCGCCCCCTGGACTTCCTTGGGTCTCCCAGGGGACTGTCCTGCCTGGGGCTGGATCTCCCTCCCTCTGCTCCCAGGGTGTCGTCCTCTGCCAAGCTGGGAGAGCTGATTATTTATCCATAAAACATGAGATTTGTGGAGAGGGTGGCAAAGAGGCAGAACAGGGGAGAAAGGGAACATTGGTGAAAGGGAGCATGAATAGTTAATTTGATGATGATTTAGAATGACTCTGGCTGCTGTTTGAGATAAAAAAGCTGCAGTGAGTTCAGAAAATACTAAAATAGGGCTTCATGTAGGCATTTCATTTAGATTTAATAAGACTGATTATTAAGAGCATATTTCATGACGATTAAGAATTCTGACAGTCTCCCATCCACCAACTTTAATGTGCACCACAAAAATTAAAATACTTATTTATACAACTAAAGTGCTAATAAGTTCATTTTGAGGAATTCCCTGAACTGGCATAGGCTTTAACTTTTTATAGGGGAAAGAGAAAGACTCCAAGATGGTAGGATCTAGAAACCCAAGGGAAACTGGGGAGAAATCACAGTTAAAGTCCCCTGCTTCTACCTGAGTTATCAAGGAGAGCCGAGCACCCCCGTCTCCCTCCATGGCCTGTTGAACACACACGCCCCTGCACGCACACACGCATGTGCATACTGGTGAATGCATACTCGTGCTTGGCAGGGGCACCATTTCCTTGGCTGTCTCTAGCTTTTCAGGCTGGGCACACTGCTGCCCGTCCCCCCAAGACCCTTCCTTTGCCTCTAAGCTGTTAGCGAGCTGATCTTTGAAGCAAGAATGGAAACAGCCCACTCCCTGCTTTAGGAAACTCCTGAGATCGATGGTCTCTGTGTACCCAGTCAGAAGGTACTTCTCCTGCAAAAAGCCCTCCTCCCTGTCTAGACGACTTCATGTGCAAGGCACCAACGTGAGCCCTTGCCATCTGCGATGCTAGCTGGGTCTGCAGAACTGGCCTCGGCCTCAGGACCCACCCAGGGCTCTGGCTGCTTTTCTGGACTAATTCCCAGCTTGAGGCTCTGCTCTGAACCCCACATGGCTTGACTGAGGCCCTAGTTCTTGATGTCTCCCCTCCACCAGCGGCTGATTCAGCGTTCCCTTGTACTCCTAAGCAGGGGCTGGGCCCTGCCCGATGTGAGCAGATTTGCATCCATACGCTTGGGCAGGGACTGAAGGGAAGGACACTGAACTCATATAACTCAGTACAAGGATGTGATCACCACCCTGCCTCTCACAGGCTGCGAAATGAAGGGAAATTCCTAAAACTATCTGAGTTTCAAATTCTCTTTAAAAAAAAATAGTGCCTACCTCGCAGGACTGTTGAGAGAATTAAGATAATGCCACTAAAAATATTTCACATAGAGCCTCCTGATTCACAGTAAGCGATCACTAAATGATACTACTAAATAATACTATTAGTACTAATGATACCTATTAATACTACTAATGATATTACTTATCAGTGACAATGATTAAAATGATTAATTCCAATACCTTGCCTGCCTTGCCTAGTGTTTATTGTTTTGCCCTTTGCTGAGGTGTATTTTGGATTTTAAACCAATTCTCCAGTTACCATCCAACACCATCCTAGCTTCCTGACAGCTTACACCACGGTGGTGTTACCAGGGTCTCAGCACGCTTTCCATCCTGGACCCATCTGAACTATTATCATAAAAGGGCTCTTTCCTCTTGCTAATTCCTGCTCCTCTTTCACAAGCTCTGTACCCCAGGATTGGCTCAAATATCTTAACTTTTCCTGTAGGACCTCAAAGACTAGAAACTCAATGCACACTTGCTGTTGACAGTGGGTATCCTGATGGGGGCTTCATCCCATCACCTTGCCCCCCCTGTGCCAGCTGTTGTAGCTCTTATACTACATGCTCCCCTCTCTCTGAGCCCACTGTGCTCTTTCTCTGCACAATGTGGTTCTTGCCTATGTCTCTTCTGCCTGCATCTACACCTTTGCTCACCCAGCGGTTTCCTCAGCCCTGGCTGAGTCCAGCTCCTGGCATCCAGGACTGCAGTGGGTTGAATGATGGCCCCCAAAAGATATGTTCGTGTCCTAATCCCCCAAACGATGTAAATGTGACTTATTCAGAAAAAAAGTCTTTGCTGATATAATTAAATTAAGGACCTTTACATGAGGCCATCCCGGGTTTAGGCCCTAAATCCAATGACAGGTGTCCTTATTAGGGGAAGGTAGAGGGAGATTTGAGACTCAGACATCCAGGGGAGAAGGCCACATGGAGACAGAGGCAGGAACTGGAGACGTGCGCCCCAAGCCAAGGGACCTAGGGCGAGCTGAAGCTGCAAGGGGCAGGAAGGGTTCTTTACCAGAGACTTCAGAAGAGGTGTGGCCCTGCTGACGTCTTGAATTCAAACTTCTGGAAAAAGCAACTGTGAGACAATAAATTGCTTCTGTTTTAAGCCCACCCAGTTTGTGGTCATTTGTTATGGCAGCTCAGGAAACTAATACAGGAGTTCAAGAAATGCTGGTCAATAGACAGACACTATGCTTGCATACAGTTAAAGAACATCCCTTCTCCCAGCTCAAAAAAGGCAGCAGTAGGAAAGCTTATGGAAAGCAGGTGAGTAGGTCAGAGGGCAGGGAACACTGCTAGAAGACTTGAGATTATAGAGCCTGACAATGCCACATCTGTGCACCTTGTGAAGAAGGCTGACATGGTCAACATGAAGTACGTCTTTTAAATATTTACACGTGTGGGATGTGGGCTTCCATTTGCACTCTTTACTCCAGTCATCACAAGTGTCAGGGAGGGGCTGGCCGTGGAGACAGTAACAAAGGTCAGGCTTGGAGTCCCATACACCAGGGGTTTCTCTCTGCTCTGCCACTTGGTAGCTTTCTGAGTTTGGGTGAGTAACTTTACTTCTCTGGATGTCAGTTTCCTCATCTGTAAAATGGGACAATTAATATCTTCCTTGCAGGTTAAAGGTTGGAAATAGCAAAGGACCCAGCCCTCTACAGGCACTTACGGGCACAGAGTAAGAAATGGTTTTTATTATACTATTAATATTTTGAAGGGTAGAAAGACCTAGAAGTTCCTACTCCTTTTTTCTTGCTCCTTCTTAGGAGAAACTAGAGAGGATGGTATTGAAAAAGTATTAAGCATTTGGGAGGGAGGCCTTTGTGGATTTGACCCATGGCCATTATCAAGAGCCAAAGAATCAATCATAGGATGTGAGTATGGAAGGATCTTACAGCTATCTAATTCAAGACCTGTATTGTGCAGGTGGAGAAACTGAGGCCCAGGGGAAGGGTGTTGGCCCGAGTCATTCAGCACATCTCCCTAATTAAGCTGGCATCAGCAGCTGAGCCTCCTGATCCCTTGCCCTGGTGGTGCAGCAGCCCTGGGTATGGCCCTTTTCTCCTATGGATGGAGGGAACCTGGCAAGTTAAGGCCATATTAACACAAAAATTCGGCTGTGTGAGCCGTTGTCCAAAAATCCATTTAAGACTTGTTTCATATCCCAGTGAAAAGGAAAGATTAACATTTCTTTTGAAACATACCTACTACACATTCATCAGAGGCAGAAAATTTGTATTCCCTTGTAATTTATATCAAAGCCTATTGTGAGTGAATTAGCTAGGTTTCATCTTTTTAAATGTCATCACAGATGACCCATATCTGTGTAGGCATGTGAATATAAGGTTATAACAACATTTGAAAAGATCCTAAAAAAGTGTTTTGCCACAGTTTAAGTGTGATCAAAACATATCATTTCAGGAGTCACAATATTTATCATTTTAACATTGATAATGCCATTTTGCATAAAGCACCATACAAGGAATAATTCTATTACGAATATCAAGATTTCCATGCTGGATAAAAAGGATAAAATATTCAGAATATGTCAGCAAGAGAGAGCCAGCAGTGTCACTAACACAAATCCAATTTCTTTTCTTTGCAGATATTTAAGGCAACCATGCATTCTCAAAGATAGGGACAGAAATCGACATGGAAAAGGAGCAATTTATTTATGAGTCATCTATCCTGCAAGTCAGTAAATGAAACTTACCCAAAAAGGAACTGTGTTTTATGGCTTATGGTCCTATAAGTTAAGCTTAGTGGAATTCTTCCAGGATAGTTAGAACAAAACCCTCTGAGTTAAGGGCTGATCAAGGCGAAGAGGTTGATGGCATTCCCCACAGCCTGATAGGACATGCTTAAGCACTATCTTTAAAAGCAGCACAAAATGGAAATAAAGGGAAACATTGGACCAACAAGCTGTATTGGTGAGAAAACAGTCCCTGTAGGGACAGGGCTTTTTAAAAAGAGCTTCTCAGGATCAGTTGTTGAAAGCTCTATTCTGTGGCGAAGTGGCTATAACCACAGGTTTTAGAGGCCGACTGTCCCAGTTTGAATCTCCGATTCAGCATTTACTGGCTATGGAAGGAAGGACAAATTACTTCAGCTCTCTGCCTCAGTTCTCTCTCCTATACAATAGGAATAATACAGGTACCTACCTCATGGGCTTGTTGTGAGAATTAAATGAGATAAAACCTGGGGAGAATTTAGCACGGTGCTCAAAAACTGTTACTTAGTACGATGACTATTTCAGCTTCAGCCATTATTCGCCAGAGGTCCTCCAGGGGGCGGGCCAGAAAACCTGACCTGAGAGCCAACACTACCAAATAGGAGACAAAAGCTCTCTGTTCCCAGTTCTCCACCTGTAAAACGGGAGCAATGCCAAAGGCATGGTACTTGGGGACAGACAGAACTCAATTTAAATTTTAGCAAAGCCACTTACCAGTTGCGTGCCCTCACCTCATCTATAAAATAGGTACCATAAAGCTTTATTTAAGAGTCATAAGAATGGGTAATATACTGCAGTATGCCATGTGCATACTCAGTAATGGCACGATTAAAGCCTACCCTCATTCCTTCCCCTCCTTCAGCCACTTCCAAAAGAAAAATATCCCTCAACTCTCAAACAATACACATAATTTTTTAAAGTGGTGTTGCGTATATAGATAAAATCTCAAAAATCTCAAAACAATATTTAGGACATTTCCTCTTCTATATAATTTCATCTTTAGAACATATCTTAGAAAGAAACACTCAGGATGTATTTTTGCTTTATTTTCATGGCTTATTCAACCTTTATTCCAATCTACAATTTAAGCTTAACAAGTAGGTCCTCCTGTTCCCTTCCCAGAACTGTTACTTTCTTCTGCAATGGTCCAAGCATTTGGTGTCATCTAGACCCTTCTCTATGCCACAATTGTCAAACCTATAAGATGTTTAAATTTCCTCCACAAGGTGGGAGCTTCAAACCTCATAATTCTTTCTGTGACCAACCACATTGAAAAGAAGTCTCGAACTTGAGAAGTAAATGTTGCTACCACTCAAGATAGATTTCCAAATGCTTAGTAAAGTTCAGCTTCCATTTGCTTGCTTGGAAGCCCCCCTAAGCAGTGAGGCCTCATCTAAAAATGATGGCAAAGGAAGGGGAGCTTCTGGTTCTCACTGATTCACATGAATTAGGATGTTGCAATTCTTCATTCAGTAGGAATCAAGGTGACCAACCCCAATAAAAAGTGATGACCAAAGACAGCCCATGTCACAGATGGAGTCAAGCAATAGTTTCTAGCCCAACAATAGCCAATAAGCAATCTTTGTTCAAAATTCTCATCGGTACCAAGGGAGATAGAAATCAGAGGCTAGACATGGTTGGGGAGCTTCTGATGGAGATCTTAGGACTCAAGTTACAGGTAAAGTCATGCTACATCTTTGCTTAAACACTCTGACTTCCCCACTCAGTAGAGCCTAAATCTTCCAGCATAGCATTTCAGTTCCCCATGGCCTGGCTTTTCTAGCTATTCCTCCAAAGACAAGGCTTCCGTCAAGCGACAGCCTACCGCTCCCAAGGCCCCATGCACACTCCACACTGCTGTGCTGCCCCTCTTCAGTTGTTTCCATGAAGGGCTTTCCTCTTCTCTGCCAACCAAGCTCCCACTCACCCTCTAAAGCCCCCTACTACGTGAAATCTTCCCTGACCTCTGCAGTCAAAATGGTTCGTCATGTTCCTGCTTAAACTGCCTCAGGGACTTGATATTGAACTTAGGATAAATCTCACAAACCAAGCCGACTTACAAAGCTCTCTGTGGTCTGACCCAGCCTCATTCTGCACAGTGCACTTCAGTCTCTCAGGATTCCAGCCTTACTAATAGGCACCAGGCTATTCCCCGCTCTGGGCCTTGTACATGCTCTTCTCTGTGTCTGGTATTCCCTTCCCACCCTTACCTTTTACCTAGTTAACTCCCTGTTTGCTTTATCATGTTATTTCCTTAGCAAAGTCTTCAGAGATCTCTCTGACAAAGTCAAATGTCCCTTGTAATATTCTCTTATGGTACCACGTCTCCCATCCTTACAGCTCCTATCTAAGTTGTAATTTTACTTGTGTGTGTGTGTGTGTGTGTTGTGTGTGTGTGTGTGATCATCTGACTAAATTAATGCCAGGCTCCACTGCTGCCAGTGGATCCCCAGTACCCAGGGCAGTCCCTGATACATGAAGGGCACATCATTAATATTTGTCCGATGAATAAACGAAAAGACCTAAGGACACCAGGTCACTCTTGCATAACCTTAGGGCTACGGTACAGTTTTAACAATATAGAGGCCACAATTCTACATCATTTCCCTTTTATTGCTCAGATTATAATGAGTTGTACATTTGTCTGAATCCACTGCACAGAAAAAGGCCCTGAAAGGCAGGGGCTGTCTGCCATCCTTTCTTTTTAATCTTACATCACCTCCCTGTACTTGGATTCTTGCACAGTCGTGCCTGGCACTAACAGGTGTGCAGTAGTGTCTGCTGAAATGCTAGGAGTTTAAGTTACCTGGCAGTCACACTGCTTGCTCCATTTATGTAACTGTGAAAGTCACGTCAGCCACCTATAGGTGACCCAGGATTTACAGCAGCATCCACAGCAGGTTTCAAGGACTTTGTCTGCCAAAGAGGGAGAGAGGAATCACAGAGAAGCTACAGCTCCCCAGGGCAGGAGGACCAAGCAAAATCAAAGTCTTGCTGATGAAGCAGGAGAGCCAAGCGCCTCAGACCAGTCACAGAAGCCCAGGGGGTTCACAGGAGCACCCGAGCCCCTGTCCAGTTATCAGCTGTACAGTGAACTCTGCTGGCCAAGGAGTTAGTTCTGAATGTGATTTATGCAGTTCAGAGACTAGAACCCACTTTGTGGTTTAGAACTTTTTTCCCTATAAAAATGCTCAAACGCATATGCATGCAAAATCTGCTTCTAGTTTCAGAGAATTTCTGGACCCTTAAAGCATATCCTTGGGCTCTGCATCTCCATCCTAATGGTCTGTGCTGTACAAGTGAAGAACTCCTGGTTTAGTGTAAAAGGAAGACAAAAACCCAAGATATTAAAAGGTATTTAGAGTATCCAGGGGTTAATTTTTATGTGTACATGAAAAAGAATCAGGTTCCAAAGCAAACTTTCCAAGCTACACACACACAGATCCTTTGGCGAGCATCTGGTCCCATCAACACTTCCATGTGATGGGTCTCAATGCCACCCCAGTCTCTCTGTCTCCAGAGAGAGGCCCTCTTGCTGCATCCTTAGCAACTTTCTAACACCTGGCTTCCTTCTGAAGATGGGAAGACTGAGCCCTAAGCTTCTCCTCTTAATTCACCCTTTATTTTGCTGCAGTATTTTAAAATCATGATTTAATTCAAAACTACCCTCTATTGCTTAGCTATCAAAGATTCCTGACATTTCAATCCAAATATGCTGATTCTGTCACATCCTGAATAGCTAGCAACCGGAAGGGCAGCTTCTGAGCCAGTCAACAGCAGTGCAATTACTCTTCGTTATGAGGTGTACTGACTGAATGAATTTTTCACCTAAACATAGCTTCTTATTTCATTAATATCTTATATGTGTGCCAAGTGCTTTCAAATCCAATACCTTATAACTCTCACAACAACCTGTGTGAGGTCATCTGTCATTATCCTTACCTTACTGATGAAGAAGCTAAGACTAAATAACTTAGCTAGGGTGACACAGGTGAACATGAGGACTTTGAACTTCAACCCAGGCAGGACCCTCTGACTCAAACCCCGTGGCTCTTTGGTTTTAGTCTGATCCTTTAAGATATTAAAGGTTGTTATATGAAAAAGGTGCCTTGTGGTCAAATGTATTTAGGAAAAGCTGGTGACTTCATTGCACAATTTCTCGGAGACTGCAAAGTGCCGGTGGGCACCCCCAGCTATCATGACACCATGTGCCACTCTGCAGGCCAGGGCCCCTTTTGCAAGCACCTCAGTGAGGCAGTGTTCCTCAGAATGCATAGGGTACACTGCTTCCCTGAGTCACTTTTCCTCCTCCTGGCAGTTGTGCCCACTCAGTAAGCTCTTTCTCTTTTGGACATTTCCCCTTTCCTCGGGGGTTGGAACCTGCTGGGAGGCCGTCTGTGGGAGAAGCACCCTCCTCTGGAGTACCAGGCTATACCAAGATAGACCTGGGCTGGGAGCATAGGGCTGGGGCCTCTCTGGCCTTTGCAGGGGTCCTGACACATGGCCTCACTAAGCAACTCCAGGCAGGGAGAGCAATTCGGGGAAGGGGAGCAGGCGTCTGCAGCTGAGGAGCGAGCCAAAGCCCCGGACAGGCATTTGCTGGGACGGCCATATCCCTGGGGGCAAAGGGGGCAGAACAGGGGTGGAGATCCAGCCCCGGAAAATCTCCCAAGGAAGGTATCTACCTCACCGAGGCTGTCACGATAAGCACAGTACCAAGTGCTAACTGGGGATCCACAGACTACAGAAACCTCAGTGCTACTAGGCAAGAAACACTTAGGCCACCCAGACAATCAAGTACTTTTTACACAAAGTAGGGGCTACAACAGGACACCAAATACGGATGAGATTTTTTAAAACAAATAGAAAACCTTTCTCTGTTAGGCTTACCCATGCTGACAAAAATAAAGATTTAACAGAAACCTATGATTCCGGAGCCAGAGGTCAGACATATTGTCTGACTAGGGATTCGTGCCTTTTCTTTCGCTGGGTGCCTGAGGCAATCTAAGAGATGGTGTTTTTATGCAAAAACAGTGGGATTTTCAGTACTTAGTTTTTGTGAGGACTAAGAGACAGAATATTTAAAATTAGGGCTGCCCCAGAAAACCTGGGCCACATGATTATTTTCATTAAACTAAATCACTTCAAATCAGATGGGTATACACCTGGATTGCTCAATGAACTAGTTGATTAAATTTCAAAGACTGTCAAATTATGAATGTGGATGTGGAGGTGGGGTGAAGGGACCACAGCCAGGAAGGAATTTATGATCAAGTCAGGGAGAGGCAGGCAAAGCTATGCAGGGAGGGACCCCCACACAGGGGCCCAGAGCCACGGGGCTAAAGGTCAAGGCAGACCCAGCAGCCAGACCCCAAAGGAGCAAAGAAAGATCAAGAAACAGAGGATCCACGGGGCAGATGATGGAGGCCTGGTAACCCGAGGGCCAGAAGTCAAGATCGGGACGTGCCTGCACTCAGTCCAAGGGCCACACAGCTGTCAGGGAGTGCCAGCAAGAAGGGGAGCCAGGGAGTGGTCTAGGCCCCAACACAACAACGGGGGGAGCCATACTGGAAAGAGGTGAGGTGGGGAGGAAATGGCCTGACACTCAAATCCAACTCCCCATGGAAAGAGAGGCATCCCTGGGCCTGAAAGTAAGCTTCTAGAACACATGGATTTCTGGCAACCTCCTCCCCGAAAATTAAGCAGCATGAAATTACAGAAAGAGATTGGCTTTGAAGCCAGGCTTTGTCACTTACTGTGTGGCTGTGGAAAAGTCACTTGATATCAGGGTAACTACACAACTCCACTTGCCAGAGATAGTCCTGGTTTATATGTGTAGATTTTTTTTAAGAAAGAATTTTATTCTTAATAGGAGTTTTTGAGTAATTATAAATTCTAAAATATAATAAAACATGTTTCTTAAAAATACTCTAAAATGTATATGTGTGTAATTTTAAGTATTTTTGGCACCCCTTTTACTTGTAAAAATGCCTCAAACTGGATGACTTGATCCCTAAGTCTTGGTTTGCCTCTGTGGAAATAAGAAAAGTGATTCTTTTGCAAGTTTTTTTATGGATCATGTATAGAAAGAAACCCAGCAGAATACTTTTAATTCTCTTTTTCATGTTAATTCCCTTCCTTGGCTTTCTTAGAAAACTGTGTAGGAGGAATGAGAAGATGTGGTCTCAGGGAGGAGAGGGGGACAGGGGAACTTGCGGCAAGCCCCTCCCTAAGCCCCTCATTCCCCAGGCCCATGGCTGTCCTCACTTGCAGCTTCTGTTTGAGCTTAAGGAGATAAAAAAGCTCCTGGGGGCAGAGATGGAAAAGCAGCCAGCCCTTCTAACAAGTTCACCTAATCCTGAGGCTGGGTTCACTTAATCCGACCCCAGGTCTCTGGCACTCTTTTGGCTCCTGTCCTTCCAGAAACCACGCTCCAGACAGCCTCACTTCAGACAGGTTCCCGCACTCCGAGCCTGGCCTGACCCCGGAGACGGCGCTACCCTCCATTCAGCAGACTGACTCAATTCCCCTTCTCAGAGCAGCAACGACAGGCACTGCCCTCGCCAGTCCTCAGGGATATCAGGTAGAGTAAGTCCTGGCCCGCGTCCCCCAGGAGGGGCCTGCATTTCCCTGGGACCTCGGGAGCCATCCTCAGCCCACACCCCAGCCTCTGCAGTACCACCCAGCTGCTGCCTAGTGTCAGAAAGAAGAGAGTGACATCAACACAAGGCTGTTACTCATGCCCTGGGGTCAACTCAGGGCATGTTCTGCTCATCAGCTCAGACTCTTCTGCGGTCAGGTGGGTGACAACATGGTGGCCCTGGATTGTGGACAGGACCCCAGGCTAAGGCTGAGAGTCCAAGACAGTCTCAGTAAGCAGGGAAGTTTTATTTAAATCATTTCTTCATAATGGTGCAGAAACAATTCAATTTAAAATCTTTCAGCGTCCCAGATGACTAGGGGAAGAGAAACCCATTAGTGGCTCTTTGAAATTAGCAGTAAATGTCCCAAGATGTATATATTTGGTAGATGAAGGGAAAAAAAAAAAAACCTCTCTGTGGAGTGGGCAGATTTGATTATCAGAAGATGTCTCATAAACTATTCTGAAAATACTGCCCTTGGAAGCCTCACAAAGTGATTTAGGTACCAGGCCAGGGGTACAGGCTGGTTCCCTGAGGAGCTGGAATTTCCTTTCACAGAGAAGGAAATGAGATCTGCCCCAATCCAGGGGACAATTTTATTGGAAGGGAGGAAACCATGGGGAGGGGGGCCTGTCCGCGCTTTCAGTCAGAGCAGGCAGCACTCTAGAGAAAGACAGCTCTGGGCTGGGGCTGAGCCAAGGTCAGGAGGTTTCCACGTCAGTGCTGGAATTTCAGCGCTGTGGCCTGGCCTGCAAAACTCTGAGAGCGCTTGGCTGAAGTCAGAGCGAGGGGGCTGCTCTGGGGGAGATCACAGAGCCGGTCTGTGAAGGTCCCAGAGCAGAAAGTCTGGCGTTATCCAGGAACAAAAGAAAGGCCTCCTTCACTCGATCCGACGACTCTGCTTGGAAATCTCCACATCAGCCTGTCCTCTCCGGGCCCTGCCTCCCCCGCTGCAGCTCTGTCCCACGGAATTTGCCAGCTAGCCCAAGTGGGTGAGGAGCATTTTAGATGTCGCCTCTCCACTGGAAGGTGGGAGCTGGAATTCTCCTGTTGCCTAGACTCAGCCTCCATATGAGAACCTCCCTTAAGCCACAATTCCCCTGGTCCAGTTGGATGAGCCCAGTCTACACAGCTGAGCTGCTCCTCTGTGAATCCCAGCGGTGGCTCTGATATCCGACCTTGTGCTGGCCAGCAGGGTGGACCCTGTGGCTTCTCCCTACAACCACTGCGTAAGGTCCTGCTTCAGATGAACAGGCCACCAACACTAGCCTCCAATACCACAACCCCCAGGACATTCTGTAGTCCCCTGATACCAGGGCAGCCCAAGTCAAGCCCATGTGTGTCATGCCCATGGAGATTATGACTTGGAGTCCAGGCCCCCTCAAGGCCAGCCCTGCCCCCAGGCAGTGCCCCTGGCTTTGGTCCATACTTCCCAGCCTGGGCCACCAGCCCCCACGATCTAGTCCCTTATCATCTCTCCTGCCCCATCTCTTACTGTTCCCCCTCAACTGCACACCCCAGGAATAAAGAAGGACTGCATAGCATGAACATGACCGTGGGCAAGCCAAGCAGTCTTGTTCCTCCATTTCTTCCACCCCCTTTTCTCTGCCCCACTCCACTCCACAGCCACCCCCAGATGAAGCCTTCCCACCTTTTCACTAAGTCTCCCTGTCATCCCACCACAGAAGTGACCTCTCCCTCCTTCCTGCTTGCACCGGAGCATACAGCACTATCACAACACCTGAGACGCTTCGCAGCACCCTCACTCTCGCCTGCTGCTCCTAACAGACTGGGTGCCCCTGGAGGACGGCACTGGTCTGCTTCATCCCTTTGCCTGCCGCCCAGCACAATGTAGTTGCTCAGTACAAAGAGTCTTCCTTCTTTTCTCCCTTCTTTACTGCTTCTTTGTGGGTGACCGGGAGTTAGGTGGGTAGTCTAGAAGTGCATCCCATAGGCCAGGGAGGTGACCAAGCACTAGGAAAACTAGAGTAGCAGGTCGGAGACCTACTGGAGAGGAAGGCCAGGCAGGGGGAGAAACCCAGGCAGCTGGCGGAGGCACCAGACACCAATTTGGGGCAAATGGCTTCCGGAGGGTTGTGGGGGTGGTGGTGTATGTCACTGGCTCCTGATTTGGGCAGAAGCCTGCACACCTGTCCACTCAGCTGGGGGGAATGTGGAGGCAGAACTCAAGGGCAGATCCTACAGTCACCCCTTCAATCAGCTTATTATTTTCCAGACCAGGGCATGTGCTCACAAGTCCCCATGGTGATTAGGATGGTTGGGACCCCTGACTGGGAGGCCAGTATGAAGGTTTCCACACTAGCTTTATCATCGGGACTTTGAAAAGGCCCCACCCCAGATCAGTCAGAATAGCCATGGTGGTTGGCATCAATATTTTACATACAGTTGAGGTCAGGAACCCTGATTAAAGATGATGCTCTTCTGAAACAGATTCCCCCACCCCTGGATTCAGCTATTCAATTCTAAGGGAACTCTAGTTTAGCTGAGAGATAAAAGGTCCCAAGTTGCAAATGACACCTGGTTCAATATATCAGAGTATCAAATCAACATGTTGTGCACCTTAAACTTTCACAATGTTATATATCAATTACATCTCAATAAAGCCAGGGGAAAAAAGTGGTGCCTGCTTGAGGTCAGAGTGTTGTGCGCAATGGGAATCTATCCAGTCAGTTGCCAAAAGAAATATATTGAAAAAGAGCTCCCCTCAAGTCTCTTAAATTCTCATGATTTTTCCTTTTTTGGCTCAGAAGAAAACACTGCATTATTCCATGACAGAGATCGCCCCAGAAATGGGTTACATTCCTACCTAAGAAAATCGACACCTGAGAATCCTCATATTTGTGTGTGACATTGTTTATGGAGAAAAAAAGGCAAAGAGTTATTCATTATTATCAATGCTTCCAATCCTTTGTGAAACTAGATTTCCTGGCTTTCCTGGGGTCCCTGAGAAGTAGGTTTTGTTTGTTCAAGTCTAACAGTTTGGCGTGGTCCTCTTATGGGCCTTTCTGCCCGGTGGCTTGAACACAAGACAGCCCGTGAGAGCTCTCCGGCGCACTCCTTCTATAGAAACAATATCGCAGCTTCCTACTCATCACCCTGCCTATTGAACTGCCCCAGAGCCATTCACCGCCCTGAGAGCTTCGAGAATTTCTCCACAATGACACACTGCTTCGCTGTCCCCAGCCTCTCCTCTGTTCAGCAGCCCACTGCCACGCCACGGCCATCAGCGGGGAATTTCATCCTCTATGCTGAAGAGAAGAAAAGTGCCAAGTTCAAGCAAGCATTATGATTATGATTATTGCTGCTTCCGCAGGAAAATGGTTCCCCCGTGAGGGTCAGCTCACATTCAGCATCTCTGCGGTGTGTCTTCCTTCCATCAAAAGGCTGCATCTCTGATCCCATGAAGAAAAGGACTGGAGAAGGCGGAGCTGGATTTAAATGGAGAGAAAATTAATGAAGTGATTTCTCTGAGGACGAGAAACCTTATTCTTTATTATTTCCCATCTGCCACCTCTCCATGGGCTCACCCTCTGCACGAACTGCAGGACCTTGTGTGTGAGCCATTTAAACTTTCTCTTCTTGGGCTTTTTATCTATCAAATGAGGGTTTCAATATTTGCTCTAACTACCTAATAGGGGCCGAATGCAATAAGACAAGGTCACTGGAACTGCTCTTGAAGACATAAAGTACTGTAGAAACATAATGCTTCAGCGCCGTCTGCATCAGGGGCAGCTTCACATACACCACGTTTCTGTTCAGATGGAAATAATGCCATTTCAGTGTAATGAGCATTTACCTGCCCAATCACTGGGGATGGGGAAATGAGAAGCTCAGTCTGTGCCATCCCTGTGTTCTCTGCCTCCATACAAACAAATAATTGCCATAAAGAGATATGAATAGCAGGGGAGCATAGAGGAGGGCATGGGTAATCCTGCCAGGGAATTCAAGGCAGAATTTACAGAGAAGGTGAGATCTGAGCTGCCTCTTGAAGGTGGAAAAGATGAAATTTTTATTTAGGTTAAAATATTCACTAAGGAATTTAAAGGCCACTAAAGGACTATTTAAGACGGAAGGGATTGGTGAGGTCGTGAAAGAACTAGAAAATTGAGGTCAAGATTTAAAACCACCAGGCTATCATTACAATAGTGATAGCAGAATGCCAAGAAAATGGATTCTCCAATTATCAGCTGAGGCTCCCAGTGACCACCCTCTCTACCCTCTGCAGGGTGCTGTATTCACCTATGAGGAACTGAGATCAATGCCTCATGTTTTTATAGCACTTCGACTCTTCAAAGGACTGGCATTTGTATGGATTGCTCCTTAAAGGTCCCTTCCCTCCATCGGTATCACAAGTATTTAAACAGGATACATATTTGTCCTGGAACAAATCATCACATTTACCATACAAGTCCAGGTTTATTAGGACTTATGCTGCAAATAATTTCATAATTATGTAAATGAATAAAATCCATTCTTAATTAATTTCTAGGCTTTACTTGCATTATAAGAATAAAATCTGTTTTTATCTTATTATGGGGTTGCTATTTTCAACAACTACCATTAAGGGGAACACTGGTAATTATCAGATACGGCAGAATCTATCCATCTAACAAGGTCAGCAGTTCAGTGGCAATTCTAGGAATTCCAAAGAATCTGACAAAACTCCCAGCTCATAAAGTACAAGCACCTTAAAACAGATAGAATGAGTGGAAGGGTGATTCGGCTTCAGCTCAACTAACTTTAGCCAGTATACTCTGCTTTTGGGGTAAGTCTTCTACTCTGAACAACACTCTTTCTTTGCAATATGTATATTTATGATATATAGAAAGATGGTATCAAAGAGTGCCCATTTTGCACATACACCTTGATATTTAACATTTCCCCTGCTCCTCATTGTTTTGAATCTCAGACAGTCCTTCTGTAATCACTTTTCTTCCTTCAAGAGTACATCATTTAGCAAATCACTAAGCAAGGGTCTGTTGATAGTGAAATCTCTTTTTCAGTTTGGGCTTTGTTCACCTGATTCTCTAAAATTATTATTTTGTCCTCATTCCCTCAGTTTTTAATTCTAGGTTGAGAATTACTTTCTTTTCAGACCATTGATGGTATCATCCCTCTGTCTGGCATTCTGTTAGCCCACAGGCCTGAATGGCAGCATTGCTGTTAAAAACTCCTGCTCAATCCCTTTGACAGTTCCAACGCAGATGATCCACATGCTCATCCTGACTCCTTTTAGGATCTTCTTTCTGTCTTTGGCCTATAGTTTTACAATGTTTAGAGGCAGATTTCTCTTACTTTCCCTGCATGGAGCTCATCAGACATCCTGAACAAAAGGATTTGTGTCTTTTCCAGAAATTATTCATCCATTATATCTTCTAGAGCTCCACATGGACCTCACTCCTGCCTCCATGTCTCTCTATGTCTCTCTCATTTTTGTGTCTTTGCCTCTCTATGCAAATTTTATGTATTTTCTTCAGTGCCAGTTCACTAATTTTCTCTTTGTGTCTAATCGAGGGGTCAAAGAACTGGAAGATAGGGACACTCAGGTTTTTGTTAATATTGAGATATAACACATTTCTTCCAGTAAAAGCACACATCTCTATGTGCACAGGATGATGACATTTTACAGGTATACATACACATCTATCACCATTCATGTCAAGATACAAGACATTTCCAGCACACCAGCTTGCTCCATAATGTCCCTTCTCAAACAGTACCCTCCCACATGGAGTAGCCACTATTTTAACCACAACCATCATAGATTATCTGGGCCTGCTTTGGAACTTCCTATACATGGAAAAATATAGCATATGTACTTGATCTGGCTTCTTTTGCTTCATAGTATAACTATGAGGTTTATCCATGTTGTTTCACCCCTTAAGCATCACCTCTCTGATCTCCTGCCTCCCACAAAATTAATCCCTCTTCTAGGTATTTCTTCTTGGTGTCTTTATCACGTGGCATTCTGTTAGCCCACAGGCCTACCACTTTCATTGACTTCTACCAGATTCTAGGTTCCCAGAGGTCAGGGCTGTGTGTCCACACAGCCAGGCACATTCTCTGGCATAGAAGGAGCCCCACAAATGCTCATGGGAATGAACAAAGCTGATGGCCTAATGTCAACAGCGTGCCCCTAGGGAACTGAGTCCTGGAATCCTCACCCTCAATCTTCAAACCCTAAAACCCACTATCTGTGGAAAGTGTAAGAAAACCACATACACAAAAGAGACCTCTCCACACAAGATCTCCAGAGTCAAAACTGAAGTCACAGCAGGCCCAGATCCAGAAGCCGATGACGCACAGCAGCCGCGGTTAGCCAGGCGGAGCCCTGATGGCATCATTGTCTCAGCCCCTTGGGATCTTTTGCTCCGAGGCTCAAGTTTCAGGGTTCAAGAATATTACCAGACTAATTCTTAAGATATTTACAAAGAGGTAAGGAATTTTTCCTGTTTTCACAGATTTTATTGTATACTATCATGTATTTTGAAATTAGAGGAGGAAAAAAAGGACCTTTTAAAAATGTTTTCACCAGACTCCTTATTGTAATTTCCTAGGACAACCAGCACTGAGTAATGAGTTGTAATATTATGTGTGACTTGATGCCAGATACCAAGGTCCTCAGATACCTTATAGCAGTTTCTTCATGAAATTAAATGGGACATAAGCAAATGGGACAGTCAAGCAAAAGTTAAACTACAGAAACCACTGATATGGTAACTAAATTGAATGTTCAAGCCTAAAGCTTATGAACCCAGAGATTTTGTGTGATGATACCACCATCATCTGATTTCAAGGATCAGTAAGATCAACTTAATGGACCTTTGTCCTGAGAGTGATGGAAGAGGGCTTCAGACACCTTTGCCAAGGTATTTTAAGGACTGCCTAAATTCTAATGGACATAACAGCTATTTCTCCAGGCCATGCCAGCCTAGGGACCCAGTGAAGGTAGAAGATAAAAATAAACCAGTCATTTTATAATTCAGCCCTCATCAGCTATTAGAATGCTATCTCTGACAAGTGCCTCCTTCAGATTCAAGGGCTGGCATAGGGGGTGTGAAGGGAATAACTTGAGATTGCATGGTCCCTAATGCGCCATGTCACTGTCTGGTACCATCTGGTACCATGGTCACACCATGAGGGTGTGTAACTGCTCCCAAGTATTCTGGATACCCAGCGCCACTCTGCAGGAAATGCCTTCCTCCAGCATCCTTCCAAGCCATGCCAATTATTCCATGCCAATACCATTGTTCGTGAAATCCCCACAGCTGACTTTGCAAGCCTGAATGGTAGATCGTTACAGTAATGCACCCAGATGTTTCATGTGCCTTGTCTCCTTCCACACCAACTCTAGGCTTGGCCAAGTGACTTGCTTTTGACCACTGAGACAAACTGCAAATGTGAAAAAGGCAGAGACTTATAAAGTGCTTGCACACTGAAGTTTGCCCTCTCTTTTACAGCTCTTGGAACTCTTCCCACCACCATAAGAACACATCCATGCTAGCATCCTAGATAATAAGAGACTGAAGGAGTGGAAAGGAGTTATCGAGCTGAACACTGTACTGGACCAAGGAGCCATAGCAGATCTCAGCTGAGTTCGAACACAAAATTTTGCCCAGCCAAGACGAAAAGAAGAATCACTTAGTTGAGACCAGCCCAATCTGCCAACACACAGGATCATGAGCTAAATGAGTGATTATGGTTTTAAGTTACTAAACATTGGGGTAGTTTCTAATGCAGGAAAAGTGAATTTTTATAACCTTGCACAAATATATGGAAAAAATAAAATATTTTTATTGAATGGCCAGTAAAAGGTATTCATAAAGTGTAACTATGGACTTAAGCAAAAGGTTATACGTCCCTGAAGAGGTATAAAACCCAAGAATCTCACTATCAATTCCTTGGTATAATTTGAAGAGGTTGTTACAAAGTCCACTTATTCCAAATATCTCTCTCACTAGTAAACCATGGTATTGACCTCCTACCTACATCAAGTCGTGATGAAACTTTCAAGCAGTGTGGCATGAAGGGAGACAGTGAAATAGTATATTTAAGAGCTCAGGAATCAGACACTAGAATCCTGTTTCATCCTTTGTGAATTGGGAGATAATAGTACTTGCCTCATAGAACTGTTGTTGTAAAGATGAAATAATGCATCTGTAGTGTTTGGTGCAGTCTTCTTACATGTAAGTGCTCAAAAATATTAACTTGTCTTATCAGCCATAAGATTGGGAATTAATAATTAGCTACCATTGAAAGGTGCTATACTAAATGTCCCATGTACATTACCCCACTTAATCCTCATAATATCATTTTATATTTATGTGAGGCACTTGTGCCATCGTTTTAGAGATGAAGAAACTGAGGCACAGAGGGATTAAGTAACTTGTTTGGTGTCACACAGCTGCAAAGTGGCAGACAATGACTTCAGCCCTAAACAGCATGCCATGCTGCCTCCCAACTCATTACCTAGTCACCAAGCAATTACAAACACTTTCAAAATGTGACTCCACACTACACTGTCACGCTTTTAATAGATTTCCAGGATTGCATCTGTACTGGGCACTCTGCCTGGAATACTTTCCCCACCCACAATCCTTTCATACTGCCCATTAAAAAAATGCTTGTCATTTTAGGCCCAGTTCAAAAACTACCTCCTGTTGAGATGTTCCTAGATCTCCCTAGTGGGTGAAGATGTGAGCATTGGAGGCAGGCTACCTCGAGAAGCCCAGCTTCCGCCACCTGCTGATCGTGTGATCATGAAGATACATCTTGCTAAATCTCTGAATCTTGGTTTTCTTAACTGTAAAATGGGGAAGATGATACCTAGTTCACAAAGATAGACAGGTAGATAGATAAACTGACAGAGTCCAGCACAGTGCCCAGAGTTGGCACTCAGTGTTATCCACTATTTTTTTATCCATCACTGGGTCCCCATAGCACTTTCACTTCACTTTAGCATACTGACGTGCATGATGGTTCGGTGCATAGCTCTCCTGTGCTCCCTCACTAGGTCTTACAAACTTTGAGGTCAGAGATCATGTTTTTTGGTCCCTCTGTCTTTACCCAGCCCCACATAAGCCCTTACTACATGCTTGTTGAAATTTATTGAATCCAACCAACTGTGAGTTCTTGGTTTAGGCATTTAATCTCCCTGATGGAACCTCCGTTTGCTCAGCCATAATGCAAACTTTAATGTGTTGGACTACATTAGTGATTTTCAGACTGTTGTTCAGTGTTTACAATGACACTGTTCTTTCAAACAAATTTATACGTGGATACTAAGAAACGAAATGGATTCCCTGCAGAGCTGCTGCAGCTGAAGATGACTGTGAAGTGCAGATCTTATCTATCATCCCTTCCGCAGTTTCTCGGGCACCTCTGAGCATGCATGGGGCATGAACACACCCACCTGGACATCTCCCTCATAGTTCACACTTCTCCACTGCCTAGGGGAGAGACAGATCCCCAGACTCTCCAACCACCCAGTAAATCCAACCCTGAATATTAACCTGTTAAGGATGAGGAAAGACATTCTGGAGGGAAAAATAAGCCACCAAATATCACCAGAAAGTACTTCAGGGAAGAAAGATGCATAATGTTCATTCAACAGCCCTAAGAAATAAGGAGTGTGCTGTTAGAACCGTGGGGTCTTGAAATAGACCGTCTTGAATTGTCCTTTCAATCATAGGCCTTGGGACACAGTTGGCCCATGTTAGCTATACATGGGCCTGAAATTTTGCAGCTGCCAATCAGAGGTTTTGGAACCAATAATAACTGGCAAAAGTTGTTTCCATGGAGATACAGGAACTATTTCAATATTTCAAAAAACCAAATGGCAATGTTCAGACACCAAGCTCCTTTGCAACTGGCAGGAGTGAACTCAAGCTCACTGGAACTCTAATTGGCAGGTGTACATGTTTTGATAAACAAATAAATTATTACTTCGTAAAATGAGGTTGTTTCACAGATAATTAAAAAATAACATCCATTGAGAAATAATAATAGAAAATGTTTATTGAGTTCTCACTGTGTGCCAGGTGATTTATATTCATATCTCATCAAGCCTGTGAACCAAGCATTATTATCTTTACAAACAAGGTAACCAAGACAGGGAGGCTAAGCTGGCTGCTTATTGGCCCACACCAAGCAAATAACAGCACAGATTTAAAACTGTATTTCCTTTATTCCCATACTTCACATCTTACTGTCCACTGGACCACTTCTCTGTTGATAAAAAGTCTCTAAGACTGACCATTGAATGAGCTATTGGGCAATATTAGTTCTTTCATGGTGGTTCTCACAATGCATATGAATCAAGTGGGGAGAGAGCCTTGGCCTCAGAGACTGATTCTGCACGGCCTGGTGTGGGCCTGAGAATCTTCATTTTAACTAGTACAGGAGATGACTCTGGTGCCACTGAGCTTCAGCCCCCACTTTGAAAACACTGCTTCTAGGATACAATCAACATTTTCAAGTAAGGATGTTCAGAGAGCTTTAAGCTTGACCTTTATTTTTCTATCTGAAAAGTTTCCAAACATTTAGAAGCTTCCAGATCAAGAGTTTCTCCTTAGAGTTAATAAGGACAGAATGCAGCTAATATAGAGGGCAATCCTAAATTTGTTCCGGTCCCTCATCATCCAGTCAGGAAGATGTCACTAATCTTCAGAGCCAGCTGTCCCAAGACAGTGCTTGAATAGGAAGGGAAAGAAAGGGCACCTCTGTCTTTCCTCTTTGAAACATAAAAGTAAAGACGGCAAAGGAGAATGCTGATGGTGACAGATGTAAGAAGTTTATTATATATTGCAGAGATCCAGATTAGGAAAAGCTTTCTAAATCCAATTTTTCTGCTTAAAGCAAAAAGCAAATAAGGCCATCCTGAAGTGCCACCAGTTTTACAAAACTCATTGATAGGAGTCCAAAGGCTGTTTGGAACTGGCCACAGTGCCAAATGGATGGAGTTTTGAGGATATAATCGTGGGCCTCATCTTTCCTACCTAAAATGAATCTGATCAGGGTGAAGTAGGGTGAAAATCTGTTGTGCTGATACAAGTTTCAGGGCAAAGTGACCAGAGACTGTTCAGGATAATGAGATAGGGAGCCTCTTGGGAGGTGAGGACAGAAGTGATCCTGTTTTTGAAATGATAATAAATGACATCCATAACCCTCCTTTTCTACTTTCTCCCCAAGTTTAACATTAAATTGAGTGCCAGATGGCAAAGTGCTGTCAAGATTAAGTGGAGAGCTCAAACAAATGCCTTTTACAAGCTCCCACTTCTCAGATACTCAAACTAATCATTTTATCTGCATGGCTGATAAGCTATTTTCCCAAATCTGAAAATAAAATCAGGAGAATTCTAGGAAGATGGCTAAGTAGTGAAAGTACAAGGAAACCTCCTCTCCCAAATACTCCTTAAAGTGTCTCTTAAACCTTATGAAAGGAGGCTTTTGTGTAGCCACCTGAGAAGCAAGAAACATGGTAGGTTGGTGCTAGTGGGAATTTATGAAACGATGGTTGAAGGATTAAGAGTCAGCCCCTGTCACAGGAGCTTTCAGTGCTGTGTATCTATTTTCCTCAACTGCATGGAGCATTTGTTTCACTGTCCCCAGGCCAGCATTTCGTAGTAGTTCTCACAATGTATATGAATCGAGTGGTGAGAGACCCTTGGCCCCAGAGACTCTGATGCTGTAGCGCCCGGTGTGGGCCTGAGAATCTGCATTTTAACCAGTACAGGGGATGACTCTGGTGCCAGAGAGCTTCAGCCCCCACTTGGAAAACACTGTTTCTAGGATACAATCAACATTTCCAAGGAAGAGGATATTCAGAGAGCTTTAGGCTTGACTTTGATTTTACTATCTGAAAAGTTTCAAAACATTTAGAAGCTTCCAGATCAAGAGTTTCTCTTTAGAGTTAATAAGGACAGAATGCAGAAGTTTCTATGCTGAAAGGTCAGTCATGCTTTGAATCTGCACTGTCTCCAACCAAAAGGCCCCTCAATCTCACTAGATGTTTCCTTCAGCTCCAGTGGACCAACCGTCTTAGAAGACTGTGCTGTTGGCTGGCATGGTTACCTGCACCTACGTTCAGTATTCTCTTTCAAGGCATATTTTCTCCTCAACCTGAATGCTTTGAGATGCCAAGAGTCCTGCTGTCCATAATGGTAGCCACTAGCTACCAAATTCAAATTCAGATTTAAATTAATTCAGATTTAATTAATTTAAAATTCAGGTCCTCAGTCACATTAGCCACATTTCAAGTGCTTAATAGTCACACCCAGCCAATGGCTACTCTGTTTGACAGAGTAGATATCGTACAATAGTGAATAATATCATCTCAGAAAGTTTTACTGGACAGCTCTGGCTTGGAGGACTAGAAGAGCTTGGAGCTGGGCACATAATTCTTTCTGAAAGACGGGATCTGCTGTGGAGGACCCAAGAATAGGAATGCACAGTGCTCAGGAAGAACACGATCGGGTTGATAGCAGTCCTCACATCCTGACTCTTCACCACTACTGGGCCAATATTTCTCATAGTTCAAGTACAAAGTAATAGGAAAAGAATAAAATCAAGTGAAGTCTATGAAAATATCCACCACAAGGCAATAAGAACTAATTACTACACCATCAGGGTAAAATTCTTTCTCTGAAATGGATTTGCTCGAAAACCAAACAAATCTTAGGAAAAACAACTGCTTCATGTTTTCAATAAGATACCACTGCACATGGCTTTTATTGAATCAAAAAGACCTCTCCAGATTGGCTGAAGTGACACGCGCCCCAGCTTTGGCTCCGTAGCCCCGGTTCTCACATCGGAATCTTATCACAGGGGCAGAGCAAAGATGGCGGCATGAGTAGAGCAGCGGAAATCTCCTCCCCAAACCACATATATCTATGAAAATATAACAAAGACAACCCTTCCTACAATAAAGACCAGAGGACACAGGACAATATCCAGACCACATCCGCACCTGAGAGAACCCAGCGCCTCGCGAAGGGGGTAAGATACAAGCCCCGGCCCCGCGGGAGCCGAGCGCCCCTCCCCCCAGCTCCCGGCGGGAGGAGAGGAGTCGGAGCAGAAGGGGGAGGGAGACGGAGCCCAGGACTGCTGAACACCCAGCCCCAGCCATCCAGGCCAGAGCGCAGACACAGTGCGTGCGCGGGGCCCTGGATACTAGGGAAACAGGGCAGCAAGAACCGTGAGCGGGTACCGGAGGCCAGCGCAGGAGGACAAAAGAAAAGAGAGTGGCCATTTTGTTGTTGTTGTTGTTGTTGTTGTTGTTTTGTTTAGGTGAGTGCTTTTTGGAAGTCTTAAAGGGACAGGGACCCCAATACTAGGGAAACAGGGCAGCAAGACTGGTGAGCGGGTGCCTGAGGCTGGCGCCGGAGAATAAAGAAAAGCAAGGGGCCTTTTTTTTTCTTCCTTTTTAAATTTATTTTTGATTTTGTTGTTGTTGTTGTTGTTGTTTTGTTTTGACGAGTGCTTTTTGGAAGTCTTAAAGGGGCAGGGCGGGTCACTTAATCCAGAGGTAGGGAATCCGGGGATCTCTGGGCACCCTAACCCCTGGGCTGCAGGGAGCAGGGAGGCCCCTTACGGAGATAAATAGCCTCCCAGCAGCTCCTGCTCCAACGCGACTCCACCACTTTGGAGTAGCTGCCCGAGCCAGGCCACGCCCACAGCAACAGCGGAGATTAACTCCATAGCAGCCGGGCAGGAAGCAGAAACCCTGTCTGCGCGCAGCTGCGCAGCACAAGCCACAAGAGGTCGCTGTTCTCCCAGGAGAGGAGGGCCACAAACCAACAAGAAAGGAAGTCCTTCCAGCCGTCACTCGTCCCAGCTCTGCAGACTATTTCTATCACCATGAAAAGACAAAATTACAGGCAAACCAAGATCACAGAGGCAACACCAGAGAAGGAGACAGACCTAACCAGTCTTCCTGAAAAAGAATTCAAAATAAGAATCATAAACATGCTGACAGAGATGCAGAGAAATATGCAAGAGAAATGGGATGAAGTCCGGAGGGAGATCACAGATGCCAGGAAGGAGATTACAGAAATGAAACAAACTCTGGAAGGGTACATAAGCAGAATGGATAGGATGCAAGAGGCCATTGATGGAATTGAAACCAGAGAACAGGAACGCATAGAAGCTGACATAGAGAGACATAAAAGAATCTCCAGGAATGAAACAATATTAAGAGAACTGTATGACCAATCCAAAAGGAACAATATCCATATTATAGCGGTACCAGAAGAAAAAGAGAGAGGAAAAGGGATGGAAAGTATCTTGGAAGAAATAATTGCTGAAAACTTCCCCAAACTGGGGGAGGAAATAATCAAACAGACCACGGAAATACACAGAAACCTCAACAGAAAGGATCCAAGGAGGACAACACCAAGACACATAATAATTAAAATGGCAAAGATCAAGGACAAGGAAAGAGTTTTAAAGGCAGCTAGAGAGAAAAAGGTCACCTATAAAGGGAAACCCATCAGGATAACATCAGACTTCTCGACAGAAACCCTACAGGCCAGAAGAGAATGGCATGATATATTTAATGCAATGAAACAGAAGGGCCTTGAACCAAGGATACTATATCCAGCACGACTATCATTTAAATATGACGGTGGGATTAAACAATTCCCAGACAAACAAAAGCTGAGGGGATTTGCTTCCCACAAACCACCTCTACACGGCAGCTTACAGGGACTGCTCTAGATGGGAGCACTCCTAAAAAGAGCACAGAACAAAACACACAACATATGAAGAATGGAGGAGGAGGAATAAGAAGGGAGAGAAGAAAAGAATCTCCAGACAGTGTACATAACAGCTCAATAAGCGAGCTAAGTTAGGCAGTAAGATACTAAAGAGGCTAACCTTGAACCTTTGGTAACCATGAATCTAAAGCCTGCAATGGCAGTAAGGACATATCTTTCAATAGTCACCCTAAATGTTAATGGGCTGAATGCACCAATCAAAAGACAAAGAGTAATAGAATGGATAAAAAAGCAAGACCCATCTATATGCTGCTTACAAGAAACTCACCTCAAACCCAAAGACATCTACAGACTAAAAGTCAAGGGGTGGAAAAACATATTTCATGCAAACAACAGCGAGAAGAAAGCAGGGGTTGCAGTACTAGTATCAGACAAAATAGACTTCAAAACAAAGAAAGTAACAAGAGATAAAGAAGGACACTACATAATGATAAAGGGCTCAGTCAAACAAGAGGATATAACCATTCTAAATATATATGCACCCAACACAGGAGCACCAGCATATGTGAAACAAATACTAACAGAACTAAAGGGGGATATAGACTGCAATGCATTCATTCTAGGAGACTTCAACACACCACTCACCCCCAAGGATAGATCCACTGGGCAGAAAATAGATAAGAACACGGAAGCACTGAACAACACAGTAGAGGAGATGGACCTAATAGACATCTATAGAACTCTACATCCAAAAGCAACAGGATATACATTCTTCTCAAGTGCACATGGAACATTCTCCAGAATAGACCACATACTAACCCACAAAAAGAGCCTCAGCAAAATCCAAAATATTGAAATTCTACCAACCAATTTTTCAGACAACAAAGGTATAAAACAAATAAATTCTACAAAGAAAACAAAAAGGCTCACATACACATGGAGGCTTAACAACATGCTCCTAAATAATCAATGGATCAATGAACAAATTAAAATAGAGATCAAGGAATATATAGAAACAAATGACAACAATAACACAAAGCCCCAACTTCTGTGGGACACAGCGAAAGCAGTCTTAAGAGGAAAGTATATAGCGATCCAGGCACACTTGAAGAAGGAAGAACAATCCCAAATGAATAGTCTAACATCACAATTATCAAAATTGGAAAAAGAAGAACAAATGAGGCCTAAAGTCAGCAGAAGGAGGGACATAATAAAGATCAGAGAAGAAATAAACAAAATTGAGAAGAATAAAACAATAGCAAAAATCAATGAAACCAACAGCTGGTTCTTTGAGAAAATATACAAAATAGATAAGCCTCTAGCCAAACTTATTAAGAGAAAAAGAGAATCAACACAAATCAACAGAATCAGAAATGAGAATGGAAAAATCACGACAGACTCCACAGAAATACAAAGAATTATTAAAGACTACTATGAAAACCTATATGCCAACAAGCTGGAAAACCTAGAAGAAATGGACAACTTCCTAGAAAAATACAACCTTCCAAGACTGACCAAGCAAGAGACACAAAAGTTAAACAAACCAATTACGAGCAAAGAAATTGAAACAGTAATCAAAAAACTATCCAAGAACAAAACACCCAGGCCGGACGGATTTACCTCGGAATTTTATCAGACACACAGAAAAGACATAATACCCATTCTCCTTAAAGTTTTTCAAAAAATAGAAGAGGAGGGAATACTCCCAAACTCATTCTATGAAGCCAACATCACCTTAATACCAAAACCAGGCAAAGACCCCACCAAAAAAGAAAATTAGAGACCAATATCCCTGATGAATGTAGATGCAAAAATACTTAATAAAATACTAGCAAACTGAATTCAAAAGGATATCAAAAGGATCATACACCATGACCAAATGGGATTCATACCAGGGATGCAAGGATGGTACAACATTCAAAAATCCATCAACATCATCCACCACATCAACAAAAAGAAAGACAAAAACCACATGATCATCTCCACAGATGCTGAAAAAGCATTTGACAAAATCAACATCCATTCATGATAAAAACTCTCAGCAAAATGGGAATAGAGGGCAAGTACCTCAACATAATAAAGGCCATATATCATAAACCCACAGCCAACATTATACTGAACAGCGAGAAGCTGAAAGCTTTTCCTCTGAGATCGGGAACAAGACAGGGATGCCCACTCTCCCCACTGCTATTTAACATAGTACTGGAGGTCCTAGCCACAGCAATCAGACAAAACAAAGAAGTACAAGGAATCCAGATTGGTAAAGAAGAAGTTAAACTGTCACTATTTGCAGATGACATGATATTGTACATAAAAAACCCTAAAGACTCCACCCCAAAACTACTAGAACTGATATCAGAATACAGCAAAGTTGCAGGATACAAAATCAACACACAGAAATCTGTAGCTTTCCTATATACTAACAATGAACCAACAGAAAGAGAAATCAGGAAAACAATTCCATTCACAATTGCATCAAAAAGAATAAAATAACTAGGAATAAATCTAACCAAAGAAGTGAAAGACCTATAATCTGAAAACTACAAGTCACTCTTAAGAGAAATTAAAGGGGACAGTAACAAATGGAAACTCATCCCATGTTCGTGGCTAGGAAGAATTAATATCATCAAAATGGCCATCCTGCCCAAAGCAATAGACAGATTTGATGCAATCCCTATCAAATTACCAGCAACTTTCTTCAATGAACTGGAACAAATAATTCAAAAATTCATATGGAAACACCAAAGCCCTGAATAGCCAAAGCAATCCTGAGAAAGAAGAATAAAGTAGGGGGGATCTCACTCCCCAACTTCAAGCTCTACTATAAAGCCATACTAATCAAGACAATTTGGTACTGGCACAAGAACAAAGCCACAGACCAGTGGAACAGACTAGAGACTCCAGACATTAACCCAAACATATATGGTCAATTAATATTTGATAAAGGAGCCATGGACATACAATGGCGAAATGACAGTCTCTTCAACAGATGGTGCTTGCAAAACTGGACAGCTACATGTAGGAGAATGAAACTGGACCATTGTCTAACCCCATATACAAAAGTAAATTCGAAATGGATCAAAGACCTGAATGTAAGTCATGAAACCATTAAACTCTTGGAAAAAAACATAGGCAAAAACCTCTTAGACATAAACATGAGTGACCTCTTCCTGAACATATCTCCCTGGGTAAGGAAAACAACAGCAAAAATGAACAAGTGGCACTATATTAAGCTGAAAAGCTTCTGTACAGCAAAAGACACCATCAATAGAACAAAAAGGAACCCTACAGTATGGGAGAATATATTTGAAAATGACAGATCCAATAAAGGCTTGACATCCAAAATATATAAAGAGCTCACACGCCTCAACAAACAAAAAACAAATAATCCAATTAAAAAATGGGCAGAGGAACTGAACAGACAGTTCTCCAAAAAAGAAATACAGATGGCCAACAGACACATGAAAAGGTGCTCCACATCGCTAATTATCAGAGAAATGCAAATTAAAACTACAATGAGGTATCACCTCACACCAGTAAGGATGGCTGCCATCCAAAAGACAAACAACAAATGTTGGCGAGGCTGTGGAGAAAGGGGAACCCTCCTACACTGCTGGTGGGAATGTAAATTAGTTCAACCATTGTGTAAAGCAGTATGGAGGTTCATCAAAATGCTCAAAGCAGACTTACCATTTGACCCAGGAATTCCACTCCTAGGAATTTACCCTAAGAACGCAGCAATCAAGTTTGAGAAAGACAGATGCACCCCTATGTTTATCGCAGCACTATTTACAATAGCCAAGAATTGGAAACAACCTAAATGTCCATCGGTAGATGAATGGATAAAGAAGATGTGGTACATATACACAATGGAATACTACTCAGCCATAAGAAGAGGGCAAATCCTACCATTTGCAGCAACATGGATGGAGCTGGAGGGTATTTTGCTCAGTGAAGTAAGCCAAGCGGAGAAAGAGAAATACCAAATGATTTCACTCATCTGTGGAGTATAAGAACAAAGGAAAAACTGAAGGAACAAAACAGCAGCGGAATCACAGAACCCAAGAATGGACTAACAGGTACCAAAGGGAAAGGGACTGGGGAGGATGGGTGGGTAGGGAGGGATAAGGGGGGGAGAAGAAAGGGGGTATTAAGATTAGCATGCATAATGGGGAGGTGGGAGAAAGGGGTGGGCTGTACAACACAGAGAAAACAAGTAGTGATTCTACAACATTTTGCTATGCTGATGGACAGTGACTGTAAAGGGGTTTATAGGGGGAACCTGGTATAGGGGAGAGCCTAGTAAACATAATATTCTTCATGTAAGTGTAGATTAATGATAACAAAAATAAATAAATAAATAAAAGATAGAAAGAAAAGGGGGATTACTCCCTGGTAGGATAAAACTAACTGTAAATCAACGATTAATGCATGCTTTAAATATCTTTAATTTTGATCACTTAATGGGTTTCAGATGATCGGCTATGGAGGTACATTTTTCTGATAATATTCCTTTCTCTTAAAAAAAAAAAAAAGCAGTTCCTGTTTGGTGACCTCCAATGAGTTCTACACAATGGTGTAAAGGGCGTATCAAAGTGTGGGCAAAGGGTCTGTTTGTGTTTATACAGAGGATCAAAGCCTAATTTGGCTACCCCGAAAATGAACTAAGATAAGATATGAAAAAGAACTTCCAACATCAGCACTCTCGGGAAGACTCATGACAGAAGATGATCATCAAAAAACCTCAACAAAGATTCAGGCGCTGCTGCAGTTGTAGCTGCATTCATCCCACCAGTTTCTGGACTTGCCATTTGAATGAAGAAGGAGATATCTAAGCTGGCCTGTGCATACAGTAAAACAACAAATTTGACTGGATCTATACTGTTGGAACTCAACCAAGAATTAGGAGAAGTGCAAGTTGTAGCGCTCCAAAATCTTAACGACTACAGACTATCTACTGTTAAAAGAACATACGGGATGTGAACAGTACCCAGGAATGGGTTGTTTTAATTTGTCTGATTTCTCTCAGACTGTTCAAGTTCAGTTGGACAATATCCACCATATCATAGATAAGTTTTCACAAATGCCTAGGGTGCCTAACTGGTTTTCTTGGTTTCACTGGAGATGGCTGGTAATTATAGGTCTGCTTTGTTATGTAACTGTATTCCTATTATGTTAATGTGTGTACGCAATTTAATTAGTAGTTTAAAACCTATACACGCTTATGTTACTCTACCAGAAGATATGTCAAAGAAATAATCAATCTTCCCATGTTTTCTTCCTTCTGCTACTTCTATAGCTTTTCTTCTTCCTTCCTAATTACAATCCTTAAATAGAATTCGTGCCTCAAATTGAATATACCGAGTATCACAATTCTTCCAAGTGATAAAGATACCTCAAGACAAATGCTGGGCATAGAAGCTACAGGGCATAAATCTGCAGAGAAATAAAAAGCTAACCATTTCAAACAATAAGGCTTCTCTCTCACTTACCAACTTTACATTTCCCTGTATGGCCCTGGAAGATGACTGGTTAGCCAGAGACGGGTAAGATTCCTCAAGGGAGGAACAACCTAAGACAGGCACAGTCACAGGGGGGTCATCAGGTGAGAAATTGGGGATCAACAGAGGTGAGGCTTAGAACCTCACCCCCCCTGTTTTGAGAGAAATCTTCTGCATCCATGGATGTTTTGTTGCCATTGTCTAGCTTGGATTAACACATAGTCTACAGGCACACACCTGATCATCTACATTTGCCCTCTTACAGCACTAAACTATGTTTTCTACCTTTATCTTGCATCTACCTACCACTTCAGCATTTTATTTAAAAAAAAATAATAATAATAATAATAAGGGAGAAATGTGGGATTCACATATAAATCAAGTATAAAAATCAAACGAATATTCATATTTGACCTGATTGTTTATAGTTCATAATGCATGATCAAAACCGAAAGTTTCTGTGATGACTGCCTTTGTACTGTTCACAATGTAAGAACTTATTCACTATGTAAGAACTTGTTCGTTATGCTTCAGAAGATTGGAGAGACTGATGAGAATTAGGCTTGGGGTGGATTAATGATTGTGCATTGAGCATTTAGTCCCCTATACAGAATTTTATTGTTGTTAACAACCATTTGATCAATAAATATGAGAGATGCCCTCTCAAAAAAATAAAATAAAATAAAAATAAATAAAAAATAAAAATAAAAATGGCAAAAAAAAAAAAGACCTCTCCAAAATAAAAACACAGTTGTCAAATAGTAACCACCTTTTGATTAATGAAGCAGAGAACAAATCTGAGGGACATTCCTAAAATTCAGAGGAAGGAAATGAAGAGATGAAATAGCTTGTTCTGTCCAGAGGCCGACAAGGGAATTCACACACAAATCTTGTGCACCATGCTTCTTGATTAAATCTGCACCAGCTGTCAATCCTGATTGATCTCAAAATATGAGTCTTTCACTTATGAAAACTTTCACTCATAAAATCAGAAAAATTCTGAAAATTATGGGGTAAGTGAAGAGGCCAACAATTTGAAAGGGAGAGAAGATGAAAAATTTAAGGCAAATAGTTCCCATTGTAGTAGACTGAATTTAGGATATATCATGCTTCTTGACATACATATTTATATATTCAACAAAATGAGAGCAAATGGAGCAACTGGAAAATACAGAAATGTTATAGGGAAATGTTTTAAATCACTTTTTTTTAAAAAAATAGAAACTGAATAAAGGCAGTGAATAGCATGAAAGATGCTTAAAAAAGAGGAGGAAATCATTTTAAAAACTCCCTCATGAAATTCTTGCACAATGAAAAGCAAAAATATACATATGAAAAGAACATACAAAAGGCAAGGAAGTTGGATTTAATAGATCTAATTCTTTTATACCAGAAGTTAGGATAGAAAACTAGCAAAATCAGATTTCTAATTAAAAAAGGAAGTGTGAACACATGCACTTAGCAATAGTTGACCCCACAAAATACAGTAAAGAAAAGGATAAAAGATATAGTTGAGGACGCGTCCCAAAGTACAGAGCAAAAACACACAATAGAAAATAAGGGGAAACAGAAAAATTAGAGAACTAAATTTGGAGGATAAAGAACAGGAAGTGTGCCTGTACAGCAGGAAATGGGGAGGGCGGAGTAAAACAACTAACATAACGGGAACACCAAGACTCAAGATGTAATAAAAAACAAGTATGTTAAGGAAAAATATGGAGATTAAAAAACTGAGACTTGAAAGTGGATGCCTCTTCCTCAATAGAAAATTGCAGGAAAGGGGCTTGGCTGGTAGAGAGAGGCATGTTTTTTATAGCAAGCCTTGTGGAATTACCCAGCTCTCGAAAGAATGTGCATGAAAAACTTTGGAAATAAAAGCTATATTTAAAGAAGAAGCCATAACACTGAAAAAGAATAGAACATTTTCCTAAGAAAGATTCAACTCTTCATACTGAAAGGAGCTGACTATGTTGAAGGCAAGATTATTTGCTGAAAGAACTGACCTAGGTATAACCAGGGGAAATACAAATTCCAAGGATTAAGAAGAAATCTTTCATTTTCTAGATTAAAGGAAAATTACTATCTACAAAGGAAAGAGAAAGCCAAGATCAGATTAGTAATTTCATTTAATAATTCTATTGCCCATTTCCTAATAATTTGTGTGTGTATATCTGTAGCTTTAGCCTTTGGGCAGTAGAATTACTAAATAAAACCGATATCTGAGTATTTAAAAAAACTATGAGCAATGTCTGTGGCATACAAAATCAGGGGAAAAGCCCAAAAAACTTTTTTTTAATTAAAGGAACTATAGCAACAGATAAACAGATTTTTAAAATGAAAAAATACTGTTACATTTGAAAACATCAGTGAAATTAGTGATACTCTAAAAAAAAATGACATCAGACAAAACTTGAATAGAAAATCAATAAAAATAATATTTTTAAGAATAGAATATCCCTCCAAAAAGCCCCGACATGAGTTGCTCTTCCTGGTGAATTTTTAAAGTCTTGTTAAAGAAAAGAAAGACCATTGCAAATTTCTATAAAATTTGCTGAACAGAAAATATTAAAAGCTACACATTCCAAGCAAATAAAATAGTGACACAAAACCTGAAATACACAAGCTAAAAACTTATAGGTTGATACTATTCACAAATTTGGATATGAAAATCTCATTTTTAATAGTAAATGAAACTTAATAGCTAATTTAAAAAGACCTGGCCACTATAATCAAATAGGGATTATTTCTGGGAAGTCAGGACAGATCAGTACTAGAAACTAATAATTTCACCAATATGCCAAGCAAGAAAAATCAAACAACCTTGTCATAAAAAGATAAAAAGACAGGTAAAATCCAATACCCACTATTTATAAAACATCTTCAGATACTGGAAATAGAAGCATGTCTCACTCAACATGTAAACATTTGTTTAAAACCAACAAACCCCACTCTTAAAACTGATGCCACTAGAGACAACACTAATAAAATCAGGCACAAAACAAATAAATTCACAGTTGAGTTCTGACTAGTAATAAGAAGACAACAGGAAAAGATGTATCATACATATTGGAAAGGAAACAGGACAATTACTATTTTCAGAAACCCATTGAAAAAGGTATTTGAATTAATTTTTTTTAATCAATAGAAGTGCTAGATGAAGATATAGAACATTTCATGGGCAGGGGGTGGGTACCCAAAAGAACAAAAAATAGAAATTAAGAAGATAAAATCTTAATGGGAAACGTATGTGACCTAGATTGGGAGAGGTGAAGGTACAGGAGCCTAGAGTATTTTACTGAGAGATATAAAATAAAAATCAACTAATGGGGAGACTCAGAATGTTCCTCTATGGAAAGCCTAAATATTTTAAGGATGTCAGTCCTTTTCAATTAATGTATTGCTTTAAAGCAATTTAAATAAAATCCCAATAGGGATTTTGTGTTAACTGGAAAAAAAATTATTGTAAGGTTAATTTGAAAGAATAACCAAGGAAAAAGTACTAAGTATATTCAAAAGGAATGTGAGGCGCAAAAAGGCCTTCCGACTGCAGAACATTCAGTAAATGTCAGTAATTAAAATAGTCTAGTTTGAATGGTCAAAAAATCCCGGCTTGATCAGAGTGTAGAATATATAGTAATTAGAGTTAAATATAAGATTACTAGTGGAGAAAGAATGTTTTCTCAGTGACATGCTGGCCTGCACTGTGGCTGCATTTATGGTTCAGAGGAACAGGACACCTTGGGGAGACGGGCCAGGAAAGCTTTCTTAGTCTGACTTCTCTCAGTGGGAAGTCCCGTACCCTTGGCTCAGGGCTTCTCTACACCCCTCCTCAGAGTCACGTTCTGTAGCTTCCTTTCCAGGAGAACAACTTCCGGTACGTGGAAACCGCACGGGCCCGAGCACTCTGACCTGGCCACGCGGATCCGCTTCTCTAAACCTCTGCTCCTTATCACGGCTGGGCTCAAGCTTCCTTATTCTTTTTATCTTTTCAACTCCCTACCCGACCCCATATCTTGTCTTTTACCAATAAGACCATGTTGTGACAACTAGTTTATATTTTTACATCATACCCTGCAACAAGATAAATTCTGGATGGTTTAGTTGGCTAAAAATATTTTGAAAAATTTAAATGATAAAATTCAATGTTTAGGAGACTCCTTAAAATGATATGATGTCCTAAGTTATAAAAGCATAGATTAATTACACAGTAAAACATCAACAAGCAGGACTACCTAAAAATCTAAAACATTATATACGTAAAAGAGTGAAAAAGAAAGGCAAACAACAGACTAACTAAACATGTTAAGTAAAGCATAGGTGAGTAATTTTATAAGGGACCCCTAAAATTGTTTATTTTAAGGACTTACTCATATCCCAATAAATATGTAAATGAATGACATGAACAGATAATTCATACAAGATGACATTCTACTAAATGAACATTTAGAAAAATATTAATTCACTGGAAATCAAAAAAATAGAAATTAAGACCAGTTATTGTTATCTAGTTATAAAAGTAACATTATATTAATGACAATACCAATTATTGACAAAGCTTCAGGAAAATTCATATTATTTATATTGTTAGTGGCAGTAAAGTTATTACAATGTATTTGTAAAGTAACTTGATCAAAAGCTGTCAAAGTGTTTTTGACCAGTAATTCTATTTCTGGGAATCTAGCCCTAAAACAATAATCTGAAGCCTGCAAAAATATTGATGCATGAAGATGTCCAGTTCAGCCTTATAGTTGCAAAAACATAAAACTATATACAAAGTAAAAACTAACATAATAAATCATAACAAGTCCACTGGAATTAAACATTAAGCACCATTCAAAATCATGGCCATGTGGATTAGGTGGCCACATGAAAAATATGAGTAGTTTTAGTGGATCACAACTCTGAAAAAACATGACAAAGTACACATGGCAAAGTACTGTAAGGATATAAATACTAACATTAGTACTACTATTAGTTATAATAATATTGAGCACCACTATGCCAGGCACTTCACACACATAATCTTTAATCCTCAACTCTAGGAGACAAAGAAACAGGTAACAAGATTATAAGCCAACAAGAGCTGCTGGCTTCTTCCCTGAAGCACAAATGTCCTGCCCGTATCACTCTGACTCCGCTGCTCCAAGTGCCCTCAGCGTTCAGTACTCTCCAGGAATTGCTTTTAAGAAAAAGGTCACTCAAGGTCACACTCCATTTCCATATCAACCTATACCCAGTAATCTAGTCATTGCAGATATATGAAGGCTCAGCTCCCTGGCCGCAGCTGGGGACAACGCTGAAAGACCACCCCAGCCTCTGAGCTCTTGGTCGGTGGAGGCCTCCATCCAGATGGCACTGCAGCCCCAATTCTCCCTCCATCCCATCCTGTCGCCCTTTGTCCCTGCAAGTGGTGATCCTCAGAGAAGTCTCTGTTAAAATCCCTACACTCCAATCTCTGTCTCAGAGCCTGTTTCTGGGGATTTCAACTTTCCACAGTTCATACCAAGAATGGGTCAAGACAGCCACATTACCGTCGGTCCCGGGAGCCAGTTCGAGAGCACCGCTGCCAGTGCAGGTGGAGCAGTTTGCACCTGAAACAAGCTTACCATGCAACCCTTAAAACGTTCACAAGTGGTGGACTGGGATGGTACACCTGTCTGCGGAAGGAACGCAGCAGGCTGAGGTTTAGGACATACAGGGGGAATGGGAATGTGAAGGACAACAGAATGGGATGGCTGTTGCTGGGGACTGCTGGGACTTTAAAAGAAAGGTAATGAAGTGCTGAGGATGATGAATCATCAACTCAAAGCTAAGTGTGAAAACCACAGAGCTTCCTTGGGGGATGAAAAGGTAAAACTGAGGATCAGGATTAAGAGCAGGACTTAATCACAAGGGCAGCAAAGCCCCAGAGAAGTTTCCGTTCTCAACAGAGGCAAGTCTCCTAGGCCAAGGTTAGGGCCCTGAATGGGAAAGAGTGGGCCCCTGAGATGTATGACGGAACCAGTTGGGCTGGTGCACTAACATACTAGGATCCCTACACTCCCCGAAACCCGCTGGCCTGCACAAGCGTCCAGCTCCTCCTGTTGAGGGCCAGTGCTTCCCACCACTTGCACATACTGCAGCAGCCTCTCCTCTGTAAGACAAGACGCTCACCCCACTTCCCAGGATCTGCCTCCACTTCCCCTCACATCCAACAAACAGAATCAAGTCAAAATATAACCCAGAATTTAAGGCTAGAAATTACAGTAAGAAGCAAGAAATGACAGTATGTGCAGATTAACAGGGACACCCAATCAAGAACATGTAACAAATGGTCATCTTTTGCTCTCTCAATCTAAAGGTTCCTACTGTCCACTTACTTTCACTGCCCTCTCTCAGCCGTCCTAGGATTGGCCTCTGCTTCCTGTCCTCCCTGTTCAACTTACTTGTTTCAACATTCAGTTAAAAGGCACCCTCCTGCCACCAAAATCAACTGTTTTGTTCAGAATCTTGTGCCCACACCAACAGGGTGCAGACCCAGACCAAAGAAGGACGAACGATGGCACGGAAACTCAGCCCTCTGGCCGGTGACCCTCCAGCACACTGCTCCCTAGATCTGGTCTGGAATGGTAATTTTTATTGGTAAATCATAATTAATGGGACTAAATAGCCCATACAAGTAGTACTTGCCTTTCAAAAATGTATTTTCTTGCATACCAACCTAAGGTTACATCAAAATCATGAAGTATGCACTTAAAACAATGTATTAGCGGTATGTTAACAGTAACGGAAGTATTTGTTTGGATATCTTAATATCAATGTAGTCTGCCTTAACTATTTCAAAGGTTCTTTTATTCATTTTCTTTCGCTATTATGTGATCCAACCCCAGATAACCCTCTAGTATCAGAGACTGCATGAAAATACAAAACAAAGAAAAATTAACAAAACATCTTGGGGGTGTCCTCAGAAGTACGGCACATGATCATGTTACCACTATGTCAGAAGAACCTGCATTATATGGGGGATCAACTTTAAATAACTAGTCCTTCTTTATTTCCTAATCTGGCAGCTCCCTTATACGAACTCTTCTTTTAAATTTTAATTTTTTGTTTATTTTCTGGTGCTCATGTACATGCCCACCCAAAATGACTTAAGTGTTTATAGCTTTGGACAGTCACTGCTTTTAGAAAATGCAGCTGGAAGAGAACAGGTATCTGAGACTCAGCTTGTTTCAGTAAGGAGCTTGTGTTTATGGGGCCAATACTTCAATCTGACTTTGTTTCAATGCTGAAATCACTTCTCACTGCTCTAATTTGCTAAAGAGATCATCTGGTGGGGAGGGGAGGCACTGATACCCAGTTGTCACACAGAAGAAGCCACCAAATGGCAACAGCCATCTTGTTTAAGTCTCCAGGGCTAGAAGGTTTGAGGTCCATGATATACTTTCTGCTCGTCACTGAGGTGGCTAAAGAATTGGTGCTGAATATACAACATTGGCAAAGCAAACTGTCATATATTTATGCATGTCAATAAAGGAAAGACCCTATATTTGGCCTCTAGAAAAGAGAAATTAAGACACATCTTAATTCCAAAATAGAGTCTTCAAAATATTCTGATTTTTATTTCAATTGTTGTGAGACTTGGTGCTATGTCTATCTTTCAATAAAATCCTTAGTGTAGCCCTGAAAAATGTTGGAAGTTGTCGATGGAAGAGTGATCATCTAACACTTCTGCTAATAAGTGATTTATTTTTCTTCAACCAAGTAGCACAACTAATGAAAAGGGGAATATGTAACAATCTGTATGTACCTGAAACATAGCCTTGAAATGGCAATTTTATGGGAATAATAAATCAGTTATAGTTAAAGATTTTAACATGCTTCTCTCACAAACCAATAGATGATGTTGACAATGAGTTAAACATAAAAATTTTAATAACATGATTTAAGTTTACACCATGTAGAGACCGCAAATTCATTTCAAGAAACAAATAGAAACTTCACAAAAAATAGCTATGTTCTCTTGGCTTAACAGGAAGTTTTCATAAACTTGAAAGAATTAATATTTGAGTTAGTATGTACAGAATTAGTATTTCTATGATGGTAATGCAGATATCAATTACAAAATGACAGATAGCAATTTACAAAAAGTCCCATGTGTCTGAAAATGAACTAACACAATTCCTATGGGTTAAAGAGATGATCACATGGGAAATTATGAAATACAGTCATTGCACTTATAGTACAGATTACATATTCCCACAAAAGTACTGCATGATGCAATTTCTCACAATAAAAGAAAAAAACAGGACTCAAGTAAAAATGGGCAAGGGGTTATGGTAGGCAGAATTTCTAATCATGGACCCTAAAATTCCACTGTCTAATCTCTGGTACCTATGTATTTGATAATATATTACTCCCATGATTCAGTTATGTTACATGGCACATTTGACTTTAAAAAATGATTATCCAGGTGGGTCTAATTTAATCACATGAGCCTGTAAAAGGAGAGAATTTCCTTTGGCAGCACAAGAGGGTATAGGCGGGAGTCAGAGACACTGGAAGCATGAGGAGGATTACAGGAGCCACTACTGGCTTGAAGGTGCAGGGGGCAATGTGACAGGGAATGTGGACCATCCTAGAAGAAGGAAGCAGACACCAGCCGACAGACAGCAAGGGAATGGCGGCCTTACTTCTACAACCATAAAGAACTGAATTCTACCAATGACCAGCGAGTTCGGAAAAGGACCCTTAGGTCCCAGGTGAGAACTGAGCCCTGGTGAGACCCTGAAAGAACACTCCGACCACACCATGTGGGACTTCGGACCTACAGAACATTTTGTGTTTAAAGCCATTACACTTAAGGTAATTTGTTACACACCAATAGAAAATTAATACAAGAGTAGAATGCTCAAAGATATGTACAGTTTTATATAAGTAACACACTAATTTAAATATATAAGTTCAAAACTTGCTACCACGCTTTAAACATCTTAAGTAAATACCATAACAAGAGTTTTCTTTCGTTTTTAGCCATATAAGTCCATGTACCTTCATAAGACTATACCTGTTAGTTTTGTTGCTCAAACCAACTGCCTCTTTGTTAATCTTTTTGTCTGTTTGACCTATCAATAAACAAAAGAGGTAAGCTGAAATTCCCTACAACAATGTGGGAATTTATCAATCTATCCCTGTAGTTTTATCAGGTTTTGCTTTCTATATTTTAAGGCTATTAATTGTATACATGTTTAGAATTGTTGTCTCTTTTTGGTGAGGCAAATCTTCTGTCATTACACAGTGATGCTTTCAAGCCCTAAAACTGCTTTATTGTTTAAACCTACTTTTTCTGCTTTTTCAATTTTCTTTAGGTTGGTTAACATTTACCTGATACATTATTTCCCATCCTTTACTTTCAGCTTTCAATTTCATTATGATTTAGTCTCTTATGCTTTTGAAAAGTGGCTGTACATGTCTTTAAAAATCGAATCTGGCAACCTCTCTTTTAATCTGAGGATTTAGTTAGACAATTTATATTTATAATGAGTATTTATATATGATGATCTGTTCCTACAATGTTTCTAATTTCAGTTTATTGAACATTTTCTGTTTTTTCTTTAATCTCCTCTCTTCTTTTTAAAAATTGATACCTATAGCTTCCCCCATCAAAGCAAAAAATTTATCTTGCTCCCCTATTCCTTGGTTTCTCCACCCCCAACCGTCATATACTCTATTCCAAACTCTCCTCTTGTTGATACTGCACAGAATTTTAATTCTGGGTTATTAAGCATGTATTTTCTCTTTCTCTTAAATTTTCTTTTAGACACAAAAAACACCTACCCTTTACCAAATATTTAATCATCCTCATTTTATATATTTCTCTCATTATCTACTAGATTTATGTGAATGCTTCCTTCAAAAGTATTTTCAATGTGGATCTCTGTTTTGAACCATATTTTAACCCATATGTGGCCTTGTAAGCCTGCAAATACTCTTATTATATGTTCATATTTGAATGATAATATGGCTTAATGTAAAATTGTAGATTTAAAATACCATGGGTTCTTATAAGAGAAAGGATAGGGCGATTTGACACATAGAGACACAGAGGGAAAAGGCATGTGAAATTTGAAGCAAAAAAAGGATACACTCAGCCCTAAACTAAGTAAAGCAAAGATTACCAACAACCACAGTTAAGAAAAAGGCATGGAGAAATGGAAGCAACCTAAGTGTCCATCAGTAGATGAATGGATAAAGAAGATGTGGTACACATACATACACAATGGAATATTATTCAGCCATAAGAAGAAAACAAATCCTACCATTTGCAACGACATGGATGGAGCTAGAGGGTATTATGCTCAGTGAAATAAGCCAGGCAGAGAAAGACAAGTACCAAATGACTTCACTCATCTGTGGAGTATAAGAACAAAGAAAAAACTGAAGGAACAAAACAGCAGCAGACTCACAGAACCCAAGAATGGAGTAACAGTTGCCAAAGGGAAAGGGACTGGGGTGGGTGGTGTGGGTGGGAAGGGAGGGAGAAGGGGAATAAAGGGCATTATGATTAGCACACATAATGAAGGGGGGTGCCACAGGGAAGGCAGTATAGCACAGAGAAGACAAGTAGTGACTCTATATCATCTTACTACACTGATGGACAGTGACTGTCATGGGGTAGGTGAGGGGGACTTGATAATGGGGGGAATCTAGTAACCACAATGTTGCTCATGTGATTTGTATATTAATGATACCAAAATGAAAAAAAAAAGAAAAAGGCATGGAGAGGATTTATCTTCAGAGCCTCCATCAGGGACCAACCCTGCTGACACACTGATTTCAGACTTCTGATCTCCACAACTGTAAGAGAACAAATCTCTGTTGTTTTAAGCCATCCAGCATGTGGTAATTTGCTACAGCAGCCCTAGGGAACTAATATATAGGGGTTGGAATCTACTGACTGCCTCTTCCCATGAGACCAGGTCACATTTCCCTGGCTCTTAATATGGTGAGTAATTTTGGGTTGTATCCTAGACATTGCAAATACTAAATTGTAAAGACTCTGGATTTTATATTATATTTCTTCAAAGAATGTTGACCTTGTTGTTTTAGTAGGCAATTCACTTAATCAGACTCAGACTAAAACCTGTCACTCCTGAGGTAGGGAGAGTTCAGACTTCAATTGGTTCTTTAGCCTTAGCTGCCCCGTGCAGCCACCATTTAGGGATTAGCCAGACACTGGGGCTGCATTTAAACAGAATTTGGAATTCCTCTTCTCTAGCTCTTTCCTTTTCAGGCTTTCCCCTCATACCTTGGCATCTCTGGTTGACCTGGGTTCTTACCCCTAAGTCCTCTGTCCAGAATTTCAGAGGGCTTCGTGCCACAGTTTGAGCTGCCACTGAGTCATGGAGCTGACTCCGTGGGAGTTGTTTGCTTCAAGGTTTAACTCACCTCCAAAATCTGCCTACCTTGTTCCAGTCTCCAAAGCCCTCATGGAGTTGTTTTTTGTATTTAGAAGTCATCTAGACTTGATAGCTTTTATTTTTGAAAGAACTGGCTTGTTAGATGCCTGCTTATTCTAAGGTTTAATCTAGGGTTGATTTCAGGGATGAGGGTCAGTAGCTCATGTCAACTAGCCACCTCAGCAAGAAGTAGAAACCAGGCTAGAACAAGTGCTCATGTTAATTTGCTTCTGATTCTAGAGCCAAGCTCTCAGAGACTCTCTTAGATTAGTTGAGATCAAAAGTAACATCGGTTTTAGGACATGGTAATTGTGTAAATATTGAGTCCTTCTTATAGACTAGGGCTCAAGATACTGTTTTCCCCCCTTTAAAACCAGTTTTGTCTTGATATTAATTTTCCATAGTAATGTAAATCACATATATATTCCTTTATATTCAGAGCTCCATATGCCATCTATCAAACAAAAGAAAAACAAGACAACTTATGTCTTTTATAAACAGATAGTCCTCTTTGAATATCAGAATTCTGTATTTACAGCTATGCCAGCAATATGGCACCTGATAGTGTTAAACCAGTTCATGCTGCATGCATCAAATGGCTGGTAGTAATTAATAGCCTTCGTGTGAAATCTCATTTTTTTAAATAGCAGAAAGAATCTTCCCCAGATCCCCTAGAGGTAACTTCATCAGCCGTTATTTCCTTTGTCACTTAAAAAGGAAAACCGTGAGCCCAGGCAAACTCCAGTTTGAACCTGTTCATCTTGGCCCCTGCCTTGCATTAGAATTGAAAACGTAATTTCCAGCCCTTCTTCACAAATGGAATTGTTGTTATTATTCAGTTTTCCATATGTGAGAAGCTGTCACCTCTGTCAGCTTCAGCGCATCTCCATTTGTGACTCCAAAACCAGCCTCATGGGTCTGAACACACGCAGCGCATCTCAAGTGAAAAGGTAATTTCTCTCCTGATGTACCAAGGGCCCTACTGATAAGAGTCAAGTCCCTGGTTTGAATATTTGTTCCCATCATCTCGTAATAACACATTAATGCATCTAATGTCCTCCACATATGCCACACATCTCCACTCCTTGGATAGGTCCTGACAGGGGATCCAGGAACTATTATTACCTAGTGCCAGAAGGAAGCCATTTAGGGCAAGATTATATTTGATTTTCAGTCCTGCTCCATGGAAACTAGCCTCTAGCTGCTGTGGTCTTGCTCAGACACTCTCTCTCCCTCTGACCGTGACCCAGTCCTCTCTAATGTAGAACAAAGTCCGTTTCTCCATAGTTCTCACCTCTGCAGGGCCTGACCAGCTAGGAACACAGGACCTGACATCCCCTACAGGCTGAAATCCAGGAGGTAAATCCAGGGGTGGGCATGGAAGCCATTAAAGGTACCCCACCCGAAGGGCATCAGATAAGAACCATCCTAAGCATCGCGGACCAAGACAAGACACTGTCTGTAAGCATTTACAAAGTCCAGGAAATGGAAAAATGTATCTCAGGAGTAAAGACAATTTTTGAAGGTTATGGGCCTGCAGTCAGTGTTTTGCAAAGGGGAGGGATTGAAGCAAAGAAGAACAGAACTGATCTGCATGATAAAGCAGGTCCTTTGGGAGAGAAGCTCTTGCATTATAAATTGAGCTTAGGGTTTCCAGCATATCAGGAAGAGGGAGTCAGAGGGAGCAGAATTTAAGTAAGAGAGAAAGTGAGAGGGAAGATTCCGATCTGAATGTATTAAAGAGTGGGCCCTAAATATCATGGACAGAGGCAGGGCTTAACGACAGGCCCAGGAGGGACTTCCAGGGATGGTGCATGACCAACAGTGGGCCTCAGGGGCCGGAGTATCTGCCTGAGTCTTCTTCTCTCATCCTCCTAGTTAACCCCAGTCCTCGGTCAAGTACGTTAAGCACAGAGACTTATGAGGCAGTCGGGAGGCCTGGGTCCCTTCTTGGGATAGTGAATGATGGGCGGGGCAGTCTCACTTTTGCCATCCCTCGGTGGCCAGCATTAAGTGGCAGCAGAGTATCTGGAGTGCAGGTCTTAGAGGACCAGCAGCAAAGTGAACAGGGGCCTATGGTAGATTAGCAAGCACTGGTGAATTGTAAAATGACAAGGAGGAGAAAATAAAGTACCCTTTCCTCCAACATACTAGAAAGCCCAGCACAGATCCTGCTATGATGTGCCTAGCACACAGGCAGGTAGTGATAACCAGGTTACACTGAGTCAGGTTGTGATCAAGGATGTATCTCGGGAAGCCAAACAAGGGACACAAAAATCTGAAAAGCGAGCATGGAGTGCTGGGATGCATTTCATCTATTCGCTCACCAGGTGCTGCAGTATTTTTATCGGCTCAGCTACTGGTAAATTTGCTCTTGTCCTCGGCTCATATGAAAAGCACCCCTCTCATAACAGGCTATGTTCTGGACACCATCTTCTTGATTGCATGCAGATATCTTACCCAGAAAACATATCTAACTAAAGCCACAAATTTCATCCTTCTACTTTGCAAGGTCCCTAACCATGAAATTCATTGGGTACAAACAATACAAAAGCACCTCCAACAACCCTGAGATTTACAACCCAGGAAGCCCCTCAAAGCAGTCAGTATAGCGAAGCAACTTTCATTTCTTATCAGAGACCATCTGAACCTAGCAGACAGACATAGCAGGGCCAGGTGCTCTAAGGAACTGCAAGTTTTGCCAGAGACTATGGACTCAACTTGATTAGTAATGAGAAGAGAGCCAACGTTTACTGAAGTCCTACTTTGAGCCAGACGAAGTCAGATATTTTTCAGATACCTGTGCACACCCAATGCTATAATTCCTCTGCAATGTAGGCATTGTTAGAAACAGACACTTAAACCGGTACGGGATCATGGTAGTGCAAGCTCTAGCTCCGGAGCCCATGATCTTTCCCCCCCTGACATCTGCCTCAGAAGGCACACATGTCATGGAGGTGCAGCCACATGATACTCATGGGATGTGCTGGTATCCTCTGGAGGCCATGGAATATTCCAGTGGTTCCAAACGGAGGGTTCCAACCTATTTGTGAATCATGACTTCACTTCAATGGGTCTTGACCAACATTAAAAAAAATACAATAGAAAATATCACAGTATACTGCACAAAGTATAGGTAAGTACTAATTTATGAAAAAAAAATATATGTACGCCACATACGTGAACTCCATCAATATGTAAAACATGCATGCTTCCTAATGTGAGTTTTGCTCAAAAACATTTGAAAAATGGTTCATTTAAATTAAGACAGAAACTAGTGAATAACAGAATTGCAGGAAATTTTAATGGCCTCACAGTATTCCTTATGCAGTGGGAGTCAGGAAACACCCTAAACCAATCTGATTCGGAGAGAGAGTTTTCAGAAAGACTGTCTATGACCAAAATTCCCATAGCATCCTCCTCCTATTTCTGGTTCTAACCCATCACCATCATCTCTGCTTCCGGGAGGGGGAAGAAGTGGAAGGGTGGACCCCATCAGTATAGGGAGCTACTGCTGGACCAGATCCCCTGCCCTAGAAGCTCTCCACTGGCCATGGGAGTCCTCATAGACCTCATCCTACCGTATGCCTGCCTGTATGTTATTCCAAATGGGCCAGAACCAGAACCATAGACATAACCTCAAAATTCCTTAAAGTCTGCCTTTTAACTACCAGAGAGGAGAAAAGCAGGTAGTTCTCCCCTTTTTCACCAATGACTTTGTCAGCAGCCCCTGGGAAGCGTGTTTCTTTAACAGAGGTATCCCAGCTCTAGCTGGGCTGTACAAAGAGGCCCTTTGCAGTGTCTAGCCTGCCAACACTTTCCTGCTTCAGAAAGGACACTCTCTAGCAATGACTGGGGAGGAGAACAGCTTTGGAACATGTTCTGCTCCCCCTCAAAGTTTATCCTTAATTCTGCTCTCATATACATCTCTATGTGCTATTATAACTCTAGTTAGCATTTGCCTTCGTCCTTTACTCCCCCCATTTTTCAAGCATCTCAGAGCAGGCTTCTTGGCAGTACATGGTACTACAGAAAAAAGAGAAAAAGACCCTTTCTCATGCCAGTAATTCCTCACAGTTACACCGAGCTTTATAATTGACAAAGCACATTCAGTGCTTTATCTCAATTAGTAACCTGTGCGGCAGGCACTAAGCTAGACTCAGAGCTGTCAGAACCTCAGCCATTGCAGAGGCGAAGTGCCTTGCCCAGGCTCACGTGGCCTGTGTGTGCTGGCCTCAGAACTGAATCTTGACCCTGCCAGTTATAAATGCCATGCTCCGAAGCCAGCCAGCCTCACAGCAGACAAGCCCACCATTCTGGGACCCTAATAATAATAATAATAATAATCACCAACATGATACAGAGGGTGTGATAGCATCTCATTTGTTTTTCACAGCAACCCTCCAAGTTGTGGAGTCTTGTTCTGCCTATTTGGTAGATGAATTAATGGAACATGGGAAACAGTAAGTGTACTTACCCGAGACCTCTTGGTTAGGAAGGAGCCAGCAGGACTTGAACCTGTGGACTGCATCATTTTACACACACTTACTCCTTCCTTCTTTTAAAGCCCTTTAACTCACTGGGTTCTCTTCACATTCCTCAGACTGTTCAATGTAATTACAAATGAGTAATTAAGGCCTAGGACAAATTGTCAAGAAACACAGAATTTCAGAGTTGGGAGGGATGTCAGAGCTCAATTATTTGCTACTTTTGTTTTCAATAGAGGAAGAACCAGGCCCAGCGGCAGGCAGTGACTCTCCCTGTATCATACAGCTTACTAGTGACACAGCCTGAATGCAAACTGGGTCTCCTCAGTCCTTACCTCTGCCCCTGGGGACTTCTCCTGATTCTCAAAATGGGGGGAATAGCCACTTCTGGGCTATTTCATTTTCCTGAGCCTCAGTGTGTTCGTTTGACAAGGGCTGCTATGACAAAATACCACAAACAGGGCTTCGACAACACAAATGTATTTTCTCCGTTCTGGAGGCTGGAAGTCTGAGAGGAGGTATTAGGTTTGCTTTCTCCTGAGACCTCTCTCTTCAGCTGCACTATTTTCTTCCCATGGCCTTTTCTCTGTACATGTGTACCCCTGGTGTCTCTCCCCCTTCTTATAAAGACACCAGTCCTACTGGATTGTGGCCCCAGCTTTAAGATTTCATTTCACCTTAATACCTCCTTAAGCTTCTATCTCCAAATATAGTCACATTGTGGGTTAGGACCTTCACCCACATGAATTTGGGAGGGATACAATTCGGTCCACAAACACTCAGTTTCCTAATGTCCACAACCAGAACACTATCATTCCCTTCACCCACCACTCTTCCAAGACTCTTGCGAGGATTCATTAAGAGGGTGAACAGAAATCCCCTGGTACAGCCCCTCAGGTAGGGAAAATGCCTCTTTGATGGCTATTTGCTCCGCCCTGTCCTCCAAGCAGGGTAGAGATCCGAGGACAGAGGCCTGAACAAGTGCTGATGCATCATTGCTCAGAAGCCAGTCTCACTGGTGTCAGGGGAATAACAAGTTCTTGAGGGTAAGAAAGCAACTTACTGTTCGTTATGCTTCCAGTTGCCACAGTTGGCATCTTACATTAAAGACACTTAGAGTCAGAGAGAAGAACGCTGCTTTGCAGACAAAGAACTTCACGGAAGCGGAGAGGTTAGTACGCCTCATGCTGATTGACAGGCTGTCTTCTCTTTAAGTGAGAGGCTGTCAGGAACCATATTGTTAGGAGCTTATCAAATCTGTACACAGGATATTCTTTATTGCATCATTCTATCAGGTCCTCATATTACTCGTGTGAAATCAGATGGGGAGTCATGCTAAATGCCGGACGCCATGTGTCAAGATTCTAATCTATTGTCAGGCAAGGACAAGTTTCATCTTTTTAGAAACCAATGACCCAATGACCTGCCCTATGGAAATGTCATAAAACAAACAAAACAGGACCCTTTCTTTGGTTTTAAGACTTGTCTGGTTGCTCTTAAACTTCACTAAAAAAAGCAAAAGCACAAAGCAAAGGTGGATGCCTTTTACAGTGAACACATTAAGTATTTGCTCATGAGAAACCACAAGCAACCCAGGGACACAGAGGCACAGGGAGCGTATGAGCCGGGCTTCCAGCACCACTTCCGCCACTGACTGCATGTGCACTAAGCTCTCAGCTCCCTTCTGCCCTGATCCCGCTTCTCTGAGGCAGTCCCACACTCTCAGGGGCCTTTAGGGACACTGAATGTCACTAAAACTCAAGACGTTTAAAAATGGACTTAGGTCTGTTTCTCAGAGCTGTTTACTCATCTTGACTTCTCCAGCTCTGACAGTGGTACACACCACGGAACGGGGGGAGACCCCAGACCCCAGATCAGACCTGAGGATGACACCTAATTCCAGCACTTCCTGTTTCTCTCATTCTCTAAGGACTGACTGCGGGCTCACCCTGGGCCAGGGTGTTTTGAAGATACACAGATTAGAATAAGAGGAGCTCCGGGTCCAGCTGTGGGACACCGAGAAGGGAAACCACACTCACCGAGGCAGAATGACTCATTTTTTAATTGATAATTACCCACCTCCTAGGGCTGATGTGACTGAAGAAAAGCACTGTGTTCCTTTTCTGCCCTTCATCTCCCTTTTCAGCCCACACTGACTCCTCCCTCTGTTCCCAGGGATGGAAGCCTGACTGCTCAGTAGCATCGCCATGCACTGCCTCACCTGCACTCCTCAGGCAGAGGCTGTCTCACCTTGCCGGATGTCACAGTTCCTAATCCACAGATTTTTAGGCAAGGATTGCCATTACTGTGATGACAAACTTCAAGCTAGAGAGCTTTTGAGCTTCCAAAGGACAGGGGACTTGTCTTTCTCTTCTGGCCCCAGGACAAAGCACAGAACCCAGCACATAGTAGGTACTCAATAAATACTCATTTTCATCCTACCACAGAGAAGGCCCCCGAGGCTCACAGTTCTTTATTTAAATACAGGAACCCTCATCTCCCTCCTGCATGTGTCAGTGAAAATTAGCAATGTGATTTAGACGAACAACAGGGAAACCAGCACGATTCCCCCTGACTTCCCATCACAATTAGTAATAGACTCATCCCCTTGTTTCTCCCTCCCTTATCTTTTCATTGTTCAGTAAAGAATGAAATGTGCTGATGAAAACTCACAAAAGGTGCTGAAGCCAACTGAAAAGGCAAAGAGGAAAAAAAATAGAGATTCTTAGGGAAGAAGGAAGTAGAATAGTAAGAATAATAAACCAAGGCATCAAGAAAATCTCTGCCAGGTGGCCACAAATGGTCTTCTATTTCTGTCTGTGTCAAGTGCATCGTTGGGGGAGATGCACAAATACTTCCTCTCTGACAAGAGACACTTTTGTGCACTGAGTTCTTCATTAGTTCTGCTTTATCAGGTGAGCTCATGTTCCTCTGGGCAGTTTTATTAAGCACTCTCAATCCTCAAAACCCTTAAACCAAGTCACCATCACACTGATCATTATTAGCAATGCTGAAAGTACACGTTCCAGAAACTCATATTAAAAATGCCCTGATTCATTTCCAGCTAAAGAGTTTTTAGCCCAAGGAACTTGGCACATCTGTTTTAGAAATCAGTCATCTATGAAAGGCTTCTCTCTTCTGTACATTTCTGTAGGCAGAGAGCAATAACCCAGCAGGCTTTCCTTTATCTTCAGAAAAAGGAGTCAAAATTCCATTTATGAAGCAATCCTTAAAATAACTTGAAGAAACATCTGGTTTGAGTGAGTGGTACAGGTCAAGATGGCATCACCAATTAGGTAACCACAGGAAAACAAATGGATTTTCAGATCTGTGCGTCAAGAATCACTTGCTGAGTGCCTGCTTCAAGGGCTGTGCTAGTTCCCCCAGGACGACAGTTGCCTCGCTGGGAATAAGACAGTGGCAGGCAGGCAGGCAGGTGATGTGAATGATGCAGGACCAGGTGATCACGGGGGAGGAGGTGGTATGTGAGCTGGACCTGAAGGGCTGGGCGGGGCCTGGATAGAAGGAGGGAGAAGGGAAGGCATCAGTAGAGAGAGAAGGCAAACAGGGGCCGGAGTGCCCTTCACTCATCTAACTGACCTTCTACCAGGTGCGAGTGGGCGCAAGTCCAGAGGACACAGGCAGGTCAGCCTTGACACTAATGAAGTCAAGGTCACATGATTCTATAAAATTTACAAAAGGCAGTTTAACTTCAGTTGGTTTACTGCCGCCTCTTACCATTCCAATTCCCCCTCCATTATTTTTCCCCTTCAGAAGCCATTAGAATTGTCTTGAGCATTTGGGGGATGCAGCTTTTGGAAAGTTGAATTGGGGAAACACTTAGTTTTTGAGTTTAGTGGAATGTATTTACACAGAACATGATAACTTCTGAGTATAATTAAGTTATTGCTAGCCATGCTAACTCCTAAAAACACTCCTAATACAATCAATTCAAAGAGCATTGAATGTTAGGCAATGAACAAAAAAAATCGAAATGCCCTGAAATATTATAGTTATTGTAGGAAAGAAACATGACTGTTGTTTCTCTAGACTTGACAAAACTCCTAAGAATTAACATGAAATTATCAATAACAAGTTGTGAAGCTGAACAAAACTATTCTAAATCATGAATAATAAAAACCAATTTCAATCAACTATGATAGAGAAAAGAATGAATAATCTATTTCTCTATAGACAATATTACAAAATCATTGTCATAGAAAAAAGCAGTCAGAGTGCTTATCAGTTTTTCACTGATTAAAACAATGAGCCATTTCCCCAGTTTGTGACGTCTGCGGTATTTGTCAGTTTTTTAACATTTTGATTTGTTATGATTTCTTTTCTCATTCTAAATTAGTAATTTTATACCAAATTTTGAATTCTTTTCCCTAAGGTGGATTCCCTAAGATAAACAGAATATCACATGAAACATGTTATTACAAAGCATATAAATGTACAGTGAGGGCCAAGAGGACAGATCTGCTAAGTCAGCCTGAGGTGTTGGAAAGGAGGGCACATGGAGAGGGGAAAGGACAGCACTGCAGTGTCCCCAGAGCTGACACAGCTCAGAGAATGGTGGGCAGCAAGGGGCAGGGCTGCTCCTGGCACACAGACTGGAGCCATCTCATGGGATACCTGGCTCTGGTTCACCCACCATAAGACACACACTTCTTTTGTTCTCGAGTAATTGACACCCCTTGAGTCCTGCAACTTCTGTCAATGTTTTCATGTTTTGCCGTTTTCTCTAGTTATTTACCTAAGTGCATGTTTTCACTTAATCACTGTCTACATTAGTGGCAACTGTGCAACTAATATATACTGTTCTAATATTTGCTCCATGATCAACACTCATGAAGTGAGACCATTTTTCCTCCACCCAGCCTCAGGGAAGATCTCCATCACACACCTCCCTTCCATGCCTCCTCAAATGACATTCTGCTCAGTTCCTGTCTGTGCCCTCCTGAGGAGGGACAGAGGGACTGTCCCCTCTGCCTGCCCTCCACAGTCATAACTAAGCCCCTCATAAACATGTTATCGGCTCCCATATATTCTTCCATATTATCACAAAAAGGAAATGAAACAAGGACTTTTGGATGATTATTGGCAAGCATTTCATTTGCAGAAGGACCTCAGATAGTGCCTCTGCAAATGAAAAAAGAACATTTCCCAAGTACCTCTCATGTGCTGCACATTGTGTTAACCACCTTACAGATATTATCGTATTTATTTCTCAGGCCAACCTATGCAATAGACGTTATTACCCTCAAGAGGTTAATTAACCTGCCAGCCACCACATAGGCCCCCAGAAGTGACTGGATTCGCCTGACCTAGAGCTCTGCTCATTTCAGTACATCCATGGTCTTTCCTCACTACCCCTGCTTCCCTTATCTCTACTTTTATTTTTTTCTACCTACAAGTGATTGATCATACAATAGTGTCACTTTGGGTAAAAACTACTTTTCAGTGAATGTTCCTAAAAGGTAGAAGTATCACTAAGATGGTTATTTTTCTTTCTCATTGGCCCACTCTTAGGGACCAGTTGATTCTCAGTTGCAATATGGAGGAAAATTTTATTATAAATCAGCATTTGGCCAAGAACAAGACTACTTTTACAAGGTCTACCCAGCACTCAGTGTTGACAAGCCATCCTTTAAAGGGAGCAGGAATAGCACGGTTGAGAGATTCTAAACCAGGCACCACAAAAGCTCTTATTGAAAAAGAAGAAAAGAATCCCCTGCCTCCTGCGGCAGATGCCATTCACTCCAGGGACTGGATGTCAGCATAAGCCAAAGCAGACTTTATTCATCCTTGTCCAACCCCAGGGACCCAGGGCGCTTTATTCAAGGCAGAGTTTTCAAAGTCCCCACCATTCCCCTCCTCACTGTGTCCCTCCAGCCAGGTGGCCAGCTGATTCTGATTGATCCCCACAATATTTCTTCTCATATCTAGATTTCACAAGCATGTGAAAAGTCTCAGGTGTAGATTTTTCCCCCTACTGGTTCTAATAAACCAGGTCCTCACGCTTGAAGTAAAGCCTGCTTCAAGAGACCCTCCCTGGCTAGCCATGCAGCCTCTCAGCAGGTGACTCCACATTTCGGGGGGCTTTCAGAACTCCAGAATCTAAAATCAGATGCTTGGAAGGACAGCACATGACGTGAGCCTGGAGGAAATTTGCTTCCCTTTTGTGGGATGTCTGCTGCCTTAGATTTCTCAGAGGAACCTTCTCCTAGCTGAAGGATCTTCAGGGGGATAAGAGAAGGAAGATGGGGCCAAGAGATTTCGTTACACTGGCAAGGGGTTTGGGTCAGGGGTCCAGCCTGGGAGGCCCCCTGCCGTCCTGGAAGCCACACTTCTAGAGATTTAACAGCCAGAGCAGACCCGCTGTGATGGGAAGTGAGAATGATCAAGGGTAAGCAGCCTTGACTGTTTTAGGAATGGTTTCAAACATTGTAGCTTCCTCAGCCTGAAAAGACCAGGACTCAGAAACAATACAATCAAAGTCTCCAAAGATAATGATGAAGGGAAGTGAGACGTTGTACAGGGCCTTGTTCAGCTAACCCTACATGCGAGGACTATGGAGCAGCCACCAAATTGGAAAGAAGCCATTTGGGAACAATTGAAAAGAAACAGAACTTCACACAGCAGGTAGGGAACTTAGGGGAATTGCTAGTCCTGGAAGTGGTACAGGCCATTTATAAATAGACTCAAAGCACAGTTAGAGGAATTTGTGGAATAAGAGAGCCGCTGAGGAGAAGTCAAGATGTTTCACCAGAGTTTGCCATAATCTTTCAAAATTGATCTAATGTGCAGTTACCAAACTTTTTGCTCCATGGCACATAGGTGGATGACATTCACAAACCCAATACGTGCTCTCATGGGTAACTCCAATTTCTGGCCTCTGGCATAGACAAAATATGAGTTATACCTCTTCCACTTTATCAACTACTCAAGAAGGGTATTAGAATGCATGCAAATCAGAGTAATCTGGTATGGCTATAACCTGAGATTTTCAGAAGCGCAGATTATTTGCAAATTTCATCTCAAGATTTCCACGGACTTCTGTCCTGTCTGCCTACTGTAAGTCATGCAAAGCTGTGTCTGTGGAGCTTGCTAAGATCTCAGTGATGGGACCTCAAAAGTAGGGGCATAACCTGGGTCTGGGGTAGACTGAAATGCTCTAGGAAGGCAGAGATCATGGCTGTGGCTTTCTGTACTGGTAAACTAACATACAGTGCCTGGCAATAATAGGTGCCAAAAAATATTTATTTAATTAATTAAGTAATTACCCAGCACTAGTAGCTTCTCTCACTCACCAATCCCACCGTACTTCTGAGATTTTCAGAAGCGCAGATTATTTGCAAATTTCATCTCAAAATTTCCACGGACTTCTGTCCTGTCTGCATACTCTAAGTCATGCCAAGCTGTGCCAATTGTAATGTACACAAGAACTTGGAAAATTTAGGGTATGATCCAAGCTGAGCTCAGTCTGCTGTCTACAGCTCAAGCAGGCAGAGCACATGACCACCAAGGCCGGCTCTCAAGAAGGTCCCTCCAAACGGGCACAGTGTCACAGCCAGAAGCCAGGCTTTCAGGAGCAGATGCCTGGCCCCTGGGACAGGAACAACGTAGGGCCTAGGGTGCCAACCAAGTCAACAGACTACAGATCTGGTATCCGGATGTAGTGACAAAGTGGAAAACCAACCCAAACTAAAAACTGTTCTTAAATGGAAAGAAGGATCCTGGGTTTCTGAAGCTCGGGGTAAGTTTGTACTGACGAGTTACATAAGGCAGATCAAACCAGGTCTACAGATGATTCCAGACTGACTCGACCATGGCAACAGGTTTCTGAAACACTGCAAGGCAGGGATCTCTGCCTTCTCTATGACCATGGGTCAGTCTCTTAAACCATCTGAGCCTCAGTTTTCTAATCTGTAAAATGGGCATTACAATAGTACCTAGCATGTTTTTCTAATGATTATATTATATCTATAAGGTCCCTAGGATAGTCTTTCATATGTTGTAGGAACGTGATAAGTAATGGCTATTATTATTTAATGCTTGTCAATTTAGCTGGACCAGGACATAGAGTTAAGACCTAGTCCTGGCAAGTTATGTAGCCATGAAACTGATGTCATAGAATGTGAATGACTTAACCGCTGACAACTCTGGTGGCTATATTGTTATGTGAGGGTACCTAAGTCAAAAACGCAATTTGGAATTTGAATGAAGGGGTAGTTGGTTTTAGAACACTGAAAATTTAACAGGTTGTTATGAGTTGAATTGTGTTCCCTCAAAATTCCTATGTTCAAGTCCTAACACCCAGTGCCTCAGAATGTGACCTTGTTTGGAAATAGAATGTTATAGATGTAATGAGTTAAGATCAGATCCTACTGGAGTAGAGTGGGCCTCTAAGCTAAAATGACTGCTGTTCTTATCTGGACACAGATATACATACAGGGAGAAAGCCATGTGGAAATGGAAGATGTGCTGCCATAAGCCAAGAACTGCCAGAATCCAGAAGAGAAGCCTGAACAGATCCTTCCAAGCACCTCGGAAGGAGCATGGCTCGGCCAGCAACTTGACCTTACATTCTGGCCTCCAGATCTGTGAGACAATAAATTTCTATTGTTTAAGCCACTCAGCTTGCAGTACTTTGTTGCAGCAGCCATAGCAAAACTAACACCCCTGCTCATACAAAACACTGAAAAGCAAGTCTGATGAAATCATCTTAGGAATGTTCCCATTAGAAGGAACATTAAAGCTTACTTATTAGCAACTGAATGCTATCCATATAGAATGGTCTCATCCTTTCTGAAATCATTAGTGACCCACTGAACACAGACTGATTACCTGGTATAGCAGGTTAAGATGGGAAATAACCCATTTTGAAAACCTCCAAACCTTGATAACTAATTCTGTCTCTTCATGAGCAAAAACTAACAAGAACTGTGGAAAAGCCCAAGAGATTTTATATTAAGTAGGCATGGCAAAGGGTGGTTATATACAGATGATATAAATAAATATAGGACACCCACACACATATACATGCAAATACACATATACATGTACACACACATATGTATGTACTCATATATTACCTTTAAAGTTACACTGTCTCCTGTATCTTAAAGAAATTTGTCACCTGCCTCAACACCCAAAAAACAAATAACCCAATTAAAAAGTGGGCAGAGGACCTGAACAGACACTTCTCCAAAGAAGAAATACAGATGACAACAGGCATATGAAAAGATACTCCACAACACATTAGTGAAATGCAAATTAAAGCCACAATGAGATATCACCTCTCACTAGTTAGGATGGCCAATATCCAAAAGACAAGAAACAACAAATGCTGGCAAGGATGCAGAGAAAGGGGAACCCTCCTACACTATTGGTGGAAATGTAAATTTGTTCAACTGTTGTGGAAAGCAATATGGAGGTTCCTCAAAAAATTAAAAATAGAAATACCATTTGACCCAGGAATTCCACTCCTAAGAATTTACCTGAAGAAATCAAGATCCCTGATTCGAAAAGACATCTGCACCCCTATGTTTACTGCTGCACTATTTACAGTAGCCAAGACAAGGAAGCAGGCTAAGTGTCCATCAGTAGATGAATGGATAAAGAAGATGTGGTACATATACTCAATGGAATATTATTTGGTCATAAAAAGAAAGCAAATCCTACCATTTGCAACAACATGGATAGAGCTAGAGGGTATTATGCTCAGTGAAATAAGCCAGGCAGAGAAAGACAAGTACCAAATGATTTCACTCATCTGTGGAGTACAAGAACAAAGCAAAACTGAAGGAATAAAACAGCAGAAGACTCACAGACCCCAAGAAGGGACTAGCCGTTACCAAAGGGGAGGGGTTAGGGAGGAAGAAACGGATTAAGGGGCAGAAAATTCACAATCACAATATAGGTAGGTCATGGGGATGGTAGCACAGCAGGGAGAAAACAATTAATGACTCTGTAACGACTTGCTATGTGACTGCACTGCAGGGGGTGAGAACTTGATAATATGGGTGAAAAATGAACAACTGTGCTGTGTATTTTAAACCATCATAAGTTTGTACATCAATGATATTTAATAAATGAAAAAAAAAAAGAAATTTGTTGCCATAAATATGGGCTGGATGTTCATCCTCTTCGGCCTGGCATCCCGCCTTGTGACTTCTGGCTGGGCTGTGTCCTGAAGCTAAGCTCGCTTGCGTGGACTGCTCCCCGAAGCCCCTGTTATCAAAGGGCCTGACCCTCTGTGTTGATTCTGAGGGTCAAACTGCTACCTAGCCCACACGGCCTTTAAAAGTCAGACCCTGGGAAACATGGGCCCAGAAAATAACTGCACTTCAGATCAAATGACTTCGAAGGAAAAAAAGGAAAGTGAGAGTGACTAAGAGAATAAGAGAGATGGATTTTTTCCTCACAAATGAAGCCGAGATTATTCATTCTTGCCGGTTCTTTTTAAGGACAATTAATAGGAATTTCTAAGACTCAGAATGTCGAAATCATTAGCAGCTGATCACTTGAAGCAAGAATGCAGCTGTTATGATTAATGGCTGAATTTTAAATATTTCAGGCGGATCAAGGAAATCTCCCACATTCCCCTGCCTGCCATGCGTGCCTCCCCGGGATGCTGTGGAGTGTGATGGCATCTCAACAGGTTCTTTCCTCACTAAAAGTTTGTGTAATTCCAAAAAAGAATTCCTAACTAAAATTCAAACTCATTCATCAGACAGTAGGAGGCAGGAATTTGCAGTAGAAAGAGTATTTTTGAATTTAAAGGAAAAAAAAATGGATTTTGTCCGCTTTGCCATTTTATGCAACCTTAGAGATATCATTCAAATATTTGATTTTCTCATCTGCAAAATGGAAGCATGAATGATAATGCCTTCCTTTCCTGATATATAGAGAATTCATGCCAAACATTAAGAGCTATTTGAAAATTAAAGTATCTGCTGTGTGCAAGACACATGGATACCCATGAAACAGGTTGGGAGGAGAGGGTATTACAGATGAATAAGACATGATTCTGCTCTCAGAAATTTCAGGTTAGCAGGCATATGAAGTCATTTTACCAATATAATTACACATAAAGGAAATACCATAGAGGTGAGGACCCTCCAGGATTGGGGGTTGGTGCAGAATCCAAGAAGGCTTCAGGGAGGAGGTGACATCTGTGATAGAAGGCAGCTGAGATGTGGAAGGCCATGGTGTCCGCACATTGCTGAGTTTGGGGGGCCAGGAGGAAACCAATGCCACCGAGGGAAAGTGGGACCTTCCAACTCCCTCATTGGAGCAGGAACCCAGTGTTCTTGTTAAGCCGCCTGAAAGCATGGCAAAAATAGAACAGGTCAAGCGTGTCTCCATATCAAACCACTTCCATCTTTCCAGCGTTGCTAAAAATGAAAGTCAGGGTGATCATCTGGATGGGGATGATATGCCCTTGTTCTTGTCTATCAGATGCTTTAAAGCCCCCAAAATCCTTGCAACACCTGAGATGAAGGGAAAGGAGACTGCCATAGTGGATGGCTCTTTTGAAAAAATCGTGTAAAGGAGAATAGTAAAATACAAAGAAATAGTTAAGAAGATGGAAACCACGGGGGAGCATGACTGGCTCTCCCCCCTTGGGGCATGATGAGAGGTATGCAGGCTTCCTACTCCAGGCCACTCTCTGCACCCCTCCCAAGTTAATCTCCTTAAAAGGCAGTTTTGATCACATCACTGTTATGCTCAGTGGACATGGCTCCCTGGTGCCTATAAAATCAAGCTCACGTTTTTAAAATTAAAATCCTCCACAACAGGATCCCAACTGATTTTTACAAAACTATCTTCTTTCTTTATCTTCGTTATCTCTTCCCTTTATTCCAGCCAAACTGGATGACGTGCTCTCTCTGCATCTGCTCTGAACTTCCCTGACTCCTTTGCATTCAGATCTTACCCTCTGGTCCTTAAAGCCTCCATTCCATATCCACCTTTCAAAATCTTGACCATTATTCCAGGACCAATTCAAATCTCATCCCCATTCAACTCAACTCAGTAATCATTTTTACTGAGCCCTTCTGTGAGCCTCTTCCATTTGTTCACTGGAGATACAAAGATGAGTAGGACCTGTCCTGCTTTCTAGTTGCTTCCTAAGAGAAGGGAAGACAGACACAGAAACAATCAACTATAATATACTCTACTAATACACATAATACATCATGTAGACATTAAAAATATTAATTCCCTATTGAAAAGGGATCAAAAGAAGGCTCAGAAAGATGGTGGCATTTCAGTTGAGGCTGTAAGACGGGGCAGTGGCTTTCCAGCTAAAGATGGAAGAACGTTACAGGCCAGGGCACAGAGGCAAGGGCAAAAAGTGATGGAGAACAAGGACAGGTTCAAGGTGGTTGGAGCCAAGACTTGTGGAGCAGGAGCAAGAAACGAGTCTGGAAAGGAACTCTGGGCCCTAGAGTATTGGGTGTGCCAAGATAAGAGTTTGGACCTTTACCCATACGTGTGGGGGTCTTTTAAGGGTCATTTAGGATTGGTGTCTGATATTACATGTTTGATATTACCTGATAACTCTGGTAGCAGTATGGACGGCAAAGGCAGCATAGAGGAAGCTATATTAGAGTCCACACAAGACCTAATGGGGAGCGTGTACCATGACAGAGAGTGTAGAGTGTACATAAGAAGAGAAGGAGTACATATAAGGCCCCTCATCTGTTAGGCCGTTCCTAATCTACCCTTCAGCTTTGAGAAGATGGTATTTTTTTCCTGCTATTTCATTTTCCACAATTAATATGTTTCTATGTATTAGCATTTTTGACTTATATTATAGTTCGTTTTATCCTCCCAATATCAAACCAAAAAGTCCTGAGTCTGAATTATGGTAGATACTCAAGAAATGGGTGAAGGGACCTATACAAAATTGTTTTAGGATTGTTTGGTTGCCAGAAATAGAATCCTACTCAATACAACTTGAGGAAAAGGAGGCATATTATTAGGATACCAGGATGGCTCATGGAAACGGGGGGCAGGAAGTAGAACCAGGCCCCGAGAAAAAACTTCCAGATCAGGGATAATCATGAACTAGCATCCGTCCTCTGGGTCTCTCACTTCAAACCTTCAAAAGAGAAAATCTGACTATCTACCCCAGGTCCAATCCACTGTGGACAGAGAGAGGTGAAGAAATGATACAAGCATGGCAAAGAGTCTACCCCTTCTGCTAGGGCTGATTGTTTCTTGACCGCACAAGACATCTTTGCTAAAGATAATAAAAACACAGACATTGGTCTCAACTATTCACAAACCACAATCCTATGAGATAAGGATGGGTCTCTTTTTTCCCTTAATCTGCCTTTTACAAACAAGTAAAGAGGCTCAGAGAAGCCAAGTGATTTGCTCAATATCAGGAAGTCTACTGTAGAGTACAATGCCTAAATCCAGATACATTCTTCAAACCCAGGATTGTCTGATCAACCAATGTGATGTTTCAAAACATTCCCAACTCATTCATTCACTGGCAAGTATTTGCAGAGTACTTATATGGACTAAACCCTGTGCTTGGGACTGGGGAGAATTTTTAAAAACAAATCATTTTATTCACTGAAGAGACAAGGTGATAGTTCTCAGATTACCACTCAAGAAATGGGGCAACTGGGAAAGTGGTTTATTAAAGTACAGAAACTTCTTCCCAAAGTTTCTATAATTAGTTCAGGTACTTAGTGATATTCTAAAGTTACTTTATTCAGCAATAATATTTAAGATTAATATATTCTCTCTCGTATCTATAGTAACCAGTCTTTTGGCACAGTATTAAGATTGGGGATTTATTTATATTTAGGCTTCACCCAAGAGGAAGATTTTTGTATAATTTATTGTTACATTTAGAGAGCATAAAACCTTTAGGCCACAATGTGTAGTTAATATTCAGAATTAAGTCAGTTTATTATGCATCAACTGGTAGGTCAAATTCAGCTTTGTGTGCTATAATTTATAATACAGGTTTTTGCCTGGAGCAACATGGAAGCCCTGGAGCAGTGCTGTGAATTATTACAACTAAATCGGGCACTACCTGCCAAAATATACACGATTGCTTGTATTTCTTTTGCACGAAGACTATAAACATAATTTCCGAGAGTTCTGTGCTGCAAGGACATCTAAATAAAATATCAGTTTCATGACCGGTGTCAGCATTTAGAAACTTCTTTCCTTTATTTGCAGCTGCTGCAAGACTGGGTTTCTGTGGCAATTCACTCCTTAGCCACTTACAAAATGGCAGTTTACAGGTTTTATGACTACACAGTGTAAGTATATTTCTCTCTTTTAATGGGCACACAAACTACACTGCAGCACACTTATGATCATTATTAAAACTGTATTTGGAAAGCAACCTTAAATATGGCATTTAATAAGCCAAGATATTTTAATAAAAGATTCAGTGCATACTTAAACTATATTATGAATTTCTTTCATTGAATACCATTTCTGTTTTTGATCACTGTTCACTCAGCTTGTTGGCTAAGATTTCTAAAACTAAAACAGGGATGAGCTCTTTTGGGACTGTTTCAAGTATCTTAATTCCAAGAGCTATTTCATGTTCTGCCAAAGGCTAGCAAATGCGGTCACCTATTGATAATGAATGAGTGGAGTTCCTATTTTACAGGTCTGTAAAAATGACAGGAAACAATTTTAATCCAAACATCTTAGAGTAGGAGAAAGTTAAGTAAACTCTGAGATATGCAAGGCTGTGTACATGGCCATTTACATGATGCTTACAAAGAACATGCAATAAATTCTTTAAACTGTTGAATTCTGACCTCACTTCTCCTGGTGAAAGTCAAAGTCCAAAATTAATGTTAGAAAAACATTAACGCTCACCTAGTGAAAAACTAGATCAGATATTTCAGGTACTTGGGAGATGAGGTGGGTTTCAGCAAACCCTGTCTTTCTCCCCTCCTTGGTTGCAGGAATACATGCTATTGGCATCAGAAGGAAACATTTAGCCAAGGAGGAAAAGACAAAGGGAAATGGATTTTGCCCTAATAAAAATTAGGTATATCTTACAGTCATTATTGTCCAAAAATCTTCCAAGGAAATAGTGAGAGCAAAGATCCTGGGGTGAGAATGAGATTGGCATGTTTAAGGTACACCAAGAAGATCTATATTTATAAGGAAAGGAGTCCTGACTCAAACTTTTAGAAAACTAACAGTTTTAGTTTGGGGCACTAAATTTTAGTAACCCTTAGTCATTTCCACTGTAGAATTCTAATCAATAAACCTTAGTCCTATACAAAAACAAAAGTGAAAAAAAAAGAAACTAAGAAAATCTTATAGATGTACCATTTGCCCATAAGAGTCAAAGAAAAGGACAGGACTTTTAAATCAAATCCTTGTCTATCTGGAAGCTGGCCACAGTCAAGCTTTAAGAATCACCAGACAAAAACCAGGGCTTGTTCCCAGTTAGTGTACCAGATGTCGCTCGTAGCCAGAAGCCTAGCTCATAGATGCTGCTGAGCTCGGCTATCTGGGAATGCCTGCGGAAATGCAATCTGTGATGCGACATCAGCTGTCTCACATGATGCAGCAGAGGGGAGGCAGAGAGACAGAGACAGCTGTCCAAGCAACAGCAGTCACCTGGTTGGCTCAAACTAGTGACTTTTAAGGTCTTTCCAGCACTGAGATTATATACACCTATACCTCCTGCCGAGAAGGAATGGGGGGATGAGCCATTCACTCGGTAAGCATGCAGCGAGAACCTTCTCCACCATGGCACACTGCCTCCAAAAGAGCAGTAAGATACTCTGAAGCAGGGGTTGTATTTAATGTGTTTTATATCCTTTTGGCTTAAGTATGAAGCACACAGGTGTGAGAAGAGACCACCTCTGTCAGCCACAGGGGCCCATCCCTGCCCAGAGGCGCAGTTGCTTCCTGTCACCTGTGATGGAGGCTCTGAGAATGCATCTGAAGGTGACATTTGGCTCCTGCCATAAACACATTGGCTTGCCCAACCAGAGAAAACAGGTGTGTGGCTGCCTCACCTCAGGGAACTCACTGCGCAATGGGCCATGTGACTAGCCAAGCTGGAGCAGGTGTGCAGCCTGCCAGGCAGACCCCAAACAAGCTTCTGGGAAGATACAAGACGAAGACTGCAGTGCGCTAACTGGCCGCTTTTCTGTGTGGCCTCACAAAGCCCTTGAGGTTGAGAATATGCTGAAAGGCCTTGCTACTCCAGTATCAGAGAGAACGGCAGGAGGCGACCAGTAGGTTTGGGATGGAAGGCAAATGGTTTTGAGGGCAAGTAATCACCAACTTGGGTGTCTCCACGCTTCAGGAAGCCCCTACGGTTCCCCGAGACTCTATCCCTCCATCCTTCACATACTCAACGAATGTTTGTTGAGCAGGTTTCAGTATTAAAGCAGCTTTAAAAATCTTATATTTACCTCTTATTTTCTCCACATTTACTAAAACGTTACCATATTCTTTTGGCTTGGCCTGGGATTACAGTATTTCTTGAACCCCAACAAGAATGCTGTTTCCCATTTTAATATTTTTAAATCAGAAGTCTTACAGTAGTTCCTTTTCCCCTAAAAATCTATAATGTGGTACACCATAGACGTAATTATTTGATGGTATCTTAGCAATAAGAAATATCATAATTTAATCAATTCTTATTGACCATAATTAGCACTTAAAAACAAGAAACTCTGATTGGGAACTTTTTTTAAAAAAAGGAGAAAGGGACCAAACTACTGATGCAGGCAATGTTGATGCAGGCAATGTGGGTGAACCACCGACACATGACGCTAAGGGAAAAAATCCACACACAAAAGGCCAGGTTCTGTCTGATTCCATTTATATGATAAAGGATTTCATTTATATGATTATAGGAACAGATAAAGCTAAAGTGTCAAGAGCAGATCAGTAGTTGCCAAAAGCTGGGGGAAAGAGGCAGGTGTGCCTAAAAAAGGGGACTAAGGGAATATTTGGGGGGATGGAATGATTTTGTATCATGATTATGGTAGTGGTTGCATTACTATATATTTTGTCAAATCTCTTAGAACTGTACATCAAAAAAGGCCAGTTTTTCTGTATATAAATAAAAATGAATATAAAGGAAAATTACTTTCAAATAATTAAAGAATTATGTTGCAGAGCATGCAAAAAGAAGTGAGGGGTGCTTAATCATTACTGCAATGCATGTGATAGGCAAATCCTTATTAAATAAAAGGGGGCCACGGTGGTAGAAATGTCTGGGGACACTCAGACTACAGGGGAGACCTATAGTTTCCTTTAAATATCCTCAGACACTCAGACAGGACTCACAGTCCCAAAGCTGCTACTGCATGTTTGTATCCTCAGATACACCCAAGGAACAGAAGAGAGGGACACTAGGACCGTTCCCTCTTTCTGCATTGGACAAAAGAGTCCCCAGCATAAAGCAGCTGATTTCTCTTTACTAGAAAGTAAACTCCACAAAGTCAGGGAGTTGAATTATGTACTAATGCATAGCTGGTACGCTAGCAAGTGTCAGACACATGGAGGGTGCTCAAAAATACAGTGCTGAAAGAGTGAATGAGTTGCAGCTGACCTGCCTCCATTCACCCAAATGAATATTCTCCAATCCAAATGCATGGCTACGTCAGATAAAATTTTAAAAAGGAATGTGAAGACATAGTGGAGATTCAAAGCAAAGCAGGTAATAAAAATAAAGAGAAAATTCAATGTCAGGTGAGCAAGAACTGAAACTAAAATGCCCATGAGATTCTCTGATCTAGATTTAGGTCCTGATAGCTGAGGAATGAGTTTCGGATGTGTGCAGAGAGGGGAGGAGACCAATGCCTTCATGACCCTGAAAGGCTATAAACTGATCCTGTCAGGACCCACGAAGAGCTGCTTCAGATCTGAAACAGTCTAGAAGAGCTTCACCTGCTTATTCGGGGAAGCAGAAAGGAAGCCTGACATGACTGGACAAGGGTGAGAAGCGTCATCTCCAAGAAGTTGGACCCCCCAGTTTGTGCCATGTAAGCATGTGAGCTCTAAATTCACAACTTCCATATTGTTCATTGTATATTGTGTGACCCGCCCCGACAACCTTAGCTTAGAAATTAACAGAAACAGGGATGCTCACCCTGGGAGCCCAGGTAAGGGAACCACCAAGTCAACACTGCTTTGTGGGCCTCCCACAGGAAGCAAGCCCCACAGAAACTGACTTCATAACCCAAGATTACAGATCATGCAAAGTAAAAAAACACCATGGAAAAGTCTGTGGATGCAATCACTGTGCTGAGAAATAATAAAGTGTTTGAAAGCCGCTTTAAAATAATTATGATTAAGATGTTCAAAGCAGAGGCAGACTTAACTGTAAAGCTAGCAAAGCTAAAAAGGGCATCTCACCTACACAGGCCATTGCCACAGCCCTGGAAGGGACCCAAGTAATGGGCTCACACAACCTCATGTTTTCATAAAATTTATAGAAGATATTTTAACTTTAATTGGTTAATACCACTGTCTCTCTCCACTCTGCCTATATCACACTTCTATTTTTATTTGAAGGTATTGGAATAGCAATAGACATCTTTAGGATTGGGCTAAAGTTGAATATACATTTAGTTTGGATTTAGCAGGATACATTTATATGGTTCATAGTCATTTCTATATAGTGACATGAAGGTCCAGGGCCAGAGATCATATCCTAATATAAATTTGTCCTACATTACCCTGAACCACAAATATATAGAAAAAATTTGAAAGACTGTGCCAGAGGCTCATGTATAGAAAATTCTTTCAATTCAGCTCAAATATGAAAGAAATCAGAAGTTTTCCCTAATTTGACAGCAATTCTTAAAATGTATGATATTACCAAAAGCTATGGGTGAAGATGAAATTAACTTTTATAAACAATAAATAATAAAAATTAATTTTTACCAAATATGCTAGAGAAAAGACTGCATTACTTTTCTATTTTTCCCTTAAAAGCAATATTATAAACTTGTCATAATGGAAAAGCGGTCAACCATAAAGATGTGTCAGTCAATTAATTAATAAAAATATATTGATATTTTTCTGATTTTGTGCAATGTTTGTAGTATTTGTCACCTTTTTGAAATCTATAAATTTTTGTGAATTCCTTTTTCATTCCAAATATTCACTATTGTGAATATTCACTTAATTTTGTATTGTAACTGTATATTCTTTTCCTTAATGAGGGGCCTTCCAAAATGTATATGCTTCAGGTTCCACAAAACAGTGACCTGCATCTAGTTCAAAAGTTAGCAGCAGTAATAGAAATTATATGGCAAAAAACAGGGCAGCATAAAAAAGAAAAGATGTGAAAAGAATCAAATATGAAATCCAGAAATAAAAATATAGAGTCAGTGAAAAAAAAATCCAATAGAAAAGTTAAACAGAAATCTAGATAGACCCACTGAGAGATTAAGTGAATTATAAAAATAGACATAAGGAAACTGCTAAGAATGCAACACAGACAGAAAATATGGGAAACAAAAGATACATGGAGGATATAGTAATTTCTAACATATGCATTAGGAATTCCAGAGCACAGGAATAGAAAGAACAGAGAAGAGCCAATAATCAAAGAGATAATACTCAATAATTTTCCTGAATTGAAGACAGAAGTCCTCATATTGCAGGAATTTTAAAAAACCCTAGAAAAATAATTAAAACAAATGCACACCCATACACACAGTAATAAAAAGTACATTATAAACAAATAGACAATTTTAAAAGGCATCAGAGACAGCATCAGTTGGGCTTACTGAAGACTTCCCAACAGCAACAACAGATGCCAGAAGACAATGGAACATACTATTCAGCTAAACCAGCATTCAAGAATGGATGCTAAACATTGGTGTTTTCAGATAATAACTGAGAGAGTTAACCATACAGAGAACCTTTTTGAAAGATCTACTAAAGTAAACTTCAGGAAGAAACAAAATGAACCCAGAATGGAAAAAAGGATTTCAAAAAAGTAATGATAAACAAATATATTGGCAAATTTATAGATAAATCTAAATAAGCATTGATTACTTACCAAATTAATAACAATGACAAGAACAAGAAGAAATCAAGGAGAAACTAAACACTGAAGAAAAATAAACTGGAGGCATGAATGGAGAGATCAAAGTGAGAATTCTTACATAGTTTACAAAGTTTAAATTCTTACATAAAAGAGAAGAGTAAAGGTAATAAATGAGGGTTATAGTCTACTAAATAGAAAATGCATGTTAATATAGAAACCAATCACATTCTACATGTATAATAACAAGTTATAGGAAATAATGGCAGAAAAAACATTAACAATAGCAAAAGATTAAATATTTAGGAAAAAATTAGTAAGAAATATGCAAAATCTATATAAGCAAATATGAAAATACTTTTGGAAGACATAAAAGTAAACATAAGCAAATGGAAAGAATCCAGTCCTGGACAGGATAATTCAACATCATGAAAATTGTCAGTTCTCCTTTGGTTAACTAAAAATTAATACAAGCTTAATAGAATCCCAACAGGCATTTTTAGGAAGTTTAGACAAGTTGATACTGAAGTTCATATACAGACATGAACATTCATGGGTAAACAGGAAAACACTAAAAAAGGGAAAAAGAAGAAAACATAAGAACAAAAACTCTAAAGGGGATCTAACTCTGTCAGACAAATATTAAAACATAATGTAAAGCCTCTATAATTAAAACAGTGTGATACTGGCCCATGAATACACAAATATACTGGCCAAATAGAATAAAAATCCAGGACTGGATCTACATACATGTGGAATTTTAATACCTGATAAAATGTGGTGTCTCAAATAACTGAGTCTCATTTGGGCTTCTGAATAAATGGTGCAGGGAAAACTGGATAGACATTTGGAACAAGATAAAATTAAATCTGTGCCTCACACAATAGACAAAATAAATTCCAGATAGATTAGAGACTTCAATTAGAAAATGGAACTTTACAAACACAGAAAGAAAATAAGGATGAATTTCTCTTTATTGTCAGTGTAGGGAAAGCCATTCTAACTATGACTCAAAATCCAGAGAGAACAAAAGACTGATTGATTTCTCTACAAACTTCGTTTGTAAAATTTTTTTTAATTATTTAAAAAATTTTCTTAATTACTTATGGGAAAAAAAACATAAAGTCTAAAGACAACTGACAAACTGGGATAAAATACTTGCAGTGGATATCACAAAGGACTAACGTCACTAATATTTATAGACCTCTTGGTAATTGAGGGACAAAGTACCAAAACCCAATAGAAAAGTGGGAAAAGGACATGAACAATTTACCAAAAGAAAGATATAAATATGGCCCCCAAACATAGAAAATATATTAAACTCATAACTAGATAAATGCAAATTAAAATTATGGGATACCCTTTCTCATCTATCACATTAGTGAAAATTAAAAAGTAAGACTATACATTTTATTGACAAGGTGGTGAAAACAGGAATCAATCACTGTCAAACAACTCCGTGAAAATGGAAATTGCCTTTTAATGCAGCAATTGCCCTTTTAGGAATTCACCCTGAAGATACACTTCCAACAATACAAAATACACATACATGAGATTATTCATTGCAGGATTGTTTGTAATTGCAAAATATTGGACACCACCTGAATACCCACATACAGTTAAATGAATGATGGTACATTCACACAATGGAATATTATGCGTCTGTAAGAAAGAAAGAGGAAGATTCTATGGAATTATTTTCCAGTCAAGTCTACTAAGAGGACCTAGAAGCAATGATACTACAGTATCAGGAAATGCACCCAGCAACCAGATCTTGGTTTCAGAATTCAGTCTCCAACAAAAGGAACGAGAAATCCTTGTAAAAATGGCACATTTCAGATTTGAGGCAGAGACAATACAAAGTAAACCTGAACATAGCACCAAAAACTAAGGGAGTACTCAAAAAATGATAGTGACTCAAAAAAAAATCGAAAGGACACAGGAGCCAACTTGAAGCAACTCTCAATAGCAAACCTGAGAGGTTTTGACCAATAATATAAACAATCATAGTAATGGATCATAATCCATAGGGAAAAAAAGTGAGCTTATAATAGTAAGAATTTTAAAACTGAGTAAGTATATATACAAAAAAACTCAGCTCTTTCTCATAGTGTATTTCAGTTAATAAATATAAATGAAATGATGGCAATCAAAAATAATACCAGACCAGTAAGTGTGGTAGACAAGAACTGTCAATAGAGGCTAAAATTATGAGTGAGAATACGATAAGAATCAGGAAGTTTGCATGTCTCGACATATCCCCCCCTACGAGATATGTCTCAACAGCAAAAGCGTAAATGATAACTTTATAGTGGAAAAATCTGACAAATATCACCATAACCAAGTGATCAAAGTTAACATCACCAGCAACAAAACCAACCGGTATCACCTATCACGGAGAGAAGTACATCATCATAGTTGTGGTATTCTTGCCAAAAATACATTAGCTGAATTTAAACATGAAGAAACACTGGGCTAACCCAAAGTGAAGATCACTCTACAAAACGCTTCAAAATGTCAAGGTCATGACAGATTAAAAAAAAAAAAAAGTGAGGAACTATCCCAGACTAGAAGAGACTAAAGAAATATGACAACTAAATGCAGTACGAGATCCTGCAGAGGATCCTGGTCCTGGAAAGGACATTATGGGGATAGCAGGAAAAAAATGTGAATAAGATTAATAGATGAGTGATTAGTATTGTATTTCCAATTTTTGTTAATTTCCTAGTTTTGATGGTTTTACTGTGATTGCCTGGGGATGAAGACAAAGAATATGCTGGAATTATTTGTACTATATTTGTAACCTTTCATAAGTCTGAAATTATTACAAAATGAAAATTAAGAAATAAAAAATGTATTTAAAAGATCGAATATTAAAATTTTAGGAGCATCGCCAAAAAGTGAAAACAAAGAAAATAGAGAAAACTAAAACAATTCAACAGAAAGCAAGAAATGAGGAAAAAAAGCAGCAAAGAAAATTCTGCTCAGTACAAAACACAAAATAAAATAGTAGAAATAAAATCAAAGGTATCAGTTACAACAACAAATAGAATTAAATTTACTAATTAAAAAAGAGACACACCTAAATGAGTTTTTAACCTGGAAATATTCTGTTTTTAAATAATACACACTTGATGCACGGTTGAATATACAAGTTGAATTATAAAGGAATTAATAAATAAAGTTTGAACAAAAAAGGAATATATATAGATTTATATATTAGAGAAATACTAACAAAATGGGAAATAGAATTTATGACCAAAATCACAAATACAAGAGTATATTTCAGGATAATTAACACTAGCTGTTAGGACTGACAAATCCCTGAGACCCCAGTAGCTTAATATATAAGTTGAATATAGGTTAGGAGGCTTGCTCCATAGTGTAGCAATGTCATCTGGAACACACAGCCTCCAAGATGATCATGGCAGGGGAAGACAGAAATGAAGAAGGCATCCAGAGGTGACAACGTGTCACTTCTCACAGTAGATTCTCCAGAACTAGTCAGATGGCCCAACCTAACAACAAGGATGTAGAGTACAAACTATATCTTCCACAAAAGAAAAAAGAAAAAAAAGTCCACCAAGGAGAAATAACAATCATGAATTCGTGTGTGCCCAACAGTATCCTCTCATGTAAAACAAAAAATGACAGAAATTACATTGATAAGTTGACAGATTAATACAGCTAGAGGGAATTTTTTTTACACATGAATTCGTAAGACATCCAACAAAAAATTAGCAAATAGATATGAACAGCACTATTATCAATCTTAGTCTAATAATGATACATAGAATCCTGTGACCCAACAAGCGGAAAATATGCACTCTTTTCATACACACAGAACAGTCATAAGTTTATTACCTACTAGGTCAGAAAGATTATTTCCAAAAATCCCAGAGAATCTATGCCATAAAGAACTCATGATATGACTATGAAGTAATTAGCCAAAAAATAAAACAGAAAAGGATAAAAAGCATAAGTGTGGAAAGCAAAAATTATACTTTTAAGCAGTCAATGAGTTTAAAAAATCATAATAGAGGGTTTGAAATATTTGGAACTGAATATCAGTGAAAGCATTGTATATCAAATTTATGGGTAGTCAGTGAAAGCAGAGAATTACAGAGAAATTTATAGTCTTAAATTTGTGTACTAAATATTGAAAATAAAAGAGTTAGACATTCAAGAAGTAGGAAAAGGAAAAACAATAAACCCAAAGAAAGTAGATGGGAATAAATATTAAAAGGAGGGAAGATTCATAGAAAAATATATTAATTATCTATAAAACTTTAAGCTGGTTTTTATATGACTAGTAGAAAAAAAAAGCCCCATGTTCAATGAAAAAAGAATTGATGAACTGTACCTACATAAGAGCATCCTATGAAAAAACTGAATTCCTGTAAATTAAAAAATTAGATAAAATGGAAATAGAGATAGTTATGTGTGTTTTCACACACACACACACATCTGCACACACACACACAAATCCAAGAAAAAATTAGAACATCTGATAAACCAATAACCACTAAATAAACTGAATTGTTACTCAACGATTGGTTTTCCAGATAGCAAAAGATACAATTGAATCCCTGGCACATACTGAACATGAGACTAAAGCCTGGATAAATTAAAGGACTATATGTAAAAACAGCAACTTTGATAATTATTATAATAAAATGTAGAAAAATATATTTATGAACTTGGGGTAAAACTAGCTATATGGATTAGAAGGCATGTCATGTAAAGAATTCCTAAAATCATTAAGAAAAAGCCACTATAAAAATGGCTAAATACACGGAGAAGTAATTCACAAAAGAGGAAATGTATTGTCCCTAATAATCAGTTAGATGCACATTTAAAACTACAAGTTATCATCAAGTTAAATAATACCAAACATTGGAGAGAATGTGAGGAAACAATAACCCTCATACAATGCTGCTAGAAGTATAAATTGGTACAATCACTTTGCAGAGCTATTTAGCAATTAAACATGTGCCTGTCTTGTAGTTCAACAATTCTATTCCTAGCCAAATATCTTCCATTATTATCGTACCTCCATTTTCTTTAAAAAGAAAACCAGTTGAAACACTTCACAAGTGAATTTTATCCAACCCTCAAATACAACAAGAAAAACAACTCACATATAACCCTTACTTATCCAGTTTCTGACAAGGGGAGGGAAAATGAAAAAATTATGCTATTCATTTTCTATGATAACGTGATACAAAAAACAGAAATCTTCACACATATTCACAAGGAGAATGGCACAAAAATGCTCACTGCAATGTTATTTGAAATAGCCAATATCCACAAAATAGAAATGTCCATCAGTAAGGAAATGGACACATACAGAATAGTCATACAATGAGCAACTTCCTATATAGCAGAATGGACTAAAGCTATGTGTACCAACAGAGGTAGACTGTAATGACACAAAAGTGAACACAAATCCCAACCTGAGAAGACTAAGGTTGGTATGATTATCATTGTGTAATATACAAGTAAATAGATAAATAGACACCACACCAAATTCCTATGGTGGAGAGGAAAGGAGGAGAATGAAACAGAAATGAGTTGAAACTAACTCCAGCTTGATGGCAGAAAAAAACAAGTAAAATATTGAAACAAAATCAAGTTCCCTCTGACTCCTTCTGCACACACCATCACCCTCAAAGAGTGTCTACCCCAGGACTCCAGTGCAAGAACACTGCTTTCTTTCACCAAAGTTGAATCATTTGCACCTCGTGCACCATGGGTACAGCAGCAGGCATGCCATAGGCTACTCTGTTGCAGCCTACAAATATTTGCAGCTTCCCAACCTGCTCCCTTTCCGAGGACCAAAAGACTACAGCTGGCTTCCCTGACTTCTGGCAGCTGTAAGAATTCTTTTATCATTGCCTGGGACCCTGGCAAAGAAACATCTCTGGTCTTCCCTTTTCTTTTCAGGCTCTGCTTTCATCTTCAAAGACTTGACCACATACAAAAAGTTAGTGCCCTGCTTTGTGTTACAGGGCTGTCCTTTCCTGATGGAAAATTCCTCCTGGGCAATACAGCATAGTAATTAGAGTGCAGTCTCTGGAGTCCAGGCCTTCCTATTCTGTCTGTGTGACCCTGGGTAAGGCACCTAACCTCTCTTTACCTCCATTTCAGCCTCGAAATAAAAAAGAAAAGGAAATAAAAATAGGACCTACCAGAAGTTTCTTGGGAGGTTTAAGTAATAAGAGTTCACCTTTGTTGCTCACTTACTATGTGGCAGTATTTGGACTAAATGCTTTACTCAACTCAGCTAATCGTAACAACAACCCTTTGGGGCAGACAATTTTCTATCCCCAGTGGACCACTGCAGAAATAGAAACAAAAATAGGTTACTTTGTCTGAAGTCACACAGTCAGCAAGCAGCTTGACACTAGTTGTTGGGTCTTTGACCCTTAAGCACACCGCCTTCTTGGATCAGGAGGACAAAGAGGCTCTTGTTGAGCACATCATGTGGTGCTCAAGACACATAAAACACTCAACACGGGTTAGCTGTTATAGCTGATATCTACACCCAGGCTATTCCACAAACACACACAAATTTCACAGAAGTTGCCAAGTCCTGTCCACCAAGTGAATCACTGAGCATAAAACTCATTCTGGGGGAGCAGACCTGTGAGGTCCCCACCTGCTCATGAAGACAAATGTAAAACAGTGTGGAAGAGCCGCCTGCAAACCCATTCCTTGAGCAGTCCATCTGGCAGTGAGTATCACAGCCCAGCAAGGAGCATCTGCCTTAAACTGCTTGCTTCATGTGCTTTAGTTTCCTAAGCTGTATAATACTGCACTCTTCAAGAGTAGGGCTGTCTCGTGTGTTACCTCCCCATCCAGTTCTGACCTTATATTCTTGTTGAATGACATGTTTATTACATGTTAAATAAGTAAGAGGCTGGTTTATTTAGAGGCAAGTTGTTTCACCTAAAAGAATAAGAATCTCTGAAGTAAGTCAAACTTCTGAAATAAGGGGTTGGCTGTGACATGAGGAATGAAATCAACAAGAAATTCCTCCCTAACCTAAGGGACCAATAAATAGGGAATGCTTATTTATGTCAATTAGGGTAGATACATACAAAGGAATATTAGGAAGCCAATAAAAATCAAAGTTATGAGTTTTCAGCTATATAGAAAAATGTGTTATAATAAGTGGAAAAGGAGGACACGTAATTGCATATAAATTGCAATCTTGGCTATACCAAAGATAAGCACAAAAGAAAGACTGAAGGAAATGCAATAAATGTTAACAGTGTTCATCTCTGAATGGTGAGATTCTGGATGATTTGTAGATTTTTCTTTAGACTTTACTGTGTTTGTACAGCTTCGACAACAAGCACTTATTACTTTCACATCAGAAAAAAATAACTTTCAGAAGTTTTCTTCATATACTCTTACCAAATGCAGCATGCTACAAAAACAAAAAACAAAAAACAGCAGCACATCCATGTTCATCTGTCAAAGGCAGTAAGGAGGAAAACACAGAGAGCGAGAAAACTCTTTCTGAGCTTGCATCCTTCCTGCCACCAGTTAGGGAGCTTGGGCAAGATACTGCAAGCATCAGTTTCTGGACAAATACGGGAGTAACAGCCCTATCTCATCCTGATATTGTCAGGACAGACGTGAAAGGAATTTGTAAACCCAACTACTATCTACTATCTACACTACAGCTGGCTGTATTTGCTGTATCAAAATAACATAGTTTCTGAGTCCTGCCCCCCACTCCTACACAAAGTCACACACGCCTTTCTACTTTAGTAATGCTTACGTGGAAGAAAACCCTTAGTACACCTGCCTTTCACCTACTCCCACTCCAGGCCACACTCTGCCACCGGGATTCTGTCACCTCCCCAGCAGGGCCATCACCTCTCCAGTGACCGGCTGCTGCCAAGGGGCTCACAGCCACACCTTCTTATCTGAAGGGGGGTTCGTGTTTGAGCAGGAGAAAGGGTAACTTCTTCCAGGGTGTTGCCCATGAAGTGGGCACTAGGCAAGGGCAGCCTAGGGCAGGTACAGGAAGAAAAGCAAACAACACAAAAGGCAGACCCAGAGTAGAGAAGGAGGATGGAACTTTCAAGAACTATGGCTTCTACGGCTCTGGTCTCTGCACAGGGACCAACTAGGGCTAGACACAGAGAAGCTCTGTTGGCGGCTGGCTGACTTTCCAAGATCAGTCCTGTTGATCAGTGCCCAATTCAGTAACCAGAGCAATCCTTCATGAACTGTAACATTTTTACGGTCCTATTATAGGTTACGAAATATTTTGACATACACTTTGTCTCTTGATCTTTACAACACATGTACAAAGAAAATACCATCAATCTCTATCATAAAGGTAGATAAGAAAATTAGATCTTGGGTAATTTAAATGCATCATTCAAGGCCACACATTCTACCATAAGTAATACAATTGGGTCTCAGTCAACCAAACTGTGCCTGGTGCGCGTTCCTCTAGTTTACGAGTAACAAATGTCTTGTTATGTAAATTTGCTGATGCTGTTTCATCCATGCTTTCCAGACCCAGTTCCTATTTTTGTTTGTTTTGTTTTTTTTGATTTTAACCATTTGTAGGAATTAGAAAATTATTTGGAGTTATTTCATTTCCACATTTATTAAGAGCCTGCAATGCTTCTAACACTGTTCCCTGCAATAGTGGTTGGCAGAACAGGACGAATTGCACAGGATTGGTTATCTCACCATCCTCATCGTCACTTTTGTGACAAAAATGCATCTGTTATCTCTCTCTTCTCTCTACGCTCTCCTTCTCTCTCCCCTGGACTGCTTCAGTGGGCTTACACCTGGTCCCTGGGCCTGCAGCCCCACCCTGCTCCTCCCTACCCTTCTGCAGCAGCTTCAGGAGAAAGAACAGGATCTGAAGATGGGACGAAGGGTTCCCCCAGGCCTTTTCCTTCTCTCTGCCCTCATCTCTGGCCAACCTCCCTGGTACTTTAATAATCTTCCAATGATAAGTCACTTAAGGTCTTCAATACAGTCATCTTTGGTTATTCCCAGCCCTTCGCCTATGAAGTCCTCGCTGCCTGGCATGCTCTCTCCTTATTCTTGCCTATTATTTAGGCTTTACAACAAAACAATTATTTGCCTTTATTAGAATGCTTATCTGATAGTCTTCCTTGCCTCCCAATAGCCCACTGTCCTCAGATGGAGTTAGTGCCTTGTCACATTGCAGTGTAAACCTTCCATACTTAACCGTCTCTCCTTCTAGACTGTGATTTCCCAGAGAGCAGAGTAAGTTATAGATACTGTCTCAGTACCTAGTTCATGGCCTGCCTGGAACACAGTAGAGGCTCAATAAATAGTTTTTAATTGAGTCAGCTGAATTGAGAGAACAGACAGTGTTCTTAACGATACACTTACTCCCTATCTAAGAAAAAATCTTCTGTTGTCTTCATATAGCCTGGCAGAGGGTAGAGAGGAGGAGGGATCATATGATTCCACACATGACATGTTTTAACATGTTAACCTTAAAATCACTCATTATGTCCACATTCATTACATATTTGTTGAAAGATGAATGTTCTTTCTGGTTTTATGAGCAATTAAAATACTGTTTCTGAGCACCTACTATGAGCTGTGCCCTAGCAGGCATACAATAAATAGCATTAGATATGCTCTCTACCTGCAAGGAGACAAAGTCCTTCTTGAGAATAGGATCTGGGCACATGCTATACCCATGAGTCTCAACTTGCGGAAGAATCAACAGCAGAGGGGAGCCAGCAGAGGCCAGGGGACAGATGAGTTGTCTGTGAGAGAGAGGAGAACAAGAGCAACAGCTTAGAGCTGGAGTCCAGGGCCCCAAGCCAGTGAGGAAGAGCAGCCAGCTATAGTGTGAACGGTAGCAGGGAGGTCAAGGACAAAGAAGACAGCCATACTGGATGATGAGAGAGTCCCTAAGGGCAGTCTGGTTGTACTGTGATTGTTGGGAGGCTGGGGCCATTTCTGTAGCTCCTTTTATAGTTCAATAACTGTTTTTCCATTATAGCATTTTCATCGACTGATTGACAGCAAGGCTTAAACAGGCTCGATGAGGCCTTTAAGCCAGAGTGGATCCATTTCTCTCCATTGTGATGGGAACAGGAGGAGGAGGACTAACTTCCCAAGCTGGCCAGCAAAGTCAGCTCCCTGGGCATTATCAAGCGCCACCACATCAGTATTCCAACCCCAGAGTCCCGCCAAATACCCATGTAAACATTCATTTACATTTAGATTGTGCTTCTCTGGATTCAGACTCTTTCCCTGAAAACTCTAACAATCCAATTATCAAGAAAACCAACATGTCATTTCTAAGCCTTTTGGGTGGAGCCCTTCTCCTCCCCCAGGAAACTCCCCTGTTGAGTTTGAAGCAGCTCCAGGCATCCCTGTCTGGGTGGATTTGGTCAGCATCCCAGCACACTTGAACACAAACTTTAAAATACTTTTCAGGAGGGAAAGATGAAGGTTGAGGAAGTATGTGCTCAAATCATTCCTTTCATTTCAATTGGTAGACAGGGAAGGGTTATCAAGGAAAATGTCAAGAGATGAAAAACCTTGGAAATACCCCTTGGGATAGGGGATTTCTGCTCTGGAATCAGAGTTCACTTCAAATCCCAGCCCCATGGTTTCTTAGCTTTCTGAGCCTCAGTTCATCTATACATCTCTATAGAGAGGGGTCAATTCCGCTAACTGGGTTAATATGTACCTTAAAAGGCTGTCTTGATGATTAAGTGGAGCAATGTGTATGACTATCCCTGTCTCAAAGTAGACATTCAGTAACTTCTATTCCCTTCCTTGTGAAGGATGGGGATACCGATTGGGGGAAGGCAAAGATAAGCATCTCCTGGGAAGTGGGAACCTATGAGTCAAACCATAGAGGGCTGGGCAATGAAGGAATTCATTTACCAGTTTGATGCCTTGAGAATTACTGGCCCCAGTGAAAAAAAGGGGTTCATTTATCAACTCTGACTAGGACGTCAGGGCTGAATGTAAGGAAGAGTGAAAGGAAGGGAAGTCAGCACTTTCAACATCTTCAATGGAAGGATGAACACTTCTTCACCCAGCAAGTGATTAACATGGGGAATGTATCATGCCTGGGGATGCACCAGGTCTATTCCCGCTGATGTATAAGTGAGGTCTCCCCTCTCTACTAACTAGAAATCCAAACCAAGTCAGAGGAAGAAAATAAAGAAGTAGGAACAAACAAGTGACACAAATGCTCTTTGTTCTGCAGGCATAAGAGTTGGTGGCCACACCCAAGGCAGCCTTGATGTTGTAGATTTCAGATCACAACTTTGGCATTCGGTGAAACACCAGGGCTGATCTCTGTGGCTAAGGAATATCCTCTCTAACAGACGGCAAAAACACTAAGGCCTTCAGTGGCCTTCAGTCAATGGCTCCAGAGCATCTGATGGCTCAAAGGGCCTTCAAAGAACCCCTTCTTGTCAGCCAGCCCTTACAACATCTTTGATGGAAGGATGAACACACCACCTTGCTGGGTATTTTGGAAGTGGGGTAGATGAAGAAATTAGGACACAGAAAAGAATCCGGCCAAGAAGCATGAAAACCTGATCTTGTTAGCACTCACCATTAATGTGGCTTTAAACCATCTCATTACTCTCATTTCCTCATCAGTGAAAGGAAGATCTTGTCCACGTAGCTCACAACAAATGTCTTGCAAGGGGTAATAAGAACTTACATTTGTATAACCCCCAAAACACATGCATATTCTTTTTCTTCTAAGATCCTCACAACATTGTTAAAAGGAAGTCTGGGAAAATGGCAGTTTCTTCCTTTCACGGCTGAGGAATCTGAAATTCTGAGACTTTAAGTGACTTTTCAAGAGCAAGTCATGAGTAGAATTGGCCTTGGTCCCAATGCCCATTCCACTCCAACCCACTGCCAAATTTTGCTTTAAAAATTGATTGTAAATTATTCATGAAATATGGTGTTTCTTTTTATATAATTTTATTGTTACCCACTTTAACCAAAGTATTGCATATTCATCATAGAAAATTCAGAAAGAATAAGTAAAAGGAAGAAAATCATGATTACCCATAACTCCACCAAAATATGATGTTACCTAAAGAAAACATAAAAGAGACAATATACCACGATACAAAATCACCTGAAATACAATCCTGAGAATTCTGCAAAGACAACACAATTCACAATTCTGGGCAGCGACCAGAGATGGTGTTTGCAAGGACAGCAGCTGTAATGCCGGTAGCCGTTAAAGGGAAAAGTGGAGTCAAAGAGTTTTAATTTTTAAGCAAGATTTATGTGCTGTTGGGAATGATCCAGTGGAGAGGGAAACAGACGATGCTCTAAAAGAGAAATGAGAGAAGTGTTGCAGCAATACCTTTGAGAGGAGAGCCGGACTAATGGATTTCCATCCACATCATCAGGCAGAGTGAATGGGCACAGGATGGAAAACGGAGAGATGTGGTGGTGAGCCTAGGGAAGTATTTTGCTGATTTCTTCTTTCTTTAATTCTTTTTTTTTTTTTCTTTCAGTGAAACTGGAAGCAAGGTCCTATTTGTTTCCATTTGGGCAGAACAATGAGGAAGAGACCAGGGGGCCCTGAGAAGAGAGGGCGGAAAGGGCAGAAACAGTCGTCTCAGTGGTGGGAGAGAAAACAGCAGCAACAACGCTTGCTGAAGGCCTCAACCTGGGTTTATGTTTTTCAGCAGCTGCAAAGGCACAGGCTTGTAGGATGAATAGTTGGATTTAATCAGGTTTGTGGTTAATCAAGCCAGAATATAGAAGTGGGGAAGGCAGCAGGGGAGGTGGGGGTGTGCAAGGAATTGAAATGGTAAGGAGAGTGGAAAAGACTTCTGGAAAGTTAGAGAGAGACAGAATGTGGGTGGATCAATGGCTAATTGGTGAAGGACTGCTGGAGCTGGCGTAGGAGAGGACATGAGTGAGGAAGAGAGAGGGCTGTGGTCAGAGACATGGATCTTTGACACTGAGGCCGTTGGAAGTGATGCAGTTATTAGTTAACGACAAGGTCTAGGGTTTCACCTTGAAAGTGAATGGCTGAGTTAGGGCTGGACGGAATCATCATCAAGAAGAACTCAAGGAATCACTCCGCCAAAATGTTGGAAACATGACATATATCCACAATGAAATTATCAAGTATTCAGGTACAGCTAGCTTCCCACTACACCAAACACCAACACTAGAAATGCCACTGGGCATTGGGTCTTGGAACCCTGACAATCAAAAGCATACACAGTAGAGTGTTACTTAATTTGAAATGATTTAAGGATAGAGATTTTTGTCAATGGGTAAGAAATCAAATAAACAGGCAAAGGATATAAAATCTTAACATGCATATATTCACAACCTCTTCTGCCTGAGGAATTCCATCATTGAAAGGTATACAGACACTGTGAATGATACATAGTAGAGCTTCCTCTGAAAAACTTCAGTTTCATCCCTGCACACATTTAAATTACCAGTGGATCACCTTGAACTAGTCGAGGCTTAGTTTTTGGATTTGTTAGGCAGTTCTATTTCAGTGCCTTAGTCCTAAATTGTGGTCTTGACTGCAACATGTGGCCTTTCTGGGATTTTAATGGCGAACGCAAAGTGTTTACTCAGCCCCTCCCAGGTGTTGGCAGAATTAAACCCCAAACTCAGTCTCTCTGCAGAAATCTCTGCTAAGCTCTTTTAGGGATCTACTGTCATTTTTCCTATGAATTCCTGAAATCTTACCCTGTACATGCACAATTCAGGGGGCAGCCAAGGAATTGAGGGAAGCTGGTATGCAGCTCTGATAATCATCATTTTCCAATATTCCAGCCTCAATTGCCACTTGCTGTGGTGGCCCTGACAGTCAGTAAGGGTGGGGCTTTCCACAGGAGCTCCCCAACACTGCATTGCATAGAGGAGAGTTCATAAGAGAAAAAAAAAGCCTTATGATGTGGGCCTCACCCAATACTGCTCCCTCATTTCAAATGTCAACTCCCCTCTGGCTTCTGCCTATTATATATTGCTTTGCAGTGCCTTCAAAGAATTGTTTCATATATTAGCCACAGTTTATATTAGCAAGAGGGTTAGTCCAACAAAAACCACTTTGTCATTACTAGAATTGAAACTCTCAGAATGAGCCTATCTTGTTTCTCTTCTCAAAATCCTGCAAAGGCCCCCATCCCACTCAGACTAGAAAAGTTCTTCTAATTGGTGTATACAGTCCAGCCCCTGGGTAGCAAGAAAGGTGTTTGCAGAGGAGATTTTTCTTAAACTGTGACGTGAGGGGTGAACATGAGGACAAACTGGCAAAAGTGCTTAAGGGGAAACCATGTGCAAAGGTAGGGGTCATGAGATCTGGGGGTTTAGGGAGTGGCAACAAGCTCTCAGCACACTGAACAGAAGCTATGATGAGGACAAGTAAGAGTACAGAACAGTAATTCTCAATTCTTAGCATGCAACAGCATCAACTGACTTGCTTGATGAAATGCAGGCCCCTCAGACAATCTGATGCATAGTAACTTTGAGAACTCCAAGTCTAGAGAGAGAAACTGGCTCCTGAAGGGCTCTATGCAAGCTGAAGAGTTTAGATTTTAATCTCTGAAAGATGGGAAATCATCGAAGTATTTCTTACCAAATGCACCAGAGGAGGAAACAGGTATGTCACCATAGCCAAATGCATTTCAAAGCCATATTGTCCCTCTTAGCCTAAGCAAAGAGGTTTCCGACGTTCTAGGAAAATATAACCTCCTTTGTATCATCAACAGACATTAAAAATAAGTCCTAGCACACAGTGGGTTCTCAGTGAATGCTAAATAAATAAATAAATAATATGGTTGATATAATTGTTACCTCCAGTCAATACAATTCCACACTTGATTTCTGTCTTTAAAGAGCCTTATTTATATATTCTTAAAGTCTCTCTCCAAGCTCTAATCCCATTCAGAAAGCCTTTGCATTCAGCATGCCTTCGTTCACCAAATTTATAGGAAGGACAGTCTTGATCCATCTGGTGCCTATTTAATTTTTAACCACCTCTCCCTTGAAATACTTCTTTCTTCATTCTTATTTTGTCCTAAAAACTTGGCTATGAGCTAAACTGCACCATCTGTGACTTCCAGTAAATACAACTGTTGCTAATGAAATTACCCAGTTTCATCATTTTGATTTAAATGCCTTGCCTGCTTTTCCTCTGACCTTTTGTTGCTTGCCATCAAACTCAAGCTTTTGTGAATTTAGATACGTACGTCCATGTAGGTCAGTCTTGAGGAATAAATCTTCTCTGTGAAGTACGAGAACCTCGGCCAAGCCTGCTCAGCAGGCTGACGTGGGAGGTGGGGGCCAGGGCTGCGTAGAGAAATATGGATGGCACTTGTGCCCATCCGCTCAATGTGCGCAGGGCCCCAGGGCAGACCCCTGCCATGTGACCAAGTGGCTGCACGGTCTGGCTTGCCGGCCTCCCATTTGTCAGGATGCTGATGATATTAATGAGTTGAGGTGTTGGAGCCCATTCCTTGGCCTTTGGTGTTGGTCCCCCCCTCTGCACAGGATCGCTTGACCTGATTGAAGGAAAAGAAAGGTTCAGAGCCTCCAACTTTGCCCAAGAAGAGAGAAGGCCTTCCAGAAAAGAAACTTTGGATGACGCTGGGTCCCTCATCACCAAGGGCAGTTTTTCCATTTAGGTAGCACACTAGTCGGTGCCCATGGCCCTATCAAGGGAATAAAAGAGAATGAAGCAAGCATTCATCCATCAGATTATTTAGTCACTGGGCTACTATCAGTACTGTTGTTTATTATGTTGAATTGAAGGATGCTGTTGGTAATAGCAACTGACACTTTTTGAGACTTTACTATGTACTAGGCACTGTGTAAGCACGTTCACGTAATCCTCACAACATCCTATGGCTGAGGTTTAAATAGGTTAAATACCTTGCCCAAGGCCACACAGTTCTTACTCCTGCTCATAATCCTGATGCCTTATTTCTTTGCATCTACAGACGCTTTCTTGTGTGCCCAAGACTGTGCTAGGAACTGGGATATAAAAATGAAAAAGATGTAGTCCTCGCCCACAAACTGAGGGAACTAGAGATAAAAATGCAAATATACCATCTGAGTGAGGCTACAACAGAGTGGGAAAATATTCTGGGGTCGCAGAGAGAAGAGATTCCATCTGGCAGAGCCAGGGAAAGAGTCATAGCAGAGGAGACATTAGATCTGGGATCTGAAGAAGGAGTAGTGTTTGCCCGCTGAAGATGAAGGGAAACCAGGGCAGAAGGACAGCATGTCCAAGAAGGGAAAGTGCGACGTGCAGGCAAAGGGGGAAGAAATACTAGGTGAACAGGGAAAGGGGCAGGGAGGGCTGAGGTGTCATTCTGCCCTGACACAGGAGGCTGGGACCAGGGTGCAGGAGTCAGCTTCAGAACTTGAGACCAGAGCTTTCTGTCACTGGGTCTCTGCAATAACTGGAGGAGGGTGAGTTCCTCCAAGGCAGCCTCACAGATCTGGTTGATATTTGGCTTAAGCAGCAGCAGGACTCAGATTTCCTCACTCAACCTTCATGAGCCTTGAGGACAGGCCAGCAACCCCAAAATGGCCAAGTTCTCAGTGCAGTGAGGAGATACACAACAGGCTCGAAGGGGTGACGAAGTAGTCCCCAAGCTGCCCTATTGTCCCCCATTCTTGCCTTATCTCTGCCTCCTTCTAATTTGAGAATGCTGATCCTAGTGACTGGGAAGGAAGTCTGTGAGCAAAACTTGTTTTCAGTTCTACCAACTGCAAAAACTGCAAAAGCATGTGTAGGTGTTTTGTCAATGTAGTTTGACTTGAGTGAAGACAGAATTTCCACAATCCAAAATGCGCCCTTCAATTTCTATATTGCTTCCTTCCAGGACAAGGCTTTTAAAGTCTGGTGCTAAAGAGAAAATGCCACAGACAGGAGCTGACACCAGGAATGATTTCATCAAGATAATGTCTCAGATAAGCTAGTCTCCTTCAAAGGTCCTAAGGGGAGAGACAGGTGGAGCAAGAAAACTTTGTCTTGGAGTGAGGATCAGAAAACATTTTCTGTAAAGGACCTGAAAGTAAATATTCTAAGCTCTGTTTTGGACACTTGGTTTGTGTTGTAACTATTTAAATCCAATTCTGTACCCTGAAAGCAGCCATAGACAATGCATTAATCAATGAATGAGTGGATGTAACTTTGTCCCATTAAAATGTGATTTACAAAGACAGGGCGTGTGGGCTAGATTTGGCCCACTGGCTGTAGTTTGCTACCCACTACATTAGAAATCCTCATTAAGACAGGTCAGTGGGCACCTGTGAGGAGAAATAGCATGCCAGTTTGAAAACAGTTCTTGGGATGCTAAAATTGGGATCTGCTTAATTTGTTGTGGTTAGCCCCTAAACATATTAAGTTCCCCAGAGAGTGCTCATGGGAATAACCCCTCCTACTAACCTCCAAAAAACAGCCTTACCATCATTTTGGCTCCATTTCTCACCTTCACCCACTTTATCCAATCTACCACAAACACTGCTAATTCCTCCATTGAAATCTCTGGAGTCAAAAAGATTATGTCCATAGTTACACAGCAGTTAAGTGAAAAGCCAGGACTTAAACCAGGTTTGTTTGACACAAAGAACTGACGAATATCTTCACTGCATCTTTTCTTTGAAGAGCCCATGGAAAATGTGTTTGGTGTAAAGCAGGCCAGGGTGCCAATCCTTTGGTGGTAATATACTGCATCTCTGGGAACCTTTGCCTTCTGTACTCACAGCCAGTCATTCTGCAGATCTGGAGAGAGATACCTAAGCAATGAGACATGTTTTTAAATATGAGTGCAGTTGATGGTAGATGCTGGGAATTCAGGCCTGGAGTGTATAAATGGATGAGTCAGAATGTGAGCTTTAAAGCCAAAGGTGTAAGTTTTAAAATTACTTTATCAAAAAGTAGAATTTTCACATAAAAATTGCATGGTCTGAAACAAATGTATATGAGTTAGAAGCAGGGGAAAACTATTATTTTATAATACCCTAACTTTATTCTTTAATTATTAATACCATGTCAACTTCTAAAAAATGTTTGAGGTGGCTTACCCATACACTTAAACAAAACAAGGATAAAAGGGTTAGAGCTAAGTAAGAAGACAGATGCTTGAACCACACAAGACATAAAGTTCAAAATCATGTGAGATAATTCTAATCACTCAGGTCTAGAGAAATGCTGTTTTCTTAGGTGCAAAACTCTAAAACTATGGTTCTCAAAATTAAGGGTCTCTAGGAGTGACCTGGTAAAACCCCGTAAAACAGATTCCTGGGATCCCTCTGCAGATTCTGATTAATTTGGTCTTGTCTGCGGCCCAGGAACCTTAATTTTCAATACTCATTTCTATTAATTTTGAAGCATGTACATCTTGTGATCACACACAATAATACTGATTTTCAAGAACTCCATGGTACACTGTTTGAACACCACAATAATCATCATCCCTATCTCAGGAAGCAACTTAAGGATCAAAATGTTCTTGGTGTGACTTTCAAAAAACTCAGCTCTCAGTAAAACATTAAGCACATTTTGTTTGAGATCTTTATTTTTTTCTAATGGGTGATAAATGTCCCTATAAACTTCCCTCTTAGAACTGCTCTAGCTGCATCCCATAGGTTTCTTATGTTGTGTTTCCATTTTTGCTTGTTTCAAGGTACTTTTTGATTTCCCTGTATGGGTAAGCCACCTCAAACATTTTTTAGAAGTTGACAAGGTATTAATAATTAAAGAATAAAGTTAGGGTATTATAAAATAATAGGGAATGAATTCTGCTTTGATCCCATTGGCTATTTAGAGTTTGTTGTTTAAATTCCACATATTTATGAATTTTATGGCTTCCCTATGTTGTTCATTTCTAGTTTCATACTATTGGGTCAGAAAAGAGACACAATATGATTTTAATCTTCTTAGATTTGCTAAAACTTGTTTTGTCACCTATCATATGATCTCTCCTAGAGAATGTTCTGTGTGTACTTGAGAAAAATGTATTCTTTTGCTGATGGAGAAATGTTCTATATATGTCTGTTAAGTACATTTGGTCTAAAGTATGGTTTAAGTTTTACATTTCCTTGTTGATTTTCTGCCTGAATGATCTATTCATTGTTGATAGTGGGATTCTGAAGTCCCCTATTATGATTATATTGTCTCTTTCTCCTTTCAGATCTGTTTAGTATTTGCTTAATATATTTAGGTGCTTTGATGTTGGGTGCATATGTATTTATGATTGTTATAGCTTCTTGATAAATCATTATACAAAAACCTTTTTTTTGTCTCTTGTTAACATTTTTGGCTTAAAGTCTGTTTTGTCTGATATAAGTATAGCTAGCTACTCCTGCTCTCTTTTAGTTTTACTTGCATGGAATATCCTTTTCTATCCCTTCACTTTGAGGGGGATATGTGTGCCCTTAAAGCTGAACAAAGTCTCTTATAAATAATGCATAGGTGGACCCTGGATTTTTCTTCCCTATCCATCTACTCTTTTTACTGGAGAATTTAACCTAGTTGTACTTACAGTAATTACTGAAAGGTAAGAACTTACTAATGCCATCTTATCAATTTTTTTCTGGTTATTTTATAGTGGCATACATAAAACTTCTTATTGATATAGCAGTCTATATTGTGCTCAAGGAAGTAGAAAAAGAAGAATAAATGAAGCCCACAGATAGCAGAAGGAAGGAAATAACAAAGATCAGAGCAGGAATAAATGAGATAGAGACAAAAAATAAGAAAGATCAGCAAAACTAAAAGCCAGTTTTTTGAAAAGATAAACAAAATTGACAAACCTTTAGCTAGACTGAGGAAAAAGAGAAAACTCAAATAAATAAAATGAAAAATAAAAAAGGAATCTTGCAAATGATACCACAGAAATACAAAGGATCATAAGAGATTATGATGAACAATTATATGCCAACAAATTAGATAACCTAGAAAAAAATGGGCAAATTCATAGAAATGTACAACCTATAAAGAACAAATCATGAAAAAAGAGATCTGAATAGACTGCTAATGATTAAGGAGATTGAATCAATAATTAAAACCATACAACAAAGAAAATTTCAAGTCCAGATGGATTCACTGGTGAATTCTACCGAACATTTAAAGAACAATTGACAACAATTCTTCTTAAACTATTCCAGAAAATTTAAGAGGAGAGGACACTCTCAAACTCATTTTATAAGGCTGACATTATCCTGATACCAAAGCCAGAGAAGGACATTACAAGAAAACTATAAGCCAATATTCCTGAGTTTGTCAGGTGTAAATGTTTATCAGAGATGCAAAATTCTCAACAAATTACTAGCAAACTGAACTCAACAGTACACTAATAGGATCATACACCATTATCAAGTGGGATTTATCCCAGGAATGCAAGAATGATTCAACTTACACAAATCAATAAATGTGATGTCCCAAATTAATAGAATGAAAGAAAAAAAAAGCTCATATGATTATCTTAATAGATGCAGAAAAACTATTTGAAAAAATAAAACATCCTTTCACAATAAAAACAAATTGGGTATAGAAGCAACATACCTCAACATTATAAAGGCCATATATGACAAGCCCACAGCTAACATCATACTCAACAATAAAAAGTTGAAACCTTTTCCTCTAAGATGAGGAACAATTGAAGGGTACCCAGTCTTACCACTCTATTTAGCATAGTACTAGAAGCCCTAGCCACAGCTATGAGGCAATAAAATGAAATACTTGGAATTGGAGAAGTATTGCAATTCCAAACTGAAAAGGAAGAAGTAAAATTATCTTTGTCTGCAGGAGAGTCTTATAAATAGAAAATCCTAACAAAAACTATTAGAACTAAGCCACAAACTCAGTAAAGCTGCAAGATATAAAATCAACATATAAAAATCAGTTGCATTTCTATACAATAACTATGAACTATCTGAAAAAGAAATAAAGAAAACAATAGCATCAAAAACAATAAAATATTTAGGAATAAATTTAACCAAGTGGGGGAAAGATCTGTATATGGAAAACATGTAAGACTTTGATGAAAGAAACTGAAAAATACATTAATAAATGGGAAAATATACCATGTTCATGAATCAAAAAATTATTACTGTTAATATTTCCAGACCACCCAAAGTTAACTACAGATTTAATGCAATCCCTACTCAAAATCATTGTGGCATTTTTCACAGATGTAAGAAAAAAAATCCTAAAATGTGTATGGAATTATAAAAGACCCTGAACAACCACAGCAATCCTGAGAAAGAGCAAAGCTCGAGACAATACACTTCCTGACTTCAACTATACCACAAAGCCACATTAATCAAAACAGTGTGGTACTGGCATAAAAAACACACACATAAACTAAAGGAACAGCATAGAGAACCTCACACATGTGGTCAACTAATATTTAACAATTTCGCCATGAATATTCAATAGGGAAAAGATAATCTCTTCACTAAATGGTGTTGGAAAAATGGTGTTAGACCCTTCTATATCACACACAAAAATTTCTTTAAGTGGAATAAAGATTTAAAAAACATAAGGTCTGAAGCCATAAAACTCCTCAAAAAAACATAGGAGAAAAGCTCCTTGACATGGGTCGTGGCAATTACTTTTTGGATATGACACCAAAGCACAAGTAACAAAAGCAAAAATTAATACGTGGGACTATATCAAGCTAAAAAGCTCCAGCACAGCAAAACAAACCATCAACAAAATGAAAAGGTAACACATGGAATGGGAGAAAATATTTGTAAATCATATATCTGATAAGGGATTAATATCCAAAATATATAAAGAACTAATACAACTCCATAGTAAAAAAAAATCTAATATTTAAAATGGAAAAAGCAACTGAACAGACATTTTTCCAAATAAGACATATTTGGTCTTATAGATGGTGAACAAGTATATGAAAAGATGCTCAAATCGCTAATCATCAGTAAAGTACAAATTGAAACCGCAATGAGAGCCTAACATCTGTTACAAGTGCTATTGTCAAAAAGATAACAAGCATTGGTGAGGATGAAGGGGAGAGGAACCTGTTGTACTGTTGGGGGATTGTAAATTAATGCAGCCACTATAGAAAACAGTATGGAAATTCCTCAAAAATTAAAAATAGAACTACCGTATGATCCAGCAATTCCACTTATGGCTATAAACCCAAAGGAAATAAAAACAGGATCTTGAAAAGATATCTTCATTCTGATGTTCACTGAGCATTATTCACAACAGCAAAGGTACAGAAACAACTTCAGTGTCTGCCAATAAATGAATGTATAAAGAAGATACAGTATGTATATGTAATGGAATATTTTTCAGTCAATCAAAAAAAGAAAATCCTACCATTTGCAACATGGATGGACTCTGAGGGCATTGTGCTAAGTGAAATAAGTCAGACAAAGAAAGACAAATAATGTATGTTCTCACATGTCTGTGGAATCTTAAAAAGCTGAACTCAGAAACAGAAAGCAGAAAGGTAGTTATTATGGGCTGGAGTATTGGGGAAATGGGGAGATGTTGATCACAGGGTATAAACTTTCAGTTATAAGATGAGCAAGTTCTAATATACAGCATGGTGACTACAGTTAACATTATATTTTATTCTTGAAAACTGCTAAGAGAATAGATCTTAAAGATTCTCACCACAAGAAAGAAATAGTAATTATGTGAGTAGATGGAAGTGTTGGCTAACTCTATAGTGGTAATCATTTCATAATATATAAGTATATCTAATTAACATGTTATAGACCTTACACTTACACAATGTTATATCACAATTATATCTTTATAAAAAAAAATTGAACACAGATCATTATATCACTGCCCTGGAAAGACATTTCCCTTAGGAACCAAGGGAGTTTAGTGCAGGCACTTAGCTTTCTGGCATTCCCATGGGCTTCAGAGAAAGAGCTCAGAAAGCCCAGGGGAATTTACAGTTGATTTTGTAGCTTCATATTGGGTCCTCATGTCACCTCCAGGGGAGTGACTCAGTCTGGCACTTCACTATACAAGGACATTCTTCTCGCCTGGCTGTCAAGAGTTAAGGATCACATGTCCTCTCCCCACGCCCCTCTTCATCTCCTGTCATAGCCCCAAATAAACCTATTCCTCTAAATAGCGCTCCACTCGTCTTTCTGAATGCCTACCACTCCATCTTCTGTGCATCCCACTGTCCCCCTTCTCTGGCTCCCTGTGCCCAGGAGACACAGCACAGGGACCACACCTACAGCTCTCTTGCCTTCCAAGTTCCGGTTCTGCTAGCTCACAGGGTGCCCCAGGCTGCATTCATTCTTCTGCCAAAGGCACCAGCTCCTGAGTGACAGACCTCTCAATGGCCATCTTCTCCAGGTTCCACACTCTCCTGTGCTCCTGCAGCGCAGGTGGGAAGAGTTCCCCATAAACTTGAACCCTGGGGGAGGGCACTTCCTTCCAAGGTGGCACATTCACTTTGCTCACACCTTTATAAATCATCCCCCTTCTCAATTCCCATTGCTAGGAGCAGAGACAGGGATGGAGTCAAGGCCACTCAAGAAATGAAAAGGATATTAGAAGTCAGATTCACTTCACAGTAGTTGAAGGCAACCTCATGGGTTGGAGCAACATTTTTACTATAGAATGGGAGCAACTGAAACAAATCATTAGCAGAACTTCATAGCACAATTTTAGCAACTTTCCCTCCTTCTGGGTGCCCAGGCTGAAAAGAAGATAATTAACAGTAAAAAGCATGTTAAACTTTACTTTTAAAAGGTTACAAATATTACAAATAATAAATACCTAAAGGTATGATGAATTCTGTAAGCAAAATCCATTTTTCTCATCTGTAAAATTAATCATTATTATCCTTACATTTGAATGGTTTATCTAGTGCTTTTACATGTATTTTCTCATTTGGTGCACTCCTCACATGAACCTTAGAAAGTCGATAATATTACTCCCCTCTGTAATGTAAAGAATGAGGTTCTGGAAGTTCAGAGGATTTGCTCACAGACTCACATAAGTGGTGCATGCAGATATTCAGGGCTCTACCCACCGCATGAGCCTAGTTCAAGGAAAAAGAATACTGAAGGGCCAGGGTGGCAAATAGGTTTCCCATTAAGTCAGTTCCCATTGGTTGGTTGTGGTGGCCTAGGGTGCTGTGTTGATAGGATTCTGAGGCTGAGTCTGGACTACAGAGAAAAGAGTATCTTGACTAATTAGCAATATCTGGCAAGACATAGAATTGAGGAGTGGTAGCCTAGCTCCTACATATTTCTACCCGTGGCATAGGGTTTGAGGGCACGGGCTTCGGAGGCTCACAGACCTGTGTCAGGGCCTGACGCAACCCCTCCATTCAGCCTTTTGGGCCTTGGTTCCCTCATCTATGATCCAAAGACCATAATACTAACTGCCTCGTGGAGTTATTTCTTTTCTTTCCGGACCCAAGTTTATTTTCACATGAAAAGAAGTTGTCATTTTCATCCAGGAGGACAAACCATTCAGAGAAAACTATTAACAGTATTCACATCTAGATTGAACAATTCAATCAATAAAGTAGCAAAGTAGCAAAGGGAAAAGGCTGGGCTTAGACAAAGGAATCCTGGAGTCTGGCCCAGTTCTGCTTTTATAATTTGTTCTAAAGCTTCAGAGATGTCTGGGAAGAGTTCTCATTTCTAAAGTAAGCCCAGTGGAATGTACTGATCATTGAGTCTTTATTAGAGACAGGCTGGCATGAGTTGATGGCACTTGAAAATCGGCACGGAACCCACCAATATAATTTATCAGCCTTCCTTAAATGTGTGTCCTCTTTGTAGGTTGTGATGAGTTCTAGATGAGCTGTGTCATTATGAACAAGTTAATTTATTTTTCTAAATGATAGTTCCTTAGTCAATAAGATGAGATTATTGAAACAAAAATTTTTTAGAAGAGCAACTTTTGCAGTGAAGAAACTATTGTGGGAATTATTTTGTCAATTTCCCAACTTCCCTATGGTGTTATACCATAATAATGAAAATGATATTAATAACACAATAAAGGATTTAACAGCTGTTTGCAATGCTAATCTCCTTAGAATCAACTTATTTTTCCATTGCCTTCGATTCCCTGTCTTACTAAGCTTCTGTAATGCCTTCATTTTTCTTTATTTCTTTAAATTTTGGAAGCAACTTCATTTTCCATGCAGAGTGTGCTGTGTATATATTATGTGCGTGCTTTGTTCATGCACATTGAACAGAAAACCTCTTACACTGACATACACTCTCCTCATGCCTGAAATTCCATCTTTCTCCTAAAGTGGGACCTATTCTTTCTCTTGTGTTGTCTTTTTAGTTGCAAATGCTCCTGGGAGGGACAGCAGCTTAAGTCTCCAAACCCTGGTGCAGCTGAGTTAATTAAAGGTTTCCCAGAAGTTACAAGGGTGGTTTGACAGTACTAAGACCCTGAAGAGGGTGAAGGAGCCTCTGACAGGGACGCTGCTGAGTGTCACAGGATCTCAGAGAGCTGGTCTCATCCAAGAGTTAGAATACAGAATGACCTCTGCTTTCCCTCCTTTACCTTCCAAATCCCTTATCTTAAAGCACAATGTTTCAAATCTGTATCAACCATGTAAACCATCACGTTCACAGGAATTCATTGCTTAAAATTTGTTATTATATATACAATTAAAGTTTTTAAAAATCCTTATTGAAAGATAAAATCATTCTCACTTGGTCAGAGGCAGTGCGAGAACTCAGGTCTCTGGTTTTTGCTCCTGATCCATAATGTGCAGAGGGCATGTGTCTCTCACTCCCTCCCTAAATCTGTAAAGATACATTTCATAGTATCTGTGATCTGAGCTCTAACAATAAATGAATGAATATATATATATATATAAATTCATTATGTGTATATATACATATATAAAACATGTATCTCACAGCACACATATCTTGCTTAAGTGGCTCTTTCAGGAAAATTTATAACACTTTGCTTTACAAAGAAAGTTTAAAAAAGAGAAAAAAAATGAAATGAAACAGTGACTGTTCCCTAGTGCAATTACTGTGTCAAAAAAAAAAAAAACTCCCCTTGGGAAAGGAATTTGCTAGTATTGTGAAATAAATTAATATAGAAACCAGACTCCTGCGGTAACTTTTCTTTATCCCCAGGCAGTATCTTCCCACTACCGCTCTCAAAATTCACTTTTGGTGATACACATATGGGAGGTTGGAAATAGCTAGAAATTGTATGTTAGAATTTTAAACATATTCCCATTTCCAAAAATGTTAGCAGCTCCCCAAATTATCAGGGTGCACAGCCACTTAGAGATTGCCTGCCCCAGAAATCAATTGCTTGTCTTCCTCTCCTCAGGAAGAAGAAAACCTTTCTCTAACCATCCTTTCAACTTCCATAAATCAGAATTTCTGTCCCAGCACCTACCACTTGCCCAGAAAATTTGGAAGGACGAGGCCCGTTGCGCTGCAAGAAAAGTGCAGCAATGGCCAAGCTTAGTTAGTGCCACCCCAGAACCCACAACAGCCCTCGAAGCACAAGCCCGCTGTGATTCCCACCTGGGCATTCACTGCCCGGTTAATGCCATTGGCCTCACCCTCTGTTAACATCAAACGACTGGACACAATTCTCTTCGCCTTGGCCGTATTACGAATGAACTTATAATCAATCACTGAAATCCATGCCAGTTCAAATTCACTCCAAGCTAATCTTAAATCAACAATGTAAGAATAGTATATGCAAAATTGATTAGGGAAAGTCTTAACCAAACTACAGAGTAAAGCAGGGTCTTTAGGGAGAGGTTATTAAGGGGAAAAAAATCTGAACACAGAGTGCAAATAAATATTAGGCCTGGAACTGAAGAAAATGACTGAATGGTCTATGCTAACATGTATGGTCTGAGAGTGTGCCTGGCCTTTCTATGAAACGGGAGCCTTACTAATGAACTAGTTCAATGTCTTTACGTAGCTCTGTCACAGGCAGATATTTCTGTCCCCAAATGAAAAAAATTACAACAAAATTTATCAACAATTCACATTTACTGAGTTCTTACTTGGTGCCAAGGTTTAATTTAAGGGCTTAATATGTTTTTTACTTGTATAGTCCACACAGCCTGAAAGGTATCATTATTATATTCGTTTAGTGGGAGAAAAAACTAAAGCATAAGATCACAGATATCATCGCACAGAACAGAGAGCAGGCAATCCTTACATAACATAGAGGCCCTATGTCCTACCCTATAAGCATTGGCTACTAGAAGGATTTTACAGGTTCAATAATAATAAGTATCATTATCTACCGTTTATTATGCACCAACTGTTCCTTTGGGGTGGGTGTTTATGGTAGTATAGTGTATTTGCATTCTTTTCTTTTTTAGAATCATGCTGGCTCTTGCACCCATAAATGAAACAATGGTGGCAGGATAATGAACTTGTTAAGAGCAAAGCTGTGGAGTCAGATTCTCCCAGATCAAACAGCCCCATCAGAGATAGCTGTGTGACCTTGCACAAATTACCTGACCTCTCCCAGCCTCATCTATAAAATGAAGACAGCAATGGCACCTGCTGGATGGGTGGTTGTGAGAACGAAAGATCATCTAAGAAAAGTGGGCCCTGGTGCATAGTGAGAGTTAAATAAATGTTGTCATTATTTTCCTCTGTTGACAGAGGAAAAAATTTAAGAGTCAATAGGTAGGCAGCCAGTATGACTCCTCCACTAAAGATACGAATGGTCACGATGATCACATTACACCAGTCACCATTAAGACAATAAACTCTTCTTGTTTATGGTGTTGATTTATTTCAGTTTATTTGGGCACTTCGAGCAGCACATTTTTCTTTGACCCATTTCTGGTGTTTTCCATAAATTGCATGGATCAACGGAGACAAATTCAGTGGAGGGTGGGGAAGGGCCGCAGAAACAGAAAGGAATACAAAAAGCATCAAAAAATTCTAAGAAATGATCATTTCTTCTAAAAGGAATATTAAGGCATTTGATTCTTTTCTATTAATTCTTATCATAAATAACACATTCTCATTGTGCAGAATTAGAAAAAGGTACACAAAAATTTTAAAGACAAATGGAAGGAAAGAAACTTAGCTTCCATTACCTTACCACCGTTAATTTCTTGAGAATAGGTAGTCAGCCAATAAGCGCTGGCATGGCCACACCAATTGAGAATGAAAGGTGTCCATTCTGAGTGATTAGTGCCTGCTTTAACATTATTTTATTTTGAATATTACCCCTATGCAGGTTTCATCCTTATGCATTTATTTTTAATAATAATAGAAACATACCGAAAATCAGTTCATTCAGATTTTTAAATTGTTTTTATCACTTGTATAATGAACTTCTCCCATCATTAGACATTCTTTGAGGGCATCATTTTAAAATCATGTACTAATAGTGCAATAGAATAGCTACATTATGATTTATTCAACTATTCTATTATCCTTCAATATTCATGTAGTTTCTTTTTTTTGCTTTGATAAATATCTTTCCACATAAAACTTTGAGTAGCTAATGTTGTCATTTGAAGCACATATCCACTTCCACAGCAAAATAATATTTTAATTTTAGAACAAGCTATTACTTCTACAAACCACTGGACCATGTGGTATGTTTGTGGGGATTCTGCTACTAGGAATGAAATTCATATCAGCCTTACATATACAGTTAAATGTAAATGAATATAAAAGTATCCTATAAGTAGTAAATTGCTATACAACTGTATTATTTTTATTATTTATGGTATTATTAGTATTATCAACCACTGGTTATTCCAAACTCTCTGGATTTTGTCTTGACTTTTAGGCTTTTAACACTTCTAATTTCTTAGACTTATTCCTCACCTAAAGAACGTTATGACGCTATTTTTCTGCCTCCACATAAAGATATTGCATATACTGACCCCCCATTTGACGATTCAACCATTCCCAAACCCTAAATTTTAGCATAATAAGCACCTAGATGCATTTGATTAAACACCTGTCCAGGTAAGAACAAAAAGGGAAAGTAAAATGGACATGTATTTCTTGCTAACCTGCACACATTTTCATTCCTTCTGTACACTAATACCCTGAATTTCTGTCCTATTATCACACCTGTGGCTTGGGCAGGTTGGACCTCCCCTCTAGACATTGGGGTGGTCTCCCTGAGGGCTTCAGCCTTCAGCACATGCCATCCACAGCTACAGGGGGCATGCTCGGGTAAGCACGCAGCCTAATGTGAGCCCATGAGACCCAAGGTGTTTGCAGCGAAGTAACATTATTCTTTCTTCTAGAAGAAGGGCCACCAGAAGGGACCCTCATGTTTCCTCGGGATTTGTTGCTATAAACATCTGGAACTGCTGGCGTCATCTTGGTATCATGACAGAAACCTAGAGCCTCTAGAAACTATGATGTGGAATCTGAGGATGGAGTCAGCACTAGACAGGTCAAGCACGGACAGAAGGAAATTAGGTAAAATTTGTGGCTGAATGATGGCAGACTAAAGATAACCTGAAAACCCTCCAACAAAAAATATCTAAAAATGCTGGATACATATTATTTTCTTAATGCAAGTCCGAGCTCATACAGAGGAGGAAAAAAATGTGTGAGTGTATAAGTGTGTGTGTGTCTGTACAGAAAGAGAGAGGTCAAGTCAGAACTTAGCATGCTTATTCTCAATCCTACGAAATAAATGAAGCTAAAGATGGTAACATGGTAGAAAATAAGTGCACATCTCCAAAGGTAAACCACCTGGGAGTAATGATTCAGTCCACGATAGTAAAGTGAGTGACGACTTTATCTTTCTTTCTAAATGGTCAAGGAGAACACTTAGTAACAGGAAGGAATGACCGCCACAGCCAAGCAACCTGGAGATGGGCCTTGCAGAAGAAAAGAAGGTAGTTGTCAAGAATGGGAGGAAATAATTCCCAGACCTTTTATGAAGACATCTGTTTGGTTACATAATAATATAATTTTTAGTTTTCCAGCAAGAGTATTTTATGCTGAGTCTTATATTTATGCTGTAATCTTTGCCATATGTTAATGAGATTGACTGTACATGAGATAATCAATTATTTTCAGCAGCTTGTATCTTAAATGTTATGCTGGTCATCTAGATTATGAGCTTAAATACCAGCCTGGTGATGGATTAGCCTTTTAAGTTTTCTCTCTTAAAAAGAGCAATATTGGGAAATAGAAATATACCCCACATAGATTTTTCAATACTTAGTGCAAGTCAGTAGTGACACAATTGTAGCTGAGCTGGCATTTAAACACATAATCTGCTGATCATGAATTTCAAAGCAATTTGTCTTTTAAAAATTTGGAACACACAAAAATTCTATTAGCATCAATTATTTTAATAAATTCTATTAAAATTTATCTTTCTCAATTCTGATACATAGGTATTATGACCCACTCATTCTTTTAATCTCATATGCCCCCATTGGAAGTATCTGTTACTTCAACAAACCCAGACTATTTATTACATAGTCATGAGTATTACTCTGAAAGGTTTTGAACTACTTTCACCTTCACAGAAAATAATAATTTGTGCTTCACACTCATGTAAAGGACACCTCAAAGATGGGCTAAGGTAGCAAATCAGAATGGACTTCAACTCGTCTTAGCAATGACCTATACTCCTCCACTCCGCATTGGAACATCATATTGTTCTTAAATTAATCAAGTCTTCTTGCCTGATGGAGGTCCAAGAATAAAGACTAGGGCTGACTACTTCAGTCCAAACAGGATTTCTTCATACAGGGTCCTTGGCAGGGTTTCAGGAATTTTGTGAATACCCTGATTTTGGGTGCATTTGTGGTGGACATTTTTCTAGTGAAGCAAGTCTACAGTTTTTATCAGATTCTCAAAGGAAGTTATGATGATGACTGACAATGATGAGGATGGTGGAGGTGATGATGGTGGTGGAGATAATAATTTTGAACCTCTAGCCTAAGAAATGATATTTTGTCTGGACTTACTTCAGAGGGTGGGTGAACCAGTACACAGGAATTGATAATTATTGAAGTCATTTGATGAGTATGTGGAGGGTCATATTCTCCATAATAAAAAGTTTTTAAGAATAAAGAAATGTTACATGAGCCTGGGTTCACCTCTCTCCTGGACCTGTGAGGCCAGGTCATAAGCATTTGCATCCAGCGCCAATTGGTAGATCTTAAGTTAAGAGGAGAATGATTTTAGAAAGAACCACTAGTAAGGACATGATCAAAAGTATTTTGCAATAGTTCCAGCCTACCATGCATAGAAAAAGCTGGCTGTGGCCCAAAGGTGACTCACACACAAGTGATTCCAGGCATCCAAGTCCTTCTGCCCTGCTCAGTCAGGAAGCAGGCAGTCATGCAAGTCAAACTAAAACACCCTGGCACCAAAGCTGACCCAGATCCGGCCTTTCAGGTGATCCAGGATGCTCTAAAGCCAGGACCAAGCTGCGGGGGGAAGGCCCTCCAAGAAGACCTATAGTTACCCTATGGAATGTGGAGTTTGGGGGCACCACCAACACTAAAACCTCCATGGCAACTGGCCTGGGTGTGACCTTTGCTCTGGCCTACCTTTTGCACTGCTTCTTGTATTTGGCCTGCCAACCTTGTCCCCATCCACAACCTGCCCCTCTCTCTCTGCACTGGTTTCCTATCTGCAATCTTAACCCTTCCAGCTCATTTCTCTAATCAGTCCCCATCTGGACATTCATTTATTCACCCATATGAATGTGGCAAATAACTACAGCAAACAAGGCCCTGGCTAGAAGCTGTGCAAGTACCAAGGAAAAGTCACAATCTCTTGCCTCTAATAAGCCCATGGTCCAGGCCCTGGATACCTGAACATTCAGATTTAAGACCATAAGATCAAACCCTAGAAGAGCTCATGGCTCCTGAAAACATTATTATAACATCTACCTTAAATCCAAGGCTCTTCCCAGTGTGAAGAGATTCTAGTACCTCTGAATTATACCCCTGGTTTAAGTCACATTCAAAAATCAACATTCCCCTGCTGCCTGAGAACCAGGCAATGTCTTCATGAAGAACCACTTCATGCTTCTAAAATTTACCATTTGCCAAAGAATCCACAGGCCTAAACGTCGTTACTCCAGAGGAATTTAAACTGTCAGGATGCTCAGACCCCACTGGGTTTTACATCTATCATGATTAACTTTGGGATAACTGTGTATTTTTTAACATCCACAGAATGGCCCTCCCTGTACCTCATACCCTATGTGTCTCATTTAATCCTCCTGACAACTCCAAGAAATACTCACTACTCCTTTTTTTACCGATGAGAAACTGAAACTTGGAGAATTTCACAAGGGTACCTAGCAAAGCTAAAATAAGGTTCCTGATAGTTGTTCTATGTGTCTTACAGATACTTTGTGAAAATTATCTTTTTCTATAAAGATCTCTTAAGATGCCCAGATGAACACTGAACATCACCTAAAGCACCTGCTATAAGCCACCTGCCCACTGAGCATTAATTCCCTGTGACAGTCAGCAAAAAGTTAGAGAAGATATCAGGAAACAGTTTTAAGAATTCATTTATTCATTCAACATTTACTGAGCATGTACTATGTGTCCGGTGCTTCCTTGGGAGGCTCAGTGGAAACATGATGTTTACCACCTATGCGTGGAAAGGAGATAGCAGAGCACATCAAAACACTGTAACTCCTACAGAATAACTGGATTGCAAGCCACATCTGTCTTCCACATCCTGTGCCTCTTCTTTCTGTGGCTTTTCCATCTTTTTTTCAAATACGTAAAGCTCTCCTGCTTTTCCCTCCCCCGAATCAAAATTTGCTTTAAGGAAAGATCTCCATCAATCATTTACACTTCAGCAAGAATTTCATTGTCTGAAAGGGCATCTCCCAGGGCTTTTAAAACCCTAATTTCCAATGGGAAAAAAATTAATTGGTTCCATATTAAAGAAGTTCCAGACACTGGCAAGCATTATAACTGCAATTGTAACTAAGAAATAGCCAAAATGCTTTCCCAGAATCATATTTGATCCCTGCAGGGATTTGGAGGAAAGCATATTTGAGAAAAAACAATTATCAACTTTATTATCTTCCCTCTCCTTTGTTATGTCTTCTCCATCTATTGGAAGAAGCTGCCTTTTTGCTTTTCTGAGATACCAGGCATGATCTTGACAAATAAACATTTCCAGAATTTCACCTGCTCTAAATTCCTAGCATAGTCATTCTCTCTGAGGAGACAGAATCCCTAAAAGAGTAGATCAAACTCCCCAGGTGGAACATGGAAACAATATGTAGTTTGAAAAAACATACTCAATATTATGTTTTTATACTCAAAAAATGAAAACATAACCATTATTTTCATAGCATGGAAATTAAAGTTCAGAAACATTTGTCTTGGCTGGTAAGGATACACAGAAGACATTAATTTTCAATGGGATGGTGGAGGTGAAGGGCAGTAGTAAGAAAGGTATCATGATCCTGGCAGTGAAGGAAGGGAATCTGAGGCATATCAAAATAAAGTATAGGCTTTAAAACATAGAAAAACACTGGCCTATTCCATGGTCAATTTACAGGCTAAGTAAGTAAATAAACGCGCCTAATTTCTACCATCCTCTCAGCAATTTTATACATGTTTTACTACTACCAGATCCCTTCAATTAAACCTCTGCATCTCCAGAGGACCCAGCCACAGGGGTCCTAACCACGGCTTAAGCCTGTACAATTATTTAAGGTCGCCTGGTGCATTTCAGCTTCTGTGGCAACCATTACCGCACACAAGGCAGGCAGGCGGACTGCTGTGCCTGAGCCCAAGGCCCACAGCCAGTGCAGCCCGTGCAGGCGCTGCGCCACGTCAGACCTGAAGGGCTGACTTGAATCTTTATGACCCAGGTGTCTTGGAGTTGCGCCAACACTATACTAATTCAGTTCCCTCCACAGTAAGGCAGCTTCCAGTTTATAAAGTTTTATAGCAATTTAGGTGCCTTCGCTAAGCAGTGCCTGCTTTAATGCCATCTCCCTGGGCCCTGATCAAGCACCTCCACCAGCGACCCAACTACATACTCTGCAGGAGTAGGGACGGTACCCAGGGACCCTGTGGGATTTGCCACAAGAAGCTGTCTTCCTCCTGCCCCAGAACTTCTGAATAACACCAGAAGAGCCAGATTCTGCTCAAACAGGTGTGAACAGCTGAGAGTTCATCGGGAAACACAACCTGGGGGTCATGCCCTCTGTTTTGTTTTATTTTCTGGACACCTGAGGGCAGGGAGAGCTAAAAAATGGATGGGGTCTGCAAACAGCCAGGCTGGCTGGTGAGCCCTTGCCCAGGAGGGGACTGACCCCTTGGAGGGTAGAGATGCTGCTCCACAGCCAGCTGCACAGTCCTCCTGTGACAGGAGCAGGACTTGGGGACTCAACAACCAGGCCTTCCAGTATGAAGAGAGAGGAAATAAACTTTCCTTCTCCTTATTTCACAAAACATTCACTTCTTAAACTCAAATGTGCATGTGAAGTAACTGGGGATCTTCTTAAAATGCAGATTCTTACTTAGAAGGCCAGCAGGGCCCCAAATGACATTTCTAACATGCTTCTAGGGGAGGCTGATGTGGCTGGTCACCAGACCTGGAGACGCAAGTCAGTATCACACACCCAATTATTCAGACAGGTCACCCCCAGGGGGCAGGAGTGGGGAGCAGGGCAGGTAGGAGGAGGAAAGTAGAAACATCCTTGATATTTCATGTACTTGTGTATGACTCAGTTGTTTCCTTTGTGTCCTAGCTTTGTAATTAAAAGAAAAAGTCAAATCATAATCTGGTTTTTTTTACCAAAAAAGGAAAAAGGACCTGCTCTGAGTTTTTTTTTTACATCATGATCAGTATTTGCTCACACCCTCTGCCTGAGGATATGGCTCAGGAATTCTGGGATGTTGAACCTGCCACTCACACATGTGGGGAACAGGAGGCTCCTTGTGAACAGGAGAACAGCTGATCACTGTGCTGGTCCAATCTCGATTTGATCTGTGCTTCTCAAACCAAGGAAAATGAGTGGTCACACGTCAAAAGGGCCCAAGGCCACAGCATAACCTTGGTGCATCTGCCTGGATATGAGTAGATTCGGCAGTTGGGTTAGAAGGGGTGGGGGGAACGGTTAACATGCATAACTTAACTGGAAAATAATTTAAAATTTTAAAACATAATTTATATAAAAACAAACAAGGATATTTTATGTAGCAGAAATCAGACATTAAATACATTTTTCAGATAAAAAAGGTACTTGAAAGAAAATTTCTCTTTGCCCTGCAGATAGCAGCCTCACCTATGATGGAGGGGCATTTCGGTAGAAAAACTAGAAAAGTTGTGTCCATGAACCACAATGGGGCCCTCAACTATCTCTGGAGATGAGGATAGGGAGACTCCCTAGCAACAGGATCATTTCCCAAAACTACAAAACCCCTTCAGTCATCGACGGAGAGCTTAATTGTCCTATCCCACCTCTATGTCATCCCTTAGCTCTACAATCTTAAGTTTTCAAGTGAAATAAACATTAACATCATTAGTCCCACAAATACAACATGTGCACAACTAACTCATTTCAAAAACTCCTGGGCTCTACACTGCCCCATCCAGCCTTATTCCTCTTCCCACGTTACATTTATCTCCAAGTATCTAGAGAGAAACTGAGTGCGTAGCCGGCCTTTTCTCTCCTTTCCCCACAAGAGTCAGTCTCTAATTCCTGTCATCTCTGAGGCCGCCAACCATCTCCAGAGGCCATTCCCTCTCCACCTTGGCTCAGCTCCCATCTCCTCTCACCTGGGCTACGGCCACAGCCTCCACACTCCAAAACTCCCTCTTTTGGGCTTTTCCCATCTCAATATTCCCTCCACACACTGGCTGCTAGAAGGATCTCCCCAAAGCGCAAACCCAAACATGCCTTTCCTGCTTCAGAGCTTTAACTGACTCCCATCCCTTGTCCCCATCCTTCTCTCTGGGTCAGATCCAAAATTCCAAACTGGGCTTTTTAAAGACCCTTTATAATGTGGTCACCAAACTGTGGTTCCAAACCCCTTTCCACAGGTTTCTTCTCCATGACTTGCTCTGACCACCACACCCATGTTTCAGGGCCACTGCTTTGCCCAGGGTATTCCTTCTGCCTAGAATGATTCTTACACCTTCTCCATCTAACGAAATCCCCTTCCTCCAAAGCCCAACTGAAATGTTACGTTATTTATGAAACACTCTCAGGCCTCATGCTGATTGATCTTTCTCCTTTCTGGCTCCCACAGTACACCTTGTGCCTGTCTCTAGGATTGCCCTTTGCCACAGCAGCATGGCTATCTGCTTACGAGCTCTTTACAAGCAAGAGTCAAGTGGCATGCATCTTTGCAGCACCCCCAGTCTCACCCACACCACCACTGAATGATTGGATGAACTAATGAAAGGTTGTTTTCTGTGTAGCTTTCTCTTTAATCCTATGCTTTCTGACCCACGTAGAAGCCTACTGACCCTACTTGAGGGAAAACAGGAGCAAAGGACAACTAGCCACTTCTCTCCAATTGAAAATTCTCCCCTTAGCCCAGGGGAGGGCCATGAACCAAAATCTGACATGAAGACCTGGGTCCTGCTTTCCTGGGGCTAGTATATCAGTCCAATTTATGACACTGCTAATTTCCAGCAGTGGGATTGGAAGAGAAGGAGCAGATACATTTCTGGGCAAAAATTCAAGACAGAAAAATTGGTTGTCTCTAACATTCCTAAAATCAAGTTTTTGTAATTTCAAAATGCTGTGAATGAATTCCCAGGCTGTGAAAATATAAAAGTACCTTAAGTCCAAGTGAATGTGATTAGAAACTTCTGTGCTAGTACACATGAGTCCTCTGATACTTATGTTAACACAATCCAGTGCTGTCATGAATTGGAATATGAATGTTTCTGATGTAAACCATGTCCTCCTAACCAAAATGTAAGCTCCCTGTGAGTATACACTGTTTCTACCTACACTAAGAAAACTTTCTGGGCCTAATGCTGTCCTTTTAGTATAGGAGGATTGCAACAAATAACTATTTAATGATCAAGGGTTGGCTGTATACTTGTGTCTATATATACTAGGTAATTTTTTCCCTTACACTTAGCCTACAGCTTTCACTTAAAAATAGAAAGAGATGGGACCAATCATGTTTTACAAACAAAACAAGCATATAGGCCTGTGCTGATATCTAATGGGTTTTTGCTATTGGTGCTGCCAGAGGCAGGGGAATAGATTAGTTAATTCCTCCAGGGGTCTTCCAGCCCTGTGGTTTCACCCCACATTTTCCTCCTGAGAGAGTCTATGCAGTCAACTATATAACCCTATGCTGAACCGTCACTGTGGATTGGATTTGGCATCTAGAAACCACACTGGTGAATCTTAAGTACATTAATATGGATAATTTAAACCTTAAAATAACTTTACGTAATGTGTTTCTTGCCTGAGGGGGTCTTTTGGCTGGAGTATAGTACAATCAGGCTTGAGTTTGCAACTTCAAAAGTAAAACAGAATATAAAAAGTATAAAATTTTATGTAGCTTTTTCTTTTACAAGCTCATGTTTATTGAAAGAGCTGGTGGTTTAAGTCAAGGGAAAACGGGATTGTGAAAGAGACATTGTGAGGTTGCTTGTGTTCTCTGTGGGTCCTTCCTTACTAAATTGGTGTGGTTTCAAAGTCAAAGGCTAAGTATTCCGAGTACTCTCACCTGAGATGGGCAGCCTGGGGGGCCCGTGATAATTCTCACTGAATCTTTAGCAATCAGCAGATAAAATTTGGATGATGACATCTAGCGAATGAATAGAGCAGGGAAAAAATATGTAACTTGACTGCCCTATCCCTAACTGACAAACAAGAAGATGAAAACATGAACTGGGCTTGAAGACCTAGTTCAATAATTACTTCCACACTGCTTGTCATCTTTTAAAGAATATGTCTGCATTATCTTCTAAAACAAGAGTCCAGATTTTTTTTAAAAGTTCTTATACAGATTGCTCTTTACGTGTGCCTAGAAATGTCTTTAGAAGTATGGAACTTGCTGGAGAAGCTTCACATCCAGGAGGCCTCCCTCCTCCCAAAAGATGTCTGTGGGTGGTCAGCACCTGTTGAAATCAGGACAGCACTGTCCTTCCATTACCTGGCTACCAAATCCAGAAGTCTGTAGCAGAAAAGTATTGAGCAACATATTATATTTTCATTTTTCAGTTCATTTCATAGTTATCAGAGAAATCAAACAGCATGAGAAGCTCATGAAAGTCTTTTTGAAATACGACAAAGTTGGCTGAAGAGCAATGTTTGAAAATACAGGCTCCAGAGTCGGACCACAGTGACCTAAATCAAAAGGTCACCATTTAGAGAGGGGGGTAGCTTCAGTGTCCTTGTTTGTCAAATGAGATCATAATAATATCAGCTTTGTACGGTGCTTGAGAGAATTAAATGGGAGAATGTAATCAGTGCTTGGATATAGTAAGCTCTCCCCATGTATTTGCTATGAGTATTTTAAATATGTGAGCTGTGGTTCCAGAAGCCTAGCCAACAAAGAAAGTAGTTTATGATCTAAACTACTAGTGAATTTACAACTTATTCAACATAAGCCTCATTAAAGAAGTGTCAAATGACATGAATATTGCCGCATCTACAATTCAAATATTTTGATAATAAATTGTTTCTTTCTTTTAAAAAAAACTATGATTACATAGTGATTTTATCTATATACACAATCACTGTGAGAAGGGCCCAAGGCCTCCCTGGGAAGGCTTCTAGCCCACTTTGTGGGACTGGGTGGTCAGGTTTACATCACGGAAATGACACCACAGTGAACAGGCAACAGACTGAAAGGTAGGGACCGAATCTGCTGTCAAATAGCACGAGACCATGATCGAGTCGCTTCACCTTCCTCGCCTTTAAAAGGAAAAGACTTATCTGCTTATCTGCGGAGTACTCCCTCCTTGAGTGTACACTTTGCTTTATTAAATTACTCTTCGCTTGTAAAAAATGAAATAAAAGGAAAAGACTCAACAAGATGGCTCTATTGTCCCCATTATCTCTCAACTTTTATACTCCTACCCACTAACAACAAAATATTTGCTGTTCTAAATAACTGCATGTCCTATTTACTTGACAGGTAAGATGAATATTACATATGTTCATCATCGGTGGCTTGGTCTTAGAGTCAGAACTACCGTGTGCATGAGGCGCTCTCGATTTGATGACTCAGATGGCACTTCGGGATCTGGCAGGGCCACAGGTTTGTTATGAGTGACTCCAACGATGACACCTGACTAAGTGAGCTCTGCTGTTGGGGGTAAGGAGCTCTACAGAAGTCTAAGCTTGCTGCCTTTATGTGTTAGTTTTTAAAAAGTTCAATAAGACTACCTGTGAAAGGATGTGTGAAATGAAAATGCTTCACTACACTAAGAGTCAGGTTGTCCCATAGAGATTAGGGTTCTGATCCTACCTAGTTGCATATCCTCAGACAAGCTAGATAAACCACTCTGAATCTCTTTTTCCTACATATATAAAAAGGGAAAGTTGTATCTGACCTCCCCATCTCACAGGGTTGATGTGAGGATCAACAGAAACAAGACAATGTGAAAACACACTGAAAAATAACATCTACCATACAAATGCCATCAACTGTTATTCTGCTCTGCCAAAGAAATGGGATGATCAGTTTATGCAAGTGGGATAGATTCAACATGCCATTTTTGTGATGTGAAAGAGGCCTGTCAAATGGATGGATTGTCAGAATTTTCCATCCGGATGCTTGCTGCCCTACCAATACAGCTTTGGTCAACTTGAAAGCATCCCTTATGCTTTGTACTCTCCTTATCAATTAAGCTCTCATTTAGATACTTAGGTTTTAATCATACATCAAACCTTGGCCCAATGTGCAGCAAAAACTAGGGAGACAGAGAGAGTGCAGATGATCCATCTTTAAAACCCACATGCTTAACATCCAGAATAAATGAAAAGCTAGCTAAGCATTCTCAACCAGTTATCAGACAGGAACAGTTACATGCATGTGAGTATATGTTTGGAAGATTCTACATCATGATGTAACAGAGGATGTCATTCATGTCACTGCAAGCTTACTGTAACCACAACAGAGTCTCCTCTTTCTGGCCAGCCTGTTGCTCCAACTTTATTACATGAATACTTCGCTTTCTTGATTTTCCTCTAGAAGTGAGAAACAATGTTTTGAGAGCATTTCACACCTTCAGTAGAAAGAGGGCAACAAGAAAATGTGTCAAGGGGTTTTTCTCTAGTCCAGAAAATCACAATAAAATTATAACACCAAACACCACTGAGGCAGCGGCAGCAATGAAAAAAAGTCAATTGCATCTGACTAGTCATCTTCTGGAATCCACAAGAGTTTTTCCTTTTAGAAACATAAGTTCCTTTTTCTTTCTTCTTAAGTTCACATCTGATTTTTGTGATCATTGTTAAATTTAACTGGTTTCATTCAATTGGCTGGCTATATTTTGACAGCTCAAAGTACCAAGTTATTTAATGAACTATTTTCAATTAGCACAATTGCTGCTAACCTGGTATAAATTAAATCTTCTCAGACTGTAGAAAAGGAGAGAAAGGAGGCCAATGGGACTGAGATTTCTGTAGCATATCTCATTCTGTCAGAAGTTTCCAGTTCAGGTCAGACCCATAAAATAATGCATTTTTTTGTGTGTGTGGTTAAGTGTTAACTGGCAGCCAGGTGCTAAGAGAGAGCTGAATCAGCCCAGAGGAGGGGGTGGAAGGAAAAAGAGTGTGGTTTATAGGCTGAAGTAAGTAAAAGGAAACAGAACCTGGCGAGAGTTATACATCGCTCAAGGCGAGCACAGGTGGATGGAACTGCAGGCCAGGTCAGAAAAAGAGAAAGATTTATGTTCTGTGCAAACAAAAGGGCAGAAGAAAAATCACCAATCCGGATGGGCAGCACTGAAGTGAAGGAAACAGCTGTTCATACAGTGAGGGAATGGTCAGGTAGGACAGGCTGCAAATAGCAATCAGAAGGCCATCTGCTGACCTGGGACGGCGTGCCCTCGAGGCATGGGACAAACCCTGTCCTCCAGGAGGCCATGCAGAGGGGCCAGTACCAGCCAGGCAAGTAAACAATGCCAGGATGCGGCATTAAAGTTACATGAACCTCGTATAAGAAGTTGCCCAGCAAGTTTACTTTTGAATGTGAAGTCGAGTGGAAACACAGTGTTTTCTAATTTGAGAACTTGGCAAACCCATTCCACTGGGCCTCTCTGTGGAGGAAGAATGCAGAGAGGTGGTTCATCAAATGTCAGTGCGCATTACCCATCACCTTATCTGGAGGCTGCTGCCCAACCCCTCCTGGCAGCAGGTGGGGTGGCCATCAGACTTGCACTTGGGGCAGCTGGCTTGGGGATGTTGCTGTAGGACTCCAAGAACTTGCAACCCACGTGAGGAGAGTGGGTGGGAGGTGGTCTTTAACCATGGAATGCAGCCCACTGGGCAAGAGGATGCGCATTAAACCAGAAGGGGCACTGCGAGGAAGGGGGGAAGCAAAGCAGAACTGGCAATGACCTTGCATTAATGGGCAGCATACCCCACTGAAATAAAGGCCCACAGGAGTGGGGCTTTGCTCTAAGGAAGCCTGCAGTAGCTCGGTCCTACCAATACTAATGAGCATCATTACATCCCTTGTACAAATGAGCCAAATTTCAGACAAAAGACGGGAGACAGAAAAGATTTATGTCATAACACAAAATACAAAATGTATGACCAAATGTCACAGAACCAATTGATAATTTGTAGGACAGCAAAGGCCATCAGAAGAAAGCCCTGACTGTCTAAAGTACTAAGATTAATAAGATTAATAGCAGTGAGCGGGTATTGTGACATTATTAGTAGTGACCAAAATACAAAGTTGAAGTCAAATCCTTGCCTACCCTCCTTTCTCTATATCTGTCCTCATAATTTATACACACACACATAAACATATACATACATGTGAAAAAAAGAAAAAGTCAAAGGAGTAATTTATTGAATTCTTATGATATGCCAGGATTCTTCTATATTCTTTATAGGTTTTAACTCATGTAATCCTCACAATGTGCCTATGAGATAGACAGTATTTCTCTCCCCATTTTTCCAATGAGGAAAATGAAGCAGAGAGCAATCATGCAAGATGATGCAGTCGGTAAGTGAGCTGAGACTTGAACCCTGGGTCCCCAGTTCTAGTTCTGGGTCCCCAACAAGCATCTTCAACTACTGTACTCTTTCTTCATTTGAGATACTGAAATCTCAGACTAGGAACTTTGGAGATGAGGTTAATTTTCCATTTTGAGTTTCTCACAGCCCAGGCTGTCATCTTGCTCTCCCTATTCCACTTCTCATGCCTGCTGCTATCTGAGATGTCAACCCCTCATCTCTGTCCATTCAGATGCTTTTTTTTCTTCATTCCCCAGCTCAAGACTCCAGAGGCTAGCTAGTTGCATGCCAAACCATTTCCTCCTCTTCCTCAGCCCACAGACTACATTTCCCAGCTTCTCTGGCATTGAGGGGTGGCCATGTGACTATAGTCTAGTCCAAGGGAATGTGAATGGAAGTGACATGTGCCACTTCCAGGCATGGCTTGTGAAACCCTGCACATGGAATCCTCCTTCTAGTTTAGTGCAGATAAGCATGGAGACGTGGGAAGCCACATGTTAAAGACAGTAAAGCTATATGACAGAAGGGGTCCTGATCTCTGATCCCTACTTAGAGGAGGGCCACCCACTAATCAAGAAATCTCATGTGGGTCTTTATGTAAGTTAGAAATAGACTTCCATCCCTCATATCTGAGTCATTGTAAGTTTATTACACTGGGAGTTTATTATAAGCAAACTATCTAATATGAACTTTTACAAATCTACCTCGACACTACGTTCTGTGTTTACAAGTTACTTCCTGACCTTAAAGAATTCACAAAGAAGGAAAAGAGCTGGATACAAAACATAAATGGAATATGAAAATTATGCAATAAAAGAATGTCCAGTATTTCATGGCAACACAGTTGAAAGCACAGTCAGGAAAAGCTGTTAAAAATACAGTAACCATTGAGTAATTGGAATTTTGGTCTCTCTGATGAGCCCCTAGCAGTGATTCCATCCTAGCCCTGGATTCCCCACCACCACGACTGTATCTTGCTGATTTGCACTTCACTTAACGTTATATAGTGAAGACTGTATTAGGAAGTCAGTCACGGTGCCTACCATGCTCACTGTCCCTGTTCAAGAGGCGTGGTCCTTTAGCTACACTAAGGTTGACTATAGTCTTCTGGGGAGGTCTGATATCATACTCTGCCCAGTGGTAATTAACTAGGCCATTCAGATCCTCCCACAGTGGAAGATGAATGGGGGAAACCCTGAAGAAATTAGCCTACTGGAGCAAGATGAAAAAGAAGGCAGGCAGAGAGGACCAGAGACACAGGCTGTGCCACAGCCTCGCAGTGCAGATCCTGCCACTTAGGGGCATATGGGTCAGTTTGTTCATGGCAAGCAGCAGACAGACTCTGGCAGACTGAAGCAGAAAATGGATTTGTTAAAAGGATAACAGGAAGCTCACAGGAGCCCTCTGTCTTAATTAACTAGAGCCGCTGTTTAACAAAACAACATAGACTGGGTGGCTTAAACTCCAAGCATTTATTTCTCACGGTCCTAGACTGGGAAGTCCATGATCAAGGTGCCAGCAGACTTGGCTCCCAGCAGGGTCCCTATCCTGTCTTGCAGACAGGGCCTTCTTGCTGTGCCCTTACATGGCAAAGAGACAGAGACAGAGAGAGAGAGGGCCCGCTCTTGTGTCTTTCTCTTCTTAAAAGGGCACAAATGCTATCAGAGGGGCCTCACCCTCATGACCTCATCCAAACCTATTCTCCTCCCAGAGGCCTACCTCCAAATACTGTCACATTGGAGGTAATTCACATGTCACATGGATTAGGCGGTCAGAACCCAGACATTCAGTCCAAAACACCCTGGAAAAGAAAGCTAGGCTTGGGGGCTCTGCTGCTACAAACCTCAGCCAGAAATCACTCTGTAGCTCTGTCGCACAATCAATCCTCTGCCCTCAACCACTGGACGAAGGAGCTTATTCCATTAGCACCACTGAGCCAGACACTGCTCTGTTCACCCTCTGTGGCACTTATCACCTCCCACCTGCCGCCATGATAATTTCTGACCACATTCGATCCCCCTACGGGGACTGTGGGTCTGTCTCTCTATGCCTCTCAGGGCCTCATCAGGAATTCTGAGCACAGTGGTTAAGTGAACCCATCAATAGCTGAAGAATAAAAAACATGTTTGGCTGCCTAAAGTAATAAAGCTGCAATAACAGTAGCTTCATTGTACTAGGTATTTACTAAGTGCCAATAACTTAAATGATTTATGTGCACTCTCTCATTTAATCTTTACAATAACCTTAAAAGGAAGGCATTATTATGATGATCTCCATTTTACAGAGGCAGAACTGTGGACTTAAGAGGGGCTAACCTGCCCAGTTTCACTCACCAAGTGAATTGTAGCAACAGGATTCAAGTTGTTGATTATGTCTCCAAAAGCTCATGATCACTGCCCTATTAGATCATCTACGATAAGTCCCACCCCCTGCCACATGCCCCTTTTACATGCCACCAAGATAAGAAAAAAATTCACATAGTCCATTTCCTCTCATACTCACTCTTTCTCCCCACCTCCAAAAAAGTTAATAATGGAGAGACACATGACTATATCTACCACAGATTACTGTGTCAGTCCATTCAGCTAATTTCAAAAAAGACGATGCTAATTATTGGAGATAATGAAAACTTGCTATTCAACCACAGCCCAAGGGGAACAGTCCAATTGATTAACAGGGATTTCAACCCACGCATTCAATTTCTCTTTCTCATTTCATAGTGGATGGGAAAAATTGGTTTGTAGATGGAGATTTTTGGGGAGCTAAGTGTCTAAGACACTGAAAGGAGCCGCCTCATTAAGTCCTCGGCCTGGCTAGGCAGGCTCTCGAAACCAGAGGCAAAGCCAACGGCAGGTAAACTCACTACAGGAATTATTTAATGAAAGTTTGCATTTTATCAGAGCATTCTTCCTGAATCTGAGAATTTTTGTGTGTGTGTGTGTTTTCTTTCTTTTTTAACCATTCATTAGTGTTTAAAAAATGCAGCATTGAAGCAGTGAAAAATAAATCTAAGATTTGCAGAACAGTAAGAAGTTAATCATGGCAGCAAACTAAACCCCAGAGACAATTTTAGTCTCAAAGTTAAAATTTGGTGTATCTGACTCCAAGTAAACTGACCTTTTACAGAATACTCTTAACATAATGCATAATAGTCATGTACCCCAAAAGAAGCTCCTGGGTTATTGGTCCAGAGCCCACAACCAGCAGGAAGATCAGAGTGTACGTTGAATGAAATTACCCATTCTAAAGGTCCTCAGCTATCTTGAATATTTTATTTAAAACTTTTTTGTGGTGGAGACCAACTGGGACTTCTTTCTCCTAGGAGCAAGCTGTCAACCATAGTAGAATTGAAAACCAGACAGAGTCAAGCTTAATTAGATCTATCTACCTCCAACCTCACATTTCCAGTATATTCTTTCCTGACCATGAAACTAGATAATAATAATACAATGGGATTCCTTTCCCCAAATCTTTCAAAAAAGAAAAGCATGATTGAGCACAGGTGGATAAAGAAATGTTAAATACAGCAACAAATTTCAAGACTCTAGACAAAATATTGGCTGAATGCTTTCAATAATGTAATCACAATAATGTAATGAGAAAACTCAAAGAGGTGCTTCAAGGGTAGTGCTTGGCAAAGAACAGGTTGCATTTCAGGTCCATGAGTAAAATAGTTGCTGAGTTTCTGCTTTACGGCCAGCACTTTGCTGGGAAAAAAAGGAGAGGTGACCATACTGTCTGGATTTTATGAGAAAACCTCAATGTCAGATACCCTCTTCCCTCATTCCTGCACATCCACATGTTTTCATTAAAGCACAGGTCCCAACCCTGGGTTCAGAAAATATAATTGCCAAAAGGATAGTAGATCTAACTCACTGTTCATGAGGAGCTTGTAGTTTAGTTACTTGTAGTTAAGGAGCAAAATTAAGGGCTCTGAGCACGGATGGCAGAGTTAGGAAATCACCATTCCTCACACCAAGCCCATTTGTACAGATTGCTGTTTTCTATTGGGCAGCTTTGAATTGTTCTCAGTCCTTAAGTATGGCTAACCTCCCTTTTTTCTAATGTGGCAAACTGCAAGAATTCATACAATGCTTCCCTTTGCTCATTATTTTAAGGTGACTTTCTATTAACAGTGTTATTTGTGATGTAGCCTCACTTTGAAGACATCCCTTCAGTTTGTCCACCCTTTGCAATAATTTTCAGTGTTGCATTTCAGAAATAATTTAATGTAAGTCTGATTTCCTTTGAAAAATGTGTGCGTGTCCAATTTTCTCCCAGTTTCACAATACACAACACATCTGTTACTTCAATGGTAACAGATGTTACACTGAAATTGTAATAACTTGTGAGTTAACTGTATTCAAAACTTTATAGTTACACACGTTCCAATAACTTAATCCTATGCCATTATCTCTTCAAATTGAGTTAGCCCTGCACAAGTTGGAGAAAATCAAATATTCATTGTTTGCTTTGTGTATATATACAAAAATCACATCATGATGTATCTCTCTCGGTATTAATCCTGTCTTCTCTGAGAAGATGGGGTAAAAATCATAACAGGATCAACAATCCCTCCTCTCTTAACTCATGAAGATAAATTTCATAGCCAATTCAGGATTATTATGCATGCATCTGCGTGCAAGCTTTTTCTATGGATTTGTAGGTGCCCTATAAATCCGATGTGCACTTCTAGCCATTTACCATTTAAATAAATGACCTTTCCTCTTATCTCATGGGCATAAGCCTACCTCCATTTGGCCATTCTATCTCTTTTTAGGGAAGCTTCTCTCTTCTCCCAAAGCAAACCACCTTTCTTTTCTCTCAAGCGTCTCTCTTGTTTTTTGTGCTTTTTTCCCCCAAATCCAGAGATAAACTTGAGCTGAAATGTGTGGGTTACAATGAAACTCCCACCAGTAGACAGAAGGCCAGTAAAGTGCTACGGGGAGAGTAGAGGGGAGCATATTAAAGTCGGGACATGGTCTCCTACTTCTAGTACTTTCCTTCCTGGTACAGAGCAGAAGACTTGCACTGCAACAGTGAGTAAAACTACTTCCAGCAACTCTGTTTCTGAGCACATGCTAAGGGGGTCCAGGAAGGGCAAGGTGCAGAGGACTAGGGGACCAGGAGGGTTTCATAGAGGAACCCAGCCTTGAACTGGACCTTGGGGAATGTGTGGGATTATGGAAGACCTAAATGCAGGCAGAGGGCACTGCCAATAATGCCAACGATCGGGGCTTGGAAAGACTGTGGGTGAGGGAGTGAGGTGGGGGTATAAGCAGAGAGAACTATGGCCTCCCTTTTGGCTGATCCATCCCAAGCTGATGACCATGGTCTTTTCAATTTCCAGTCTTTTCCTTTCACTTCCCTCTGAATAAAGTGTAAGGTAACAGTGGTCTTTTCATCTATATGCTTCACTAAACACACAGCCCCAAAAGTCACCAGAGGAACTTTCCAAGGGAAGAGCTTAAGTTACCTACTCTCTTTTTTTTTTTTGTTTTTCCCAATTTTTGTTTTGGCCCATGGGCTCTACTGACTTCAGAAAATTAATTCCTTTATGGTTGACTCACCATATCTACCATGCATCTTCTAGGGACTTCCCCACCAATTCCAGACCAGGGAGGGCTCGAACAGTGCAAACTGGCATCTAGCCTCCAATGAGTGTCACTATGTAAGAGCTGCTTGAGGTGGGAACAGAAAAATAACTAAGTCAAAAATTAAAGGCTTTGGTCTCTTCTCTGCCTGGGTTAAAAATCTCAGCTCAGCCCCTTTCTATCCAGGAAAGTCACTCAACTTCTCTGTGCCTTAATTCCCTTCACCTAAAAATGGGTGTAATAATAACACCTACCTCATTGGGTTATTGTAGGGATTACAGGAAATAAAACATCTAAGGTTCTTAGCAATTGCAGAGCATACCATATTTGTGCTACATTTGTTATTATTATTAGGACCACTTTGCTTCATTAGTGCTGGTATTAAAGGGCCAGAGCCCCTGCAGCTCACTGATGGATGGATGAAACTGTACCTCCATACTATAGACTCAGCTATCTGCCTTCCACCTGGGGTTCTCTGGCCTCTAGCCTGATATTCCCACTTGGATCACCTTTGATGTGAATGATGTGTTAGGTGACAACTTCTGTTTTGCAGATTCAGTCCCTTTTACCATCCTTTGGATATCTCTCCTTTCTGCAGAAAATACAACCCTTTTCTACAAATGCAGTGCTGGGCTTAGTTGGCACACAATGAAGGCCTGGCAAATTGAGGTTGACCATTTTGTTTTACTAGAAGGCTGCTCTCAGCCTGTAACATGTCACTGTTAATGCCTGGTCAGTAAACATTTCCTCACTTGTTATAAAGTCTTCATGGAGTATGACAGATTTCATGCTACTCTTAAGGACAATAAAAAATAATATGAGCTGCATATGTTCAATACAAACAAAATACTAAATTTTTCTTAAAAAATCAGAAACAAGGGAAAACATTATTTGATACATATTTGTAGAGAAATTCCCCTGGGGAAAGACTCAAAGAGTATTAACTTTAATTCAAAACTTAGTGGTGTTCAAAAGTCGTACTTGCTTGGCTATATATGGGAAAAGTATTCATGGAGCATGAACCCCATCTGTGCATATCCACGACTGTGTTTTGCTTAATCTTCATGCCCTTGTGAAGCATGACTCATTGTTATTGAGAAGAAATAACAGGGCTAATTGTGAACGTCCAGAGAGCACCAATAAGGAGTTAAGGAGCGGGGCAGGGTCACTAAACGGAAGTTTCATTCCATAAAATGAAAATAAAGTAATGGAACCATATGGTAGCTTCGTATGACTGACATTTGGAGGGAAGAAAAGCAAAAAGTCTGGCCATGGCAGAGACTAGAAATTCAGTTGGGAAGGTCACCATGGCCCATCGAGGCAGTGGAGGGCCAAGAGACAGGTTTCTCTATGGTTCTTAAAATTCTCAGAAGACTCTAATTTGTCATTTGGGTGACAGTTGCTTGAACTCAGCAGGAGAACATGGATTCTAAACCCCAGGGCCACCATAACTCTTAGAAAAGACCAGTAAAAAGCTTGCACTATCTCTTGGGAATTCTGAGTTTCAGCAAGAGCTAGATGTTCATGTGAACTTCCAAGGTGAGATTTTAGAAAACCCTGACTTGTGCAAAGTGTCCTTTCTGGTTTTTTGGGTCACACTTACTGCTTGATAAATTTCTCCTACAACAAAGTCCAGTTTTTATTTTCCCAGTTTATTAACTCTTCACTCATATCTGTGAGTCTTTATGGATCTGTCACCAGTGTGAAGCATTTCTGCTAATCTGGGGCAGAAATCAGGGACATTCTCACACCAAAGGACCCTGCCTGTGCTGGTAATCCTTAGAGCGGCTCCTGCCAGAGGGCACTCAAGCTCGGGACCACAGCTCCTCTCCTCCTTCAGCCTGAGCCAGGCTCTGCCTCCCATTCTCTGCCTGATTAGAACCCCAGGTCTCATCTACCGCAGGGTGAGCACACATTCTGCACAGGCAGGTGCTCACAGCTACATGCATGATCACAGAACCAGCTTTCTCTGATTTGACACAGGTTGCTTTTTTGCTCCATCTTGCTTCTGCCTCAAGTCAGCTAAATCATTTTCTCTGTGTTAAAGAAAGCAAGCTCCCCAGGCTCTGTGCTCAGAGACGGCCTGTGTTTTAGGCCTTTGCTACCTCAAGTTGTGTGTTCTCTCCTCCCAGGGTTTCCCCCAGAATCTGTCCAGCTGGATGGGTTCCCAGGCCCACATCATGCCTTTTAAGCTTCTGTCCCTGCTCTTGTTCTGCCTTCTGGCTTCTCTGTGGACATGTGGTCTGCCTGGTTCACACTGCCAGACCCAGAGCTCTGTGTAACCCAAGTTGTCCCTCTCACCATCACCCCTATCTCCTGCCGTCAGTCTCTGGCTCACCACCACAACAGGATTCTCCAAACCCACAAGCAGGCTACTACTTCTGTCTAGCAAAGAGGCATATACTGATCGTGCACACAACACTTCATGGAGAACCTAGTATCATCTGTCAGGCACCTGTCCAGAGACGGAAAGGGAAATCATCACCCCCAGGGGGCTGCGATCTATGGGAGAGGCAGAAGATGAACAGGAAAAAACCCAGGGGTAAAAAATGCTCAGACAGTAATAGAAATAGGGTGTGATGTTTGCCCAAAGAAGGACAGCTAAGCCAGCACTGAGGAAGTGAGGGAGGCTTCGATGAAAAGGACTTACCTTCTGTGAGAAGGATGAAGGAAGTCCTTAAGGAGGACGGGGAGTTAGCTGGGCAAGGGAGAGGGGAGAGAAGGGGAAGGGGGTGTTCTAAGAAAATGGTTTAGCATGAGCCAGGGGCAGGGAAGGAAGAGACCGGGCAGCATTTTGTGACCTGTAGATATACAATTAAGAATGCGAGTGGCCCAAATTGAAACTGTAGATACAAGCTAAAGCCTCACTATGAAAAGTCTTGCAAACTTGGCCAAGGATTTGGGGCTTTATCCAGGGGGCATTAGCAAGTCACTGAAGTTGTTTTAAGCAGGGAGCTTATGTGATCAATTTATTTTAGAAAGGTCCCTCTGGCTGCATTATGGACCTAAGCTAGTTGGGGAGCAAGATTCGAGACACGCTACTTAGGTAAGTAGCCATTTGCAGAGGTGCCGGTGGCCTGAGCTACTGCAAGAGCAACAGAGATGGACAGTAATGGATGGTTTGGGGAAGTATTAGGGACTTGATGAGGGAGAGGCAGAAGTGAGGGTCATTTCCAGATTTCAGGAAAGACTATCTGCTCCTTTAGCTGAGACAGGGACCCCAACAGGACGAACAGGTTTTGAACGTTGAGTCAGAGGAGCCTATGAGACATCAAAGTGGAGTGTCAGTTGGCTGGTCATAGGTTTAGGAGGTGGGGGTGGGGACTCCGCGTCCTGCCGGGCAGCCTGTGCCACCCCCTGGAGCAATGAATTCCACAGGCTCACCACTCTCTCTGTGGGAAGCAGATTAGGTCTTTCTTTCCCCCTTCAAGCATCAGGATCTCACATGGAATGATTAAAAGCAGGAGGAAAATATTCCTCTCCTTGCTTGTTTCTCCCTTTTTATCAGCAAGGAAAATCTTTTCCAAAGGCCCTTTCATCCAAGACCACTCTTAAGTCTCATTAGCCAGAACTTGATCATGTGGGCAGCTGTCAGTGTTTTTCTCTCTGGAAAAGGGAAATGGCATTGCCGTGATTGGCTGTGACCAATCACAGTCCAACCTGAGGCTAGGGGAGGGATCTGCTTTCTTACACTTATTGTTGTCAAACGATAACTGAACAAAATCCACATTCATCAGGACGAGTCAGGTTATACTAAGGCGGCTTAAAACATCATTTATTTCTCCTTCTTCCTGTACGTCCAGTGCAGGATGTCTGACAAGGGGTCTCTGCCCACGGTCACACCCCTGGGAGTCAGGCTGACGGAAGCTCCACCTAGGCCTGCGCTTTCTGGATTACATTGGCAGGGGAGGCGTACTCTTGAATTTTCACTGGCAACTTAATTATTACGGGCTAGACCTAACAAGTAGGAAGTGATCACATGGCCCCATTTATCCTCATAGGGGCCAGGAATTCAGTTTTGCAAGTGACTAGAATGAGAGGAGAGCCAGATATTGGTGAGTAGAACTAAAGATACCAAATCTTCACTGGCAATCTGGGGATGACCCTGGTATGGGAAACCTACTATCTCTAGGAATGACCCATTTCATTTTCACTTATCCTTGATGGATAAACAATCCATCCTGATAATGAATTAAAAACTTCTGAAGCATCTGTCCCTTGTTCTGCACCCTTCAGAACAATGTTTTTCATCTTTTCCACAACAGACCTTCAAATGTTTGAAGATGATTATCATCCCTCCCAGGTCCTAATTTTTACAAATTGAAATACAAAATTTCAAAGTCACAAAATGTACAGAATTTACAAAATGTCAATTCATAATTCAAAATTTCAAGTACCTGAAATATAGTGGCATTGAACTGTAAGGTGGGAAAAATACAGGAATCTGGATTAGCTGCCGAGAAAGAGAATCCAGCTGACATGTTAAATCAGTCAAAAAGCTAATGGATGGGAAAGCAAGTTCCTATCTGAAACTGAGGACAGAGAACCAAATAACATAAAATGTCTTTTCTTCCTCGGACTTGAATTAACTGTGAAATTCTCATTCCTCGGCCGACACTTCACTTCCCGCCTGATAAAGATATTTCTGTAGTTACCTTCCCCGGCTGCTCCAGGGGGTCGCACAGTGGAAACAAAGAGAGCTTGATACCCCTCCAATTCTGCTAATTGACTCATCTTGTGTTTAGACAAGTGTTATTTAAAGCTGAATTACAGAGTCTTAATTCAGATAGAGACTCTGAGAATCTACAGCTAATGAATCTTTCTTTTTCAGAAGTGTTTCATAATACAGCCATTTAACTAAAAAGCCAGAAGAGATAGCAAATACAACTTCCCTCCTTCAGGGATGTGCTTGTGAATTTTGGGTTAATTGCATAACAAGGCAGCCAGTTAACACCTGCCTGTGGATTACATACTTGCAGCCATATATCATCTCCCACCTGATACAGACTTTGTTGAAACTGGAATGTTTTACCAGGACTGGAAGGTCAGTCCCATTTGTCAAAGCAGGGACAGTCCCTTTGTCTTAGACAGCCTTATCTGGGTTGTGGAGTAGCTCAAGGACATCATCTGCCTTCTGATCAGCACGAGAGAAAGCTGGGCTGTGGCAACAGCGGGTCCTCTGGCTTGTTTATTTCTAGCATCTACCTATTTCTGTCCTTATCGGTAGGCCAGAGTCTACAGACTGTTAAGACAAAGACACCTATCATTTGCAAGGACCTAAGAACGTAGTTTTTTGACACATTTGCTAACTGTACCAAAACTAATTTCATCATGCTTATTTCATGAAAGAGCCTTGGGAGGCAGTGAATGGGATGTACTATCACGGATAAAGGGGAATACTGGCTAATATCCAATAGGGGATAATAACAAAAGCCTTTATTTGGCAAATATTTACTAAACACTTACTATATGGCAGACAGTGAAGGGCACTAGGAGCTACAATGGGGGTGCAAAACAAGCCTGCTCCCTGCTTTCCTAGAGCTCACATCCCAGGGGAGGAGCCAGGCATTAATCCCATAATCACATCAATCACACAGTGCTTACTACATGCCGGGCTCTGTTCCACATACTTTACATATACTCATTAATTCAATCCTTACAACAGTCCTATGAAGCACTTACTGTTTTTATTCCCCATTTTACAGATGAGAAAAACCACGTTACACGGAGATGAAGAAAATTGCCATAGGTCATGCAGCCAGGAAGTGGCAGAGATGGGACTGGAAGCCAGACCGTCCGGGTTCTAATGCCACCCTTCTCAGCTGGCCCAGAAGCCTTCTGACAGACTTTCAACCACGCCCTGCCCTTCCCAGGCCGAGTAGCTGCCCTTCTCTCTGCTGCTTCCCCCAGGGCCTCTTCTGCCTATCACTACACCACATTTAATGGCTACATACATTATCTTCAGGGGCATATCATTTTTTTTTTAACATTTCTGAAATCAGGATGCATCCCACAATTGAGAGCCGAAGTTTAATAGTGGAGTTGTCATGTGCATTTTTTCTGGAGGTATGAAACATAATGGTGTGGCCCCCAACTAAAGGTGCATCAGACTCAGTGGAAGATGGTGCTCATCCGACTGGGAGGACACAAGGCCAGACCAGAGCGGGGCTCAGTGCAGGATGAAAGCAGCTACTCTCATGCAGTCTAGTGAAAAAAGATGTACACTATAGTACAGAGCCACACTCTTGGAACTGAAGAGAGCCTCAGGAAGCAGCCCTTATAGGAGAAGAATCCGAGGCCGGAGGGCGGAAGCTTTGCTCTAGATCCCAACCAAGGCCCAGTTCTTGACAGAGGCAACCCGGACCCCAGTCTCCTCTCCTCCACCCAGCTCAGAGTTCTCGCTGACTTGGCTCGGTTCTTCCAGCCAGAACTCTCCTTGCAAGAAGCCAAACCACAAGAAACCCGAAGCTGCAAGCTGCCAGCGAGGAACGCCCTGTTTATTTCTCGTTTAAGTGGAATCCCTTATTCCCACAAAAAAATCTCTTGCCTTTAACAAAGGCATTCATAACAAAAAATGTCTTATTTCCTCCAAGAATAGTTTGCGTTCCCCTCATTTATAGGGACTCAATACTTTCTTCAGTTGCATCCCTAGTCAAGATTTGGTGTCGCTCAATTCGGCCCTCCTTGAGCCCAAAACTGATCATTCCTGACCAACCAACAGCCACCATTAACCATGGATGTGCAAATTGTATTATTCCCCCTCCATGGAACTTAGCAGTGTTTGAACCATTTGCAATATGCACGGACACATAAAATCTTTGAACTAAGGAAAATGTGACTGTAAAACCGGCCTTCCCTCCAGTCGAGGTTGGACAAAAAGGGAAGGCATTTAGGGTACCTCTGCCGTGCCTTTCATTAGAATGCTGCCTGCCAGCATTCTCCCTAAAAATAGTTGTCACGCCAGCGGAGTCCTCACTCTGGCAAACACTGTTCTGCACCAAGATCCTTTTTAGCTGGTTCTTAAGTTACAGGAATTTTAACTAAATTAGAAAGTTTGCCACTTTGTTCCTTGTAGAATAAAAGCTTTTTCAAACCAGAGCTCCTGAAACACAGGTTCAGCTCTGTTCTGAAAAACAAGAAAATGTCTCCTTCGCTTCTGGGCATAAAAAATGTTGAAGCTTAAGGGGGTTCAGAACAAATAGAACCTCCTACTTATTAATGCTTAGGTGGTCAGTTTCTTCACACGGCTATTTCCTTCACCATGTGCCTTCTGCTAGTGTTTTGTCAGCACTGGACCACAGAATGATAAATGCTATCCTGTATAAAAAGGTAAAGATGCCTTAAAAACTCATTCAAGTGTTTCAAAGGGCAGCTCCGCCTTCTGAAGTGTTTTTATTTTTCCACATATAAAGCTCTAATGATTCTAGAACAGACAGTGGGAAAGCCAAGTAAATAAACAATTCAGAATCCGCGCAGTCAGATCTGAAAAGGGTTTCCCCGGCTGCAGCGGTTCCAAGCTGCTTGCAGGCCTCGCCTCTTGGTCTTTAACGGTCTTTCATTTCCAAGAATCCAGCATGGGCAGTAGGGCAGTTTTAAAGACAAATGCTGTGTGCATCTTTTTGGTACGCTTTCTTATTTTATATTTTTGGGGTATCATCTCACTTCAGCTTCCCATACAAGCCAGGCTGACTGTGGATGGGGCGCTCCTCACGTCGCCCTCTGTGTCCCCACAATGAATTCTCCCCCATGACCGCTGTTGCCATGATACTGTCTTGCTCGGAAAGTGTCATTTCATTCTTACCAATGAAAACAATTTTGAGATGGAGGTATGTGTGCATATTCATGTCTTACTCTGAAAATATATTACCATATTATGAAACATTAATAAAAATATTAATTAGAGAGAGGAGGTTTACAAGTCTGAATAGAAGCTTTACTGTTTTGTTGTGCCTGAACGGACTGCCTAGCTAACTCCTAGGAGGAGTGGGTCATATTTTGGAGATCCCAGTTTTGGAAGATGGAGCCCTAATTGCATAGTGGTATTCAAGGCTCTTCACAAACAAGTCATAAACTTCCTCTCTAGAGTAATCTACCACTGTTCCCTCACTCAGACTGAACCACTGATCGCCTGGAGGCTCCAAGCTGCCCAACAGGCCTTGAGGCCAGGCTATGAGTCCAGGCTCTTCCTCGGGCTAGTTGTGAGATCACAGGTAAGTCATTCATTCTCCTTCAGCTTCCACATCTGTGAAATAGGGAAAATTTAAAAACATTTGTGTCAATGTTCTTGCTGTGATATCAAAGGAAAATGCCCAGTGAGATAACACTTGGGAAAATGGTAAAGCGTGACCCAAATCTTATGAATGTATGACTCCCCATAAAATATAGGTATGTTTTGGATCTGTGTGCACATAAGAAAGACTCTGGGTAGACTGTCTCATAAGTATAAAATATCATCTTCCATCAGATCTTTTATTCAAATACAATTGAGTCCTTATTAGCTATTTATCAGTCTCATTAACACATCAAAAATCTAAGTCTCCTTAGCAATAGTCTACTGAATGCATATAGTGTGGCTTCAGCAAAATATGAAAGGCATGGATTTAAGGGAAGACAAAACCCCTGGCTAACTGGAAGAATGGAGTTTACCTAACTGAGATGAGGAAGACTCGGGAGAAGGCAGTTTAGGATGGCAAAATCAATTACAGACATGTCAGGTATGAGAGGCCTATTTGATACCTGCATCGGGATGCTGACCAGGCAGGTGGACATATGTCTGGGGGCTCAGGGCAGATCTGTGGCCTGAAGATATGAATCTGGGAGTAACATCCCTCTCAACCTGCAAGGGCCTGTTCAAATGTCACTCCTCTATGGACCCTTCTTTAATCTCTGCTCCAACTGCACCAAAGTTCTCCATCCCTGGATTTTGTAATACTTCCTGTATATTTCCTTAGGTATCTACCTCTGCCTGTCTTTTATCTCACTGTACTTACTTATGCACCAGGCTGTAGAGGGTAAGGACTATGTCACTTTCACCTTCGTATTGTCTCAGTGTCTAGCACTGTGCCTTATATATTTGGAACATGATAAAGTGACATAGGCTTAATTAATTCTCTCATCTAATTATACTAGGCTCAGCAAAATTTCTTGAAAAAAATTAAATCCAGAATGTTTGATAAATTGAATGAATGAATGACCAATCATTCCCTGGAATCACAATGAAAGATCCAGACAGCACTGGCCCTGGGCAGAATCAAGTGAAGCCTGGTGTCCTCCCAACCTACCAAACGCAGTTGCTCAATGTCCACTGACCTCCCAAGGCTGTCCATCATGGTGCCCCACTTAGCTCACCTTCCCCAATCCTGTGTACTAAAGCCTTTCATTCCTTTCCTGCCCAATCCAATGTGCCACCCCAGCCAGCTATCGCCTTGGAAGTCAGACTGCAAGATGACAGCAAGCCAATCAGACCAACAGATTCATGCTGGTGTGATCGTGGAAGCTACTACCTGGATGTCTTTCCCTTCCCACACTACAGAGTTGCATTGTAATGAGGGTCTTGAGAAACTTAATGCCTTAGAGTAAAAGTGGCTTTAGGGCAGGATATACCTGCTCTTACTGTGCCCTCAAGAAGCCAGGCCTTCTTCTTATGTCAAATATGAAGAGAAGTGCTGAGAAATGACTAAGAGAAAGCAGCCTGCTGGGGACATGGATAGTCCGCTCTGCCCTGGAGGCTGCTCCTCCAGCCAGGGCGCCCTGTTCCACCTCTGATACCAAGGAGCCCTTGACGGGTCCTGTAACTCTGGGGTGAAATATGTTCCCAGCCCAGGGCAAATAAACCTTTGATGCTGAAATCAGTAAAAGGGAGAGATAAAGTGGGAGAAACCCATTTATTGCTTACAAGCAGTCGTCTACTCCTGCTCACCCGTGTCTCTCGCAACCCATCTCCCAAGGCCCCACCAAACCTCTCCAGTCCACGGTGCATGCTCACTCTCCACCTGCTTTATAATCACCTAATGATATGGGGATGGACTACTTCTCTCCACCCCTTGGAAACACCTACTGATGTGGCGATGCACTAAAGCCAGGTGAGAGATTCTGGAAATACTGCAATTTTACCCACAGGTCCCTAGCTTTCTGCATCCAAGTCTCTATGTATGAAAATACGACCACTGAGCTGAACTTGACAAATCCCTAGTTTCATACTTCAATCAAAAACAAAAGTAATGTTCAAAATCTCTTTATTCTTTCTATTTTAATTTTTACATTCCACAACATCCTTTAATAATTTGGTTACAAACCTCCATTTCTTCCTCTGTCTACTGGTGCTAATAATAATGTTGCTTGCCTCCCAGAGTTGTTGTGAGAATTTCATTTGAAAGCCCTTTGTAAATTCTGACTTGTACTAATTTAATTATTGTTTTATTATTGAAGAGTATCCTCTCTTTCTTGGCAGATGGGAAGTTAAAGATTATTACCAACTCCAGGTTGTAATTAAAAAAAAAAAAGACTAGGGAACATTTTGTCTCAGGCAAGATTCCTAATAAATTTGCACAGTAGTAAGGGGGGGAAATGTATGAATATAGGACGATTCACGGGAATTTCAGCTCCCCTTGTAATACCAAGTCAGTATGAGATCTCTAAAGGCAAATGGGTCTGACAGACCAAATATTCCTAAGTGTGGAAAAATAAAGGAATCCTTTAGCCCACCCATTCCACTGTTTTCCATACAAAGCAGTTACCAAGAGCATATCCAAGACAGTAAGTTAAAAACACCGTAAGATAGATGGAGGACTGAGCTTCTCATATTTTTGGATTACTCAGCCATGATACTAGGAAACAGTGAATACTAAAAGCAAATAAAATAAACATATTACAACAATAGATCCTAAGCATTACCTATGAGCCATTGTTAAATGAATAATACAATTTCTTTGTCCTACTATTTAACAAATCTAAACAGCATTGAAAACTGAGAAAGAAAAAAAGTGCCCATTTTGAATCCCAAAATTAAAAACACTAAATTGTCGGTAAAGACACCTCAAGACAAATGCTGGGCATAGAAGCCACAGGGCATAAATATCCAAAGAAGTAAAAAGCTAACCTTTTCAAACAATAAGGCTTCTCTCTCACTTACCAACTTAACATTTCCCTGTATGGCCCCGGAAGATGACTGGTTAGCCAGAGACGGGTAAGATTCCTCAAGGGAGGAACAACCTAAGACAGGCACAGTCGCAGGGGGGTCATCAGGTGAGAAATTGGGGATCAACAGAGGTGAGGCTTAGAACCTCACCCCCCCTGTTCTGAGAGAAATCTTCTGCATACGTGGATGTTTTATTGCCCTTGTCTAGCTTGGATTAACACATAGTCTACAGGCACACACCTGATCATCTACATTTGCTCTCTTACAACACTAAACCATGTTTTCTACCTTTATCTCGTATCTACCTACCACTTCAGCATTTTATTAAAAATAATAATAATAGAGAAATGTGGTATCCACATATAAATCAAGTTTAAAAATCAAATGAATATTCATATTTGAACTGTGTATAGTTCATAATGCATGAGCAAAACCGAAAGCTTCTGTGATGACTGCCCTTGCACTGCTCACCATGTAACTTATTCACTATGTAAGAATTTGTACTCCATGTAAGAATTTGTTCGTTATGCATCAGAAGATTGGAGACTGACGAAAATTAGGCTTGGGGTGGATTAATGATTGTGCATTGAGCATTGACTCCCCTATACAGAATTTTATTGTAGTTAACAACTATTTGATCAATAAATATGAGAGATGCCCTCACAAAATATATATATATATATATACATATATATATATATATATAAACACACTTCCAATTGTAAAATAAATAAGTAACCGGGATGTAATGTATAGCATAAGGAATATAGTCAAAATATTGTAACAACTTGGTATGGTGATAGCTGGTACCTAGAATTATCATGTATATAAATGTTGAATCACTGTGTTGTACACCTGAAACTAATGTAATGTAATACTGTTGTCAATTACCCTTCAATAAAAAAAAAAAACAAAAAACACTAAATTGTCATTAACTCAAGCAGATTAACTAGAAAGTCTGAACTGGGAACTACTCTTTAAAAAAACACAACTTTAGTAATCTCAAGAAGTAAAGAAAAAAACCTCAAACCAGACCAAGTATGGCCAAGTCAACAATTTAGGAAATATTTCAATAGCATATTAAGATATAACCAGATTCCTATATATTGTGTCCATATCCACAATTCTCTCCAGCTCCTTCAACCAGAGAAAAAAAGCTGAAATCAAATAAGACACTCTATATAGTCAGGCCTGGGAAAGACTCAGTCTTAGAGGAGTGGCTAGTAAGAGGCTGAGAAAGCATCCTCAGCTCTGGACAAAAGAGGGTAAGCTTTGCAGAGACCAAGTACACCTGGAGAGCACAAGTAGGGACCCCGCGAGTTTTCTGCTTCTATAATCTTTGAGTTCAGGCTATCTGCAGCTCAGCCCTTACTTGACTCGGTTGCTGCACTAATGAGAAGCCAAACGATATGGCTAACTCTTCAGAGCTGTGTTCTATGACATCTTGAACCCTGATTGCCTCCGCATGTCAGGGTGACCTGGGGAAAGGAGGAGGGGAGTTCTCTGTTTCCTGAAAACACGTGGCCTCTGCTAAGAAGAAAGAGCTACCTAAGAAAGATTAACTTCTGCTAGCACTTGCCTTAAGAACCACAGACCACAAACCATAGGACTCTGAATAAATGGTCACAAAAGTAACCAAATAATAGAGGGTCTACCAAATAATAGAGCCCTCTCCTTCACTGTACCCACAGAGGTAAAATTTTAAAACAAAGCAACCATCACAATGCTCAGGATAACACTGTAATCAATCAATGACTGTGAGGCCTGAGTCAAGATGTTTGGAGATGATAAAAACTGAAATGCAGTGGACTTGCCATCCTAAGGCAGTCATGTCAATCAGTGTGTCACGTAAAAACCCATGCAGGGAAGAAATCAATGCTTCCAAATGGAAAAAACACAACTTCCAATATTCAATCTAGAGAGAGCTATTGGCTAGCCTTTTAAAAATCCTTTCTTGAAAGGGTTTTAAAAATTACCATGCCAAAATCAAAATTCAAGCTTAAATGCCAATTTGTGCTTTCATAGGATTTACTAATGCAGTGTATTAATTACATATATTTCATGATCTTAGCTCTTGAAATTTTAGTTGCTCACATATGCTTTTGACTTGTTTTAAGAAGGGTGAGAAGACAGCAGTTGGATTTAGTTAATCGCCAGCTACTTTAAACAATAGGTTGAATTTACTCGAAAACAAGTGAGACTTCTCCTTTAATCATGAAAGACAACTTGCTACAAGACTAGCCCTGCTGTTGTTAATAACCCCAAAAATATATGCAAAAGTTATTTTCAGTCATTGGAAAACAGCACAGAACTATCATTCCTAAGAGAAGAAAATACATGTGGTAATCACCACCAGCACCCCACATTTCTGTTCAAAGTTAGTTTCTGGACAACCAAGTAAGGAGGTAGTTCCCAAGTAGAACTCTGAGGCCTTGAGGAGGTATAGATTGGAATTCAGAGCTGATGCGGTCAGTTTATTTTATGACAGCCTACCATGAATGAGGAAGGTGCACAGAGAAGGGGTTACAGAGATCCTTGTATGGATTTCCCTTAACTCTGGCAGAATACGAAGTTGTATATGGTCAGAACTTGTACTAAGTTGTACGTGCTAAGGGAATATGAGTTAATAGAGATTCCAGAAGTCACACAGTGCTGCAAAACATTGGAAGTCTGAACAACCAGAGTTCAGACACTCTTAATTCTGAATACACCCAGTCATTCATCTGGGACTCTAGCCAATTGTAGAGTCCTAACAAACTGTAGAGTCTAACAAACTCTAACAAACCTTCCTAATAAAGCTCAAAGGTATCAAACCAATCTGGCCATAAATTGACTGACTGTAGAAATAAGTCTTTAAAGACAATGAAATCCAATCTCTCAATCACATTCAGCATATAATCAAAAAACATTAGATGCATAAAGAAGGAAAACTAACAGAAACAGACCCAGAGAGACAGAGACTTTTTTAAATTAGTAGACAAATAATTCAAAATAGTTATTATGCTTCATAACTTTTTAAAAAGATAGACATGATGAGCAAACATCGGGAATCTCAGTAAATAACTGGAAACTATTTTTTTTAATCTAGAAATTCTAGAGATGAAAAATCTAATAACTAAAAGAAAAAATTCACTAGAAGAGCTTACAAAGAAACTTGACACTGCAGAAGAAAGTGAACTTGAAGACAGGGTAATAGAGACCATCATAACTGAAACAGTCTCAGTGACACATGGGAAAATATCAAGCCAATACACGTATGACTTGAGTTCCAAAAGTAGAGGAGAGAAAAATAAGGGCAAAAAAAAAAAATCTGAAGAAATAATGGCTAAAATTAATCTAAATTTGATGAAAAATATCAACCAAACAATACAAGAAGTTCAACAAACCCAAGTAGGAAAAAGACAAAGAAAACCACTCCTATGTGCTTATGCATCAGAATCCAACAGGTAAAAAAACAGAGATAAAGTTACAATCCTAAAAGCAGCTAACAATGATAAAAGTAACTACTGACTTCCTTATAGAAGAAGACAATGGAACGATATCTTTAAAATGCTGAAATAAAACCACCCATTAACCTAAAACCCTATATCCCATAAAAGTAGCCTTCAAAAATACAAGTGAAAATAAAGTGAGAGAATTCATCACCAGCAGACCTATACTATAATAATTGTTAAAGGAAGTCCTTTAGATTAATAGAGTATTTATTATATTAGATGGAAGCATGGGTCTATATGAAGAAATGAAAAACAACAGAAATGTAAATAAATATGTGAGTAAAATATTTGTAAAGTTATTTGAACTTAAATATTTCTAAAAATGTTATTTAAAATATAACTGACTTTTGAAAAGATAGTAAAAATATTTTTATTATGGTTTTATAATATAGAAGTAAAATGTGACAACAATAGCACAAAGAATGGAATGGGTTAAATGGGAGCACACTATTACAGATGTATTACACCACAGGAGAAACGGAATAATATTAATTCATGGTAGATTGTAATAGGTTAAGAATGTACACTGTAATCCCTAAAGCAATCATGAAAAGCAAAGTAAAACAAAGAGTGGTATAGATAAAAGGCCAAAAGAGGAAGTAAATGGAATACTGAAACACAGTCAAGTAATTGAAAACAAAGAGCAAATGGTAGACTTAAAGTCGATCATGTCAATAATTCATAACCTGAAAGTGGATTAAGGCTCTAATTCAAAGTTAGAGAATGTTTACAAACAGAATGCTTTAAATATACAGACACCTAAAGTTCAAAGTAAAAGATGGAAAATATTACACAAGCAAAAACTAATCATAAGTGGCTTTATAGATAACAAGAGTCCTTAAAACAAGCACCAGAGATAAAAAGGCACATTTTATAATGATAAAGGGGTCAATTCAGTGAGAAAACATAGCAGTCATAACTATGCATACATTGAATAACAGAGTTTCAAAACATGAAGCAAAACCTGACAGAAGTGGCAGGGAAAATACATCAACTCAAATTCACAGTGATAGATTTTAACACGCCCCTCTCAATAATCAATAGAAGAAGTCAACAAAAATCAGTAAGAACAGAAATTTAAGCAACATTATCAAGTTATTTAATGTAGTTGATATTTATAGAACATTACACCCACCCAACAGCAGAACACACATTCTTTACAAATCAATGTATAATGAATTCACTGAACTAGATCGTATGCTGAATTATAAAACATAGCTCAATAAATTTAAGAAAACTGAAATCAGATGGAGTATGGTCTCTGACCACAACAGACTTGAACAAGAAAATAATAAAAAGACACATGGGAAATCCTCAAATATTTGGAAGTTAAGCCAAACACTACTAAATAGAGGTCAAAAAGAAAAATGAAGGAATTTTAAAATACTTAAAACAGAGTGATAATGAAAATTCATCAGTTGAAAATTTGTGGGATAAAAATAAAGTAGGGCTCAAGAGTAAAATTATTGCTCTAAGTGCTTAAATCAAGAGGGAGGAAAAAAGTATAAAACCAATTATCTCAACTTCCTCCTTAAGGAACTAAACAAAGAAAAGCAATTTAAACCAAAATAAGTAAAACGATGAAAAAAAAAGAGTAGAGCAGAAGTCAATGAAATTGGAAATAGACAAACAACAAATAAATGTAAACAAATATTAGCTCTTTGAAAGTATCAAAAATAGAAGAACGGAGCCAAGATGGCGGCGTGAGTAGAGCAGCGGAAATCTCCTCCCAAAACCACATATATCTATGAAAATATAACAAAGACAACTCTTCCTAGAATAAAGACCAGAGGACACAGGACAACATCCAGACCACATCCACACCTGAGAGAACCCAGCGCCTCGTAAAGGGGGTAAGATACAAGCCCCGGCCTGGTGGGACCCCAGTGCCCCTCCCCGCAGCTCGCTGGTGGGAGAAGAATAGGCAGAGCAGGAGGGGGAGGGAGTCCAGGACTGCCGAACACCCAGCCCCAGCCATCCGGGCCAGAGTGCAGACACAGTGCATGTGGGGCCCTGGATAATAGGGAAATAGGGCAGCAAGAATGGTGAGAGGGCACCGGAGGCCTGGCGCCGGAGGACATAAGAAAACGGAGCGGCCTTTTTTTTTTCTGTTTTGTTTACGCTAGCGCTTTTTGGAAGTCTTAAAGGGATAGGGACCCCAATTCTAGGGAAACAGGGCAGTAAGACCGGTGAGCAGATGCCTGAGGCTGGCACCAGAGAATAAAGAAAAACGAGTGGCCATTATTTATTTATTTATTTATTTTTTTAAATTAAAAAAATTTTTTTTTTTTTTGTGGTCGTTGTTTTGTTTTGGCGGGTGCTTTTTCGAAGTCTTAAAGGGGCAGGGCAGGACACTTAATCCAGAGGTAGGGAATCCGGGGATCTCTGGGCACCCTAACCCCTGGGCTGCAGGGAGCACGGAGGCCCCTTACCGAGATAAATAGCCTCCTGGCCACTCCCACTCCAACGCGACTCCACCACGTTGGAGTAGCAGCCCGAGCCAGGCCACGCCCACAGCAACAGCGGAGATAAAACTCCATAGCAGCCGGGCAGGAAGCAGAAGCCCTGTCTGCACACAGCTGCCCAGCACGAGCCACTAGAGGTCGCTGTTCTCCCAGGAGAGGAGGGCCACAAACCAACAAGAAGGGAAGTTCTTCCAGCCGTCACTCGTCCCAGCTCTGCAAACTATCTCTATCACCATGAAAAGGCAAAACTACAGGCAGACAAAGATCACAGAGACACCAGAGAAGGAGACAGACCTAACCAGTCTTCCTGACAAAGAATTCAAAATAAGAATCATAAACATGCTGACGGAGATGCAGAGAAATATGCAAGAGATATGGGATGAAGTCCGGAGGGAGATCACAGATGCCAGAAAGGAGATTACAGAAATGAAACAAACTCTGGAAGGGTTTATAAGCAGAATGGATAGGATGCAAGAGGCCATTGATGGAATTGAAACCAGAGAACAGGAACGCATAGAAGCTGACATAGAGAGAGACAAAAGGATCTACAGGAATGAAACAATGTTAAGAGAACTGTGTGACCAATCCAAAAGGAACAATATCCATATAATAGGGGTATCACAAGAAGAAGAGAGGGGAAAAGGGATGGAAAGTATCTTTGAAGAAATAATTGCTGAAAACTTCCCCAAACCGGGGGAGGAAATAATCGAACAGACCACGGAAACATACAGAACCCCTAACAGAAAGGATCCAAGGAGGACAACACCAAGACACATAATAATTAAAATGGCAAAGATCAAGGACAAGGAAAGAGTTTTAAAGGCAGCTAGAGAGAAAAAGGTCACCTATAAAGAAAAACCCATCAAGCTAACATCAGACTTCTCAACAGAAACCCTACAGGCCAGAAGAGAATGCCATGATATATTTAATGCAATGAAACAGAAGGGCCTTGAACCAAGGATACTGTATCCAGCACGACTATCATTCAAATATGATGGTGGGATTAAACAATTCCAGACAAACAAAAGCTGAGGGAATTTGCTTCCCACAAACCACCTCTACAGGACATCTTACAGGGACTGCTCTAGATGGGAGCACTCCTAAAAAGAGCAGAGAACAAAACACCCAACATATGAAGAATGGAGGAGGAGGAATAAGAAGGGAGAGAAGAAAAGAATCTCCAGACAGTGTATATAACAGCTCAATAAGCGAGCTAAGTTAGGCAGTAAGATACTAAAGAGGCTGACCTTGAACCTTTGGTAACCACGAATTTAAAGCCTGCAATGGCAATAAGTACATATCTTTCAATAGTCACCCTAAATGTTAATGGACTGAATGCACCAATCAAAAGACACAGAGTAATAGAATGGATAAAAAAGCAAGACCCATCTATATGCTGCTTACAAGAAACTCACCTCAAACCCAAAGACATGTACAGACTAAAAGTCAAGGGATGGAAAAACATATTTCAGGCAAACAACAGCGAGAAGAAAGCAGGGGTTGCAGTACTAATATCAGAAATAGACTTCAAAACAAAGAAAGTAACAAGAGATAAAGAAGGACACTACATAATGATAAAGGGCTCAGTCCAAGAGGTTATAACCATTATAAATATATATGCACCCAACACAGGAGCACCAGCATATGTGAAACAAATACTAACAGAACTAAAGGGGGAAATAGACTGCAATGCATTCATTCTAGGAGACTTCAACACACCACTCACCCCAAAGGATAGATCCACTGGGCAGAAAATAAGTAAGGACACAGAAGCACTGAACAACACTGTAGAGCAGATAGACCTAATACATATCTACAGAACTCTACATCCAAAAGCAACAGGATACACATTCTTCTCAAGTGCACATGGAACATTCTCCAGAATAGATCACATGCTAGGCCAAAAAAAGAGCCTCAGTAAATTCCAAAAGATTGAAATCCTACCAACCAACTTTTCAGACCACAAAGGCATAAAACTAGAAATAAACTGTGCAAAGAAAGGAAAAAGGCTCACAAACACATGGAGGCTAAACAACACGCTCCTAAATAATCAATGGATCAATGACCAAATCAAAATGGAGATCCAGCAATATATGGAAACAAATGACAACAACAACACTAAGCCCCAACTTCTGTGGGACACAGCAAAAGCAGCCTTAACAGGAAAGTATATAGCAATCCAAGCATATTTAAAAAAGGAAGAACAATCCCAAATGAATGGTCTAATGCCACAATTATCGAAATTGGAAAAAGAAGAACAAATGAGGCCTAAGGTCAGCAGAAGGAGGGACATAATAAAGATCAGAGAAGAAATAAATAAAATTGAGAAGAATAAAACAACAGCAAAAATCAATGAAACCAAGAGCTGGTTCTTCGAGAAAATAAACAAAATAGATAAGCCTCTAGCCAGACTTATTAAGAGGAAAAGAGAGTCAACACAAATCAGCAGAATAAGAAATGAGAAAGGAAAAATTACAATGGACCCCACAGAAATACAAAGAATTATTAGAGAATACTATGAAAACCTAAATGCTAACAAGCTGGGAAACCTAGGAGAAATGGACAACTTCCTAGAAAAATACAACCTTCCAAGACTGACCAAGGAAGAAACACAAAAGTTAAACAAACTAATTTCCAGCAAAGAAATTGAAACGGTAATCAAAAAACTACCCAAGAACAAAACACCCGGGCCGGACGGATGTACCTCGGAATTTCATCAGACACACAGAGAAGACATAATACCCATTCTCCTTAAAGTTTTCCAAAAAATAGAGGAGGAGGGGATACTCCCAAACTCATTCTATGAAGCTAACATCACCCTAATACCAAAACCAGGCAAAGACACCACCAAAAAAGAAAACTACAGACCAATATCCCTGATGAACGTAGATGCAAAAATACTCAACAAAATATTAGCAAACCGAATTCAAAAATACATCAAAAGGATCATACACCATGACCAAGTGGGATTCATCCCAGGGATGCAAGGATGGTACAACATTCGAAAGTCCATCAACATTATCCACCACATCAACAAAAATAAAGACAAAAACCACATGATCATCTCCATAGATGCTGAAAAAGCATTTAACAAAGTTCAACATCCATTCATGATAAAAACTCTCAGCAAAATGGGAATAGAGGGCAAGTACCTCAACATAATAAAGGCCATCTAAGAAAAACCCACAGCCAATATTATATTGAACAGCGAGAAGCTGAAAGCATTTCCTCTGAAATCGGGAACTAGACAGGGATGCCCACTCTCCCCACTGATATTTAATATATTACTGGAGGTCCTAGCCACGGCAATCAGACAAAACAAAGAAATACAAGGAATCCAGATTGGTAAAGAAGAAGTTAAACTGTCATTATTTGCAGATGACATGATACTGTACATAAAAAACCCTAAAGACTCCACCCCAAAACTACTAGAACTGATATCGGAATACAGCAAAGTTGCAGGATACAAAATCAACACACAGAAATCTGTGGCTTTCCTATATACTAACAATGAACCAACAGAAAGAGAAATCAGGAAAACAACTCCATTCACAATTGCATCAAAAAAAAAAATACCTAGGAATAAACCTAACCAAAGAAGTGAAAGACTTATACTCTGAAAACTACAAGTCACTCTTAAGAGAAATTAAAGGGGACACTAACCAACGGAAATGCATCCCATGCTCATGGCTAGGAAGAATTAATATCGTCAAAATGGCCATCCTGCCCAAAGCAATATACAGATTTGATGCAATCCCTATGAAACTACCAGCAACATTCTTCAATGAACTGGAACAAATAATTCAAAAATTCATATGGAAACACCAAAGACCCCGAATAGCCAAAGCAATCCTGAGAAAGAAGAATAAAGTAGGGGGGATCTCACTCCCCAACTTCAAGCTCTACTATAAAGCCATAGTAATCAAGACAATTTGGTACTGGCACAAGAACAGAGCCACAGACCAATGGAACAGACTAGACAATCCAGACATTAACCCAGACATATATGGTCAATTAATATTTGATAAAGGAGCCATGGACATACAATGGCAAAATGACAGTCTCTTCAACAGATGGAGCTGGCAAAACTGGACAGCTACATGTAGGAGAATGAAACTGGACCATTGTCTAACCCCATATATAAAAGTAAACTCAAAATGGATCAAAGACCTGAATGTAAGTCATGAAACCATTAAACTCTTGGAAGAAAACATAGGCAAATACCTCTTAGACATAAACATGAGTGACCTCTTCTTGAACATATCTCCCCGGGCAAGGAAAACAACAGCAAAAATGAACAAGTGGGACTATATTAAGCTGAAAAGCTTCTGTACAGCAAAAGACACCATCAATAGAACAAAAAGGAACCCTACAGTATGGGAGAATATATTTGAAAATGACACATCCGATAAAGGCTTGACGTCCAGAATATATAAAGAGCTCACACACCTCAACAAACAAAAAACAAATAACCCAATCAAAAAATGGGCAGAAGAACTGAACAGACAGTTCTCCAAAACAGAAATACAGATGGCCAACAGACACATGAAAAGATGATCCACATCGCTAATTATCAGAGAAATGCAAATTAAAACTACAATGAGGTATCACCTCACACCAGTAAGGATGGCTGCCATCCAAAAGACAAACAACAACAGATGTTGGTGAGGCTGTGGAGAAAGGGGAACCCTCCTACACTGCTGGTGGGAATGTAAATTAGTTCAACCATTGTGGAAAGCAGTATGGAGGTACATCAAAATGCTCAAAAACAGACTTACCATTTGACCCAGGAATTTCACTCCTAGGAATTTACCCTAAGAATGCAGCAATCAAGTTTGAGAAAGACCAATGCACCCCAATGTTTATTGCAGCACTATTTACAATAGCCAAGAATTGGAAGCAACCTAAATGTCCATCGATAGATGAAAGGATAAAGAAGATGTGGTACATATACACAATGGAATACTACTCAGCCATAAGAAAAGGGCAAATCCTACCATTTGCAGCAACATGGATGGAGCTGGAGGGTATTATGCTCAGTGAAACAAGCCAAGCGGAGAAAGAGAAATACCAAATGATTTCACTCATCTGTGGAATATAAGTACAAAGGAAAAACTGAAGGAACAAAACAGCAGCAGAATCACAGAACTCAAGAATGGACTAACAGGTACCAAAGGGAAAGGGACTGGGGAGGATGGGTGGGTAGGGAGGGATAAGGGGGGAAGAAGAAGGGGGTATTAAGATTAGCATGCATGGTGGGGTGGGAGAAAGGGGAGGGCTGTACAACACAGAGAAGGCAAGTAGTGATTCTACAACATTTTGCTATGCTGATGGACAGTGACTGTAAAGGGGTTTATAGGGGGGACCTGGTATAGGGAAGAGCCTAGTAAACATGATATTCATCATGTAAGTGTAGATTAATGTTACCAAAAAAAAAAAAAAGGCAGTTCCTGTGTGGTGACCTCCAATGAGTTCTACATAAGGGCATAAAGGGCATATAAAAGTGTAGGCAAAGGGCCTGTTTGTGTTTATACAGAGGATCAAAGCCTAATTTGGCAACCCTGAAAATGAACTAAGATACGATATGAAAAAGAAGAACTTCCAACATCAGCACTCTCTGGAAGACTCATGCCAGAAGATGATCATCAAAAAAACCCAACAAAGATCCACGCACTGCTACAGGTGTAGATGCACTCATACCACCAGCTCCTGGACTTGCCATGGGAATGAAGAAGGAGATATCTAAGCTGGCCTGTGCATACAGTAAAACAACAAATTTGACTGGATCTATACTGTTGGAACTCAACCAAGAATTAGGAGAAGTGCAAATTGTAGCGCTCCAAAATCTTACAACTACAGACTATTTACTGTTAAAAGAACATAAGGGATGTGAACATTCCCCAGGAATGGGTTGTTTTAATTTGTCTGATTTCTCTCAGACTGTTCAAGCTCAGTTGGACAATATCCACCGTATCACAGATAAGTTTTCACAAATGCCTAAGGTGCCTAACTGGTTTTCTTGGTTTCACTGGAGATTGCTGGTAATTACAGGTATGCTTTGGTTATGTAACTATACTCCTATTATGTTAATGTGTGTGCACAATTTAATTAGTAGTTTAAAACCTATTCATGCTGAAGTTACTGTACAAGAAGTTATATCAAAGAAATAATCAATCTTCCCATGTTTTCTTCCGCCTTCTACTTCTATAGCTTTTCTTCTTCCTTCCTAATTACAACCCTTAAATAAATTCGTGCCTCATATCGAATTTATCGAGTATCATAATTCTTCCAAGTGGTAAAGATACCTCAAGACAAATGCTGGGCATAGAAACCACAGGGCATTAATATGCAAAGAAGTAAAAAGCTAACCTTTTCAAACAATAAGGCTTCTCTCTCACTTACCAACTTTACATTTCCCTGTATGGCTCCGGAAGATGATTGGTCAGCCAGAGACAGGTAAGATTCCTCAAGGGAGGAACAACCTAAGACAGGCACAGTCGCAGGGGGGCGATCAGGTGAGAAATTGGGGATCAACAGAGGTGAGGCTTAGAACCTCACCCCCCCTGTTCTGAGATAAATCTTCCGCATATGTGGATGTTTTATTGCCCTTGTCTAGCTTGGATTAACACATAGTCTACAGGCACACACCTGATCATCTACATTTGCTCTCTTACAACACTAAACTATGTTTTCTACCTTTATCTTGTATCTACCTACCACTTCAGCATTTTATTTAAAATAATAATAATAAAGAGAGAAATGTGGTATCCACATATAAATCAAGTATAAAAACCAAATGAGTATTCATATTTGAACTGACCGTTTATAGTTCATTATGCATGAGCAAAACCGAAAGTTTCTGTGATGACTGCCCTTGTACTGTTCACCATGTAACTTATTCACTATGTAAGAATTTGTTCTCCATGTAAGAACTTGTTTGTTATGCCTCAGAAGATTGGAGACTGACGAAAATTAGGCTTGGGGTGGATTAATGATTGTGCATTGAGCATTGACTCCCCTATATAGAATTTTATTGTTGTTAACAACCATTTGATCAATAAATATGAGAGATGCCACACACACACACAAAAAAAGTACACACTTCCAATTGTAAAATAAATAAGTAACCAGGATGTAATGTATAGTATAAGGAATGTAGTCAAAATATTGTAACAACTTGGTATGGTGATAGCTGGTACCTAGAATTATCATGTATATAAATGTTGAATCACTGTGTTGTACACCTGAAACTAATGTAATACTGTGTGTCAACTACCCTTCAATAAAAAATAATTATCTACAAAAAAAGTATGTATATATATATATATATATATATATATATATATATATATATATATATATATAAAACAGTCCCTTTAACTGGATTGATCAAAAATAAAAGAAAGCATAATTTACTAATACCTGGATTGAAAGAGATGACATCAGTAGAGATACAGCATTAAAAAAATAGTAATCAAATATTATAAACAACTTTATGCCAATGAAGTTCATAAGACGAAATGGGCAAATTCCTTGGAAGATACAAATTAGGATAACTGACAGAAGAATATACAGATAATCTAAATAGACCTTGATTTAAGAAATTAATTCAATAATTAGAAATCTTACCACAGTGAAAAGTCCAGTTCCAGACAGCTTCTCAAGTTAATTTTATCAAACACTTAAAGAATAATAATACCAATCATATACAATTTCTTCTGGCAAATAGAAAAGGTTTAAAAATTCCCAAACCACTTTATAAGACTAGTATAACCCTTATATCAAAACAAAACAATATCCTATGAACATAAAAATTTTAATAAAATTTTAAGAAGTCAGATCCAGAATTATGTAAAGGTTAATACTTCAGATCTGTGACAGTTTCATACAAGGAATGCAAAGCTGGTTAGATTTGACAATCAAAATGAATATGGTGCAACTCTCTTTAATTTGCTTTAATCATTCTCAGAAATGTTTGGTCTTTCACATTTTTCCTTAGTTCTTCCTAGGTATCTGTTTTTTTTGATGCTCTTGTACATCAAACTGATTCTTTCAAATATTCATTGTCCAATTGACCACTGCTAATATTCAGAAATAAACTGATTTTTTTATATTGTCCTTGTAGCCACCAATTTTGATAAATTCACTCATCAGTTCCAATAGTTAAAGATTCCGTAAGTTTTCTAGGAAGACAATCATGTTATCTGAAAATAGCAACAGTTTTGTTTATTCCTTTCCAATATTATCCCTTCTATTTTTCCTTGCCTTTTGCATTGAAAATAAATAATGAAAAAAGTTGTCTGTAAGTCCATTCAAGTTCCCAGACCCAATTCCAATATGTGGGGGGGGGGGGGGGGGGAGGAGGTTTTGCCATGCACACCACCAAGCAATTCACGAACACCAGCAGGGTGTCCCAGAACTCATCCCAGTTCTGACACTATCTACCTGGAGACAACACCAGATTTCCCAGGTTAATAGCTCAGTCTTACTGCCCTCCACCCACAACTCCAGAGACCAGTTACAAGCTTCAGGCTGTTACCTGCGCTTCTGGCTGACTGGCTACAGATTAGAGGCTCCAACAGCCTCTCCCTCAGGTTTGATTAATTTGCTAGAGCAGCTCACAGAACTCAGGAAAACACATTTACCACTTTAATAAATGATACTGTAAAGGGCACAAGTTAACAGCCAGATGAAGAGATACATACGGCAAGGTCCCAAATAAAGGAGCTTCTATCCTGGTGGAGCTTGGGGCCTGGTTTGGTGGCACGTGGAAGCATTCTGGTTCCCCAAGGTAGAAGCTCTCTGTCTTCAACAGAGAAGTAAGATACAAAAAAAAAAAAAAAAAAGCACAAAAAAGTATTTTCAGTGGTTTTGTGAGGGCTTCACTGCACAGCTATGATTGACTAAATCACTGGCAATTGGCTATTTCAACCTCCAGCCCCTCTGCCCTCTCCCCTCTCAAGGGCTGGGGGCTAGAGGCTGAGTGCTACAAGTTCCCACCCTCTAATCACATGGTCGGTCCCCCTGACAACCAGCCCCTATGCTCGTGTGAGGTCCAGAGGCTCCTCATTGACATAAGACAGCCATTTCACCTTACACCTGTGAGGCGTTTCTTAGGAATGCTGGATGAAGATCAAATATATCCGAGAGGTATATTTTGGCCATCTGAATGACCAAATATATATTTCTAATAAATCATTATAACACAGGAAGGTCCCAAACTTAGTTTAAGTTGGGCCTGAAATTAAACTCACAATTTCCTAGCAATCACAATGACAGGGGAAATATGCAGTGATACACTATTGTGGATAAAGTGAAGGTTCCCATGGCCAGGATTCTCACCTGGCCCTGGTCGGCTAGCTCAGTACACAGATGTGGGCAATACGTTGTTATTGACTCTATATAAAGAGCCCCGCCCAGTGCTCTGTGTGACACAGTGGCATGGCTGCAGGGGAGCAGAGACGAGACTGGAGTGGTGGCAGCACCAAGGACAGAGACTGAGACGGCTGGGCAGGCAGAGAGGCCCAGAGGCAGAGACCTGCTTGCTGCATGCAGACTCGCTCTGAGTGGGCAAATTCTAGTGATTGACCTGCCACTGTAGGAATAAAGTTGGGTATAATTCTTTGTGGAGAAGTTGGGGTTCCTGTAGCCAGGATCCTCACTGAACTTAAACCACCTGATGATGTAACTGGCCTGTTGTTAGGCTGCCGCTTCCACACCTTAAGGCAATAAGCTATTATTGTGCTATACAGAGAGCTCGGCCCAGTGCTCTGGGTGGAGGCAGAGATGCTAGCGCTGGACCTGCTGCCGGGAGAACAAGCCGGGTAATAAACCCTTTCACCCCAAGAACGTTCTCCTGTCATTTCTTTGGTGTCACTGAATCCATAGTGAACTTGCTGGGGGTTGAGACCCAGTGGCAGGAGAACTATGTTTTTCACACTGTCTTTAAGCAACATGCCCAGTGCTTCAAGGACAGGAAAGCTTTTCCCCTGCATGTAACCAGTGGTTTGACTTGATGTTTACAAATATCTTTGATCAACAAATATTTGTTCAAATCTCATTGTTGTATTTTCCTACAGGTTACTGAGGCTCTGATTTTGGTTCCCCGCCCCCCCCCCAATCTTTCTTTTCTCTGTTGTTTAGTTTGGGTAATTTCTATTGCTCATCAAGTTTACTGAATTCTTTTCTCTGTCATGTCCATTCTGCTACTTGCGCCTATCTAGTTAATACTCTTTTTATTTTGGATATTATATTTTTCAGTTCTTAATTTCCTTTTGATTCTTCTTTATGTCTTTTATTTCTTTGCAAAGATCTCCTATTAATTGCAATAATATTTGACCTTATTACTCAAAGTATGATTATACTGTTTAAAGTCTCTGTCTGATAATTCTAACATCTGTGTCTTCTTAAGGCTGGAGTCTATTGATTCTTTTTTCTCTTAGATGTTGAATTTTTCCTGGGTTTTTAAATGCTGAATAAGTCTGGGTTGTATCCTGGACATTTTGAACATTATTTGATGAGGCCCCAGATCTTACATATGTCCTAAGAAGCAGGCTGATCTTGTCCTTAGCAGGCAAACACACAGGTGAAGCTCAGGTTGCAAGTTTAACCTGCCTTCTATGGGCTATGGTCACAACATCAGTGCAGGTTGCAAAGTGCTGTACTGTTTAGATCTGTCCTGCCTATGTGCCAGAGTAGCCAGTCTGGGAGATTGGCGATGATCTACCCTGTACCTCAGTTCTAAAAGCCTGCAGTATGCTGTTTAGGATCAGAATTCACACGTGAAGTTCAAAAGTGAACCCAAAAATACATATACAACTTTTGAGATTATTCTCTGACCTCCTTTCTCTCTGTAAGCTCCCCAACACTTTGTCTTTCTTAGGCCTCTCTTCCCAGTTCTTCAGCCAGAAATCTGGGAGTTTTGTTACCCTGCTGTGGCATAAGCTTCCCACAGTTACATCTGTGCACAAGGCCAACTACTGGAAGCATAGAGAGAAAATAATCAATGGAGGTTCACTCCACACTCTTGGGACTACTGGTGTTCTACTCAGAAAGGACTCCCTTCCTTAGAATTTTACGCATCCATTTGTCCCCACTGTTTTCACCATGCTAACTAGAGACAGAGCATGTGAGAAGAAGGGAATCCCAAAGACTTCTTTCCCTTTCTCTTACCTGAAGGAGCCCTTTTCCTGCTCCTCCAACCAACAAGAAGAGGCCTCTTCATTCTTGTTTCCACACCCAGTGTGCACATCCAGTTTTGGGACTATGCGAAGTCCACACACCAGGTGATAACAGAAGAAAAAGAGGAATTCCCTTCACCATCAGTTTGGTAGAACTTCAAATTCTGCTTTGAAGAAATTCAAAATTATTTCCCAATCTGCCTGCTATCATTTATTCTTCAGATAGCTCTTCAAATAGCTTTTTTCAAATAGCTATTTCATATGTTCTGTCCAGGATTTCTCATTGCTTCTAGCAGCAGAGACAGAGTAAAGTGTGCTTATTCTGTATGCCATTGCACTAGAACTCTCAAAATTTTTTTTAAAGTCTCATGTGCATTGTTTTTTAAAAAATATTTTTATTTATCAAGCATGCCATAAGGCATGTTGACATGCAAATGTGTTATATCCCAAATTTTAACATAAAGGAAAATACCAGGTATTAGCTGGAGATTCCAGGTAACTATTTTTATTGAAACTTTAAAATAAAGCTTCATCAGCCTTCTCTTTTAATAGAAGGGCATTCTGAGATTGTAAGGTAAGCTTTTAGAAAATATACAACTTGCAAGTACTGACCTATGTAAGTCTGGCTTTTTTTTTTACTCAACACAACCTAAATATAAAAGAATAGAAATAAGACAGTTGCTAAAAGTGCTAACATTACAGTTGTCATAAATCACTAACAGTTTCAAATTTCTGTATTCCTCATACAGGTCTCTGTTTTCACTGATTAACTGTGCATCAGCTTTTGAACTTCTAAAATACATTTTGCCAGCCAGGAAAATACTTACCAATTTATCTATTAAATATATTAGTTTCTTACAACATTCTGATTATAGGTTTCTGCTACTTTGTGGAGACAGTGAAGGTTCTATGGCCAGGATTCTCACCTGGCCTTGGTCGGCTTGCTCACTACACATGTGTGGGCAATACATTGTTATTGACTCTATATAAAGAGCTCCACCCAGTGCTCTGGGCTGCACAGCTGCAGGAGAGCAGAGGCTGGAGTGGTGGCAGCACCGAGGACAGAGACTGAGATGACTGTGGGTACAGAGAGGCCCAGAGGCAGAGAACGGCTTGCTGCATGCAGACTTGCTCTAAGGTGGACAGGATTCTTGTGTCTGAACTGCCACCGTGGGAATAAAGTTGGGTATAAACCCTTTCACCCCAAGAATGTTCCACTGTCATTTTTTTTCGATCTCATTGAATCCATAGTGAACTTGTCCGAGGCTGAAATCCATTGGCAAGAACATACTTTAAAAAAATGCTTGGAAAGCCATGACCCCAGAATGGGACACAATTGTGTTCAAGCTGACAGTATCCACCCCCTACCTCACAAGGCCCATGGTTCCTCACACAAATGCAGATAGGCACGCAGAGGGTCAAGATTTCTATGAACAAAATACACTTTTACCAGTCACTAACTCTCTCTCTAAAAATCGGTCCCTCTGAATTGAAGCCAAATAGCTCTAAGTGCTTTCTCAAGCTGAACAGAACCCATCATTCCTTTCAGCCAGGACCTTGGCTCAACAAACATGCACCCTGGGGGACTCCGGTTCACGGGCATGACAGTGTAGTAAACAAACCAACCTTCAAACCTAGGTGAACAGGTCTATAAAAGATTAATCATGTGCTTCCTACAAGAACTCCTAAGGTGGGAACTTGATAGAAATGACCAGGCAGTATGGTAGGGAGAAAAATTAAAAGAAAAATGACAGGCAAGTTGCATTACCAAAAAATGACATGAGATGCAGGTGTTGTACCTGACACACTGAAGGTCATGGAACTGGACTTCCTTCACGCATCTCAGTCCAGGCTGTTTCCTCATGTCTGAACGCTAGGCTGTACCTCCTGAAAACACTCTGTGGGTTTAGGCTTGAAATATGCCCAGTAGCTCTCAGAAGGACAGGGTCAAATATCTGGGAGGTAAATGCAGGCTCTTTCTTCACATGTCACATGGCTCTTTGCTAGAAAATAAACAGGTTGACTATCACTCTATTCACCAGTGTAAAGTATGAACACAGAGGGAGCATTTATCTTCCCTATCGACCTTTATCCAGGACAAAGCCCTGTTCTTCCCTTGCATCAAAGTCACCTACTTACATACACATTTCTTTGGGAGACACGGCCTTTTGCCCAATAGAGGAGAAGTGAGTTTCTGGAAGAAAAAGCTGTGAGATTAACTTGCCCCTACTCAGCATTTTCTGAAAACATATGCACACACATTCTTTGCTTTATTTCTCTCCTACACGAAGGCACACAATACCTAAAGCAGTAACGAAATTGCTTACAGGCAGTAAGTGTTGAAAATAGATCCCTTTATATGCAAGTTAACATTTGGTGTTGGTCAAGTTGGTAGATAATAAAAACTACATTTGAAGAGCAATCAAATTGTGCACCACCTTCCAATCCTTCTCTGTAAAATCATCCCGTTTATTAGGTTATTTCTCTAACAATCCTCTTCAAGGAACTTTGAAAAAATGCAACAATTTCACTCCATCATTTATGGACCATCGGCCATGAAATAACTTGGATCAGAGAAAATCCATGTGGGCCTGGATATAAGGGAAGGCTTGGAAGCTGCTCAGTAGAACAGCATTGCTGGGTGGCAAGACAGAAAGTAGGGTCCTAGGAGCCCTGGCGGAGGCTCTGGGAGGGGGAGTACCAATGCCAGGGAACCTATAACTTCAGGTAAGCCCCTTCCATCATCCTAACAACCTCATTTTGAGAGGATTCCTTACACTTGCCCAACACAAATTCAGTTCAACTCTGAAACAGAAACTATGCTGAACTCTTGGCATAAAGAAATGAAAAAGTATGGATCTGCATTCAATAAGCTTAGCTTTCTGATACACAATTCAGCAAGGTCTGTGTTCAAGGCATGCATGGGGGGCCATGAGGACACACAGAGGGTATGTTGCTCAAATAGAGATTTCAACAAAGCCTTTCCAGATAATGGTGTGCTAGAGTAGAGTCTGGAAGGATGACTGCATTGGGCAAGTAAGGGAATTCCGGAGATAGTAAGGAGCTTTTGCATAATTCATGCTGGGAACCATACACTCTTCAAACAAACTAAAGAAGCACTGTGAGGTTAGAATACACAGGGTCTCTATGGGAGGGTGATGGTAAATGAGAACAAGTAAGCAAGGGCCAGAGCGGGAAGAGAGGGTGGTGGTAATCCTATATGAAATATCAGGGAATACTGAACAATTCAAAGCAGAGAATGCTATGAGGAAGTGTGCCTTTAGATATCCACTCAGCAGTCATGGAGGGGCAATCCCAGCATCAGAGATGCCCCAATCCAGGCAAGGGGTGATAATGGCATGGACAATAGAGAAATGTGGGGATGCAGAGGTAAAGAGGATTTAGGAGCTTCAAAAGAGTAACAATCTGTTTGACTTTGTGTCTTCTTGTTATTTGGTGTTGTGGGAAGGAAAAGGATAAACTACAATTCAGATGCCAGGGCTGGGGACCTGGCTGGCAGGTGGGACCAACTACTGAGGAAGAGAACACTGAAGGAGAAGCCATTTGTGACAAAGGGGCTTTTACATTTTTCTTTCTAATTTTTTGTGTGAGTTTTATTGAGGTATAACATACACGCATAAGCTCATCCACTTTAGGTATATGATTAAGAGATTTGAGAAAAATATATAGTCATGTAACTTCTTCTACTATCATGATATAGAATATTCCCATCACCCTAGAAAGTTCCCATACGTTTTTTTGAAGTCACTCCTTTCTGTATCCCAGACCTGGCAACCACTGATCTCTGTCCTTACAGTCTTTTCTCTTTCCAGAATTTCATACAAAAGGAATTATGTAGTGTATAGTTCTTTCTATGGCTTTTTTCCACTTAAAATAATGCTCCTGAGATCTGTCCATGTTGTTGCTTTTATTAGTAGTTTGCTCCTTTATCATATTGGGTAGTATGCCACTGTATGTAACCTAAATTGTATATCCATTCACTGGTTGATGAGCATTTGGGTCGTTTCCAGTTTGTAGCTATTATGAATAAAGCTGATGTGAACATTGATTTCAAATCTTCATGTGCACATGTTTTCATTTCTTATGAATAAAGACCTAGGAGCAGGACTTCTTAGTTGTATGGTATTTATTTAGCCTTATAAGAAATTTGCCAAACTTTTCCATGGTGTCTGCACCATTTTGCATTCTCACCAGCAAAATAAAAATTCTAGTTATGCTGCATCTTCACCAACACTTGGTATTGTCAGGTTTATCTATTTTAATCATTCTAATAGGTGCCTAGTGGTGTCTCGCCGTGGTTTTAATTTGCATTTCTCTAATGAATAATAACAACTTTTCATGTGCTTATAAGATCATATCTCTGGTTAAATGTTTATTAAAATTATTTGTCCATTTTTTATTGGGTTGTTTTATAAAGGAGTTATGAGAGTTCTTTATATGTTCTGAATAAAAGTTCTTTGTCACATGGTTTTTTGTAAATATTTTCTCCCAATCTGTGGTTTGTCTTTTTATATTTCTAATGATGCTTTCAAAGAGTAGAAGTACTTCGTTTTGATAAAGTCCAATTTACCAAACTTTTCTTTTATAGTTAGTGCTTTTTGTGTCTTGGCTAAGAAATCATTGCCTTGCCCAGTGTTTCAGAATTTTTAATCCTATGTTTTAGTCTACAACTGTAAAGACTTAGGTTTTATATTGTAGGTCTATGATCCATTTTGAGTTCACTTCTGTATATGGTGTTAAGTATGAGTTCATTTATTTGCTTAATTTATATTTATTATTTATATGCCCAACTTTCCCATCACTGTTCATTGAGAAGTTAAGAAGTCAGTTTTAAGGGGGTAAAAACGACATCTTTTTGGTCACGCTGAGTTTGGGATGTCCTGGTCCATCTATCTATGTGGTGACATGCAGCATATAGTGAGTCTGAAACTAAGAAAGACATGAATATAAAGATTTGGGAATCAAGTGCTTGTGGTATTTGAACTCTCTGGACTTGGTCAGTCCTCCGATTACAATGTAAACAGAGAAACTAGATATGCAGCATGGAGGGACATGACAGAACTCCTTTAAGCAAAAAAGGGTCAATCGAACTATAAGGGTTAGGAATAGGATTTTAGCACTTAAATCCTTCTATCCATACCTTCTATTAGAGAAAAAGAAATGAGAGGGATGTAAATAGGCTAAAATTCTATTGCAAAAGACAAGAACAACTGTGAGGTCCTAAATTAGGACAGTGGTAATGTTAAAAAAAAAAACCTAAATAATACATATTGTATGTAACTTTTGTAGGTACACACAAAGGGATATACACATACAAAAAAAACTAAGCTATAAGAAGAAAAACTGCTAAACTCAGGTAAATTTTCCTATAAATAGGTCTTATGTTATTTACAGGCCTACAGTATTCACTATAAATGTCTGAACTTCTATTCTTTATGATAGCCTATAATCCAAACACAAAGTTGTTAGCAGCTTGTTGCATCTAACAACAGCTAACACACTTGTGTACAAAAGTTCTCAGACCTGTTTTCTCTCTCTCCTATTGTCTGAAATCTTTTGTCTCCTTACCTGCATGGTTTGATAAGAAAGAAAATAATATAGTGCAGGCAAAAGTTTTCAGTCAACTACGTTAAGTCAACTCCACCGTTTGCTATCTGTGTGACCAAGATTGCCTTCTCTGTAAAATGGAGATGCCAATGTCTACTTTTCAAGGATTAAGCAAGATAATACATGGAGAAAGCCTGGATCCTCATAGGTCTCAAAACAGTTTGCTGCACAGAAGTGAATTGAAGTAATTAAAATACTGTTACTGTGACAGAGGCATAAAGCACTGGGAGTAACGGCGCTGGAAGGAAGGGAAGAAAATGCCTTTGGGTGTCTCCCACTGCCTGCTCCAGATTCACCCTTCACTCTCCTCCACTCCGCTGTCTTTGCAGGGTGACTTCTATGAATGTACCAAAAGTCTCCCTTGACCTGGGCTTCTGGAAGGTTCAGAGAATAAGGTACAAATTTAGCAAAGAATCAAGGGAGGAGGAGTTCAGTAACTATTCCCTGACTGGCTCCCTCCAGATGGGGATGACTTTGGTTGGTGTTGCATTTAGAACAGGGCTTCTTGACTTTCTTATGTCCTCTGGCCCTCCTTGGCAATCTGAGGAAGTGTATACACACCTTTCCAGATTAAAAATGTTAAGTGCATAAAATAAAACACATAAGACTATATAAGAAGCCAATCATATTGAAATATAATTATATATATTTAGTTATATATATTGTGAATTTATGTGTGTATATATACATGTATATATATATACACACACACATAGTTATGTATTTGTAACATAGTAATACACATACTTCTTTTCTAATACATTAAATACCAAGACAACATAATATAGTTTAGGTTCAATTAATTTTTTTAAAGACACATCAATGCAAAAGTCTCCTGTAGTTTAGCATGTAAAATAACATGAAACTCTGGGGTGATCATCTGTGGGCAGCACACAAAGTGGCAAGTCCAGGTAATTTTGACTTTTTGTTTTAATGATTATGTTAAAAATTCTTGTTCACAAATATACAGTGTTACAAGTACAATTAAAGTTTCCATAGCTCACTTCAAAAGATCAAGATGGGCTTCTCTCAAGGAACACTAAAATTTTTCAAGGCTGTTGTCAACCCCAAATGCTGTGAGATTTTTGTCCTAAGATCATCATGTTCCTCTTTGGCTCAGTCCACATCTTCAATATAGTTTATATCAGAAAGAGAAGGATTGTGAATCCCTAATTCAACTTTAGTGCCATCAGGATAGATAAATTTTGAAAAAACTTTTGAAGGGTTTCCAGGTGTTTTCTGATTTACCTTCCAAAGCAATTCACAGAATTTTGTGTCTCAGCCCCACCTTGGAAAAGCAACTCCTCCAGCAGTTTAAAGTTTGAAAAGATGTTGGTCTTCAATTTTTCTCCTGTATCAGTACCTAAGGCAAGAAAGTTATTTCCTTTCCAGTAGCATCTATAACAGTAACTTTAAGACTCTGAATCAAAAGATCTATCTTATTCATATGGTTTTAAATGTCTGCAAGGTAAGCCAACTCATGGATAAAACTCTTTTTTCATAAAGAATCGAGTGGGTTTTTTCTTTCTTTTTATTTTTTGAGAAAAGGTAAGATTCTGACCTTAGCTTGTTAGCAATAGCTAGGAAGTTCTCCTCCCAGAGGATCTCTGGGTGGTAGAAAAACCTCTCATATTCTGTCCCATTTCTTGATAAAAATCTTTTTTAAATAATATGATTCAGGGACCTGCTCCTGATAAAGTTGAGGCCTTTAAGGCAATTACTAAACTTCCTTCAGGATTGTTGAACTTAGACATGAGGTAAAAACACGTCGGTATGAAAAGGAATGAGACACAAACATTAGGAGCGTTCAGTTTCACTGTATGTCAAAAGCAGATGCATCGTCAAGTATTGTAGAAGCACCAGCCACACAAGAGTTGGAAGCTTTTATTTCCATGCAAAATTTTGTTTGCAGGGAAAAGCTTTTTACCATTTCTAAAATACTAAAGGTCTTTGTAGTTCCCAAAAGGGACTCACAAAAAAATGAAGAATTTCAAGCCCAGCAGCATGCACACAGGGAGCAAAGGCATGGAGTGGCTACGATAGGAAGTGTCTGTTTGATCAGCCGCACACTGAGGGGGAACCACAAGACTGCCAGTTGTCAGTGACAGGACTTCAGAATGGTTTTTTTAAAAATCAACTATTCTGGCCCACATCTCAGCATTTAACAAGGGTGTTGCCATCAGCTTTCTTTCCTACTCTCGTCCACAAGCCAGTCCATGTTTGTCTGGTGTATATGGCTTTATTACCTCTCCCCAGTAGTATGGGGCTTCTTTCAGTAGGCAAATCCAAATATAGGAGTATTCTATACAGAATTAAGAATTCTCATTTGAACCATCATTTTTTAAAAAAACTCAGCAACTCTGTAAACTATTATTTTTCACGAATTTGTCAACAAACAACTGTAGACAAGGAACACCAAAAAGCATCATAGGGATATGGATTACCAACGGGAGAACAGGTAATGATCTTGAGTGGCACCGCTGCATAAGCATTTATGTTTGGGAGGCCACAGTCATGCTTCCTCCAGCAACATGTCTCAGAACAGCTATGTTTTCAAAGTAGTGACACACAGATAATATTTCAGGATATCTACAAACAACCATCCTGTGTTATTAAAGATTGTGTGGTTTCCACTCATTAGGAGTCACAGGTACTACGAACTCTGATGTGGGCTGTTAACATTCACAACTGAAAGAAATCTAAATCTCACTTAGATGTTGGGAAAATGGAAATTTAAAATTTTTCCCATCCAATTTCATGAATTCCCTGAAATCTATCCATATACCAAGGCTAAGAACAAGGTACCTGTAGGAAAAATGGCCTCAGGTTCTACTCTTCTCATGGGAAGTAGGTAGGTTAGCAAAGTGGGAAACAGGAAAATTAACAGAGAAAGGGACAAACCTCTCAGAATGGATAAAGCATGTGACAACTGTCCATTTACATACCCTGCAAAGCCATCCATAGTGGAGGCAGCTCCCAATAATAAGGCAGACAAGGTGACCAATCCTGTGGATGTCGGGCAGCCCCTTTCCTGAGTCTTCAGATACCTGCTCAAGGATACGATGCCTGCTTGTGTACTAAGTGGCTGCAGGGATGAAGACTAAGCATATTTTTAACAACATGGTCTTACCCTCACTGAGGCTGATCCGGGTACTTCCAATACTGAGCGCCCCAAATGCCACCAGTGGACACCAATGTTGAGTGGCACCAGCTACCAAAGGGCAGGTTGATTATATTGGATCCTTCTGATCATGACGTATACAATGCTTTGTCATCGTAAGATTAGACACACATTTCAGGTACATACTAGCCATTCTTACCCAACCTGCTTCTGCTAAAAACACTAGTGATGGACCTACAGAATAGCTTACCAAAGACTGTGGTATCCTCTACAGTGTTGCCCTCAGTCAACAGACACGTTTTATAATAAAGGAGTGACAGACATGGGCTCACGCTAAGGAATTAGCTGGGCTTGTACTTGGATGTAGCTAGCTTGATAGAACGCTGGAATAGCTTGCTAAGGGTTTAGATAAATACCAGCCAGAGAAAGAACCTGTGAGGAAGGCTACTCTCCTGCAGGATACAAATTATACCTGGAGCCAGCCAGCAGCCTCTGTGCGGCTTCATCTTTCCTGTGGTCAGAATGCTTGGACTCAAGACACTAGTAGTAAAGTTGGGAATGGCTCTCCAAACTATTAATACTAATAACACAAAATTTTGTTTCCCATTCTCATAGCTTTAGGCTCAGGGAGTATGGAAGTCCTGGTTCCAATGAAATGGAAGCTGAGATTTCCCCTGCCCACTTTGTGCTTCTCATACCATTGAACAAAAAAGGAATTTAAAGGGTTATTCCAATGGCTGGTATGCAAGTGCATGATCCCAGCTGCTGAGTGGAAAATGGATTGCTGATACCTAAAAGACACGAGAAGGATTAGGGTTGAAATGCAGAATACTCGCTGTAATGCCTTTTAGTACTATCCTGTCCAGTAGCCTTGATCAATGGAAAACAATAAAATAAAAAAAAATCAAGGCTTCTGATCTTGTAGGAACAAAGGTTTCAGCACTCTCAGCAATAGTTAAAACAGTCCCATCCAACCTATGGGTCTGGCAAAGGGAAGGGGAACATGGAATTGGTGGTAAGAAAAAATTGTGATTATCAACACAGGCCTCAAGATCAACTACAGAAATGAGGACTGTAACAGCTCTATGTAATGTTTATTATTTAGTTTCTCCTCCTTCCCTACCCCCTCAACTACCTTATATAAAAAACATCTGTGTTGGTCAGTGGGTTAGGTGTCCCATGTGAGTAAAACTGAATTAATGGGATGTTTACATTTGATATTTGGAGAATACTGAACTTTTCACACAGACGAAGGATTAACAATGGATTCTGCAGGACTAAAAGGGTGGACTGAGGCTGAGTATTTTCTGTTTCACCTCCAGATTCACTCGCCTTCCTGCTCTACCTACCCTGCTCTGGCCCCCAGGCGGATCCACGTGCATCTAATGAACACGGCTCCCCTGCCCACTGGCTTCTCTTTGGGTGTGGCTAATGAGGAGGTCCCTCAGGAGATCAGAAGGGGAAAGAGGGCATCCAGGATATTCATTTGATCAGCTGGACCTGATTTATCTCAAGACGGCCTTTTATGCACAATTCTGTCCTTCTGACAGGTAATCTACCAGACCGACACCTGCCACGCCAAAAGGAGGGTGACCTTTCCTGACACAACCCGCTGTGCTAGGATAGCCTCCCTCTGACTAGGAAGTCTTCCCTTCTGCACAGTGCCTTGGGGCTCCTCTCCTGCTGCTAGATGGGTTGCTGCCTGATCCATGATGCCTTAAATTGACTCAGTGGAATTTTTGTGTTTTTTTAAATAAGCTTTAGTGACAAAGTATGGGATATCATCCTAGGAGTGGCAGGAAACAGAATCCAAAACTGTTCACATAGTATTTTTGTAACTAGAACTTATTACTCTTCTCTGCTGAAAACCATTGCCTTATTGGAAGTAAATCCACATGATGATTTTGCCTCCATAATGATTTTTTACAGTGTTAAAAAAAAAAAAGAGAGTCACTTTAACAAGGGCAATGCCATCCTCTCTACATTTGGCTCAGAAATAACTCTCATCCTGTCAGATGCCAGCATGGTCAGGGACTCACCTCGGCCCACTGCATTCAGCACCAAAAGAACAACTTTCCCTCTTTCACCTTCCCTCCTTCTTCAAGCACTGAGCAGGCTCGAGAGAATCCTGACTCTCTCCCCTTGGCAGGGTGCATGGACGTGTGTAGAGCAGTATTTTTGCTTTGTTTAGAAACATCTGTTGGAAATCACGGGCATCAGGACGGCATATATGGCAGGAGCTGGGCTTCTGATCCAAAGCCCTTCCACGAGCTGCGTGGCAGCCCCTATAATCCTTAGGATTCTTCTTGTCCTAGATGGTTGACTATCTCCAATACCATGTTGCTTCAAAGCACTTCGCTGGCTTTTACAGTTCCTGGGCTGATGCATCTTAAGTTCCCATTGTACTTTCCATGCCAAGAATCTCTGGACTTTTCAATGTCACCAAATATCCTTCAAACTATGAGGATTTTTGAGGAGACAAACTGTCCACAAGATTGTTTTAACTAAATCATCCCCGTCCTTGGTAAAATAGTGTTTGTTTTTCCAAATACACAAATGACCATCTGCATTCTGTTACCTTAGGCAAATCTGCAGAATCTGGGCCCTTCATCTCACTCACATTACTAATTAGCACAATTATTCTCTTTGAGATGCTGGAACACAGGATTTGCGTGGTTCCCACAGACACTGGAAGCCAAGGCTCTAATCTCTAATGCGTCTTCAGCCTCCTCTGCTGCAGAGTGGGCTGCAGCACACGAACAGCCCTGTTTCTCAGCTGTCCAAGGACTTGATTTAATTATGCCACGAGTCTCTGTCTTCATTGGAAGTCTCCACACATGCTGCTTGCTCCTTATTATGGATCGCGTTTCCTCTCTGCTGCAGTGTCTCATTCTTGTCCTTCTTTGGGCTTTAGTGGCTAATAGACATTTGCATTAATTTTCATTTCTCCTGGTGCTTAATAAACATCCTCTTAGGCGCTCATCTTGGAAATGGAAAACCATTTCGCTCAACCAAAAATCTGAACTCCAGATCCTTCTTTGAACTAAAACGTGTCCTTCTATTGATATTGTCCCCCTGCTTCTGCGGCTTCCAAGGAATGACTCCAGGGACCTACCAGAGACTCTGCCTTTGTCCAAATGGCTTACACCTATCTGAGGTTTTCTGGTTGCCATCCCTTAATGCATTACATAAAAGTCACACATATACACATATATGTACATACTTCATTAATAAATACATCACTTCATCCAGTGACCCAGAAATGTTTATGGAAGCTATGATACTCATTCAACAGAAGAGTGTGCAGTCACCATTATGATGTATATAAAGACTACATAAAACGCTGTGAGAAAGTATTTACGTTGTCCTGTTAGCAAGAAACAAAGTGGTACATCACTATTATTATCGCTATTATGTTTTAAATTCAATGTATTCCCATCCCTATGAATACGGAAAAGACAGGAAAGACCTATATCAAAATACTTACAATGGTTTGGGTTAGGGTTAGAATGTCATGGGAAGGATTCTTTCTTTTTCTTTCATTTCAAAGAGAAAATAATTACATTTTTTTGGACAAAAAACAATCTAAAAAAATAAAAAATAAAAAATAAGGGGCGGAGCCAACATGGCGGCGTGAGTAGGACAGTGGGAATCTCCTCCCAAAAACATAGATATTTTTGAAAATACAACAAATACAACTAATCCTAAAAGAGAGACCAGAAGACACAGGACAACAGCCAGACTACAACTACACCAGCGAGAACCCCGCGCCTGGTGAAAGGGGTAAGATACAAGCCCCGGCCCTGCGGGACCCGAGCGCCCCTCCCCCCAGCTCCCGGCGGGAGAAGAGCAGGCAGAGCGGGAGGGAGACGGAGCCCAGGGCTGCCGAACACCCAGCCCCAGCCATCCGGGCCAGAGTGCAGACACAGTGCATGCGTGGAGGGCTGGAAACTAGGGAAATAGGGCAGCAAGACCTCTGAGCAGGTGCCGAAGCTGATGCCCCTGTGACAAAGAAAAGTGGGGGCTTTTTGAAAGTCTTAAAGGGACAGGGATGCAACAGCTGGACGGAAACAGCATAGGTCACAGCCCAGTGGATGGAAAATACAGGGAAAACCGGGCGCACTAACCCCCTGGGCAACAGCTCTGAGACACCACACGGAGGTAAACAGCCAAACAGCACCCCCGTCTATTACCCCTCCGGGCGCTGTGAAAGCAGAGAAACAGCCTAAGGCAAAACAAGTCCACAGAAAGGCAGAAAGGAAAATTCTTACACTTCGGCCGGGAGAGACACAGACCCAGCCTAAACGCAATTACCCAACACAAGCCACTAGGGGTCGCAGTTGTCCCAGTAAAGAAAGGCCAGTAGCAAGTGAAAAGTTTGGCCCTCCCAGCTGACAGTCAATAGCACCTGTCAACATGAAAAGGCAAAAAAATATGGTCCAGACAAGACTAACCCAGACAGCTTCGGCATCTGCTACTTCTTCCCCTGAGAAGGAACCTGGGGAGATAGATTTAGCCAGCCTTCCTGAAAAAGAATTCAAAACAAAACTCATAACCATCCTGATGGACTTGCAGAGAAATATGCAAGAACTAAGGAAGGAGAATACAGAAATAAAACAAGCTCTGGAAGGACTTCAAAACAGAATGGACGAGATACAAGAGACCATTAATGGACTAGAAAACAGAGAACAGGAACGCAGAGAAGCTGATGCAGAGAGAGATAAAAGGATCTCCAGGAATGAAAGAATTTTAAGAGAGTTGAGTGACCAGTCAAAAAGGAATAATATACACATTATAGGGATACCAGAAGGAGAAGAGACCGAAAAAGCGATAGAAAGTGTCTTTGAAGAAATAATTGCCGAAAACTTCCCCAAACTAGGGGAAGAAATGGCCTCCCAGACCACAGAGGTACACAGAACTCCCATGACAAGGGATCCAAGGAGGGCAACATCAAGACACATAATAATTAAAATGGCAAAGATCAAAGACAAGGACAAAGTATTAAAGGCAGCCAGAGAGAAAAAAAAAGGTTACCTACAAAGGAAAACCCATCAGGCTATCATCAGACTTCTCAACAGAAACCCTACAGGCCAGAAGAGAATGGCATGATATACTTAATGCAATGAAACAGAAGAGCCTCGAACCAAGACTACTGTATTCAGCACGAATATCATTTAAATATGAAGGAGTGATTAAACAATTCCCAGACAAGCAAAAGTTGAGGGAATTTGCCTCCCACAAACCACCTCTACAGGGCATCCTACAGGGACTGCTCTAGATGGGAGCACTCCTAAAAAGAGCACAGAACAAAACACCCAACATATGAAGAATGGAGGAGGAGGAATAAGAAGGGAGAGAAATAAAGAATCATCAGACCGTGTTTATAATAGCTAAACAAGCAAGTTAAGTTAGACAGTAAGATCAGTAAGATAGTAAAGAAGCAAACCCTGAACCTTTGGTAACCACAAACTTAAAGCCTGCAATGGCAATAAATTCATACCTTTCAATAATCACCCTAAATGCAAATGGACTGAATGCACCAATCAAAAGACACAGAGTAATAGAATGGATAAAAAAGCAAGATCCATCCATATGCTGCTTACAAGAGACTCACCTCAAACCCAAAGACATGCACAGACTTAAAGTCAAGGGATGGAAAAAGATATTTCATGCAAACAACAAAGAGAAGAAAGCACTTGTTGCAATTCTGGTATCAGACAAAACAGACTTCAAAATAAAGAAAGTAACAAAAGACAAAGAAGGACATTACATAATGATAAAGGGCTCAGTCCAACAAGAGGATATAACCTTTATAAATATATATGCACTCAACACAGGAGCACCAACATACCTGAAACAAATATTAACAGAACTAAAGGAGGAAATAGAATGCAATGCAGTCATTCTAGGAGACTTCAACACACCACTCACTCCAAAGGACAGATCCACCAGACAGAAAATAAGTAAGGACACAGAGGCGCTGAACAAAACACTAGAACAGATGGACCTAATAGACATCTACAGAACTCTACATCCAAAAGCAACAGGATACACATTCTTCTCAAGTGCACATGGAACATTCTCCAGAATAGACCACATACTAGGACACAAAAAGAGCCTCAGTAAATTCCAAAAGATTGAAATCCTACCAACCAACTTTTCAGACCACAAAGGCATAAAACTAGAAATAAACTGTACAGAGAAAGCAAAAAGGCTCACAAACACATGGAGGCTAAACAACATGCTCCTAAATAATCAATGGATCAATGACCAAATCAAAATGGAGATCCAGCAATATATGGAAACAAATGACAACAACAACACTAAGCCCCAACTTCTGTGGGACACAGCAAAAGCAGCCTTAAGAGGAAAGTATATAGCAATCCAAGCATATTTAAAAAAGGAAGAACAAGCCCAAATGAATGGTCTAATGCCACAATTATCGAAATTGGAAAAAGAAGAACAAATGAGGCCTAAGGTCAGCAGAAGGAGGGACATAATAAAGATCAGAGAAGAAATAAATAAAATTGAGAAGAATAAAACAACAGCAAAAATCAATGAAACCAAGAGCTGGTTCTTCGAGAAAATAAACAAAATAGATAAGCCTCTAGCCAGACTTATTAAGAGGAAAAGAGAGTCAACACAAATCAACAGAATAAGAAATGAGAAAGGAAAAATCACAATGGACCCCACAGAAATACAAAGAATTATTAGAGAATACTATGAAAACCTAAATGCTAACAAGCTGGGAAACCTAGGAGAAATGGACAACTTCCTAGAAAAATACAACCTTCGAAGACTGACCCAGAAAGAAACAGAAAATCTAAACAGACTAATTAACAGCAACGAAATTGAAGCGGTAATCAAAAAACTACCAAAGAACAAAACCCCCGGGCCAGATAGATTTACCTCGGAATTTTATCAGACATACAGGGAAGACATAATACCCATTCTCCTTAGAGTTTTCCAAAAAATAGAAGAGGAGGGGATACTCCCAAACTCATTCTATGAAGCTAACCTCACCCTAATACCAAAACCAGGCAAAGACACCACCAAAAAAGAAAACTACAGAACAATATCCCTGATGAACGTAGATGCAAAAATACTCAACAAAATATTAGCAAACCGAATTCAAAAATACATCAAAAGGATCATACACCATGACCAAGTGGGATTCATCCCAGGGATGCAAGGATGGCACAACATTCGAAAGTCCATCAACATCATCCACCACATCAACAAAAAGAAAGACAAAAACCACATGATCATCTCCATAGATGCTGAAAAAGCATTTGACAAAGTTCAACATCCATTCATGATAAAAACTCTCAGCAAAATGGGAATAGAGGGCAAGTACCTCAACATAATAAAGGCCATCTATGATAAACCCACAGCCAACATTATATTGAACAGCGAGAAGCTGAAAGCTTTTCCTCTGAGATCGGGAACTAGACAGGGATGCCCACTCTCCCTACTGTTATTTAACATAGTACTGGAGGTCCTAGCCATGGCAATCAGACAAAACAAAAAAATACAAGGAATCCAGATTGGTAAAGAAGAAGTTAAACGGCCACTATTTGCAGATGACATGATACTGTACATAAAAAACCCTAAAGACTCCACCCCAAAACTACTAGAACTGATATCGGAATACAGCAAAGTTGCAGGATACAAAACCAACACACAGAAATCTGTGGCTTTCCTATACACTAACAATGAACCAACAGAATGAAAAAACATGAAAACAACTCCATTCACAATTGCATCAAAAAAAAAAAATACCTAGGAATAAACCTAACCAAAGAAGTGAAAGTCTTATACTCTGAAAACTACAAGTCACTCTTAAGAGAAATTAAAGGGGACACTAACCAACAGAAACACATCCCATTCTCATGGCTAGGAAGAATTAATATCGTCAAAATGGCCATCCTGCTCAAAGCAATATACAGATTTGATGCAATCCCTAAGAAACTACCAGCAACATTCTTCAATGAACTGGAACAAATAATTCAAAAATTCATATGGAAACACCAAAGACCCCGAATAGCCAAAGCAATCCTGAGAAAGAAGAATAAAGTAGGGGGGATCTCAGTCCCCAACTTCAAGCTCTATTATAAAGCCATAGTAATCAAGACAATTTGGGACTGGCACAAGAACAGAGCCACAGACCAATGGAACAGACTAGAGAATCCAGACATTAACCCAGACATATATGGTCAATTATTATTTGATAAAGGAGCCATGGTCAAATAATGGTGAAATGACAGTCTCTTCAACAGATGGTGCTGGCAAAACTGGACAGCTACATGTAGGAGAATGAAACTGGACCACTGTCTAACCCCATATACAAAAGTAAACTCAAAATGGATCAAAGACCTGAATGTAAGTCACAAAACCATTAAACTCTGGGAAAAAAACATAGGCAAAAACCTCTTAGACATAAACATGAGTGACCTCTTCCTGAACATATCTCCCCGGGCAAGGAAAACAACAGCAAAAACGAACAAGTGGGACTATATTAAGCTGAAAAGCTTCTGTACAGCAAAAGATACCATCAACAGAACAAAAAGGAACCCTACAGTATGGGAGAATATATTTGAAAATGACACATCTGATAAAGGCTTGACGTCCAGAATATATAAAGAGCTCACACGCCTCAACAAACAAAAAACAAATAACCCAATTAAAAAATGGGCAGAGGAACTGAACAGACGGTTCTCCAAAAAAGAAATACAGATGGCCAACAGACACATGAAAAGATGCTCCTCATCACTAATTATCAGAGAAATGCAAATTAAAACTACAATGAGGTATCACCTCACACCAGTAAGGATGGCTGCCATCCAAAAGACAAACAACAACAAATGTTGGTGAGGCTGCGGAGAAAGGGGAACCCTCCTACACTCCTGGTGGGAATGTAAATTAGTTCAACCATTGTGGAAAGCAGTATGGAGGTACATCAAAATGCTCAAAACAGACCTACCATTTGATCCAGGAATTGCATTCCTAGGAATTTACCCTAAGAATGCAGCAATCAAGTATGAGAAAGACCAATGCACCCCTATGTTTATAGCAGCACTATTTACAATAGCCAAGAATTGGAAGCAACCTAAATGTCCATCAATAGATGAATGGATAAAGAAGAAGTGGTACATATACACAATGGAATACTACTCAGCCATAAGAAAAAGGCAAATCCTACCATTTGCAGCAACATGGATGGAGCTGGAGGGTATTATGCTCAGTGAAACAAGCCAAGCGGAGAAAGAGAAATACCAAATGATCTCACTCATCTGTGGAGTATAAGAACAAAGGAAAAACTGAAGGAACAAAACAGCACCAGAATCACAGAACTAAAGAATGGACTAACAGATACCAAAGGGAAAGGGACTGGGGAGGATGGGTGGGTAGGGAGGGATAAGGGGGGGGTGGAAAAGGGGGGTATTAAGATTAGCATCCATAGGGGGGTGGGAGAAAGGGGAGGGCTGTACATCACAGAGAAGACAAGTAGTGATTCTACAACATTTTGCTATGCTGATGGACAGTGACTTTAAAGGGGTATATAGGGGAGACCTGGTATAGGGGAGAGCCTAGTAAACAAAGTATTCGTCATGTAAGTGTAGATTAATGATAAAAAAAAAAAAAGCAGTTCCTGTGTGCTCCTCCACAATGAGTTCTACACAGTGATATAAAGGGCATATAAAAGTGTAGGCAAAGGGTCTATTTGTGTTTATACAGAGGATCAAAGCCTAATTGGGCTACCCCGAAAATGAACTAAGATACGATATGAAAAAGAACTTCCAACATCAGCACTCTCAGGAAGACTCATGCCAGAAGATGATCATCAAAAAAACCCCAACAAAGATCCACGCACTGCTACAGCTGTAGATGCACTCATCCCACCAGTTCCTGGACTTGCCATGGGAATGAGGAAGGAGATATCTAAGCTGGCCTGTGCATACAGTAAAACAACAAATTTGACTGGATCTATACTGTTGGAACTCAACCAAGAATTAGGAGAAGTGCAAATTGTAGTGCTCCAAAATCTTACAGCTACAGACTATTTACTGTTAAAAGAACATATGGGATGTGAACAGTCCCCAGGAATGGGTTGTTTTAATTTATCTGAATTCTCTCAGACTGTTTAAGTTCAGTTGGACAATATCCACCATATCATAGATAAGTTTTCACAAATGCCTAAGGTGCCTAACTGGTTTTCTTGGTTTCACTGGAGATGGCTGGTAATTACAGGTATGTTTTGGTTATGTAACTGTACTCCTATTATGTTAATGTGTGTGCACAATTTAATTAGTAGTTTAAAACCTATACATGCTGAAGTTACTCTACAAGAAGATATATCAAAGAAATAATCAATCTTCCCATGTTTTCTTCCGCCTGCTACTTCTATAGCTTTTCTTCTTCCTTCCTAATTACAACCCTTAAATATAATTCGTGCCACATATTGAATTTACCGAGTATCATAATTCTTATAAGTGGTAAAGACACCTCAAGACAAATGCTGGGCATATAAGCCACAGGGCATAAATATGCAAATAAGTGAAAAGCTAACCTTTTCAAACAATAAGGCTTCTCTCTCACTTACCAACTTAATTAACATTTCCCTGTATGGCCCCGGAAGATGACTGGTTAGCCAGAGACGGGTAAGATTCCTCAAGGGAGGAACAACCTAAGACAGGCACAGTCGCAGGGGGGCCATCAGGTGAGAAAATGGGGATCAACAGAGGTGAGGCTTAGAACCTCACCCCCCACTGTTCTGAGAGAAATCTTCCGCATACATGGATGCTTTATTGCCCTTGTCTAGCTTGGATTAACACATAGTCTACAGGCACACACCTGATCATCTACATTTGCTCTCTTACAACACTAAACCATGTTTTCTACCTTTATCTTTTATCTACCTACCACTTCAGCATTTTATTAAAAATAATAATAATAAAGAGAGAAATGTGGTATCCACATATAAATCAAGTATAAAAATCAAATGAATATTCATATTTGAACTGACTGTTTATAGTTCATAATGCATGAGCAAAACCGAAAGTTTCTGTGATGACTGCCCTTGTACTGTTCACCATGTAACTTATTCACTATGTAAGAATTTGTTCTCCATGTAAGAATTTGTTCGTTATGCTTCAGAAGATTGGAGACTGATGAAAATTAGGCTTGGGGTGGATTAATGATTGTGCATTGAGCATTGACCCCCCTATACAGAATTTTATTGTTGTTAACAACCATTTGATCAATAAATATGAGAGATGCCCTCACAAAAAAAAATATATATATATATACACACTTCCAATTGCAAAATAAATAAGTAACCGGGATGTAATGTATAGCATTAGGAATATAGTCAAAATATTGTAACAACTTGGTATGGTGATAGCTGGTACCTAGAATTATCATGTATATAAATGTTGAATCACTGTGTTGTACACCTGAAACTAATGTAATACTGTGTGTCAACTACCCTTCAATAAAAAATAATTATCCAAAAAAAAAAAAAATTTGCTTTAGATTTTGAAACTGTTTTACTTCAGGAACCTGGAAATAAGCAGGCAGTAACTGAACTTTCCAAAATTACAAAGGTAATGTATTCTTTTCACCAAAATATGGTTTTATTTTCTGAAACATAAGCACATCTATCTGCTGCATAATAAAGTTGATAATATTTTGAAAAATAAAATAAAATAAAAGAGAAAAAGCAAATACATTTTCTCAACATTGGAGACTCCAAATAATGAAGCTCAATTGAGGTAGGAAATAAAACGCAGATGTACGTTGGGACCACTAAACAGAGCTGCAACACTTAGGAGCAGAGATTGGAGTGAGCAGCAAAATTCCAGGAAGTTTATTTAACCACTGGGTCTTTTTGCAGATACACTATGACTGTGTTAAAAATATCGGTGGAGGGAACTGGGAGGTTGCTGACCCCACCATTATGCAGAGGAGAATGGGGGGTGAATCTGTGGAGAAAACAGTCCCTTTCACAGCCACCAGCCCAGGAGAGATGGAGAGAATGAGAGGAAACCGACATGTGTAACACACACCGCCTCTGTGCCTGCCTCGTATTATAAGAATAAGAATACAAATTTAAGCACAAAAATGAATATTTACATAAAATAAGAGGAAATCACCATGAAATTACGAATATAAAGCACCACAAAATCCATAAAAATAACAATGTGTTTCTTAACTGCTCTGCTCGCCCCTAAAATATTGTTTTTCCTACATTTTCACTGCATAGTCTGTAATTACTACTTCATGTGACAACTATTTTAGATTTCCTATCTGAAAGTTAGAAAGATAATTCAGTCTTTCCCCTGGTGTGGCTAATTGAAAATTTAAAAAATTTTTATTTTGAGGTAATTTTAGACTTACAGAAAAGTTCCAAAAATAGTACCAAGAGGGTACCCTCAGCTTCCCCTGATGCTAACATTTCATGGAGCTCTAGTACAATCATCAAGTGTAAGAAATTAACATTGGTACAACACTGTGAATGCAACCACAGACCTTGGAGTTCTCGGGGGTTCCACTTCCGCCCTGTCTCTGTTCCAGGACTCCATTCACATGGCACTTGGCTGTTGTGTCCCCTCAGTCTCCTCAGTGTGACAGTCCCTCAGCCTTTCTTTGTCTTTCATGATCTTGACCTTTTTGAAGAGCGCTGATCAGAAGTTTCCTCAAGTTGAATTCTCTGGTGTTTTCGCATGATTAAATTGAGTTTGTGCATTAATGGAAAGAATTCCACAGAGGTGACATGCCCCAGTGCATCAAGTCAGGGGGACATGATGCTGCTATGTCTTATTACTGGCATCGTTAACATGGATCACTTGGTGAAGGTAGCCTCTGCCAGATTGCTCCACTGGAGAGTTACTATTTCCCCATTTATATTTAACAAATATTTGGGAGGAGCTATTTGAGACCATGCAAAAATCCTGGTTTTCCTTACACTTTCTTCTAATTGTTTATCCATTAGTGGAGCTTGCTTACAGTGATTATTACTATGGTAATATTGTGGTTTAAATGGTGACTTTCTACTTCTCTCATTCTTTCTACATTTATGAAGTAGCATTCATCCATGGCAGTTTTGCCTTCCCCCACATTTATTCATTTAGCTGTTACTTTTCATATGAGTATACACTCATGGCTACTTTATTCTTTGGTTTATAATCCAAAACTATCCTAATTTACTTTGTTGCTCAAATTTTCTAGTTTTGATGATTGGAAGGTCTTTCAGATCGATTCCTCTGCCCTTTCACTTGCTCCCATGGTTTGTGTTTTGTTTGTTTGTTTAGCATGTCCTTACTTCTGTGCAGCATCACAAGATGCTCCAGGCTCATCTTGTTTTTCCCTATCCCAGTCCTGGAATCAGTCACTTATCCAAGGAACTCTGGTTCCTTTTAATGGAGAGTGGTATTTAGAAACCAAAATACGGATGCTAGGTTTGCTTGCTCCTGGGATGTCACTGCCTCTAGGCCCTCTCAGTGGACAGACGAAGAATGCATATGCATGTACGTTATATGCACACACATCTATATTTACTTCTGTATCTATCTGCATATGTGTGTTCTATTTTTATCTTCTATCATTATAATTCTACTAATTCTCTGAGCCCAATCCAATGCAAGATTCATTTTATACTTTTCTCTTCCCTTATTTATAACTTCATTCTCTCCTGGTGAGAAATCTGGCTCTTATTATTTATAATGCATTTTGTTACTTGTTCAACCCTAGTATACACAAAAAGTAGTTTCAGAATTGCTAACCCATATCACCATAGGAGAAGTGTGTGCATGTAGTTCTTTTTGTCTTTCACCTTACAGTTTCAAGTCAAAACACAGATATCCAAAAGTACTTAAGTCAGCTCCTTTCTTCTCTAACCCCATCAGTGTAGGTATATCAGCAGCTCTCAAAGGGGGCTATTTTGTTCCCAGGGCACATATGGCAATATCTGGGGACATTTCAGATAGTTATAACTGGGGAGGCAGCACTGATACCTAATGAGTAAAAGCTAAGAATGCCACTAAACATTCTATAATGCCCAAGGTAGCTACAGATAAGAATTATCTGACCCTAAGTGCCAGTAAATTCTAAAACTAATCTCTTTTTCTTATAGATTTTCTCTTTTTAGTAGAATATGAAGTTTTCTGTTACAATTTTGACATCAAGAAATGAATAAGTTTTATTGATTTAGTCATTTACCTTATTGCTCTTATTTCACAGTCTATTAATCTTCATCTGAATTTTCTCATATTTTTAAAATAAATGAAGATGACTAAAGAAGATTCTCCTCACATAGGTCTGAACCAGGAATCTGTAAAGTCTTACTTGTTTTATTGATGTGTTGCAAATGAGATTTGCAAATTAGAGTCAACTTGGCACATTTTCAACCAACTTTCCTTTAGCAATGTTCCAAAAATGTCTGTGGACACAAAGGAAAGTGTGACAGAGGAGAAGTTAGGTGGAAAGAGGGAGTGGTATTAACTGATTGCTGTTAAATGATCTTAGTTTTGCAAATTTTACAAAAACATGTGAACATCTTGCTAGGGCTTCTTGTAGGACCTTAGATGAGATCTGAGATGAAGGACTTTAAAAACTTAAACTCTTTTAGCTTCAAACAATTCTTTTCCATCCAGAGGACAGAGATGGTTGCACAAAATCCAGGCTCTCAAGGAGCTTGTGGTTTAGAAAAGAGGGCAAATTTGTGTTCGGAGGTGTCTCAGGAGACAGTGACAGCGAGACATTTAGACTAGAACTGTATTAGCCCTTCTAACATGTACCAGGAAACTGCACACCCAGGAAGTCTGTTTCTGAATGCCACCCCCCCTCACTGTCCATCATCTAAGCCTCATCCCATTGAATCCTAGGCAGCTCTGGAGGCCAAGGCAAGGCTGACACTGAATTTTTCTCTGTCCCTTCATTTTTACACAGGAGTGGGGAATAGAGTAAGAGCTTGAAAGAGAATAGAGCACATCAAAAATATCATCTTCCTAAATACTGTGATTTGAAGTCATTTTTTACTTCCAAGAAAGAAAAAGAAAATAGTAGTCAAGCCTCTGAAGGCAATGTTTACTCTTCCTGGGAGAGGACATATAGCAGCGCTTCTGACAAGACTGTCAAAAGTGTGTTCAGCAATTTAACTAGTAATAATAGTGAAAAACAACAAATAAAGCTTTGAATTAATCCAGCATCTTTCATCTCTGTATATCAAAGAGTGTTTCTGATAACAATGTTCCTGGTAACAGCATGTCTGTGAAACTCAGAAGTGGCAGGCATTGTCATTCCTCAGTGAGAGATGAAAGAACAGAGAAGCTAAGAAACTGTCCCCTGGTGAATCAGCCGAGGGAACCTGCGAGGACAGACTGGCCTCTCTCCAAGTATCAGCACCTCCCTGGTGCTGCTGGAGCCCTTGCTCTAAGGGCTGTGGGTTTAAGCAACACCTGAACATGAATACACAGTGCACCTGTGGAAGGCAGTAAGCCTCTGCTCTCCAGAAACTTTGGCGATAAGATGCATCCACCAAGATGGCTCTGCATCTATGCAGGTGAATCAGCAAGACACCTTTTAAAAGTCAGCTGTTCACAGACCCTGCTGCATATGCTCTGGGAAAGTATGGGGCCCACACAGCCTACCTATGGGGAGTATGAACATATTACAAGTGGAAAAAAGGGAAAGATACACAAATGCCCCTCAAACCCTACACTCAAACCACAGGAAGCTGCCTGCAGTTTCCCAAGTGCAAAAGCATGGGCCTCTGCACCTTTGCCCATGCTGTTCCCTCCGTTTTGCTTGTCCCCTTTCATGACACTACAGAAGTATCACATAATCTATCAAGCCTCACACACATACACACACACACACACACACACACACACACACACACACACCTTTCCTTCCTTTTTAGTACCTGCCAGATTCTATATAGATTTCTGCCACAGGCCCTGAAACTCTGTTGCACATATTTATTTACATGTCTGTTCTCCCTACCAAACTCCACCATTTTTTGGTGGGGGTAAAGGAGAGGATACACGAGAGTTATCTTTGTAAGTCCAAAGCCCAGTACAGTGTTGAGCTCATACCAGGTGTTCAGTAATTATTTCTAGAAAGAAGGAGGAAGAAATAAAGGAAGGAAGGAAGGACAGATGGATGGCAGGAAGAGAGGTTGGGAGGCAAGGAGGGAGGGAAATGAAGTGCTGTCTCTGTGTGGTTACCGCTTGTCCGCCAGGCACTGTGCTGGGCATATTCCTGTTCAGCATTTAGCATGTGCTTCTCATCTGAGGGCTGGCATCTTTTTTCAACTTCAGAATATTCTCAGCTTTTATCTTTTTGAAAACTGCTTTTCTCCCATTCCTTCAATTCTCTATTTCTGGAAGCCCATGTGTTGGAGACCCAGAGTCTGTCCTCCATGACTCAACTTTTCTTTCATATTTTCCATCTCTTTATCCCCATGCAACATTTGGGGTGAACTCCCCAGCGTTATCTCCCGAATCACTTGCTCTCTTGGGCACATCCAGTGCAGAGCTGATCTTGTCTCCTGAACATAATGTTTACTCCAGTTGCTTGATTTCTCATTTCCAGTACCTAATTAGTTCAATTTCATATGCACCTGTTCTTGACTTCTACCTGCCTGGTTTTATTTCATAATTTTGTGCTCTTTTTTAGGTGGTAGGCCTTCTTTTACATCTTTGAGAATCTCAAATATACTTATTTTAAAGTCATTTTCTGATTGCTGTATTATCACTTTCAATGGGAGTGAATTCTACTGATTTTTTAGCTTGTTGGCTGTCTTTCTTGGTATTAGTTTTCTTCATGTGCTTTGGAATTTGTCAGCAAGTTCATCTGGAATGGGTATTTTCTGTTTCTCTTTTGCCCCGCTCTCCTCTTACCCTTCCCTATCCAGGAGGTGCTCAATTTCCTCCCTTAGGACTCGTAGCCCAGAGTCAGCCTGGAGAGTAGTGGCTCAGGTTTCCTATTCCAAGGCGATCTTGGGGGTGTCACCGATCCATTCACTGAGCCCGTGGTGGCTAGGAGAGGTCCCGGTGGCTCCCTCTGCTCCTTCCTCCACCAGGCATTCAGCTCTACAACATGCTGCATCTCCAAGCAGTGGTTGAAATTTTTTCCAGCCCCTTCTGATGAGCTGGCAGTGAGCCCTTTAGTCTCACCCAGCAAGCTTGGGTCCAGTCCCCAGTCGTAAAACCAGAACTCCTGGTCCCTGTCTACTATGACAGCCATTATCTCAAGCCCCCTCTGCCTGTTCCCAAGTGCAAGAGCCCAGAAATTCTATGGCCTCAGGTGACATCTACCGCACTGTTTCTGGCCCACAAAGGTGTTTATGATGTGGTTGTTTGGGTTGTCTTTGAAATGTTTAATCAAACATTGCAATATGTTTGTTTAATTTGCTAGAGCAGCTCACAGAACTCAGAGAAACATTTTACTTACAAGATTACCAGTTTATTATAAAAAGATATATAACTCAGAAACAGCCAGATATAAGAGACAGATGGAGCAGGATATGGGGAAAGGTCACAGGGCTTCCAGGCCCTCTCCAGGTGTGTCACTCTCCCCAACTCTCCATGTATTCGGCAGCCCAGAAGCTCCCCAAATACCATCCTTCCCGGTTTTTTTGAAGGTTTCACTACATAGGCAAGACTGATTAAATCACTTGCCTTTGGCAGTTGAACTCAATGTCCAGCCCTCCTGGCCTTCCCAGAGGGTTTGGGGGTGGGACTGAAAGTGCCAGTCCTTTAATCACAGTTAGTATCAGTAGGTGCAGTCCAACAGTCACCTCATTAGCATAACAAAAGACAACTTTATGGCTCTTGGCACTTAAGAAATTCCAAAGGTTTTAGGAGATCTGTACCAACAAAGGGAATCAATACCAAATATAAATCTATTATAAATCACAATGTTACACTCACCCATCTCAGACTGGACAAAAGATGTGACCTTCATACATGTTCTCATTTAATTCTTACCACAATTTTGTAGGTAGATGCTTATATCATTTTTATCTACTATAACTCTAATAGTAGCATTTATTTCTTGCTCTCAGTAAACCAGGATCTGTGCCTAGTAACTCACCTGCAATAATTCACTCAATCTTTGCAACAATCCTATGAATTATCATCTATATAGTATCATCATTTCATATTATCTCTACATCATCTTCTCTCCATTTTATAGAGACAGAAGCTGAGCCTCAGGTTAAATGACATCTCTAAGACCCTAGAGACATTAAGTGTTGGAACCAGGAATTGAACCCAGATTCATCTCCCCCTAAATCCATGCCCTCAGCCAAGCACTACATTGCCAAATCCAACTTAGAACCGATCTTGCCAGACGGTTGTGGCACTGGATACCATCTGTGGTGGCTTCCTCCTAGGAAGTGCCTCCTGACCTCAGGCTTCCACATAACGGACTCACAGTGAATTTCCTCTCACTTCTGTCTCTCTCACAGGCTCTCTTCATTTTGCTACGAAATCTGGTGCTCCCCAAACTCCCACCTTGTTAGGTGCACCTAAGACTCCTCGATTTCAACATGTCCAATTCTGAACTCATCCCTTACATCCCCTATCTCCTGGCAACACCATCCATCGAGGCTCCCAAACCAGAAGCCAGTCTGCCTTCTACTGCCCAGCAACTAGACCTAGGCAGCAGACTTTCCCAAGGGCTCTAACTGAAGCTCTCCCTCCTTATGTTCCCATCACCTAGAGAATACATCCCAAAGGCCTCCACCAGGCACCCAGAACACACTTTCCATCCTCATCACTCATTTCCCCCACTCACACCGCATCTCAGTCACCTGCCACTTCCCTTGCACCAGGCTCTGTTGTGGTACCAAGTCCTAGCCTGGCTGTCCCCTCCACCTACAGCAGGGTCATCCCTTGTCCGCCCACTTTCATCCAAACACCGCTGGCTCTGGGAAGCCATCCATAAAGCCTTCCTCTTGGGTTCTGAGCAAGGACAAGGGGCTGACGTCTTTGCCCTCAGCTCACCCTGGGACCCAACACCACGGTGGAGTTTGATGTTTTCAGCCCATCCTGCTCCAACAGCACACTCCAGGCATCAGGATCCCTGGCCATGGCCACAGGGAGCACATGGATTCTCCTCTCCCTGCCCACCTCCCGCCCAGCCCCGTTTCCAGCTATTTTTTTTTTTTTTATGGCTTAGGTAGATTTTTTTTTGGTATCATTAATATACAATTACATGAGCAATATTGTGGTTACTAGATTCCCCCCATTCTGCTTCCAGCATTTATCAAACATTAGGTAATTAACTGGCAACTGGCAACAGATACAAAAAAGCCATTTCTCACCCCAACAGGGGTGTGTAATGCTCAATTCAGTCTTTGCAAGGGAAGTGATCAAAGAAGCCTGTACACACATAAGAGACATTTTGACAGTTTCCAACATCTGAAGTCAGCAAGGAGCCTTAAATGAAAGAATAAGAGAAAGAGGTCTCAGCTATCGCTCTGTGCAGAAGGCTATGATGCTAAAGTTTGTATTTAGTAAGGGCCACACAGCATAAATGCTCTATCATGATTTACAGTTCCACAGGATGAAGTCAGTGGTGGGTTTCCAGGTCTCTCAGGCTGTGCCCCACCTACAACACCCCCCCACACACTCACAACGCCCATGTGCACCACACACACTGGGCCAGTCTCAAACTTCTGACTGATCAGCCCTTAGCAGTTCTTGAACTGCATCTCCTGCTAATCACCAGTCTGTTTCCTTATGAGCTCAAAGCTAAATGTTGAAATACTTTAAGAGTCAGAAAAGTAATACACATGGTTAATAAACATGGAAAAATTCAACCTCAGCATTTTGAAAAAAAATACAAATCAAGACACAATACTATTTTTTGCCTGTCAAATTGGCAAAATTAAAAGTGGTGATGAAACTCCTCCCAGCTGGAGAAGGCGCTGGCTGCCTCCCAGCTGCGCCAGGCGTGGTGATGAAGGCACCCACACCCAAGGCTGGTGAACGTCTATGGCCCTTCGACTGTCTAAGTTGACACACCTGCTTCTTTAGACGTTTCACGGTTAACAGAGCCCTGGTGAGTGGGCAGCACCATATGCTGGGCTTGGGGAGGGTGGGAGAGGAAATAACCACACACTTTCTCTCTCTCTCTCTCTCACACACACAGATCCACGCTGTCTGAACATGAACAGGACCATGCTTTACCCAGCCCTGCCACACTGACACGTCAAGGGAGGCAAGACTGAATCCTGCCTTTGTAGGCTTACAATTTAGAAGTGGAGTCAAGACTCAAACCCAAATATGTAGAAAACTGGAAAACAGAATTAGATGCTGTCAGAGAAGAAAAAGTGTGAAGTGTGTTCAGAAAAGAAGACCACTTCCAACTAGGCCATCAGGGTGGGTAGAATTTTGTCAAAAGTTTGGGAGCAAAATATTCGGTGGGCAAAGGAGAGATTCAGGTCATACACAGAGGCATTTCAATATGCATCAATGTAATCACTGAGGTCTTTTCCAGCCTTTACATGTGTATAATTGAATACTTTCCCTCCCGTTAATTGGGTGAGTTCTAAAGGCCCCAGTCAATGAATTGACAATATAGTCATGTACCAGCCACTGTCCTTACGCCCTTCACAGGCACACTCATTGAGTGTTCTTCAGAGTGAGTTTCCTCATGCCTGTTTTAGAGATGAACAATCTGAGGCCCAAAGGAGACAATATGATTTGCCCAAGATCACAAAGCAGTTCAGTGCTGGGAGATCAGAATTGAACTGATGTCCACCTGACTTTGAAGCCTCCATCCAGTCTTTCTTCTATACCATACGGCCTCACTATAAGACCACTTTCTTCTTTATAACTGAAGTACCCCAATTTATCTACAGATCCAATGCAATCCCTAGCAAAATTCCAGTGGGCTTTCTTGGTGAAATTGTTAAGTTGACCTTAAAATTCATACAATAAATAAAGGGATCCAAAAGAGCCAAAATAATCCTTAATAAGACCAAGGTTAATGGACTTACAGTGCACAACTCCAAAGCTTAATACAAAGCTACAGTGCTCAAAATGGTGTGGCATACAGTGCTCGCATTAAGGATAAACATGTATATCAATGGAACAGAATTGACAGTTCAGGAAAAAATCCATGCCTTTAAGAGCAATTGATTTTTGACAAGAGTTCCAAGACAATTCAAGGGGAAAATACACTCTTTTCAACAAATGATGCTGGAAGGACAACTAGATCACCACATGCAAAAGAATGAAGGTAGGACCTTACTTTATACCACATATAAAAACTAAAACAGATTGAAGACTTAAATGTAAATGCTGAAACTATAAAACTCTTAGAAGAAAACATAGGGGTAAATCTTTGTGACCCTAGATTAGGCCAAGGATTCTCAGTACCTAAAAACAACCAACTAAAGAAAGAAGATAAACTGGACTTCATAAAAATCAGAAACTTTCGTGTTTCAAAGAACATTGCCAGGAAAGTGAAAAGACAACCCACGGAATGTGAAAATATATTTGCAAATCATGTATCTGATAAGGGTAATATATCTAGAATATATAAAGAAATTTTATAACTCAGCAATAGAAAGCCAAACTGAAAATATGTTCATAACCTGTACATCAATGTTCACAGAAGCAGTATTCATAAGAGGCAGAATGTAGAAACAACCCAAATGTCCAAAAACTAATGATGGATAGCCAAAAGTGGTATACCCACACAATGGAATATTACTCAGCCATAAAAAGGAATGATGTTCTAAGACAGACTACAAGATGGATGAACCCTGAAAACATGATTTCAAGAAAAGAAAAGCCCATCATGAAAGGCCACATGTTGTAAGATACCATTTTTATGAAATGTCCATAATAGACACTTATAGAGACAGAAAGTAGGAGTGGGAGTGGATAGGGAAAATGGGAAATGACCACTAATTGGTAAAGGGCTTCTTTTGCAAGTGATGAAATTCTTTTGCAAGTGTTCTAAAATTGACTGTGGTAATGATTGCATAACTGTGTGAATATACTAAAAACCACAGATTTGCACACTTTCAATGGGTGAATCGTATGGTAAGTTATATCTCAATAAAGATTTTAAAAAGAAACAGGTCAAAAAAATAAAACAGTAAAGAAGCACATGTTCACTGTCAGTTGGAATATACAGAAAAACACAACAAAAGACAAAGAAGTCACTCCTGACCACAAGAAGTAGGCGCTGCTAAAATTTTGATTTTCTTCCTTCTGGAATTTTATTTTTAATAGTTACTTTTATGGTTGAAATTACATATAGACACTATTTTATCTGCATTCACTTCTTGCCTCAGAATGACCCCTGGTGCTACAGTCCCTGGACACCAGGCCCAGCCTTTGCCCCACCTCCCACCATGCTCTACCCAGCTAGTTTCAGAGGATCCATGTCCCCTCCCAGACGGTGTCCTCTGTCTGGAGTGCCACTCACCCAACTGCCTGGCTGGATGACACCCCTATCCCTTCATCTGCCCAGATGTCTCCTCAGTGAAGCTGCCCCAGAGCCCTAGCACTTGCTTCTATTGATACTTCTCTCCTACCAGTCACCCTTTGTTCCTATAACTGACTCCTGCTCCTAAACCGGCCTCCTCAGGTGCAAATTCAGTATGTATTCTCCTTTAGGAGAAAGGGGTTGGAGGGAAGGAGAACAATTTTGTGGGGAGGGCATGAAATAGGGAGGCTGAACCTCCTCTCCCCAAGTGTGCCTCCCTTCCTCCAGGCTGATGTCCCTTTGAGTACTGAGGGCCTGGCAGCCTCAGCCTTAGGCTATCCACAAAAGAGAATGGAGGCTGGCCTTTTTTTCTCCTTAGCTCTTCCTGATTTCCTGTTCCACACCCATCGTAACCCTCACCTGGATACTGCACCCATTGGCTGACAGTCCACCCTCCCATCCTGGCCTCTCCCTCACCTTTACCCTCCCTCTAGGGCAGATGCCCACCGCTGATCCCCAGCCAGGACTGGTTTAGGGGGCCTAGGAAGAATCAGGGTGCCAGGCTTGATAACCCCACTGATCCGTGAGATTCTAGGAAAGAGGCCAGGTCAGTCTGCCTGTGGTCCCTTGTGTGTCCACTTAGACACAAAAATCTGGGCACAGTGTATTATGACTAACACTAAGAGATCAATCTCTTTCTCTCTCTCTCAACAGATATGGACTTACTCTCAGATGCAGAACTCAAATGAAACCCCTCTCCTTGTTATCAATGTAAAAACGGAGCTGAGCTATTTGTGATCTAAATCAAAATAGAACTGTGCCTGGCAAACTCATTTTTCTCAGGCCCCGGCAGCTCCCCAAGATACATTGTCTACTGATGGGGGGTGGAGGAGAGACAATGGCAACTGCCAGGAGCCATTGATCACTTGTTTTTTTGTGCAGAATGAATCCTTAATCACTGTCGCTTCAAAAAGAAAGGGGAAATTGAGATGGATTCTCAAGTGCCAAAGGCAGAGAGCTTGGTAATTGTAGCTCTTCATTAAAACTTGGGAGCGTAATAAGGTAGCCAGTGGTTGTTCATCTCCGCCTTGGCGTTCCCATCCTGCTCTTCGCTAAGGGGGAGCAATCAAGAGTCCTGAGAGCCAGAGGCGACCTCTCCTCGGTGTGAGCTGTGGGGCTAAGAATCCCATCAACTGGAATCTGACCTCTCAGCCTAGCATTTGAGGACCTGCCAGCTGCACCCATGTCCCCTCCAACCCTACCACTTATTGCTCGTTGAGCCTTGGTTTACTTATTTATAAAAGGAAGCAAAGCCCTGCATTGTCTCATTCGCCTCTGCTGCACTGTCTCATTCTTCTGCCCCACTTCCTGCACTAGTTCTTTCTGCGGATGGAGACATGTATGTATTCATTCACTTTGAAAATTATATCACCCACTTACTACGTGCACAATGGTTAGCGAGAAGAACCGAGGTTTCAAACCATCCCTTCCCCAGGGCCTTTGGCCTGGAGCATACATTCTCGGCAAGGGAAAGTACTGCCCCTTTGGTTCTGGGGAGCAGAGAAAAATCGTAACTCTTTGTGTGTGTGTGTGTGTGTGTGAAGTAGGCACTGCTAAAATTTTGATTTCCTTCCTTCTGGAATTTTATTTTTAATAGTTACTTTTATGGTTGAAATTACATATAGACACTATTTAATCTGCATTCACTTCTTGCCTCAGAATCACCCCTCCCAATAATTAACTAAAGGACACACACACACACACTCACACACACACACACACACATATTTATATAGCACAAATATTCGTGCAATACATAAACAGATATGCAGCATATTTTAAAATTTCATGAGGGAAGAGAAGAATGGTTAGGAAAAAGACATCTAAAAAGGCTCTTTAGAGGAACAATAGTGATAAGGAGGTCACCCACACTGGTAGAGAATGACTTTCTGCCCATTTAACCTACCTAATGCTTCACAACTGATTACATGTCCCCTCCGCCAAGAAAGCCTCTCTGCACACCCACTCCTCTTGGCCACCGCCTCAGCTCCCATGATGACCTGCACAGCTGGGTCACAGCACTGACCTCCGAGCCCCCATCCACGGCTCTGTCTCCCACGCTGGCCTGCAGGGTGCTCTCTTAGTCTATTTTAAACCCTTAGGGCCTAGCCAGGCAGCCAACACATAGTAGGTGTTCAATAATTGTTGAATAAATGAATGAGGGGCAATACACATCTCACTTTGCTGTTCTCAGGGTAGAAAAAAGAGGAGTTAAAGGAACCAACATTTACTGAGCTTCTCCTGCGTGCCAGGCACAGTGGGAGTCCATGGCGTGGGCTACCTCACTTCCCTATTTACCACAGTCCTGGAGGTACAGGGCAGTAACCGCTACCTCTGGGGAAATAAGGGTTAAATGGGGTTCCATGTATTGGTGTGCTGAAGCCAGATCCTGTGGCTCACCAGAACCTTTTAAATTTTTGTGAACTTTCCAAGCCAGATGTTAAACTATTGATAACTTGAAATCAGCCAGGATGAGAGTATTTACACAATGGAAATTGGCAAACATGACAAACCAGGGCTTTTTTTCCCCCCTCTCTGACAGTCAGTTTGCCAGCACATCCCTGGTTCCATGCCTAGCCGGGTGGCACCAGGAGAGGAACAGAGTTTTCCGTTTTACCATGCAGCCTCCCTACCAGCTGGGGGTAACGGGGTGCAGAGGAAGCTATCCATCTTCACACTTTCAGGCAACAACTGATCCCACCTGCTACAACTTCTCTTTCCCTGATATGCCTTTCCTTGTCCTTTAGTTAATTACTGGAAGTGAATAAAGAGGACCCTTGAAAAGCACTCTCTTAAGAACTCAGGGAGACCACTGTCTAGAGGCAGAGTTCAGAGAGGAGAGTTCAGGAACCCTCCTCAGAAGTGGCACCCCAAAGCCAGGGGCCAGCCCCTTCCAGGGGCCCTCGGTGGGAAGCATGCAGAAGGCTTGCCTAGGTAATGCAATCATTCATTTGCCCATGTCTCTGGAGAGTGTTGGTTCGCTGGGGCAGGAACTAAGAGTTTGGACCTCTGCATCCATCTCTAGGATGTAGCACAGCACCTGGCACACAGATGGCACTCAGTAGATGTGGGTGTTGAGGGAGATAACATGCACCTGACCCAGATGCAGCTCATCAGGGACCAGGCCGGTACCAAATCCAGGTACTTCAAGGAACACCCCCAGAGGATTTTAACCAAATCAGTCTCGAAGGTCAAACAATTCTCCTAATTCCTTGGCTCTTTTCCATTTCCCATAAGACTCAAGTAAAACTTCAAATGCCTTGAGGATGCTCTGGCTGTAACTTCTAGATGCTAAATGTCTTATTAGACAAAGGGGTTTGGTTCTGACTCCTCTAGAATACTCTGCTCAAAGGAGTATCAGCAATTGCTGGTGTGGCACCACATCACAGTATCATTAGCAACCAGACAGTCGTTCAGCACATTCCTTTTAACGTCAAGTCTCTGTTTTCTGACTGCTTGACAAGTCAGGGAGGATAAATAAAGGAGGCTCCTGGTGCATCGGGTTCTCTTTCACATTAGCTTCTGTGATAGGGACCCTGATTTAAGACCAGGATCCAATTGAGAAGCTATGCTGATAGCACAATAAATAACAAGAAAACATCAAGCCTGAACTGGTGTACTGTTAGTCCAGGACCATGTACTGTGTCATTATTTATAATCAAGCAAATCCTTATTTTGGTTTCTAGAAAAAGGGTATCATTGAGAGAATTGAAAATATTGAAAATGGATAGAAAAAAGCACTCAGAGCAAGAAGTGTTTGTCCTTGTTAGGGAGTAAGAACCAACAGGCAAAAATATTTTCAGTGGACGTGTTGGAAATAGTTATAAGAGACAGGAAAGGTTTTGTTTTTCCTGGCTGCCTTTGTCATGATCTCTACCAACGTCCTCTTACAACTGACATTAGAAAAAAAGAGTAAAAAGGATTCCTTACCCACAGTGATCAAATAGCCTCGATTTTTTTTTAGCAGAATTCCAAAGTGCTGTGAGTCTTAGAAATAAAGATTACTCATTACGTTATACCAAAGTACAGTGTAATTACGTCCTTTCATAAGACTTTATGTATCAAAAAAAGTACAAATCAGAAAAAATATTCCATGTTAAACCAGCAACCTAAATTTTTTGAAACTATATGGCCTCAATATTCCTCAAAAAAAAAAGGCTTGAATCCCTTCAGCCTCTCCTCATTTTTAAATCTGTATGAGAACTGGGGCATATGCCAAAAGTCAGAGGCAGGGACTGGGGTCCGGAGAGGCTGAGTAAATTGCACAGTCTCACAGTCACCAAGTGCTGGGGCCTTGGTCTTCCAGGGTGTGGCTCCACTGACCTCACCTCCACGCCCACCCTGAACCCCTGAGACCTTCCAGCCCCACTTGCTGGTAGCACCAGAGCTGCTGGGCAAAGGCAGGGCTGACGGGTGCCCGGAGATGCCCGTCCATTCTCCCTCCTGCAGCGGTCTTGTTCTGACCTGGAGCTCGTGTTCCCCTGAGTCTCTGCCACCCGGGGCAACCACAGCCTGAGGCAGGACGAGCCCCAGGCTCGAAGCACAGTTCCAGTGGCACAGGGACATCAGCTCACCCCCATCCTACCCTCCAAACACCCACTACCACACATGAGAGTGGCGAGCATTTGTGTTACCGCAGTTCTCCCTCCCTCCTTGTTTGTACAGTAGGTGGAATCAGTGCTCTTCACAGATAAGGCACATGAAGCTCACAGGTGTGAAGTCACTTGCCAGAGTCACACATGACTCAAAGCCCCATCTTGGATTCCAAGTTTCCTTGATTTCTCCTCCATAATAAAAAGTCCCAGTGTGGGTGACCTGTGGTGTGGAGGGACTGATTCTCTACACCTGTGCGGTCAGATGACCACAGACTCCGGCCTGCTGTGAACACTGGCTCGCAGACCCCGGCAGGTTCTCAGCCTCTCGGGGCCTTGATGCCCCCACTTCTCAGGGGAGGCACTCCCAAGCAGGGAAGGCCGGGGCTGTTGGGGGGCCCTGGCCGAGGTCCCTGACTGCTTGGCGGGGACAGGCGTGCGCTCCCCGCCGGCCCTGCCCCTTCCCGGGTTGTGGGCCTGTCCACTGGAGGCGGGCGTGGGCGCACACGGCCCCACCTACCTGCACAGGGTTCTTCTGAGCGGAGTCTGGCCGCCGCTCCACAGGGGCCGATGCCGGCAGGAGGATCACAGCCCGCAGCGGTTTCTACAACCAAAAGGAGAAAACCCGGGAGCCGAGGCCAGGTTGACGCGGGACAAAGGGGCTTGAGATGTAGCCAGCCGGCACTCAGGGCCTGATTACCCGGCAGCCAGAGAGCCCCGGGGACAGCTGAGATCCCTGAACCCCCCTCCGCCTTGGAGCTCTCTACCCCGGCATCCGCACTAACCGGGCACGGGGAGGCTACGGCGGCCCCCGGGGGCCGTTTCCAGCAGGCGCCCAGTGTCTCTCTAGCTCCTGAAGAAGCTGCAGCTTCGGGCTTGCAGCAGACAGACACTATCAAGCAGGAAAGACCCGGAAACATGAAACAGAATCCCAGAGCACATCCAATTAAAGCTCCTAAATTAACAGGTGAAGAAACGAGGGCCAGGAAAAGGAAGTGCTTAATAAATGTCACTCAGCTAAGAAGTGGCAGAGCTGGTTCCTGGCCCCTCAGCCCGGCCTTTCCACCAGGCGTTCCTCGCCCCGCCCACATTACCTCTTGCCCTTGGTGCTTAGATCCTGCTCTCAGCGGAGTCCCATCTCCTGAAAGCCGCTGCCAGATTTGCCGTCACAAAGGCTCACTTTGACCCTCTCATCCTCTGCCCAACCCTTCCAGCAGCTCTTCCAAATGCTAATCAATAAAGAACAAAATGTCTAGGAGAGCAACAGAGATCTCCCTTGGTGAAGCTTGATACATTCTTTCTAGCCTTTCTAGCTTTATTCATCCTTCTTTCATTCATTCATTCATTCATTCATTCAATATTTATTGTATACTGAGTTGAAGCAGGATAAAGTAATAAACAAAATGGGTTCTGTCCTTTAAAAGCTCCTGATTTAGTGCAAGAAACAGCTAAATAAGCAGAAAATTATCATATAGTGTCTTAGGGGCAAGGAAACAGAAATTTGCAAGGAAATATGGGAACCCAGAAAAGGACTCCAATACAAAGCCAATATAAAGAGAGAGGTTACATTTAGGAGAGTCTTCCAGGAAGAAAGATAGATGCCTGAGTTGAATTTTAAAGAGGGCAATGGCCTGCTAATAGGGAAGAACCAGAGGGGCACCAGGAGAGCATATAGTCTAAGCAAGAGAAAGGTACAGGGCTAAAATGTAAAGCCCACATCGTATTCTTTTTCACCTCTGTCCTTCCGGTGACTCAGAATCTAAAGAAACAGTTTTTCATAAATGGTCACCAGATGAATGGGTGACATGTGTGAAGAACTTTCGGAAGTTCACATTGCTCTGACACCAAAGAATATGACAGATGGGCATGAATAGGGGTAAGGACAGGAAAGGAGTCACAAATCAGGTCATGGAGGGCTATGTGTTTTATTCTCTTATTCAAAAAGGCCTAAACCGCAGGTCAAGGATTCTCATGGGTTGGCCCTCAGGGTCCAGTGCCCTCTCCCCTGAAGTTGTAAGCAAAGTTCTGTGCATGAGTTCAGCTTTATCAGATTCTAAAAGGGATTCAAGACCCAAAACATGTGAAGGATAACTGGGATAAGGTTTAAAACATGTTTGAAGGCAGACAGGGCCGATGGAAGATTTACTGTTTATGTGGATCCCGCTGACATCTGAGAACAGGATCTTTGTCTATCTCACTGCTGTATCCCTGGTACATATCACCATGCTTGGCACAGGATAGGTGTTCGATAGGGAAAGAATGACAGCCATGTGAGGGATGGGTTTGAGGGGACACGGAATCTGTTCGGCTGTTGAACGGGGTGGGCGAGGGGTTGGCTGTTGGTATAAAATGAAAGTGACATATTTGAGAAATGTTTTAGAATTAAAGTTAATAGGGTTTGGTGGTTTACTGAATATTGAAAGTGAAGGGAGAAGAGAAATGAAGGCTGGCTCCCACTTTTCCAGCTTGACAGATGAGCTAAATAGTAGCGCCATCAACAGTAATAAGGGGGCAGGAAGCAGAGCACGTCGGGAGCGGCTGCTGGTGAGTGCTGGAGGTTTGTGGCCTGCAGAGAGGGCAGTGGGCAACACCCACGGAGAGGTGGTAAGCTGGCAGAGGCCATGAAGCTGAAGCTTGGAGGGGAGATCTGAGTTGGAGACAGAGATATGGGATCAGACATATAAAACTATTGAAACCCTAAGAGTGAGTGCAGTCACCTAGGGGAAGGAGAGAGGGAGCAGGCCAAGGGCAGAACTGAGAGTTAGAGGAACCAGCATTTAGGATATGCACGAGGACAATGGGCCTGGAAAAGAAAGAGTTTCCACAAGGAGAGAAAAGGACGTCAAGGGAAAGGGGCACTTAAAAAGGAAGAAGCACCCAGCACTGGCAGGTGTGGCTGAGAACTCAACCGAGGAGCAACAGCTGCTCACTGACTTGGCCATAAACAGGTTATAAATGGCTTTAAATAGGAGGGTTTCAATGGAGCACAGAAAGGGAAAGTCAGATGGCACAGCATTAGGTGGGCGGTGAAGAAATGGGTGCATTCGAAGGAGCCTGTCCTTTCATAGAATTTACATGACCAGAGGTGGAAGGAATAAGATTGCATCAAGAGGCGCCGCAGGATAAAGGATTTATCTTTTTCAGGTTGGAAAGTCTCGAGTACTTCTTCCTGCCATCTTGCTCCTACTAATTTATAAATTCTTCAGAAGCAGGAATTATAGGTTATGCTGTTTTAAATCTCCCCAGAGCATCTAGTACAATCTGCATAGAAAATGTGAGCACTCACTCAGTCACTCAATATTTACTGAGCATCTACTTTTTGCCAGGTGCTGTTCTAGGCATTTGGGCTAAATCAGGAAACAATACAGACTGCTCTCGTGTTGCTTAATTCTAGTGACAGTAAATGAACAATAGGAAATAAATACAACAAAACACAACAAGTATGTAAGGCACTTAGTATGTAAGGTGATAAGTGCTATAAAAAAATATTAGGCATGGTAAGGGGTGTGGGGGATGGGATGGTGAGAAGCAGTGGGCCTCATTGAGGAAGCAAGATTTGAGCGAAGCCTGAGGAGAGTGACCGGTTGGCCTGGTTGTTATGGGGGAGAAGAGTGTTCCAGAAAAATATATGGTGATCAGATGCCTCAGTTTGTGCAGCACTGTGGAGTTTCCCAGGACGTAAGCTTTACAGGACTGAAAGAGTACAAAACCAGCCCTCTCCGTACTAATACCCTAAAAGAGAGGCCAGCTAAAGGCCCCAAGACAGGAGCATGGCTGATATGCTCCAGAGGCCAGTGTGGCTGGAGAAGGAAGGAGGAGGCAGCCCCTACCACTCCACAAGCTGCAGAGTCACTCACGTGCCCCATGCATGGTCAGCCCCGGTGTGTGTCAGGTGTGTATGCTGAGCACAGGGAATCTACCCATTAACAAAATAGGGAAAACAAGTTCCAAAGAGGATGGCAGTGACTCTCCAGCAAATATACTCGCCTTTGACAGCAACGTCCAGTGGTGTCTCTGCTGCCCACAGCAGCAGCGACCCCCTCCCACCCACCTGCTGCCCCCTGGATGAGCCTGCCATCCATCTTCCCAGCTCCAGGGGAACAAGTCCTGCGCAGCTAGGCCATCCCAGCCCCCAGGCAGGACCCCACCTGGCACAAACGTGCACCCTCCCCATCCACACCCTCGCAGACTCCTTCTGCTCTGTTACTTTGCCCCTGGGGGGAGACAATGGCTTCTTCCAGGGGGTCTCCAGACACTAAGATGGCAAAAGGAAGATTTCTTCAGAAGTTTCCAAGATTTCAAATAAGACACATCAATAATGCCCACAAATCCTCTTCAATTTTGTAAAATATAAAGACTTGTATGTGGAACTGATTCCTAATTAATTAATGAAGTTTGCTCCTCTCAGAAACATGTCTTTCCCAGAACCTGGGGCTGGTTAGGAGAAAAATAGTGAAAGGAATCCTAGAGTTAGTGAACAGGGTTCTGAGTTAAAACTTCAGTTAAAATGAAAGCCCTTATCTGAGAAAAGCAACCAAAAAGCTGTCATCACTTGTTAACACTTGTGTGTAAATTAGCCAATGAGATCAGCTGCTCACAAATAGGAGCTCTGAGTGGCCCCAGGAAGAGAAAGGGGGGTGGTAGGGGCCTGGGAAGAGCCAGGACAGTCCTAAATAGAAAACTGGAGAGAGACATGGACCCAAGGTTCAGACAATCAGAGGTCAACGTTCCATGAAAATAATCACACAGGTCACAGAGCACTTTCACATTGTCCTTTCATTCGCCCTCGACACCCAGCCCAGTGAGCATTAGGCTTACCCGTAGGAGACAGCACAACATGGCAGAGCCAACTGCTCCCTGGGCTCAAAGCTGGCTCTGCCACTCCATTAGCTGTGTGATTTGGGCAACTTCCTTAACCTCTCTGGGTCTCTTACTCCTTATCTAAAAAGGGAGATAATTAGAGTGCCAACCTCACAGGGCTGCTGTGAGGATTAGATACCTAATTCGTGGGACTCCCTCAGAATATGCTTGATGCGCGGTAAACACTCATAAATATTAGCTGTTATTTCATAAATGAGGATAGAAGGCATAATCAGGTGAAGATATTTGGCCAAGGTTACCGGCAACAAAAGAGCACAACCTAGGTTAGGAGGCTTCCTCTTTCCTGGGAAAAGGAAGCCTCTGGGAAACTTTGCTACAAAAAACACAGATTCCCAGCCCTCCACCCAAGATTTCTGATGGGGTGGGGCAGGTGGGGCCGGTGGGCTCTGCCACAGGAGGGCAAGAATGTGCATTTGGAACAGGCTCTGCCTAGGGGCAGATACAGGCAATGGGCAGCGCACAGCTGGGGCCCACTGGCCTGGACACAGAGCCTCCTCCCGCCACCCCTGCTGCCCCATCGGGAGCCAGTGGGGCCCTGGCGGACCTCCTCTCCTTGGCCCCTGGGCCGCCCTACAGCACCACGGCTCCTGACTGCATTTCTTTCTCTGGCTGCCAAGAAGAAAGTGCTGCACACCCACTAGCAGAGTTTTCTCCATGTCCAAGAGCTTTAAAACTAGCTCCACTGCCGAGTGGATTTTACCACGGGTTCTGTAATGGAAATGCTGACATAATCTTAATTATGAGAGAGAATTTCTCTCAGATGGAAATGCGGTGACCCAGAGACTCCATTTGCAAGTCCTCCTGACCTGTAAGAGAAGACGCCTGGTGGAATGTTTTGGGTAATATATTATGCATCTACTTATCCTATGATCCCCATCTGTGAGCTTAGCAAGGCAGTGTTTTGAAGAAAGGGATAAAAAAATATGAACACCAGGCTGGAGGACACTCACCTGGATCAGAGACCAGGGGGAGCCTTCTACTCTGCAGTGTTTTGAATTTCATATGAAGTGAAATCTATTTCAGGTGCTGCTGAAAATGCAGGAGAGTACCAGGGACTCGAGTCCCAGGAATTACATGGGCCTCAGTTCAGAGACTCCAAGTGGTCTCATACCATCTTTTCTGCATATTCATTATTTGCCAGTGTGAAGAGGTCTTTGTTGGCCACTCCCTCCCAAAAAAATAGAAGGGAAAGGAAAAGGTTTCTCGGGAAGTATCCTCTCATACTAGTGAGGTAGTTCCTGCCACCCCAGCCCCGGAGGCACATGTGTGTTACAGGATGCGCGTCCTCTAGCGTTTGACTTCGTGTGCATCCTGCCGGCCACCTCCTTGCGGAGATCAGGATGGCATGGCTCTGACTGGTGTGTTACTCAGAAGGCCTGGCTGCCTCCCCCGAGAGCGGGGGTAGGTATTTGGCTCGTGGTAGGACAATGAGACAGATCCCTGAGCAGGAACAGTAAGCTGCTGTGACCACTTCTTAACAGGAGGATGTAAAGCCTGGAGCCAGGCCTTCCTGAGAGCGCTGAATAACTGGTGGGTGTCTAGGGTCTAGGTTGGCTGTAAGCTTCTATCTATACTCACCTAAGGAGTAAGTCATCACAATACATTTTTATGTGTACAATCCATGAATCTTGACAGATCTATACACTTACATGACAACACCCTAAACAGAATGGAGAACATTTCCATTCCCCAGAATGTTCCCGCCTGCCCCCTTTCCAGCCAATCTGTCCAGAGGCACCACCGTTCTCCTGTCACCTTTCTTGCATTTTGCCTATTCTAGAACAGTGACGTCAGTGGAGTCCTACAGCACTTGCCCTTCTGTGTCTGGCATATTTTGGTCCGCAAACATTTTTGAGATTCATGGTGCCTTTGTGTGTGTCAGTGATTCACTCTGGACCACTTTTTAAGTGTTGGGAACTCAGGCAACATCCCACCACCCACAGAAGCCTCACGTTCCTGAGTGAACAAAGTGCTGGCTTCCCAGGAGCTCCAGGACCTACAGCGGCTCCTCTTCAGGCTGCAGAGCTCAGGGGAGGCTCTGGGACGCCGACCCTGAGGGAGCCCTTGGGTTAATGCTCGCCTCTCCTCCAACCTTCCTCCCAGCTGGCCCACAGTTCTGATACAGAGCATGCCTTTCCTGGCAGCCCCTTCCCTCTGCAAATAGTTCATGATCTTGACCAGGCACCGTAAGCGAGGTGGGCAGGAGTCTGGAGCCCTGGCAGAAAGGTTTTATTAGCCATGGTAAGAAGGAAGCAGCAGGGGCCCAGGAGGTCATGTCTCCGAGGCCTCCAAAGTCTGTGCTAATTTTATTCTTCCTCTCAAATTGCCTCCAAACTTCGGTAATAAGCACACTCGTAGTTCACAGATGAAATACATTCTTCCAAAGCAATTTAAAAATAATCGTAGTGTATGCTAAACCTTAAAAAAAAAAAGAAAAAGAAGAAAACCCTGCAGCCAAGTCATCCTAGACTGAGCAGCAACGACAGAATTCCATAATTAGGAAATGCGGTGTCATTTCTGAACGTTATTGCACCTTTGAAAAATGGTATCAAACTGAGGACTGCGTATTTGATATCCGATTGATTTCAGATTTCAAGTCAACTGCAGCAAAATAATGAGCTGCCTGTGTCATGAGCAGCTGAGCTCCAGCTCGAGGGCCTGGACGGGAAGGAAAGGCAGTGACTGAGCTCTGGGGCCCTGAGGCCACTGAAGAAAGCTGGGGGCCACTGGACTGGTGGGTATGCAGGATCCCCACTACCTCCTGGATTGATGTTTTTGCCCAAGGAGCTATTTTTGAACTCAGGTTTTATTTCAAGTGCCCTTCCATTTTGCTCACCAGGGCTGCTGCTGGGAATCAGGAGGATCAAAGCCCTGGACTGGAACTGGCTGTGGTTCCCCGTCTCTTATGCAGGCTGGCCCCAGCCCAGGGAGCCCAGGGAACAATGTGCACCATATGCTTCCATGTGCCTCCATCCTTCACCACTGGCACCAAGCTCTTCACCCACTACCCGATGCTCCACAGTCCCTTTGAATTTCATTCATAAAATCAGAGCGTCTTGGACCTGGAAAGGAACACCATGTCTTTCTTACCCACACTCACCCTGATGCTGAAATGCCTCACGGTGTTCCCAGAGTCTGCCCCTCGGGCCCTGCTGCCGGGGGTGCACTGCCTTGTGACATCACCAATCCACGGAACTTCAGCTGTTAGAAAAACCTTCCTTCCCTTCATGGCAGATTTGCCTCTAGAAGTCTGGGTCACGTCACAGCTCTTCGACCATTCTGAACCCTACCATGCGTCGGCACCATGCCCACAGAGCTTCCTCACCATGTGGCATCTCTGAGTTTGGGTGCTCTCTCTGAAGCCTTGAATAGACCCCAGGTCATGGCCCTTGATCAATGACAAGTGGGAGCTGGCATACAAATGCCCCAGATCCTCACACCTTGGTGGGCTCACCGAGTTCTGTGCTTTATGATATTTCCCAGCATTAATCCCCAGTTACCTGCCATGGGAGCTGGCTGGATAACACCCTGTGCTGGCTGGCTTCCTTTCCCAGTTTCACTTCCCCACCCACCTTCCAGTATTTTCTATACGCATGCACCCAATCCTAGTCTCAAAGTCTATTCCCAGGGGACTCAACTAAGACAATGCTCAATTTAAGTTCTCATCTCCCAGCCAAATGTTCCTGGTGCCTTCTCCTATTTTCATGTTACATTGTTCCCAGACCTATAATCACCAGGGCCAGCCTCCTCCCCAGTCATCTCACTGGCAAAGGGCTCTCCTACAACGTGGTGGCTGGGACAAGGCACCACGCCCCCAGCATGTCTTTCCAACACAGTGCAAGTCCTGGGGTTCCTCTTGATCTGAGCACTACACTTCTTGTCTTGGTCTTAAGACTGCTTTTGCTTTTTCATGATCTCACGCTCTTGGCTTATAATTTCCTCCTTGTTAGTGTGCAACTCCTAGTCTACCGACTCAAACTGCTAATCACCCAGACTTACTTACTTCAGGCTGGATAACTGGATAAACATGCTCTCTGTGTCTTTATCCAAATGTTTGATGTATGTACTTGTTAGATAGGACAGGCTCCAAGACATGGCCCACTGTGTATTACTAGAGACCTCAGGTTGACAGCAATTCATTAATCAAATCCTGTGGGGACAGCTGATCAGCCCACAATTTATCTATATAATTGTTATCAAATACACGTTTTCTCTGTTGGAGCCACAGGCTATCACAAGACTTTGCCAAGGCCCTCCTGAAAGCAAGGACCATCGTCTAAAAGACTAGAGTAAGCCCCAGAATCTTTCATCATCACCGTGTCCTGTCTCCCTTCTCTTCCCATGACCCATGGTATCACTCGCTCAGGTGAAGCCAATATGAAAAACGTTTCTCATCTCATCGGTTCCCAGGTTCTGAAATATTTCCATAGTGTTCTCTGTTAGGACAGTAACTGTTAACATAGGAGCTGGCCAAGAGGTTGGAGAGCAGGGGTCAGCAAACATTTTCTGTAAAGGGCCAGACAGTGACTATTTCAGGCTTTGCAGGTCAGTCTCTGCTACAACTGCTCAGCAATGCCGTCCTCGCAGGAAAGCAGCCATAGACAGTGTATAAGCAAAGGGCATGGCTGTGTTCCGACACAACTTTATTTATGGGCCCTGAAATTTGAATTTCATATCATTTTCACATGTCGCAAAATATAATTCCTCTTTTGTTTTTTTTTTTCCCCCAACCATTTAAAAACTCCATTCTTAGCTCACAGAACATACAGAAGTAGCTGGGGACTGGATGCAGCCCAAGGCCTGGATTCAACCCCTGCTGGGGCTTAAGGAAAGAATACAGACCCCAATGCCCTGTGTGCCCTGCGTGCTGTACCTCCAACTGTGGCACCGTGGGCAAACCCCTTACCCTCTGACCCTGCTCAGCTCCCAGAAAGAATACAATGTGGAATGAAGGGAAGAATGAAGGACACTGTGCCCAGGGTCACAGCAAGGAGGGCATACGTACAGGTGTGCTGGACCTCTCAAACCTGTTACTGCAGCTGGCTCTTACTCTGCAGCCCTTTATTTCTAAAAGTGATAATTATTCTATGTGTCAACTTGGCTAACCTGCAGTGCCCAGATGTTTGGTCAAACCCCAGTCTCAATGCCACTATGAAAGTAGCTTTAGAGGAGAGGAACATTTAAGTCAGTAGACTGAGTAAACCAGATGCCCCCCTCCCCGATCCCGACCCCATAATGTATGTGAGCCTCATCTATTCAACTGAAGGCTGTAAGGGCAAAGACTGAGGTTGCCCAGAGTAAAAGGAGTTCTCACGACCACAACACAGGAACCCTACCTGATTTTCCAACTGGCTGCCCTGCTGAATTTGGACTCAAAGTTGCAAAATCAACTCTTACCTGAACTTCTAATCTGCAGGCTTGCCCTATGGATTTTGGATTTTCCAGCCACAATCATGTGGGCCAAGTCCTTTAAAAAATTACCTGTGTGTGTGAGTGTGTGTGGGTATCTCCATCCTACGGGTCTGTTTCTTTGGAGAAACCTGACACCTCTTCCTTTCCTCTGTTGTGCGGTTTTGCCGGGTGCTTTACGAGCCTCCCCACCTCTCCTTTGGGTCATCTGTGACTGCATAGACAGGACGGCGCTGTACAACTCCCGCCCTCACAGCCAGTATCATCTCTTAAGAGCTTGGGGGCTAAGAATACCCGTCCTTCCTCCGACCCTTTGGACATGGCTCTGCTCACGTCCAAATGGATGGTGTCTGATGTGAGCCCCTCTATTCTCGGCTTCTCTTCCCTCCTCGACAGATTTCAAGACTGGGGCCACAGTCTCCTGGGGTTCTTATCTTCTCCTACCCCAAATAGACTCCTTCTGGTCCCGATTACCCGTTTTTCCTCTTTACTTTCTCTCGCTCTGGAGATGAAATTGTCAGCAAGGCAAGACAAGACGTTATCTGTTTTTAGCTGCCCGAGGCTCCGGCGGAGGCCCAGATGGTTGGAGCCTTCCTTCACTCCTGGATCTCGCCTCCGTGCCAGCTCTGTGTTAGGCCTTTAAAGGGTATTAGTCTTATGCTTCTGAAATAGGAGTCCTCTTGTCCCCACCACCAGCACCACTCCCTCCAGGCTGGGATTTGCACTCCAGGGAAAACGTGCTATATTCCCATTGCCCTGCTATGATTTCTGGTTCTGTTAACATATTCTACCATATTCCTCCCATTAATATATTCCACGGATGAGTCCCAGTCAGAGAATCGCAGAGCTAGGAGGCAGCTTACAGGCTATTAGACCCTGGGACCTCATCTCTACTATAAAAAACCCCATCAAAAGGCTTAAAGTTCAGATTTCAAGACTGGGGCCACAGTCTCCTGGGGTTCTTGTCTTCTCCTGTCCCAGATAGATCGCTTCCGGTCCCAGTTACCAGTTTTCCTCTTTACTTTCTTCAGTGACTGGAAACCCGCTCTCTCCCACGTCAGGGGCCACGCCCACCTTTTTTTACACCGTTATCTCAGCAGGACAATGACATCAGTGACAGCCAGGGAAGCCTGGCTTCCTGGAGGAGGACAAACAGGGCGCTCACAGCTGGGACAATCAGGCCACGTTTTCCAAGAGTTTTCAAACCCAAAGATCAATAGAGAAGATGAGAAAAGGAAGGCAGGCTTTTTGTGGGCTAACTTCCCCTATAACAAAATTTGGCCAAGTTTCTATTTGGCCACACCTATGAAATTTACATTCTTCCTGTGTTATATTTTTCTCACTTTGGCGCTCAGTCCCTATTTACTGGTATCTCCGAGGTCCTACAAAGTTTTCCCAACCCTCTGCACTATTCATTTTTATGTAAGAATATGGATAAAGAATTTAGCAGGGCTGGCACCATTACATCAAATCTAAGGAAGAGAGAGAAAACTGAAATGAATTAACAGATTTTACCAAATCAAAATTAAAACCTTATTTGAAAAGCAAAATGTATAGTGTGATAGACAGGGTACAATGCTCAAAATGTCTATATGTCTCATACAAAGAGATCGTAATGAATTTATAAGAAAAATACAGGGACTTTATAGAAAAACTAGGTAGAGCATATGAACAGAAGAGAAAACACAAATGGCCGATAAACATGAGAAGATGCTCAAATTCTTGTAAGAAAAAGATCAGTGAAATGCCTATTTAACACAATATCCCTTTTCACTTGTAGGGCTAGCAAATTTCTTTTTAATTGATTACATCTAGTAGTGGCATGGAAGTGGAGAAATAGAATTGGAAATAGAAATTGATACCTTCCTTTCAGAAGTTAATTTTGCAGTATTTATGAAGATCAAAATGTAAATGAATTCTGGTCCAGACACCCCTACTCAAAAGAATGTATTCAGCAGAGAAATCTGTGTACATACATAAAGATATGCAAAAAGTGTTTAATGTGACATTGTAATAGCAAAATAATAAGAATAATCATCATAACAGTAATAATAATACCTGAAATAATTAACTTATCAATAAGGTAGAGGTAGAAAAATTATGTTGCATTTATATGCTGCACAGAAGTTAAATGAACAAAGAAGATCAATATCCAGTGATCTAGAAGGAAGGATGTCTATATATGCTAAAAGCAGCACGATGCAGAACAGTTGCAGACCGAATGTACAGACGGATTCCTTTTGTAAAGACGCGTCTCGTAGGTACAACTACATCTGCATTACGTGGGACCAAGTCAGGAAGGACACACCCCAAAATACTCCCTGTGGTCCCTTTAGACCAGGAGACTGGGTAGCCCAGGTGAAGGCAGGCAGCTCTCCTAACATCATGTAACCGTACCCCAGAACAGCAGTGGGATTATAGTATACTTTGCTTTTTTGTGTATTTCTGTATTTTTCAAATAAATGTTAAAAAAACAAACCTCTTACCATAGCACCTGGCACTAAACAAATGTTCAGAGAGTAGCCCTCCATTTGACCATTAGCACATGCTGTGCCCATGCAATCCCATTCTCTGTACCATTCATGTAGGCGGCTACTGTTGTCCAAACACTACTCTCTTCCCAGTTAGAAGCAGAGGGCAATTTCCCACCTCTCCCTGAAGACTCTCAGTCTCTGACTTAAAACGTTGCTTCCCCTTCTCCCTTCCCCACCACCCATATTGTTGGTGTTGTTTATTTCCCAGGTAGCAGAAGAGATGGGAAACAATTGGTGGGATCAATGACTCTGGTAGGGTCTTTATGCCACATCAGAGTCACCCTCTAGGAAGCGAGCTGACCTCCAGACAAACTATGCAACACTACCCATGGCAGCTTTGGGGCCTCAGGGCAGCCAGCCAACCATCCACAACTTTGGGCTTTGGCTGCTGAGGTTTCAGTGGGCATTAAGGTGACCAGCTCATCCCGCTGCACCCAAGACTTTCCCTGTGTTAGCACTGACTGCTCTACATCCTGGGCACCACTCGGTCCCCTGCTTGCTGGGACAGTTGGTCATCCTCACAGACCTATCACGTCTGTCTCTGTGCTAAGCACGGCAGGTGGGAACAAAGATGAGCAAGACACACTTTCAAACTGCCTGGTCCCCTTACAATGCAAGGGGGGACACTAGCGAACAACCAGCCTTGTCCTGATGGGATTCATCTAGTGGAGGCACAGGCGACATGCCAGGGGAGAGAAATCAAGAGACTACCTCTGCCGTCTGAGATCTGGACCTAATGTTCTCCATGCTATGGGAAAATTCTTGCAACAGTGGCACAATTCCAAAGGTTCAAATTCTCTTTCCCTGGTCTGTCCTGTGCCATGGTCTTGCGCCTTCCTAGGGCCCCCCTCCCACGGTGCCTCGGAGCTCATGGAGAACTGCTCCTCCAGTCAAGATAGTCGCTTCCTGGGAGGAAGAAAAGGGTCAAGCCCTCAGGGCCGCTGGAATAGTCCCAGATTGCTGGGTCTCTCCCTGAACTAGATATCGTTGAGGGCCACACTATGTACACTGCCTTGGTGAATCAGTCGCTGGGTTCCAGAATTTCAGCTGGCCCTCCACACCTTGCCTTCTCTCTCCTGGAAGCACAGTGAATTCATTTGCACCACCTCTCAGGCTCAAGACCCATCTTCTTTAGTAAGTGCACTGTCCTAGCTGCCATCCCCCCAATCCTTGGAGGTGATCCTCCCAAATGCACCCTCATCTCTTCTCCTGTGTTTGCTGGCCCTCTGGCCTTCCTCATTCGCAGAAGTTCTCAATCCTGGGTTCTTAACTGCAGTCACATGGAGAGTGTTTTAAATACACCAATGCTGCGCCCCCTCCACCACCAGGCCCACTAAATCCAAATCTCAGCCATTGCTTGGGTTTATAAGCCCCACTGCTGGTGATGCTAATGTTCAGCCAGAGCGGAACCCACTGGCCTAAGTCTTGGTTACAAGGACACACATTCCAGGTGTGTACATGTGATACTAGAGCATCTTTGCCCCTCCTACCTATTAACTCGCTATCTCTGAACACTGTGTCCTCTCATCTGTGAAAGGTGGCTAATGACAGCATTTGGGCGGTTGAGAGGATTAAATGAAGTAACAGACGTAAAAACAGCTAGCACAGTGCCTGACACATGCTAAGGGCTCCGTAACGTTAGCTATTAATCACTTACTGTTGTTAAAAAGCAGCATTCAACTAAGCTTACACATCTTACTGGCTTTATTCAAAGATTCATGAATCAGGCAGCATCCCATCTAAGTAGACAGAAAAGAGCTCTGAGGAGCTGTACAAAGTGTGGGACTTTTGCAGGCAGAGGGAGCAGAACAAGAAAATTAAACTGGCAAAAAACAGATTGTTACAGGCAGGGTCCCTTCCCTTTAAGGGAAGACAGGGGTCTAGCAGGCAGGTTACCTCACTAGTGCTGGCCAGGTGATTCCAGACTGGTTTAAGATTCACTCCTGGGAGAGGCTGAAACTGTAATTAAGATAGATCCTAAGTCTCAGTTTCGTGATATGGAGCTTAGCATAAGTGACTCCATTTTGGGCCTGTTGTCTAACACTCTTTAGGATGAATGCATGTATAATCATTTCCTAGAAAGTGGTCTTGAAAGGGAAGGTAGAATGAGGAGCCTAAAGAGAGAGAGCCTCTCAGTCAGGGCAAAGGAAGTGCAGCTTTGCTGATGTCATAGATTTCGCTCGATGGCGTCATTCACTCTGATGTGCTTTGTCACCTTTTTGGGTCACCTTCTTTCTCTGGCTCTGTCATTCTTGAAGGTGACAGTATTACTGTCCCTCTTTAATCTGAGGGAGGAGAAATGATGAGGATCAATGCCTTCCTAAAGAGAGTTATCAATAGGCCGACGTTGCTGGGGGCTTCTCATTCCCGGTCTGTGAGGTCATTCTCGCAGACAAACGGAAGAAAGCCGAGCTTGGTCTGCCAGACCTGGAGGCAACAGGCCAATTCTGAGCTCAGTTCAACTCTACCAGCTACGAATCCTTTTCAATGTCGTCCAACACATTATAGGCTCTTGATGAATATTAAATAATAACAGCAGCAAATCATTTCTTCAATCTGCAGGGTTCCCTTTCAGCACCAAAGCCAGGGCTTGATCAGGCACTTTTGGAAGGAAATCCTGCTTATCTCTGTGTCTCCTCACCATTCCACTCATGGGCAGAAAAACCCCGGGCTACCGTGAGCAGGGGCCACGGCCTCGGGCCACGCCGGATGTGAGGGCCCCTGCAGAGGGGGCGGGCCCCGGGGAGGAGGCGGGCGAAAGAGACGCAGCAGCGGCCCTGAGAGCCACCCAGGGCCAAAGCCCTTTCCTGCCGCAGTCAGCCCACGGCCCCTGCACCCTCGGCCAGGATGCCTCCTTCGGCCCAGCCACCATTTTGCCCCGTGTTCCCATCATCCAGGATGGCCAGTTCATTTCAGTCTCACCTATCTGTCCTGATTTCAATGACCGTGGTTGCCTGGAGCCCTGAATCAAGAAAGGCTGGAAGCAGGTGGTGGTGGTGATTTCCTTGAGGAAGGGGAGAGGTGGCTGGGAAGCCAGGAGGGCGGGGGAGCCCCGTCTGCAGCTGGTCGAGGTTGGGCTCGTGGGCGCGGGTTATCTATCCAAGAAGCTAAGTTTAAAACAATGTAAAGGAAGGACGGAGAAGCTACCTTTAGGGGAGATAGGACGGAACTATGTCCTATTAGCAGAGTCCACCACTGTGCGGAAAGGAGGACTGAAGGCGTGTGCTGAGTTTGACTTTCTCCTTCACAGTTAACCTGAAAAAGGTCCTGGTTGGGCTCCAGATGACAAGTGTTTTATCTTAACCCCTCCCCTCTCTATGCAGATCTTCACAGCGAGCTTAGTCATCGCCCATTATTAATGACAGTTCCGGGCCCTGCCCTGGGTTTCCGTCCCTTCCTCTGTGCTCAGGAGGAGGAAGGACAGAAGAAAGAATCCAATAAGGGACATAAAAAAGTAAAAGGTTCAGAGAGGCAGAAAGTGAGAGAAACCAATGGTCGGAGGATGGAAAACGGAAGAACTTGTAAAAATCGGGGGTGGGGGTGGGGGTCAAGCCCAGCGCCCCGAGGCATTCCCTTCTCTCCTCTGCACCGGACAGTCCTAGGCACGAACGTCCTTGGCAGAGTTGAGGAAATCGCCACTCAGAACATTTCCTGCAACCTGCGGTTCCCGGGAGGAACCCGGTGCCGCCGGACCTCGCGAGAACATCCTCAGGGGGCAAACCCAGCCCGTCCCGTGGAGCGGCAGCCCCCGCGGGCCCCAGGCCAGCAGGAGGGTGATGACCGTGATGTCATCAGCGCTGTCAGGTAGATAGTCACCGAGCAGTTTTAGGTTTTCTCTGTTTCTCCACTAGACTAGAAGCTCCATGGAGAAAATGGCCTTGTTCGCCGCAACTCCCAGCACCCAGCCCAGCCCTGGGTACATAGGGAAGAAGTGCTCCACGAATGCCTGTCGGGGGATGAACGACGGTGCTGCCTCAGCGGACTGAAGGGACACCCAGGGTGGTGGGCGTTGCTCGGCCGAAAGAAACCCGGTTTAGAGATGCAAGATCAAGGCCAGATCTGAAGCCAGCTTGCCAGCCAGCCTATAATCAAGAGCACAGTGGTCCCAAATCAGTCAGGGGCCACAGCAGGGGGCCCACACCCTCACCGCGAGCCCAGTTGGTCAGAGCATGTGTTCTATCCAAGCTCATTCGGTCACCACCTACCCCAGCCCTCGTGGCCGCAGTGGCAAGTCTCCTCTGTTCTCCCAGCTCCCTGAACAGAAATGACTGTGTCTAGTTCCTTTCAGCCCCCGTGTTAGCTGGTCCGTAAGCACATGAGACGTATCGGTTAAAGAGGCTGGCGGCAGCTTTCGTTGACACAGAGAAAGGAGGAATAGTGGTGGCGATGTATTTTACTGAGTTCTTTCTACAGGCGTGGTGCAAATCTGGTTATATGCATTCATTTGGTGCTGACAACGATGTATTGATGTGGGCACTACTATTACCACATACTGGGCTGCGGAAATTGAATGAACACACAGATGGGCAGAGCTGGGCCCAGGACTCACACCCAGGCAGTCTCCCTGCCGCCCGTGCTCTCAGCACACAGCTGCCTTCCCACACCAAATAAAGGATGGATTCCCTGGGGTCTGTCTTTTTCCAAAAATAAGCAAGACTCTGATTCATTTCAATTTGCCTGGCACCCAGTAGGTGTTCTGTGAAGGTTATTAAATGAATGACGCCAATGTTGATACAAAGGCAAATACTGAAGTTGAAGGTAGAAAGAAGCTAAATATGTACAGCCTCTGTCCTGAAACTTCAGTGGCAATACCTCCCCTGTTTCATGATGTGTGTGTGACACACACACATGCCAGCATACACACACAGACACAGGTCTACAATCTCAAATTTGAGAAAATGAATATTAATCAATTCTACAGAAAAATGTAGAGGCTCCTCCATCCCTCAAGATGTGCTTGAAAACTTCCCATGTTGAAATTCATCACTGCTTCTGCTATTCCTGCTACGATGGCTAGAGCTGAAGGCACTAGACCTCTGCTGTCTTTGTAGGGCGGCATCTGGAGCTCAGCAGAACAGCAGGAGGTGAAACCCCAGAGCTTCTAAGTGGGCAACAGCGGGATGTGGCAGCCCCTGCCCTCTGCCCCTGCCTGTGGGAGCTGGGAAAAGGCCCTCCCCGCGGGGCCGAGGCTGACTCACACCTGCCCTGTGCAGTACGAGCTTATTCCCGTTTAGGTGCTTTTGGGGTTCCCGTTGTGCGTGTGTGTGCACATTCGTTCAAGAGTCCAAAGACTCCCACATTTAAATAGTCCCTCACTCTTTCCTTAAATACAGCCAAACAGGTCAGAAACATGTCCAATTTGGGCTTCACGAATGGATTGCTGCCCCTTTGGACTTCACCTTATCCATTCTCCCACTCCAGTTTATACAATGCTGAAACCATCCCTTTAAGAAATAACAAGTAAAAAAAAATGGGGACAAAGAATCTATAAAAACAGAGCACCAGGGCAGAAAGTTCAGATAGAGAGCCGGGGAGAGCAGTAGTTTTGGAATTCCGAAAGCTGAGCCTCCGCAGGCTGGAGCTCACGGGGCTGTCGGGGCGGACCGGACTCTGCCAGCCCTCCTTCTACCGCCTCAGAATCTAGCATCCCCTCACCTCACCACCTCCCAACACCAGCATTCTGGAAACAGAGATAATTCTGCTCCCTTTTAAAGACGTTTATAAATGTGGGGTCCATGTCACTCTGAACAAACTCCTAGATGCTCCATTTTCTCATTTTGACGAGCTGAGCTTCCCGTCCTGAGACTGAAAGGCAAGTAAGAAGCTTAGGTCACTCTGCCTCCCTGTGGCCATGGAGAGAACTGCATACCCCATGTGGGACAGCAGCTGTTTTCGGGGGCAAGGTCTCAAGCCGAATACAATTTTTAAACCTATAAAGGAGATGAGCACCTCCTAAAAGTCTCCATGGTAGTTACTAATTGGACTGGAAATTGCCTGTTTTCATATAATTATCCCCAAATATTCTTGTGGTAAAAGGGACTGATTCATCTATTTCTGGGTGCTTTGTTCTATTGAACAGTGTAGTTAGAAGCCACGTCTGGGTTTGTCCAGTTCACCCTTTTCCCCCAAGGAAGGATGCCCTTATACCTGTTCAGGAAAAATAGATCACTGCCATTTTCTGAAAAATATTTGGGGGGAATATTACTGTCTCCTGATAACATGCACCCATGTGAAGTTCAGGAAGTCAGAAGGTTTTCTCTGAAGTCAAACCCAATTCCTACTGCTGCAAAGACCTGGAAAAATATGGGCAATCCCTTCCGAATCAGATTATGTGAGTTCAAGTCCTACTGTCAGCACCTACTTGCTCTGAGCCTTATTTTTCTCATCTGAAGTATGTAGGAAAAAAGTCATGTCCCACGGTTGTGGAAGTATCAAGCGACACACTGGGGGGCAGGCCGTAAGGATGCTGTGAGCCGTAAAGTGTGGTGGAAACGTGGCTTCTGGTTATTCTCATCAAATGTTTCAAGTGACAGAAATGATTTATGCAGGGCTGGTCTTTCAAAATTAGGTCCTCAAACACTGAGCCAGGAGAAAACAAAGAATGGAGCAGGCAGGGCAGGGTTCGTGGACGCTCATCACCTCCTCCCCCTCACAAAGCATGCCGAGAGGGAGCCCCTACAGCACCATGAACTGCTGACCTGTTAATTAGAATGTAAGTCAAGAGCGATCCCCCTCACCCATAAAATGCCAATGTGGGAGCAATGCTGGCAGGGGGCTGGGACACCCAGGGGCTCTGTGACAGAGAGCTTGCTTGCCCCGATTAGGGAAAACATCTGCTCTGGATTTTCTGTAGTTCTGATTTCAAATATTCCAGTCTATTGCTCCCATAAGGACATATGTGTTTGGAGGAGTCTGGCAGTTGGGGTTCAGGAAATATAGTCCCCAAATCCCTGGGATCCAACATAATTCATCCCTGCAGCACCCTTTTGAAACAAAGAGACAGAAAAGATAGAAAATGAAAAAGCTTCATTGGGGTCTCTAAAATTCCAGTCCTAAAGTGTAGGGCTCTCACAGCCTTGGCCCTCTCCAGGGAGTTGAGGGTCACCTCTTGAGGGAGCACTGAATCCCAGGCTGGACCCAGAATCCTTCCGAATATATAGGTGACCCCCAACTGACTTCTGGGACCAGGATCACAAAAAGACCCCTACATGGAGCCCTGCACAGCTGGTAGCTGGGCGCCCTCTAGTGGAATACATGGAAAAGACAGTCTGTAGAGAGGTAAAATGAAACCTGACCAGTCAAACCAAATGAGTTTTTCTCCCAGATTTTCTTTCCTCTGCTAGAGAATTGCCAGCACACATCTGCTTCCACGTTGACTGCCGGGTGGAGCCCGAAGCCTCCTAAGATCCAGTCCAGGGAACGACCTTCAATTCATAACAAATTACAGAAACCTTGGAAACTTTTCTGAACAGCAGCTCTCTCCACCTCCAAGAAAAACAATGGAGTTGGGTTTTTGGGAAGCCTTACTCCCTTGATGTGTTTCGCACATGGCTCTCCTGGTTCAGGAACTTTCAAGTTCCTGGCACAGCCCTTTCAAACAGGAGGTCTGAAAGCCGAGACAAACAGTGGCTGTTCTTTTTAAAATGCATCACTTCATTTGCAGAGCATTTGGGTCTTTTTACTAGTCCTTTCAAAGTATAAAATCTATTCTGCAGCTCACAGCCATTCATATGCTCTAGATTCCAGTAATGCTCCAAGCAGATGCACTCTGCCCTGTTTTGTGGGCATGCACAGTGGTGGGCCTGCATTGTTATGTACATTAAAAAGTGTCATTAAAATGGAATTATTTAAGCACTGTGTTATCAACATTTGTTTATTAATATACTTATTTTTTTCTGTGGTTTTAGATACTAAAACTTAGATACAACCTAGTAAATGTAATAATAGTATTTGAATATGGATGTTTAACAGGACTATTGGGTCAAAACTATAAAATCAAAGACTACTAGGGTTTCATAACTGACTATCTTTTACATGGTTCCTTGGAGCATTGAGCACATGCCAGACACTTTACACACATAATCTCATTAATCTTCCCAATGCCTTCATGAAGCAGACATTATTTCCATTTTATTATTAAAGAAGCTAAACAGAGCCATTGAATGTGCAAAGGTTCACACCATCTGTTGGAAAAGCCTATGATCCCTTCACTCTGCTTTACTGCCTCCTGTATACATGCTATAAATGCTCACAAGAATAACCCATTTTCCCCCAGAGGATGCTGACTAAATGAAAAAGAAATTTCTAAGACACACAGCAAATCAGTAAGGTCAAATTAAAGTACATGCTTAAAAGGAAAAATATGTGGTATAAACATTCAGTAATAGGTTTTCCTACTAAGGTGACTTCAGAAAAGTGGTCCTAAACAGCATCTCCAGTCAGAATTATGTGAATATATTTGGAATCTTAAAAGACCAAAATGAAACTGTGCACAAAACAGTGGCAAGTACCCTAAGGAGGACACAGCATCCAAACGTACCAAAAGCATAGCTTTTGAGTAACAGAGTTGAAAACACAAACAGAAGCACCCTGCAAAAAGACAACTTTGGCTATTCTTTGGAGAATTTACTAAAGCATTATAAATAATGTAAAACATAAAATGATTAATTAATCTTAAACTTCACCTTTCCTAAAATTAAATGCCTCCAGTCTAAGGGCCTGGCTGCTTGGCCTGGAAGGAATTCAGTTAACATTTATAAACAGTGTAAATATCTTTTCAAGAGACACATTTTAATTCAGGAAGCCAGTTCAGCGTTTATAAAAGGTAACTGAATCCATCAGCATGCCTGTCCATTTTCTTTTTTTGTTAATAAGACTGCACTTCATTACTTAATTCTGAAGTGCACAATTCCACTGTGTTTAGATTGGTAATAATTATGCACATATTCATATATAAGTTTACTTTATTGCAGGAGAACTAAAATAAGGACACTTTATTCTCAAAATTTCAAGAGCAATTAAAACTATATAAAGTTTTGTTAGACATGATTATTTCTTCCTTACTTTGGTGCCTCCTTAGGCCAAATGGCCCAGATAAGCACACACTGATTATTTCTGTGTCCTCAGCGGGTGCATTGTTTGGCACATGGTAAGTGCTCACTAAGTGTTTCTTTAATTGACCTGTGCTAACAATTTCTGGGTTACAGGTTTGATCCACAGAAAGGTCTCTGAAGTTTACCAAGGACAAATCTAACTACTGTTCTTTAAAAGAACTCCAAGCTCATGGCAACCAGGGCTTTTTACTCAAGGTTCAAACTGCGCCACCCCACTAAAGGGCTCTGAGGCCTTCCAGACCCACCGGTTCAGTCCCCAGCAAGGAGCCATGCTCAGAGAGCCCCTGAGGCCCCTCCCTAGGCTTTCCCACTACAAACTGTGCTCCTCTTGTGCCTGTGCAGCTGGGGCTCAGAAGGTGCCCACCTCACAGAAAAGCAGAATCACCAAGATGAATAACAATAGCTCTTCCCAGTCCACAACTACTGCAAAGCAGCTGTCCCGTTCTCGGAGCTGCGTGGTCCGGGCAGACACAACAAGCAGCGAGATGGGCCTTGCTTGTGTCAAGGTAGGTGAGCTCAGTCAGTCCTCTTGAGCACCAGGGAACTAGGAAAGGGGGTAGATAAAAAAAGGGCATTTAGGGGAACGGACGGGAAAATGAAAAAGCGGAATCAAATACCGGTAGTGGTAGATTTGTCTGAGCCATTCCTTAAGCGCACACTCCAGTACGGCCTGGTATGGTACAGGGTCTCCCACTCAGATCACCAGCCCATAAAGATAATGAGCCTTTTGGAAGGAGATATACAGTATTTCTTTACACAAAGGCACTCCATGTATTTCCGATACAAGAAGGATAAAAGACATGGCAAGCTTTCTCAGAAAAACAAGTAGATTACCTTTCTTTAGGAGGCCACATCATCCCTGTTTCTCTCTGTTTTGACAAAGATGTTGAACCTAAAGCCAGTGTTTCTGGAAGCAACTAGCTAACTGCCCAAAGCCCTGGCTTTTTAATGAATTAACTGGATCAGCCCTAAGACATGTTTGTTTCAAATGTGTGGGTTCTGCTTTAGAAGAGGGAGTTTTCCAATCGAAGTGTTTAATTAGTGGCTAAACAAGACGCGCCTGGGCTGGGCCTCCGCATGTGAGTGCTGAATGAATGCCCACAGAAGGTCAGGAGCTTTCTGAATCCTTCGTACTTTCAGATCCCGTCAGGCCATTCTAGATCCAGAAACATTTTCTTACGCAGTAAACCTCATTAGCCTGGGTTGCTGAAGTAATTCAAGCAGGCCTCTGCTCTATCAATGAAATAAAAAAGTTAGGTAGAGCTAATTAATAGTGTAAAGTATCACTCAAATTACCTCTCAAGCATTCTCAATTACCTTAGAAGCAGCAATTGACAATCATTTGGTATATGAGATATGAATCAACGTTATCTAATTCATTAGAGTGGGTCCCCCAGAGCCCTGGCCAGACCATACTTGGATAGCCTAGTTTAAGTTACTGAACCATTTGTACCTGAAAGTAATAGAATTGACTTTCCTTAGAAATTCCCTTCCACATAGTCTGACTTTGTATATTTTGCCTAGACTTTATAGCATTTCTATCTTCAAGGAAAAAAAAAATGCCTGCATCATAAGTAGTAGTAAGGTGTCGGGGTCCAGGGGTTGCCGCTGAGGTTTTGGGGCAATGCAAAGAGCAGAGAAGGCAGCGGGAGTCGTTGTGGGGGGTGCTCCAAAGAGGCCGCTTTATTCTGCTCACATCTGTACTTCTTATACTGCTACAGTGCTAATTCACGGCTGCATAAGTAATGAAGACGCGCGTGCACGTGGCCTTCACGGCCAGGTGTCTGGCCTTCAGGGCCCTTATCGAGCTCCTTACTCATGGATGGGTACAACGCGCTGTTTTTTCAGGTTTCTCAAGGCCAGTCACATCTGGCTCCGTACAAGGCCAGACGTGTTTGGGGTGAAGCAGCAGACAGCTGTCCTCACACAACAGTGGGGAAAGTTCCCTACATGAGGAGTCTGGCTTCATTTCAGTGCTCCCCTGGGCAGGCCCCTTCCTCCCCTGGGAGTCAGCTCATCGCTCTGTAGGACGAGGGACCTCAGATCCCACGTTCATTCCCACTCTGAGAGCCCATGCTTCCTGTAGATAAAGTGAGGATTCCTGTGGCCAGGGTTCTCACCCGGCCCTGGTTGGCTCGCTCACTACACACATGCGAGCAATGAGTTCTTATTGACTCTATATAAAGAGCTCTGCCCAGTGGTCTGGGTAACACGGTGGCATGGCTGCAGGGCTGCAGGAGAGCAGAGACGAGACTGGAGTGGTGGCAGCGCTGAGGACAGAGACCGAGACGGCTGTGCAGGTAGAGAGGCCCAGAGGCAGAGATGGGCTTGCTGCCTGCAGACTCGCTCTGAGCGGATGGGATTCTAGTGACTGAGCTGCCACTGCGGGAATAAAGTTGGGTATAAACCCTTTCACCCCAAGAATGTTCCATTATCATTTTTTGGTCTCATTGAATCCATAGTGAACTTGCCCAGGGCTGAAACCTATTGGCCAGACACTTCCCCATGGTTGCAGCAGCCATCACATTAAAATCAAATCCAGCTACTTTGCTGGGAGACCCTCAAATGTCAAAAATCTCTAATGTCAAAAAATCTCTTGGGCAAACAAGTTTCTCCAGAGGGGAAAAGAACATCCATTTACTTGTCTGGGATTGAGAGCCTCACTGCCAGTGTTTTGGGAGAGTGAGGGGAAGGGGAGGCTGGGGGTCTGCTTCATCAAAATTGTTCACTGTTCCTTAACCTGTACAGCTTCCGTTTTCAGTGTAGCGCCTCCACCTGCTCCCACCAAGCCTGGTGTCTCTGGGGGCAGAAACTCTGTGGGGGGTCAGCTTCTCCAGAGTCCTGCCTCCACCCATCACACCCCTGCACACCCCTACCTCCTCCCACCTGTCCTTTAAAATCCTGGGAAGAGATATTAGCTGGCTGTGGAGGATGGCGAGAAGTGGGGTCTAGTAATTCATTTGAAGACATTCAGTGAATCCTCCTGTTCTCAGTTCCACCCCAAACATGGCCTTCTTTCCTCTAGAGGGCTCCCTGGTGTTCCCTAGCAGGATCAGCAGCTTACCGCTTTTTGGCATCCCTCTACCCCCGTGCCCCATCAAACCCTCCAAGTGTCAGCTCTCTCCAGATTGTTGAGTCAAGGACAGTCACATTTGTTGGCATCTCTGATCTGCTGTCCCATCCTTTTGCTGTCATCTGGATGGGGTGTGGGCAGAGGGCAGATGCGTGCATGGTTCCATCTTGCTTTGTTTGAGAAGATATCCCCAGGGTGGGATTCGTTATGTATTTGATTTCCCCATTTTCCCTCCTTGCCTTTTACCAAGACCCCCAGTGACAGCAATAAATGCTCTCTTCCTCTCACCAGGACCCTCTTTACAGGTAAACCCTTTCTGTAGAGACTCTTGTGGGGCTCTGGCCTGAGAGAAGGCCCTCGGTGCTTTCTGAGCTCGGTTCATCCAGAGGGGTGAGGGGCAGGCAGGCCCACTCCCCCAGCTGTGCTGACGTGCTTCTTCGGTCTGAGAATTACCATGACCATGAGGCCATGCTCTTCTCCTTTTTTCTCTTTCTTGCTTACTTTCAAATATGAAATATTTCATGTACACAAAGTATCAAAAGTAATCTTATAAACACTCATAACTTAGCACCTGGACTTAACAGATGTCAACATTTTTCTGTTTTGCCATCACTTTTATTTTTAATGAACCCATCTTTCAGGTGTACCTAAAGCCCATCCCTTCAATCCCTTTCCTTCGCCCATCCTTCCGCCCCAGAAAAAATCAGTGTCCTGAAGTGGGCACGTATAATTTTCAATATGCTTTAAATTTCTTGCAGCTTGTTCTTTTCACTCAACATTTTGTTTTTTAGATTCATTTCTATGAATACACACAGAGTTCATTTCTTACAGTCGCTATTTTAGTATTCTTTTTGCATGTTTTTTTTTTATCCACTACTGATAGACAGTTGTTTCCGTATATTTTTTTTAATTTAAAGTGTTGCAGTGAACTTCCTTGTCTATTTACTTATTCCTTCTTTTCTTGTTTGAGAGTTAGTCTCAAAGTTGGATATCTAGACTAGAAAAGCCGTCTGGTAATCATGGCAGTAAGTAACCTACCCTTTTCCTGATTTGGTAAATTAACCCTTGCAAATAATCCTCATGGTTAGCATTTGCAATCGTTTATCCAAAGCAGGGATTTCAACAAGGATTCAACAAGGTATCATTTGATAGGACTGGCCAGCAGGGGTCTTTTGAGTAGGTGATTGTCTTAGACTGTTTGGGCTGCTATAACAAAAGACAAACTGGGTGGCTTCTAAGCAACACTTTTATTTCTCAGTCTGGAGTCTGTATCCAGAACTGTGGTCCAAGATCATGGCACCTGATTTGGGGTCCAATGAGAGCCCACTTCTTCATGGACAGGATGGTGCCTTCCCCTCTATGTCTTCACATGGTGAATGGGGGCAAGGGATCTCTCAGAGTCTCTTTTATAAGGGCACTAATTTCATTCATAAGGTCCCTGCCCTCATAATCTCATTACTCTCCAAAGACCCCTCTCCTAATACTATCACTTAGGGATGACAGTTTCAACATATGAATTTTGGAGGGATATAAATAGTCCATTGTAGTGATATTTTGTGGAGCACCTAGGTTGGCCTGGTGAGAGCTATGACTACATCACATGGCCTGGATCCTCAGACAACTACAGGGCGCTGCTGTGGATGTGCTTCTGAGAAAGAAGAGCAGGCTTCCATTTTCACAGCAATATCCTGGCTCCACACTTGGCCCTTCCTCTGGAAAGGTCATCCGAAGCTCGCTCTTACCTGTACTCTCTGCATCAAGACCATTCTCACATCCAAGGACTAGTAACAACATTTTCAAATTTCCTCGTTTTTCAGTTAAAGGCCTTGTGGTTTTTTTAAAAAAAACACGTCGTTATTTAAAACATACATTTAATGTCTATGGGGATATTTGAGAAAAAGGGAATAAAAACTTCAAGTAACACAAGCTGCATTTCAAATAACAGTGCTAAAACTCATTTTATCCATATCTATAAAATCTGTAAGGGTCACAAAGGCAGATCTGGTCCAAAGGTATTATTCTCAAATGAAGAAACTGAGGCGAGAGAAGTAAATGGATTTTTTTTCAGGCCTTTTAATTAAAAAATTTACAGTAGCATAAAAAATTCACTTTTAGTAAAAGTGATGAAAGGATTAATTCAACAGTATTCTTGTGTGAAAGTTATAAGATTAATAAATTATGATAATGGGGAAAAATATTACAATAATGGGGAAATTTTATTTTATATAATTAATAGATTGGAATACTTATTACTATTAGGAAAGTAGTAGAAAATATGGAATTGTTCTAGAAACACTATGCCTCAGCTGTTTCCTACAACACTCATTCAGATCAGTGTACCGTATCTGAGAGGAACATGGATGAACTGTTGTATTTAAGGAAGCCATCAAAACTGTGGGATGACTTGAAGTTATGTCTAATAGGGATGGTTTAGGTAGAAAAAAGATGAGAACTTGAAGACTTGCTTTACTGAGTGAATGGTAGGACATGAAACCAACCTTCAATCTCATTATGCAGAGCTCCTATATAATGGCTTCTATATGTAGAAAAAGAATCATTCTTATTCTGATGACCCCAAGGATTTGGGACTGAACTCAATAGATGGAAGCCACAGGAAAACAAATTTATGTAAATATAAGGACCTCCCAACCAAGGGCTATTACAATTCTATGAAATTAAGACAATTAAAACAAATGCCTCCAAGTGAATTATTTTCTCTCAAAAACAAATATTAATCTATTTGACATAAAAATAAGCATTATTGGTGCTTCTAAGAGAGCTGCATTATAATTCAACATTGATTGAGTCATTAATTTTAGATAGAATGGGCAATATATTCTTATTCACCAGTCTGAGCCATGGGTAATCAGTCTTTATGGCTCTTAAAAAACTGTGTTTTCAACAGTACCCATTCACCATCTGGATTGTGATAACAGTCATGCCAGATTTCCACTCTGTTCACTTGGGTCAACTTGAAAGGAGAATTTTCTAAATCTCTAAGCTTTAAGCATAGGAGTCTTTACATAGGCAGAGTTGTTTCCTGCAATGTGTCTGCAGTCAATAATTCCCAATGTATTAAAATGTCACATGGACCTTACAACTCTTTCAGAATCTCTCAGTACTATGACTACCTTACCTTGCCTTAAAGAAAAAAAAAAACCTTCCTGCTTCCATAACTTATATTCAAATAACTGCAGAAACTAGGAAATCTTTACTTAAGAAGTTCAGAATTGTTAATCCTCTATTCATGCTCCCCACTTTTTTTTTTTCCTTTTACTGTTTTTCAAAGTGTGAATCAACCCTGAGCTGAATGAAGTAGAGAGGATTTGATCAGAAGTGTCATCGTAGGTTAAGAATCTTTAACAGCATTCCATAGGGAGGGGAAATGGGCCCTGTCCAAGTGTGGCTTCTAATTTAGACTTTGGCTTCAGTAAGTGCTTGCTTTACTGATTCGCAGCAGCATCCTCTGGCGAAGCTAAAATGTTACAGCTTCTACTCAAATTGACATCTTTTTAACACTTGCTCATTTGTTACATTAGTGCTCCATAATATAATGTACTGTGCTTAAAAATACCGTTTGTATCTAGCTGAGATTAAAATATCTTGTGCAAATTTTTTTTCTGCATCTGACATCAGAACTCCCTAATGGTCTGACTTGGTATAACTCCATGCATTTGATTCTGTGTCCTGACTGTACGTTTGAAAAGAGGCAAATTGTGTCTTATATCCAAAATTTTTATTTCCTAACTTTTACACATCAAAGCTATGTTTGCTAGTAAAACTGTCACACTAATACTAGGCCATATGAAGGATTCTCTAAGAAAAATAAACTTACAGGGCCTGTTTACTTTTCAAGTATTAGTATGGGAATGTTTCAGCTAACGTTGAAACAAAGATAAGGAGAAAATACACAGAGCATTTTGGGATAAGGGTATAAGGTTCTAAAAGAAATCCAAGAAGCCAACACTGGCCATAAATTTAATAGACAGATAATTTTGAGGGTACACAGATCAACAATCTCTTACTTGAAACCCTTGGGACAAGATGTCTCAGAATCAAGAACTTTTCAAATTTTAGAAAGACAAAATGCTTCACATACCACACAGCTTGTACACTTCGAGTGCAGTGTGGAACAGCATCCCATAGTAAAACATGTTAATTTTACTACAGTGCAACTCATTTACACCACATAGAGTAAGAATGACAAAAAGCCTCATGTTAGTTCAGTGTGTGCCATCAAATGTCTTTGTTTCAAACTTAAAAACTTTTTGGTCTTCAGAGCTTTCTGAATTTTACTAAGGGACTGTGGGTCTGTAGTATGTAAAAACAAAACAAACAAAAAGCCTTTCTGAATGCTTTTGCAGCTAAAAGAGAGCCACAATGTTGAGTATTTTAATGATACAGCCTTGTAACTGAAGATACTTTCAAGCATGAATTCAAGAATAAGCCTAAATTCTTCCACTATAGGCACAATTACCTAGCAAAATGTGCTCCCTCTGCTCCACTGAGTTTCAGTTTCTTTCCAGAGCCAACACGGACATGGCATACAGCCCATGTCCGTCAGTATTAGCGGGCATTCTGGCAGTGACTCTCAACCAAAAAGGCTTGTCCCTAAGGACAGATGATTCAGATATAAGTAACTTCCTATCCTTCAAGAATCTTTCTTTTTTTCCCCCCCAATAGAAAGATGGTTCTTCTAGCTCTGGCAGTAACTGCCAGTCTGTGTTTCAACAGGCGTTGATATTTGTAGAGCTCTTCAAGAGTTTGAGTATTTTAAGTCCAGAGTGTTAATTTTTAGTCCTTGTGTGAAGAAAGTGAAGGTTCCTATGGCCAGGATTCTCACCTGGCGCTGGTCGGCTTGCTCACTACCCACGAGCAGGCAATATGTTGTTACTGACTCTACAGAAAGAGCTCGGCCCAGTGCACTGGGCTGCACAGCTGCAGGGGAGCAGAGACTGGAACTGGGGCAGTGCCGAGGACAGAGACTGAGATGGCTGCGGGGGACAAGAGGCGGAGAGGCAGAGACCAGCTTGCTGCATGCAGACTCGCTCTGAGTGGACTGGACTTGCCACCGTGGGAATAAAGTTGGGTATAAACCCTTTTACCCCAAGAACATTCCATTGTCATTTTTTTTGGTCCCACTGAATCCACAGTAAACTTGTCCGGGGCTGAAACCCACTGGCATGATACCTGGCTATACCTTAGAAGCACACATGGAACACTGTTAAAAATATAGATGCAGGCAGAACCAGACCGGTAACACTTAACAGGCCCAAAGCACCAAGAAGGTGATAGTATCCTCCCTACTTCTTAACTAAAAAACAAAAGCAATACTAAATCATGACCCTGGAAGGAAATCCAACCTGGATCAACTTTTTCTTATTTCCCAATAAAATAGGAAATATTTCCCAATATTTTATTTTTTTGATTCTGATGTCTCTGCTTTGCTACAGTCCTCAGTGTGCATCTGTTCCTCCTACTGGATAATTAGTAGTCAAGAGTCTTCAGACTTAGAGTCTGATCTCCCAGTAAGGGAAAGGAAGAGAGCCAGAGAGCCAGACTGGGTAGAAGCCTCCCAGAAAGGTTCTGCAAGGTCACTGAAGAGTCTTCAGGATGAAGGTGGGGGTCAGAGAACTCCTGTGTCCTCCAGGAAGGGGCCTGCCCAAGAATCCCTGCCACACCCAGCCAGTGACTGAGCGAAACCACGGAAGGCAAGGCCCCAGTACAAATGCAGCCAAGATTTCAAAGCGTGACAGCTGGGTCCTTCGTCAAGTGGCTTCTCTGTATTACCCCCCTAGTAGAGATCTGTGCCACAGATCACCAGCGTGGTGAAGGGGTCAGCATCCCTAGGAAAAACCTTTCCCGACTAGAATCTTTTAAAGCCTTCCATAACTGATAATCTAACTTCTCATTATTATAGGATTGGAAGAGGAAAAGAGAAAGACAAAAGAAGTAAAGGCAAATGTTACTTGAATATTTATCGCAAACCTACACAATTTTCAAACCTATAAATAATGCACCAAATGATGTCTTTCTTTCAGTAGCTCAAATGCAAGTAATTGATTCTCAAGGCATTTTTTAAAAAGCAAAAGACATCATTACACTTTACCAATTAATTATTTCTGTTCCAGGGGATTCAAACAAAATGTTACAAATATTTGAAAGTTTATTTGTAAGCCAAGTGAGATGATGCATGTATAGGTTTCTATAAATTTTTCTTAGTTCAATGCTTTGTGCATGCTATCAGAATGATACAATTTCTTAAATATTTAGGACAATAGCTGTGATTCATATGAAAAATACAATCACATACATCCAACTTCTGATTAAGTCAGCTTTAAAGACACAAATACTAGCACATTTGCTATGAAATTCCGTTTATAATTCTGTTTTTATTAAACTGCAATTAACTGTGGATAACTGGTATTAGAAAACTGGTAAACAGAAATTCTATTTAAAGGAACAAGTTTTATATATGATACTTTTCTTCCAAAAAAAAAATGATTTTGAAAAGGCAAAGACCAGTATCCTGTATCACAGATCAACTATTTAGGACATAAGTTACTAAATCCTCTTTTTTGATAATAACTAGGGAAATTTTTTTTTAATTTAAGGCCAGTCTTAAAACACATGAGTAAAGATAGAAACATGAGTACACATCAACAAAAACAGAGCAAACCAAGCATATCCACATCGACATTTCATCATCAACTCAGTGATTTGAAATAAATGCCATGCTGAAGAACACAAGCAGATTGAGAGCTTCACCCAAGGAAATTAAGTACTTTCTTTTGAGCAGTTTTTTGAAAGGTTTGATTGGCAGTCCACCTCTGGTCAGCATAAGCGAGATGCAGGAAGGACAAAACTAGTATCGTACTGAACTAATTCTCACAGGCTCGCTCCCTCAAGGACACTTCCTACAGTGGTGTGATATGTGCCTTATCTTACTTATATATAAAGCAATTAGGGATTTTTCAACCTTCCCAATAAGTATCTAAAATATATTTCTAAGTATACATTAAGTGCTAATTTATGATGCCCTTAAAAATCTTTCAAGTTATAAAAAACAATTTCTGGAAATATAAAAATATTGACATTTCCACATTTCTGAGTCTTGAAAAACTTAAAGTACAATATTTTCATGTATCAGTATATTAATAGTTGTGCCATGTATGTTCATCTCAAAAAAGCACATAAGTAATTTCCAAAACTTTGTGCATGTTACATTACAGAGAACAGAGTAGAGATATTTTAAGGTTGATTTTCCATGTCTATATTATAGTGCAAAGAGGAAAAATAAGTACCAAAGTCAAGTATTAAGAGAAAAATAATGTTTTCATGAAAATAAAATAGGAAATGTCATTTCTCCTGTTAGTGGCTTTTGTTCAATTACCTGGTTTACCAAAATTGCTATCTCTGTTCAATTACTGAACAAATTACCCTTAAACATTTGTCCAAAACCTCTCAAAGAACCCTTGTCATTCTAGGGTCCTTTTTTGTTCTTCAGCACAACTTTAATTAAAAAACAAACATACTGCCCTTTACTTCACAATTTTAACATTAATGGAAATTTCACTCTGAATAAAGTGATATTTCTTTGAGGTCTGACCCTTTCAGGTGGTAATATGAAAGTGGATTGCTAACACATACCTGGTTACAGAATTAAGAGTCAAAACTAAAAGGGGAAAAAAAAAAAGGAAAACCCAATATTAGCTATTCTAGAAAAAACTTCTAAAACTAAGGTATTAAAAATTCTCCTAAGCAGGATAAAGAAGAGTGATTTATACACAAACCACATGACTGGTTTTTCTGCTAGTGTAGCAGCCTCCTGGAATATGAGACTAAGATGGTATTTAAGGCCTGAGAAGTTTCAGGGATGATTGCTTCATCAATTTTTGCTGGTGTCTCATTGACTGTGCATCCCCAATGGCATTAAATGCTCTCTGTAAAATAAAATATTTTTTATGAATGGTTAAGATGAGTACAGGTTCATTTGGTGGAGAAGAAAGATACAAAAGTAAGAGTTGGTGCCCTCTACATGGGTCCATGAGCTGAGGACAAGTATACACACTCCACACATATTAATGCAAAATAAGATCCTCTGTCCTGTTTAGGCCACAATACATTATCTAAAACTTATATATTCACCCAAAGTTGTAAATATAAGATCTTTTGGAAGAAATAATGGGTATTATTAATTTAAACAGATTTAAAAAAAAATCTTCAGTTAAAAAACTGAGGGGGTGTTCTTTAAAATAAATTACTTACTTCTGCTGTGTTGGTATCCTGTAGGTAAATTTTCTTAAGATAGGCTTGATTGGCACTGTCTTTTTTGTGGAACAGACCTTGCTCCTATTTCAAAAGAAACAATGACAGAGAAGAAATTACTCTGGGGAAAGAAAAAAATCATGACCTTTAATTGGATGCTTACATATCAACTGTGTTTTACAACCAGTGGACGAACCACATACACATATTCAGGTATGATAAGAAATAATCATTCTGGTACAAGGAGAGTGGCTCCATATGTGAGTTGTTAGAATTATGAAATTGGATGAGTATACATCTATCTGTATAAAATGATGGCTTTCTGCAGGCTATGATAAATGGCTTACAGACACACCACTTGATAAGTCATCACATCTGACAAATCAAAAACTCCTTCCTTCATTTCCTTGGCTGGTAGATAAAATTCTTATATAGTGTAAAATACACCGAGTCAATTCTCACCACTGGTGTGAAAGAGAAGTGATAACAGAGGAAACCATGATATGTATGCATAGTGACACAGCCTTTTCTGGTTTGAAAACTAGGTCTCAGATACTAAGGCACTCCTTAAAGTATGACACTCTACAATGAAGTTAAGACTGAAATACAAAATGGTATGGTTCCATGGTAGTTTCTTTTACTTATAAATGTCTATGAAAAGAAAAGTACACACAAATAAAAAGATAATAGTACCTGCATCTAACTACTAATAATAAATGTTTTTCAGATAGTTTCAGTAAGAGAGATAACATCACTAAAGTTCATGGAAGAAAATACACTATAGAAATTACCACCTTTAAAATAACAATTTGTAGTTTTTTTTTTAAAGGGGTGAAATTTATTTATAATATAATCATATAAAAACTACATTTCAGAATAAAGTGAGTCTGAGAGCTAAGCAGAAGATGGAGTATCATTTTTGCGAATTACTTGATATGTAATTAACACTTATTTGTTAGAAAATGATAGGGAGGAAAGACATGAAAATATTATTATATACTTAAATTGCTTTATTCAGCACTCTATAGATGCCAAATAGTATAAAACATGAGTGTTTTAGTCATATTTATAATAATCTCCTAAAAGCCTAAAAAAGGGAGTCTTTCTAGAAGTACCTAAAATTATAGCAAAATAAGTATCCATATGAAATAAGGAAACCCTTCCATTTATTAATGGAAAGAGTTGATAGTTCACTCAGCACACACTCAAGGACTGTCAGAGGATAAAGTACAGCACACAAATGGGTTACATTTTTCCTTACATTTCATCATATAATAATAATGATCCTTCAAACATTTTGTGTAGTTAACTAAAACAGAATCAGAACATATTGGTTTTTACCCATTTAATAAATTCTTGGCTCTAAAGATGTCATTTGTGTTTTCTTACCTTAACCAAAATTTTTAGCAGATTTTCACTGACACTAGGAGGAGATACAAAATCTTCAAATAGACACTGCCAGTCTATGGACATATGATCTAGGATTTCAACTTCCTTTATACATAACACTCGCCTATTTTGCAAAGGAAACAAAAACATACAGGTAGTGACAAAGACAGTTAATCATTCCAATATTTTACTCTGCTGGATGGCACAGGTAATACTTGCTCAGTAAAGAATATAACCTCATGCTAAAAAAAATATGCTTCAAATAAAAAAATTCTAGATAATTGTCAAATAAAGAGCAAACACAGCACCTACTAACGAACAAAGCATACTTCCAAAAACTCCCCCTCTGCCAATCTTGCAAAATTCAGAGAAGTGTCATTTGTTTTTTGAAACTTACTAAAAAACTGAAATCATCTTCAAAACACATATGGAACAGGCTATACTCTCATCTGGGAAACAATAAATGCAGAAGTCCCTGAAAGTGTTTTATTTAGAAAATTGTTAATTGCTCCTTACTGTAAATTATTTATATCTTCCAGTCAAGAAAGAATATGCAGGAACTGTCATAAACCTCAAATATCAGGGAAGATTACCATAGACCTACTAATAAATACCAGGTTTGAACACTTCAACACTGTATCACAGAGTATCCCGTTTTACTCAATAGCAAAAAAAAAAAAAAATTCACAGAACCCTTAAAGGGTATCCACACTGATTTCCTAGGGTGTGATTCAGATTATTATTGACATAACTACACTGGATTTTAAAGTTTCTATTACAGAAAGCAAAACTTGGAAAGTAGAATAATTAATTTTTACAAGTATCTGGGGTGCTGGAGAAACACAGAGTTTCTGCCTGAGAGGTATTCATGGGTTAGAAGGGGAAACAAAACATGTAAAGAAATGCTACAGTACAGTTAGATAAGTACAATAGCAGAGTGTGCAGAAAATTCTTCTGGAGCACAGGAGAGAAGGATGATTACGTTGGTAGAACAGGTAGCAAAGAGCTGATTCTTGAAAGGAATGAGGATTCTCGGTGGGGAAGGGAACGATAGTTGACACAAGGGGTGAACAGCACATTGATAATATATAGGGAACAAAACAGGGAAGATTTATTTGAGGAATGTGGACGTCTGTCGCTGGAATACCAGATATATTCAGAGGTGTGAAAATTGGCTTAGTCCTAGATCTTGAAGGACTTTTTTCCCTCCAAGAAATTTTGACCCTAATCTACAGGCAGTGGGAAATTTCATGATAAAGTTTCTTATTTTACAATCATGGCTTTAGTGGTCAATGGAGGAGAGGTGGCGTAGACAATCAAGGTAGGAAGTTATTGTGGTAATCCAGTCAGAAACAGTTGAGAGCCTCAGTTAAGTCAGTGGCTGTGAAAAGGGAGAAAAGAGCTAGATTCCAGAAGTTTAGAAAGTACAGTGGAATGAACCTGGTGACCAATGGAGTGTGAGGACTGAAACAGACCCCTGACACTGTGCTTCTCAGCAGAGGTATTATTGAAATTTGGGGCTTGTTTGGGACTGTGTTGACCAGCAGAAATTGTGAGATAATAAATTTGTTTTAAGTTGCTAATTTTACAGTAATTTATGTGCAGTAGAGAACTAATACAGTCTAACTACTCTTCCTGCTTCCTTTCTGATCCTCCTCCAACTCAGCATGCTGCCAGAGAGTTTTCTAAACCATAGGCCTTACCATATTACTCCTTGTTTACAAGGCTTCAGTGGAAAATAAAAAAGAGAGACTTGTATGTGTACTATGTGCATATACCTCTGGGTGAAAAGCTGAATATTCCGAACAATAATAGTTTATATTTTTTAAAAAAAGATTACTGATCTTCCATCACATTAACAATAAAACCTAAACCCTTCAGATGGCATGAGCAAGTGACTTGCTTCATCTCCCAACTTCCCCACTAATGTCCTACTGGACTATTCAGCCATTCCAATCTGATCTTACTGTTCAAATACCATACTGCTTTATGCCTCTGCCTGCCTCTTGCTAACCTGTATGGCGGCTCCATACTCTCCAAGACTCTGCTCAAATACCTCCTCAGCCAACCTAAGATCACCCCCAGGACATCATGGTTCCCACGGCTTTGGACCAACAGTTTTCCTGTCTTCAGAGTGTATATCACATAGTAATGTCATTGACTAACCACCCCCCTTAGATGACGAGGGGACAGAAGATATAACTTTCATCTTGGTGTCACTATTTCATCTGGTGTCACTATTACATTGATTATGTAATGGACTGAATGTTAATATTCCTTCCCGCCCCCAAAATCCCGCCTCGCCAATTCATATATTGAATCCTAACTCCTAAAGTGATGGTTTCTGGAAATGGGGCCTTTGGGAGGTGATTAGGTCATGACGGTAAAGTCCTCATGAACGTAATTAGTGCTCTTAATAAGGCCTGAGTGAGTTCCCTTGCTGCTTCTGCTATGTGAGGATACAGGGAGAAGACGCCCTTTCTCAATCAGTAAGTGGGCCATCACCAGACACCAAATGCTGGCATTTGATATTAGATTTCCCAGCCTCCAGGACTATAGAAATTACTATTTGCAGCTTAAGCGCCCAGGTGATGGTGTTTGTTATAGCAACCCAAACAGACTAAGGCAGATGGCAAATGTCTGCTCAGAGAATGATTTCTTAAAGATCACTAAATTAAAATACTATGTAGGAATAGGGACTGACTAGTAGAGCTATATTCTAATAAATTTAGGTCACGAAAACTCATATTTTGTTTTTAAAAACAAAGAGTAGAAAAAAATACTGATACCAAATTTTGGATAAATTTTGGTATGAAAAATTAAAAGGCCTATATACTGGAAAATTCAATAAACAATTATTAAAATGTTAGTAATATATTTTATAGGTATAAAGGGCTAATATCATTAATTTACAAAATGCTCTTTAAATTTAGTAAGAAAAAGACTTAGAATGAAAAATGAGTAAAAGATACAAACAAGCAACTCACAGAATAAAAACTATAAATGGATGAATATATTAAAATATTCATACTCATTAGCAATCAAAAAGTACTAATTAAAGCAAATAATTTTCTTCCCATTAAGTTAGCAAAGACAAAAAAGTTTAAATGATGACAACTGGTTTTAGCAAAATACGGGAGAAAGGGCACTCTAATATACTGTTAGCTGTATGTAAAAAAAACTAATACAAGTGTTCTGATAAAACTAGTTGGTAATATATAGAAAGGGCCTCAAAAATCTTCATACTCTTAAATCACTAATCCCACTGATAAGAATTTATCCTAAGGAAATTATAGAAAAAAAAAGACTTAGCTGCAAAGATGGGTTTAAAATAACCTAATAATGGGAAGGAAAAAACTGAATGTCAAATAGTAAGGTAGCATTTGAGTATACTGTATCCATAAATAAAATATCTAGTCATTAAAAATATTTATGAATCTAGAATGTTTAATGGTTTGGAAAGATGATCACAAAATATTGTTAGGTGTAAAACCTAGGTTAGTTAAACGTACATAATGCATTTTTTGTACATAGTTTTTATAAAATATAAATAATGCAAAAATCTGACTTACCAGCTAATATCTCTGGATAATGGGAATGCTAGTAAAAGCAATTTTTAGGGGTTATCAGCTATATTATCATTCAAAGCAGGACATTTTTAAGGATAAAAAGGATAGCTACTAATAATTACATTGGGACAAAAAGTGCAAACCAACTCTGTCCTAGATAAACTACAATGTATGATTATTTATTTCTACCTTTAAATTATTATCTGTATTGAGGTGAGCAAACTATGGCCTGTGAGCCAAATAAAGTACAGTACACATAAATTGATTTTATCTTTCCTTACATTTCACCATATAGTAAGAATAATATAATAATGATTCTTCCAACATTTGGTGTTACGTTTTTATTTTTACTTTGCCAACTTGTTTTATCAGAGCAATTTTATCAGTTTTTTTACATACAACCAACAGTACATGGCAGTATCTTTTTTCCTGTGTTTTCCTAAGACTAGGTGTTATTTAAACATTTTTGTCTTTGCTAACTTAATGGGTAGAACATAATTTGTTTTAATAAGCATTAGTTAAGTCTATAACAATAACATTTTGCACTTGAAGTATAGCTCTCCAAATCTGTGATTTTAGTCTTCAAAATTCTTATGACCTATATATTTGCATTAAAAAAATGTCACTTGAAGTTAATACCTGTCTGTAACCATAAGAACTGCCTTCTTGCCTCCAAAAATAGCACAGTGGTATTGGTATGTCTCTCCTTCTAATTTTTTGATACGATTCTGAAAAAAAAAACAAAAAAAAAACCACGAGACTCACAACTGGGTAGTACATACATCCAACGAGTATTTCTGCTACAATATATTAGCTAGTTACGATAACAGTGATAGTTAGGAAAATATTAGAAAGCATAGCATAATTCTACATATTGGCACATGAAGCTACAAAAGTGTACATAGCATGTTAATAAATTAACTTCCACTGTGCCTTAAAGACAAGTATGTATTAAATGATTACTAAGTGATCTTTTAAAAATACATTTTATTCTGTGATAACTTAAGAAGTTTTAAAATATCTACCAGAAACAATCACGCATTTTCATTAATGGGATATGAACATATGCTAACATAAAAACTGCCACATTATCATTAGAGGGGTTCTTAACCTGGGGTCTATGGAAAGACCTTGGAGGTCTACAAACCACCTAAAACAGAATATAAAATTTTGAAAATGTGGTTCTGCAACTTTTTTCAAAGGACAGTTAAAATTTTTCATTAGATTTTTTGAAGGGATCTGTGATCCTTCTTGAATGTTAAGAACCGCTGATTGTAGATGACCACATAATAAAATTCCAAAATAAATGATATTAATGTTTTAAATATTTGGTTTTACAGATTAAACATGCATGAGAAGTACATATATTTGTATCAAATTATATTTTTGATAGAAAAGAAAATGTAATGATAATACTATTACAAACATGAAGAATTTCTAAGATTTTAAATAGCTGGCATAATTTATTGCTAAAGATAATTACAAGCATAAAATAATTCAAGTATAAATAGTAGCACATTTAAATACACTTATTTCTTCCAACTATCTCAAAGCTATTGTGACTACAATTACACAACACATATTAAAAACCAACAAAGTAGTTATTTTTATTGTTAATGCTAATGAAATATTGACATTATCTATAATGCATGATTAAATCCCCGAGGAGATAATATACATGAAAATACAGAACATAAACATGCCTAATAAATTAGACCTTAACATTTTGTAACCAAGAGTACAACACCAATATTATAAAAAGGATAACATAATCAATAATAATCACAAGCAGAGAAAGCATTCTTGTTATTATTCCAATGCTTAAACACACACATTTTTAAAGATCCTTGCTTTCCAGTCATTCCTTGACAATTATGAAAAGCCATGAACAAACAAGATAAATTCCCAAAGAACTGGGGTCTCATCTTCAGAATGAGTCTCAGAGGGAGGTGGAGTTTAATAGTCACTTGTTTCACATCTTGCCTGTGTGAATTACCTAAAAGATTTTAACATTTACACCTTAATTTCTTTAATAAAGAAAAAATGAGAAATGACTATAATAATTTAGTACATTTATATTCAGCTTTGAAATTTAAATATGTTAAAATATTTAGATTTGATGTGCACTATACAAGAGGTACTATCCACTTTCCATCTTGTCTGCATTTTCATTAGTTATCAGGCTATTGTGCTTTTAAACCATTGAAAGCTTTTAAAGTATAATTTTTCATTATAATAGACTATAGAAACCTTGTTTTCAACACTACTAAAATCCACAACACTGTGAGATTCAGATTAAGATATTCAGTCATTGATGGCAGCAGGAGATCAGATTAATTGATAAAATATTCACTCTCCCTTCCCAAAATGCAACATGAAGAATTAACAATATTTAGCAAAAGCATTTAACTTTTTCAAGTAAATTCTAAGGAAATAATACAAGATAGAAATACAATAATATAAGATAGAAATAGTAATACAAGATCAAAAGCTATAGGTATAATGATGCTTTTGATGGCATTATTACTCTTAGTAAAATAACAGCAACTACTTTCATGTCAAGAATTGGGAATGGTCAAATACACAATAGAAGATTACCTCAATATATGGTAATGCAAGAACTAAGAATGAATCATTTCTATGACCATGGAAAATATAATTAAAATGAAAAAGCATGGAACATCATTTAAAATGTTATATGATAAGTATGTGAACCAACATGAATATTAAATAAAAATCGGCTATATATATGTGTGTGTGTGTATATATATATATTATATAAATATGTGTGTAAATGTCTATATATGCATGTGTAAGCAGTAATCACCGTAGGAGAATAGAGGTTAAGTAGAAGAGTACATGCTATGAAAGCACACTATGTGATTTAGTAACTTTCAAAGCTGAGTATTAAAGAATACAATACAGTAATTTTTCAGGAGAAAAAGAAAACAGTGTAAATCAGAAGATTCCCAAATAAGTTATTTAGAATGTCCTGATATTACAGTAATGGCTGAGGACATAATTTTACACTCTAGTGCTCTTTAAGATGTACAGATTTTGTTATAACTGGTCCCTTAAGGACAGAAGTCTCACTTCTTTTGTATTCCAACATAGTCCAGATAACAAGCAAGATGGGCAAGGGATGAAACAGCCTACACTTCTTAATTATCCATACCTATCCTTGTCACTTGTGGAAAAGAATTACCAAGTCCTCTCATTAATATACAATCATTCTATTCTTCCTTTAACTATAATAATATACTAAAGTTTAAAAGGTTGTCTGATGTCTTAACAAAAACAAATCAGACAAGATGACTATATTTAGCTAATAAGTCTCTTGAAGTTTTGTGCTTACTGACATGCAGTTGTAAAAAAGGTCATCATTCACAAGGAAAAGGCTAGTAACGTAAAGAGCTAAACAAACAAAAAGCACAGTAAGTAAAGAAAAAAATTTTAACAAGTTATACATTTTTCGAAAAGGTGAACCTCATTAAGATTGCAATATATCCAAGAAAACTAAAAATCATTACTTTTACCTAAGAAGGAAGGGTAATTATTAGTGGTGATTTAAGACAGCATCTTGAAATAGTTATTGTGCTTGATTTTCATAGAAACTGTACATATGGTGATATTTTGTCAACCCTCAGTTATCTTGGCACAAGGAAAATTTGTCAGCTACGGTTTCAGGCTGGTCTTTGGGTATCATTCTTTCGTTTTTAAGGTGCTTGTTTTAAATATGAAGCATTCAATTTATTCCTTTGATAACTATAGTTTAAAAATAAATAATCCAACTGAACAGTTCTGTGTTTACAGTTTTGTCAAATATACAACACATTACGTTTATACTTTGTTTTTAATTTTTGGGGAAAAATGAAAGTTCCTAGGTAAGATGCTGCTTATCAAATTAAATACTTCTACGATTTATAAAATAGAGAAAGCAACACATAACTTACTTTGAAAATTAACCGTGGGGAGTACTAATTTCAAAATGGTAATATTTATAATTATTTTTGTTCTTATTAAGATAATGAACCTCTCTCAGGACTTAAAAGCAAAAACCATTGGTTTCTTATAATAAAATTATCTATAAATTCAAGTGCCATACAAGTAATTTGCCTAATTACATGTTCGACTTTTATTTATGTTAATTAAAATTAATAATTGTGAAATAGGATAACTGATAAGGAGATTCAATTTTTGAAAACAAATACTAAAGGCTGAGAATGTATGTAATATAATTATAAAATGATTGCCATTTATCTAGCAAGAGTATTGAGATGTTAAAAAAGAAAAAAGAGATTATGGGAACATATTCACAAAATTCATGTGCCAACTCTTACTTGAGGTCTAAGGATAGACCTGAGCAAATAATACCTCAATTACTAAAAATAGGTCCCAGGTAGTAGTCCCATAACTTGAGTAAATTTAGAGTGATTTGTGAAACACAGTTATGTAATTCCATCATCAAGACTCACCAACATAAAAAACACATAATAGATTGGACATAGTAATTGTCCTTCTTGTTTAAACTTTACCTGAAATGCACATGGATACCATAAGACAAGATTTTCAAAATGATAGTAAAAGAATCTGCTTCTGAGCTCACAAGAGTCATTTACAAACTAAATGGAGAAGTTGATGTACTGAATCCTTTAATCTTTTATTTTGATCTCTCATTCCTGTACAGTACTACGAGGAATACCGTATTTTTATTTGTAGTCAAGTCACTACAATAAAAAGCTCAGACAGAGGTGAGAGTTGTAAAGAAAACTTCATTAAAATGGACTCTCAATCTAAATAAATCAAAGACAGTCAATTAATACCACAGTTTGTTTTGATTTTTAAGGATGAAATCAAGTAGTAGTATAGGAAACATTTACTCCTGTATTTCCAGTTCTTGCTGTGTAGGCAGAAAAAGAAAGAAAATATAGTTAGAAGCATGCAGAAAGAGAAAATGTACATACAATAAAAACCAAAGGCTAAGAACAATGAAGAATCATTCTATTTTAAAGACATAGTAGGAAAAAATCAGTAAGTTCATTTTGAGGGAAAGCTAGTCAAAGAGAATAGCAACTTATATATTATATATGTATTACTTAAATACAGTAAAGTTAAAACTAAAGTAAAAGCAAAAAAAAACCATTAAATTTTTTTTAAGGTTTATAAAGATTATAATTGCAAATAATCTTTTTTTCTCTCCTCCAGCTTCTGTTTACCGAAATAAATCTAGATTAACAGAGTAGTCCAAATAAATTAATTTGCTTGGGAGAAAAGGCAGCACTGAAATTACAACAATTAGCTACAAAGCAGGAAACCAAAGTTAACAATGTTAACTAAATGAGTTAGCACACCCTAGTAATAATGTCTATGACTTCATTTAATGTTATCCTTGCTGCACAAAAACCTTTGCTCCTATGCAGAGAAAATATTATCAGTTATTCCATTTAATACAGTAAGCCAAAATACAAAACAAAATGATCAAATTCTACCCTACAAACCATGTTCCTTGGGTAATCTTTAAAAAAGTTCATGAATCAAGAATTCTAACAACAACCATGACATCTTGGCCCTAAAAATCTTTAGAATTAAATATCACTCTATATCAACTTTACTTCAATTTAAAAAAATTAAATATCACTCATGACCATGAAGAATAGAACTTATACCTGAAATAAATCATAGCCTTCGGATTCCTGTCTGTCATACGGGCGAATGATACCATCTTCATGGATCAGGCGAGGTGGACGGAGGGTGGACACTTCCTCGATTGATTCTGCTGCCCTGTACAAGACAGCAAAATAAGTATAAGAAAATACATGGAATTTTTCAAAATAATAAAAATATCTATGATTAAAGAATGTATTAATGCATTATCTTTCATATTTGATACAAAATTTTGAATAACTTCTCCAAAATAATGTGACAGGTATTGAAACCAAGTCCGACTGACTCCAAGCTCTCCTGCTTTTTCTTAAAGAAAAAAAAAATGTGAAAATAAAGGCAAGGACCAGGTCATCCACTCTTCATATCTGTGGTGTCTAGCACAGTGCCTTGCAAGTAGTAGATGTCAATTAACATTTGTTGAATAAAAGAGAAATTGAGCCATAAAAAAGTTCTCCTCATTCTGGTGGCATTCCACATTGTGAACCTGTCTTAGCTTTCAATTAGACTTTAATATCCTTAACAGCAAGCAAAGTAACCCATTTATGTATTCCTGGAACCAAACAGCACACAGACCCATACCATGCATACAGTCTGTGCTTAATTACCTCTGAATTCCCTGGAAGGTGCTACTGGCCATATCTATGATTCCTCCGGTTGGACGAGTCACAACACCCACAAGCCCTTTTCCAATTCCTTTAAAGAATCCAGCAGCTCCTTCCTTTTTGGCACCTTCATAAAACCAAAGACAAATAATTTATATATATATATATATATATGGAGAGAGAGAGAGAGAGAGATTTTTAAATAATCAAGTTTGACCTCAACAAAAGCCTGAGCCAAATATTGAGCTGTTTGACACAGTAAGCTTCTAATCTGGCTAAGTAAGTTAAACTTAAGCCTAACATGTTAAACAAACAAACAAACAAACAAAAAACAGTGGTTCTCAAAGTGTGTTTAAAAAGTAAATTATTAGGCCCCACCACAAACCTACTGAAATAGAACTTTGGAAGTGGAGGGGCCCAGCAATCTGTGTTTTAACAGGCCCTCCAGGTAATCCTGAAGTTCAAGTTTTTTATAACTACTGATCCAGGAGTTTTGTCAGTACTTGTGACTGAAATGTCTAAGAACTGACCAGAAAATATTCTCTGTTTTGATGCCTACAATCAGGAGACTGTTTTAAGTAGTGTACTTTTTTTTTAAAGAGCTTCACTGAAATATAATTTACATACCATGTAATTCACCCACTTAGGTATATAAATTATTTATTTTTTAGTATATTCAGAATTGTACAACAATGACCACATCCATTTTAGAATATCTGTATCAGCTCAGAAAGAAACCCACACCAATTAGCACCTGTTCCCCGTTTCTCCCTAAGGCCTCCCCATCTCATAATATGCAATTGACCTCCCCCTTCCCCTCACCCAGCCCCAAACAGCCACTAATCTACTTTCCGTCTTTATGGACTTGCCTAACCTGGACATTGCGTACAAACATTAATCATACAGTAGGTTCTCTGTGGTGACTGGCTTTTCTTACTAGTTCCATGTTTACAAGGTTCATCCATCTTCTATCAGGTACTTGATTTTTTTTTAATAGCCGTATGATATCCCATTGTATAGATATACCAAATTTTGTTTATTCATGTATTATTTCATGGACATTTTGGTTGCTAGCACATTCTGGCTATTTTGATTTGTGTTTCTATGGACATTGATGTACAAGTTTTTTAGGGAACAGGTTTTCAATTTTCTAGGTTACATTGTACCTAGGAGTGGAAATGCTGAGTCATATACATAACACTATATTTATATCCAATTGTCCCAGCACCATTTATTGAAAAGGTTATTCTTTCTTTATGGATTTATCTTGGCATCCTTGTCAAATATTCAATTGACCATAAATGAAAGAGTTTATTTCTGGAATTTCAATTCTATTCCACTGATCTATATGTCTATCTGTATGTTAATACCATACTGTCTTAGTTACCATAACTTTCTAGTACATTTTTAAATAAGATAGTGTAAGTCCTCCAACTTTGTTCTTCTTTTTCTAGATTGTTTTGGCTATTTGAGGTCTCTTGAATTCCCCTATAAATTTTAGAATCAGCTTGTCAATTTCTGTGGAGATGCTAACTGGGATTTTGATAGGGATGCACTGAATAAAGTACTTTTTTAATCAACAAAACAAAAAAAAGTCAATTGCTTTTGAGGGCTCAAAGGAATCCAGTTTAACTATGGTCCTGCTGGAAACAGCATTCAAAGTCTGAATTATAGTCTAGTACTCAATCTCTCTTTTCTGAGCAAAGTATATTCATTAAACAATGATTTAAAACTATGAATATAAAATTAGAAATTCTTTCAACCACATAACTAGTAGCAATAACATCTACTATGTTTACTATGTATCAGCTCTTCAGACTTTGTACAGGAAGAGAAAAATCTCAACCTACCTTCTACCGGCTTTGTTATTATCCCAGTCACTCCACCAACAACTCCCTGGAAGAGAAATCACAGAATGAAAGGTGCTTAATGTCAGCCAGCCACTAGAGGTCTCTACAAACATACCAGCAAATTTAAGTGAAAGCACCTCGTGGAAGTGTAATTTTATAATAGAAGTAACATTAAAGCAGGTGAAAAGATTCTACATCTGGCTCTGGCACCAATCAGCTATGTAACCACAGGCAGTTGACTCAACATTTTTAAGACTCAATTTCCATATCACTAAAACGAGTGAATTAAGCCAAGTAATCCCTATGATCAAATAAATTTTAATGAAATTGTTTCATAATTTAGTGGAAGTGTAGACAATTGAAAATGAAAGGACCTCTGAAGGATAGCAAATAAGCTGACAAATGAAGCACTTTAGAAGAGAAAACACCTATATATTATAAATCAGTGCACAAACAAAGAATTTCCAAAATTAAAAACAGTCATGTTTATACAATTCTAATTGTTGAGAAATGGTAGTGACTAAAACTACTTGTATGTTGTGTAAATGCACAGAAAGAGAACTAAAGGATACACGCTGTACTGAAATGACTACACACCTCTGAGAAGAGATAAGGGGTGATCAGAGAGTACTATATAGCCTTACCTATGTTTTCATTACTTACTAAAAGGAGAACGTCTTAAGTTCTTATAACAACTTATAAGGAGAATATTCATATGTTACCTGTATAATGAAACAGTAATTTTATTTTTATGTATAATCTTTAAAGTACTGAGAAGTAGTGAAAGGCAGCTCTTGGTTTATAACATTTAACTTCTACACTTCCCTTCCACAGAAATGGTCAGCTGATAATGTACTGAAGAACTCCTCCCCCTCTACTTACCATCAGTTACCATATTTCTGTTTTACTTCCTTTCCTTCTACAATATTGCTAACCTGACATCATAGTTTTCACTTCAGCTCAAGAGCCAAACTAGGTCTGAGATCTGGGGAATATATCTGATGGTGATAATGGGGAAGGAGAGTAAAAAAGTAAACAGAAAAGTCTACAAATTACTACTGCTACTCTGACAGACCTTTACTCACAAGTAGTACTTGAGTTTTAACAACCAGCTACAGTACATATTCTAAAGTGTATACAAAAGTTGGATGCTTCTTGAAATTTCAACAGGAGACTTACACGCAGGAGGCCCTTTCCTCCTTTGGCCAGACTGTCTCCGAAATCTTTAGGCTGTCGACCCATCTCTTCTCTTCTTTTTTGCTGATATTCCTTATCCATTGTAATTGCTGCCAAACCTTTTCCAACAGAACCAGTGATTCGAGATACAACTCCTGCTGCACCACCTATCAAAAGGCCCAGAGAAGTAAGTCACATGGTTTCTTTAAAGAGCATTACCACAATACAAAGCACACAATCAAGCAGGTGCTTAAGAATTGTCATATATAAAAATTCAGAAATTCATATATTCTCTTTCCCCTAAGAATAAAACTATTTAAAGTACACTGATTCAACACTACAAAGACATTAAAAAAAAACCCAGCAAGTCAGTGTTAAATTATTTTCCTTTTAAAGACAAAGGAACACATCTTTTAATAGATTATTAGAAAAGTGATCCTTCTTTTATTATTTATCATTTGTTTTTCATAAACTATACATATTATAATAACCATAATGAAAAAAATATATATATATATTCATATACACAAATATGTGATACATACCTACTGTGTGTCCAAAGAGACTTCTTACTCCAATCACTAACCCCTCAGCAAATTCTTCCGGGCCTTGAACAGCACCCTGGCCAAAAAAAAATTATTATTTGCAATTAAATAAGTTTAAGACTTTCAATCTAGTATTTTAGGGTTTCCATTAAAACACAGAATCTGTAAAGATCCATAAACATTGTTATGATATAGTTTTCACCCTCTAACCCAAACATTGATAGAACACCTATGGTGTCTGAAGATACTTTCAACCCACATGATCTCAGCAAACCCTTTAAGATGACAAAAATTGGACAGAAGTGAATCTCTAACGTCAATCACAATCTGAGGTTGGCCTCCCAGGACCAAGTTCCACTAGGCTGCTAGAGCAAGCTTCTCTGGTAATACGAAAGTGCCCACAGAGCTATATAGCTCTCTTGTTCTCTCATTTATTCTCTATGCTTTGTTTCTTCAAAAACCTTCACTGATTTGGGCTTCTTAATACTTTAAATGGAGGCAAACAGGTTAGAAGAAATACTGAATATGAAACAAAGTCAGTTTTTAATGCCCTACTCATCCTTTCCGTGGTGGTGACACAGTCTTGAAAGGGTCTTGATCTACCTAGCACTCTTCCTTGATCTACATTAAATCCTGGAAATGTGGGCATGTTTTACAGCCCAGACACTCAAAGTGCTCAGTTAATTCTAAAACAATCTTTTAATGTCATCTCAAGTAATTTCAAATAAAAATATAAGGTTTATATATTTTTATTTGAACATCTTATTCAGTTTCCAGATGCATAGTAAAATACAAATTATTTGTCATTAAAGAATAAAACATCATTTTTCCAGACCTATATTGAAAATAAATAAAATAACAATACCTGGAAGGGTTCATAGAATAAAGCTTCAACTCCTTCAGACAGACCTCTAATTAATCCAAATGGGTTTCCAAGCACATCTAAGCCTAATACAAGGACATACATCTGTTTCAAGAACTAAAGGGAAAAAAAAGTGAATTAAGTCTTTACAACTGTTACAAGAAACAATATCATTATGCAATTGGAAAAAAGGGGAGTACTGATTAAATTACTGGTTGTTAAAAGAAAGCTATTCAGAATAACCACCACAATGTCCATTAATTGATCTTTCACTATGTGCCAGGATTATGCTAGTTCTTACAAGGGGCTTTCAAAATGGACAGAACGAGGCTGGAGGCAGAGTCTGCCACTAAGCAGTTATGTAGCCTTGGACCAGTCACTTAGTCTCTACAGGCCTTGGAGTGCTCATCAATAAAATGGGAGGTAGAATAATACAGTAGCCTTGTATGTCTAAGTGTGCATATTAAATGAACATGAAATTTAGTTGTTACTTTTTATTATTGTGTTATTATAACTAACTGTGATACTAGATGGAGAATAATAAAACAAAAAGCAAATGAAAATATATCCTTATTTGAACATGTAATAGCTATAACTATACACCATAGGAAAAAGAACCTTCCAGCAGAGGAAGGGAAGGGAAGGGAAACATCACCCCTGGGGGCTCCATGGTATAACAATGGTACCCTAGTGCCCCAAAACAACTATTCTGTCTCTGTGCATATGTCCTGATCCACAGAGTAACTAAGCCATGAGGAGAAACCTGGCTTAAAATTCCTCTTGCAATTCTACTAGACTATGCTTAGAAACTAGGCATAGAATACATAAAGTGTAATGACTCCTAAATGACTATTCTCTCCCAAAGCGGTAAAAGTATAATTGCAAAGGGAAAAATGCACTGGAGGAAATTTTTTAAAAGGTATATATGGTGGGAAATAACCAAAGAAATAGAAATTAATTATTCAAGAAAACTACTAAATAATGAGATTGTGAACTAAGGTAAATTGCATACTGTGAAGTCACAAACAAATGTTTTGTTTTGATGTTATGAAGTGTATTCCTTATGAGCTACTACAATAGGAAATTACCTGTTCACTGTAATGTCTAACAACACTCCACATGAGCTGATCTCTCTTGTAAAACTGATATCGAATTTCATAATAAGCAAGTCTGGGAGGAGAAAGGATGAAAGGTACTAAGATTATATTCTGAAAAAAAAAAGACTTAAAATTTCAATGATAAATTATTCATTGTTAAATACTTTACAATTCATTGTGTACATTTGCCACACTTATGTGTGAGATCTTATTATGGTAACAGAATTATTATAAAAATAGTTCATTCTCATGCAAGTTTTTCATAAATACAAAAAGAGGTAAAAAGTAAAAAGAGTCAAGCATAATCCCACCACACAGTGGATTTTTAAGTATTTTTCTTCTCGTCATTTCCCACTTTGAATTCTTTCTTTTCTTTTCTACACAACTCAAAAACATTTTAAACATTTTATATGCATTTCAGACACTTTACATTGTGGATAATTCTCAATGTTATTAAAATTCTATGTAATCATTTTTAATGAATGCATATCATGCCATTATGTGGTAATGTCATAGCAAACAGTTCTCACACTGCCAGACATTTCCAAATTTTGGCAATAATTAGGAATATTGCCATGTGTACATCTTTTTTTTTTTTTTTGCCATGTGTACATCTTGAATGTAATTCTTTGGTTGCCTTTCAAGATTATTTTTTGGACTGAATTCCCAAGAAAGGAATTACTGAGTGAAAAACTACAAAAACACTTAAGTCTGCTGATATATATCACTTTCTACTCATACAAATAGTTTAAAAAAAAGAAAAGCCCATTTATTAGTTTATTGGACCCACCCCCATCTCTAGTGCTAGGATTGCTCATACTTTGAAATCTTTGATAATTTGCTCAAATTTGCATATATTCTTTGATATAATAAAGCTGAACATTTCGAATACCTATCAGCCAACCGTTATCTTACCTTTTGGGAATTTTTATTGTCCTCTGGCAATTATGACATTGAAATCTTTAGTTTTTCTTAATGTTTAATATTAATGCTATTAATCCTCTCTCTGTGTCATAATCATTGTATTTTTCCAGTTCAGTTTTTAATTGTTTTCACTGATTTTGCTGTAACATGTTTGAGTTTGATGTAGTCAAGTATATTTCGTATATTCCATTGGGAATGTTTTCACTGTTTTAGAATTTTAGAAAGTCTTGCTTTATTCAGAGATATGATAGCAATTAACATCTACTTTTTCTTCTTTTCAATTTGAATTTTATATTTAATCCTTCCATTTCTATGAAATTTGATAGTTACAAGTGAGGTAAATGATATAAAATGATTTTTTTTCTCCAAGGTAACTATCTGTTCCAATACTACTGCTGAATATTCAATTCAGTAAGCATTCACTGAATTTGTATGAGTCTCACACACAAAAACACTCTCCTATTAAATGCTGCAGGGAGTTTTCTCTACTTTGCCATATGATTATACTGAAATCTCAACCTACTGTTACCTATTGCTGTTTTAAAACACGGTCAATTTATAATACACTACTAAAATAATTCAACTTTTAGTGTATATCAATTATCTAGATATGAACAACTTAAGAAAATACAAGGCTCTTAACCTTATCTTTGTGAGTAAAAAGCACTTCTAAAGAGTATAATTAAACAGGGACCAAAGTATAAGCAGTAAGAATTATAATTTTTCTAGGAATACATTTAAAACAAATGGACAGAATCAATATCCAGAAACATAACCTCGGTACAAAAGCCTCAACGTAAATCTTACTTGAATATAAGGTCATCCACATCAGTCAGAGTAGCTCCTATGCTTTTCAATAGCAGATTGACAGAATGAATTGCAATCATTTCCTGTTTTTCTTTGTCTGATTCACCTCCAGAACTCAAAGACAAACTCAAATGCAACTAGGAGAAAAAACAGTATTTGATAAATGAAAGTTGAAAACAAAACCAGAAAATTTACATACACTGGAACCAGATCTTCAAGATACAAATGTTTTATCTTTCAATCCTAGACAAAGTATTTGTTACTCTACACATAACACAAAATAGCCCACTTGTATCTAATTCTTGTTTACTTTTTGATAAGATATAAGTCTGCTCCAAAAATAGAGCTATATTTTATTCAAAGTGTATAAATACCATTGTATTTATAGGGAGGAACCCCAAACTCTACAAAAATACCATAATCATTTGAAGAAGAAAAACATGTGAACTTGCACACAAGTAGTCCACCAGTCAAAATAATGAATAATCATTTATTTTCATCCAATTAAGGTAAATAACTTATGGCAACAATTAATAAAAATTGTGTTATAATTATATAATAACAATAGGTAATGATAACATGACAATTATGGCAACAATTAGCAAGCTGCTCAATAAATTTTTTTAAGACTAATAAAGCTCTCAGACTCCCTTAACTCAGTACTTAAACATGTGATTTTCACTTTCCCATTTAGCTTGTTCAACTTTGTGCTGTATCATCATTAGTGCAATAGTGCCAAAAAATATGGGCAAAAGGTAATTCGACCTGTGTAATAAAGCAGATGACTCTCCTTTCTCATTCTGCCATTCCCTAGACATTTTACCCAGCTAACAGTAGGCTTAAAAGAGCAGACTTGGGATAAGGCCAGGTTTTTTTCTTTGATGTGGACTTCTGCCCATCTGCAGAGTCAGTGAGTATTGAGATCCAGCAAAGATAAGCTTAGGTAATAGAGATCCAGTCTTTCCCTAGGATAAAGTCACCATGGAATAAGAAAATAACTATGGTTTATGATCTCAATTATTCAACTTTATGGCATAATTCCCCATATGCTTAACAACACAAATAGGTAAATTATCAATTTTTAATACCACCCTAGATGATACACTCCATGATGTCATTTTATATCTCCCACAGCTACTTTGATAGTAAGCATTCAGTAAATATTTTGTTGAAGGCATTGTTCAATCTCATAAATAACTGATTTTCACGGATATATAATGAAAAAGAAATTGTGTATAACCTACCACATAGAACACTGTCAATCTGAAGCCTAAGACTATGGGTATGTCTGATATCAACAAACTAGTACATCAATTTAAAATAATAATTCCATTTCATAAATCCATTCATTGAGCTGAATGGATTGCTGAATGCAATTGAAAATAATGTACTGTAAACAGTTTTTGAGAATGTCAAGGATCATCAATATTTTAAAGTTACTTAATTGTAAATTTGGCTCATTACACAAGTTCAGAACATTATGGTTGATAGCATTTGTGAATTCACTAAGAAGTCACCTCCCCCTATAAAACCTTAAAAGAACAAAAGGAAAAAAGAAAATGGGTTCATAAAGTACAAGATCAGGCAAGTGAAAGGTATCCAATTTTCCACTCCCTTAGTTACAATCAAATTTTGGAAGGGTGAAAGGCACCACATCAACAGTATAATACCTACTTCAGCGTTTTCACATTCTGGCTAGGGCGCCCATCATAGCTTTCTGTTCAGACTGTTTAAGCAGTGATAGCAGTTACAAAGCGCAACCGAAACATTAAACGTTGGTGAGTACTTCCTCGCTTAATTAAGAAACGCTTTTGTCAGCTTCTTCCTTGAATAAAGGGGTTATTAATTCAAGACTAGAGAACATGCTCTGGTGGTTTCTCTGTGGGAATCATGGTCATACATATGTTACAGAGAATTGTCTTAATTATTTCAATCAATCAAACACAATTCCTACAAAATATTGGATGCAGCAAATTTAAACACACATTTGTACACAAACCCTTTAAGAGTTCTACAATAATTCTGCCAAGTTTTCAAAATAACAATTACAACAAACCTTAACAGGAGAAATATGGAAATGTTCAAAGAAACTAAGAATTGATGTATCAGTCATTGAAGTCTCTATTAATTCTGTGTTCAGAGCATCAATATCCTGTTGGATTATCTTTGTCTGAAAAAAATTAAATCAAGAATTCCTATTTTAATTTTTTTCTCTACTACAGTTAGTTCAAATAATTTTTTGATTATTTTATAATTTGCCCAAGAAATAAAAATTGTTACCCGTTTTCTTTCAGCTTCAGGGTCAGTTGTTGGGGTAAACAGTGCAGTAATAGCTCCTAGAAATCCCTGATCAACTTTTAAGGCCATTTCCTGAATAAGGACCATAAAATACCTAAGGAAAAATAATTTTAAAAGATGAAAAAGGGTTTCTATCAAACCTTGTAATTTTCAAGGTTAAAAGTTTGATTTTGGTCAAATCCATAATAAGGTTTTATTTCTTCATCTCTTAAAAAGTGTTAATAAGATCAAAGTCTACTTAGACTAAGATTTTTTTCACTGGAGTGAAGGTTTCAGTAGAGGTAATACTGCTGTATTAACATTTAGCACTTAAAATCCCAATTCCCTCATTTATGATAGAAGAAACAGACCAACTAGATAATACAGCAGGTATTACCCACTTTTGAAAGTCCACAGTAATTGCTTTAAAGAACATAACTCACAGATACCTATACCTATATCATTTACATTCTACAATTTTATATTCTAACTGGAGTTACAAAGGAGAGAAGGAGATTGAAGGACTTTTATGCTTTAAAATACACAGAGGCTATTATTAAAATAAGTTTCAACACAGAAAACTACTTGACCAAAAGTGGATTCTGTTCAGGTGGAAAATATTTTTATACAGAAGTCACTTTCAAACAAGTAAAATTTATTTTCAAAGTAGATTCTGATAAATAGGGGAATCTTTACTTACTTGAACTGTAAGACTTTACTGTACTCATTAAATCTTGTGATGATACTCACATCAATGAAAGGTTTGGGTTCTAAGAGGAAGAAAAAAAAGAAAAAAGCAATCATGTTTTATACTAGGTCAAAATAATGCCTACTTATTAACTTTTATAAATAGGGTATATCAACTTATTTTTTTTACCTGAATCAAAAGCAATAGATTTTGGAGGGGCTACAGGATGAAATACAACTGGGAACACTGTACCTGGTAACTGACTATCAACCTGAGGAAAAAAAAAAAGAAAGAGAAGCAGCTCAACAGGATTTAAAATAATTTAAACTTTTAGTTTCAGAGACAGTACTACGGAAGATACCAGTACTTTCATCATGAGTGTCTGTGTGTATATATGGCACTATTAGAAACATGTAAACCAATACTTGAAATATTTGTACTTGCGGATCATGTAAGATTTCAAAACTCTAGTTTAAATAAAGTGTAAGTGGAAACTGGATATGAAATTGGAGAATTGGTAGAAAGAAAAAAAAAGAATAAAAATGTCCTACAAGTATTTAGTAGTTAAACGGAAGAGAGGGAAGAAGGTAAGAAAGGAGCAAGCAGTCAAAAACATCCTCTGATAAAGCCCTGTTTATTCCCATGTAGAATGACAAAAGAAAATCTTACTTTGGGATCCCCATGACAGAGTCAAAGGAATATTTAAAAATAACAAATTCAGTGCAAGAAAACGTTCTTGCAGGTAACTGGTCAAAGTAAAGAGACTCCAAAGTCACAAGGTCTTTGGACTTGCAGAATTAAGTATGTTGAAGCCACAGGATTCAAGAAGGGAAATAAACATACAAATAAAAAGATAACAATTACAATATACATTAGAACCTTGTAAAAAAAAAATAATAATTCATCCCTAAACACCCCGAAGTGTCAGATAGATTTATTTCATTGAGGATGACAATGTTACCTGAAGCCAATACAACATGGCTCTCAAACTTCTCTGGTGAGGAGACTGCTTAAATGAAATCTGAATTCCTGATAAACAACGTCGCTGTATAGGGCACTGAATAGGGAGGCGCATTTCCATTGGAACTTGACTAAAGTTGACCTGGAAAACAAGCACGTGTGTTTGTGATGAGCTGGTATTAGCAATGTAGCCCATTTAAAATATCCACTTACCCACATATTGAAAGGGAAAAATATCTTAATGGCTGTGTCTCACCAAAAGCACTACCTCAAGGTGAACTACAGTTGAGTTCTTTTTTACCAGTTATCAGGAAAACAAATGAGGAAATTTTCAATCATATAAACTGTATTTAGAGAAAATATACCATGCTTTATATTTTTAAAAAATTTGCAATAATAATATTTCTATATAATTCTTTTAACAAAGTCAAACAATGACTAGTTAATAGCTTCTTTATGTCTGACACTAAATATATAGTGGGTTTTTTTTTTCACTTGAACATGGCCACCAATTATGTGGATGGGGATGGGAGTGGGGGACCATATCTGGTGTTCCCCCAATGCAAACTCAACCATCAGATATCAAAGACAGAGAGTAATCAAAACTGTATGACTGAACCACAGCAAGCTAAAGATTGTAGCCAAGTTTCTGGGGTCCTCTTCAAGCAAAAGTGACTTTCCGGTTCAAACTGTAAGGGCCTGTATAGAGTATACCTTTATTTGTGGACATCTATCCAAGTCCAACAATCATTCAAATTTAATGAATTTAATTGAGGTTTTCATGACAAAACAGGTTTTTCATCATGAAAATATATAATTTTGCACAGCCTTTATTTAGCAATATGTATTGGTGTCATTCAAAATATAAGAGAAAAAGTTTCAATAAGCAATCTTAATTTCTCCATAATATACTGAAAAGAAAACAAGTTCCATGGAACTATATGTCTTATAAACAGAAGTTATTAAAATGCAGAAAAGAAACATTAAAATCATGTTTCACCATATGATTTAATAATATATTTTAATTAAAAATCCAATAATTATTATTAGTCATGTCAATCCTAATAAATTTGTTTCTGTACACACATTTTTACTTGAATAGTAAAATGTTACTTACCACCACCACCACCACCAGCAAAATACATATACAAAAACCAAAATAACAAAGTTTTGGTATACCTCAAAGTTATTGTCTAGTTTAATCCAGGCATGGTCTTTTTTTACTTGGTGTTTCTTATAGGACTGTTCCAATAAGATTATCTGCTTTTGACTAAAAAGTTTCCATTTCTGTTCTGGTTTCATCTCCCAAACAACACCAGAGCTAAAATAATTCACAAAGAAAACTGAATTAAGAATACATATTTAGGTTTGTGTGATTTCCGTTCTGCTCCAAGTTATTGCAACTATGAATCTCCTATAAAAATTACATGTATACAAGAGACTTTTTATAAACACAAAAATACATCTGTGTTATAAAAAGTATACAAAAAGAGGGGCAGTGGAAAATGTTTTTCTATCATACACTGACATCAATTGATTAAGGAATTGGCAAACCTTTTTTGTAAGGGGTCATATAGTAAGTATTTTAAGGCTCTGTGGGTTGAGACAAAGTCAAGATTATGATGTAAGCAGTAAGAGAGAAAAAAACTTTCACAAATTTTTAATTGATGAAATTCAAAATATAAAAATAAGAATTGAGCACAATTTTTAAAAACACAAGTCTATCTATTATCTATTAATAAGAAAAAATACTTTTTAAAAATTTTAGTTATTTTTATTGCACTACTGACATACATTAATTTCAGGTGTATAACATAATGATTTGTTATTTACATAATTTGTATATATTGTGAAAATGATACCACAGTAAGTATAGTTAACATCCATCACCATACATACCTACAAAACATTTTTTTAATACTTTTGAGGGGGTGACATCTCAGGGTTCAAAGTTAGTGTTCCCTATCACTATATAGGTCCCTAGTACTATATAACCTATAGCACATTTCATCTATTAAAGCTTGTCTGTAATAAGTATCTCTAAAAGTGCCCTTTCACTGCCAAATACTCATATTTATCTATGAGAATATTGTTTTGATTGAGCATATTCATAAATGCACATTACTTGAATGCATTTATAAAATTCTATTTTCTATTAGAAAATTCTAATCTAAAATTAGATTTCCTACTCTATTGGATTCTTCTCGATAGTTGCCTTTAGCATGTCAATACATTAAAGATAAGTCACTTCCACTTGAAGATTGGGCAGAAAAAGCTCTTCTATTATACGTTAAATAAAATGTGGAAACTTCCTTTGCATTTGCATTGAGGTCAGAAAAAATGTTGCTGGAACTGTAGTTGCAGGTCATAAAATCTATCTGCTCCAAACTTGTCTGAGGCTTGAGATTTCACTTCCAAGTTTTAACTGAGCAGACAGCAAGAATATAAAACACCCTGACATTAACTGTGATTACATTAGTTGTCAAAAAACTTCAGGGCAGTATAGATTTTGCAGGTAAGCACTATTTTGCCTTCTACTTTTAGGTTGAATTCGTTATAAATTCTGTAGCAAAAGCTAATGTCCAAAGCCATTCAATCTTCAGTAATAGTGATTGAGGCCATGTGGCTCTTTTCATTCAGAAAAAATATTAATCTTGGCCAGGAACTCAAAAAGAGTACAATACAAAGTATCACTCTTAAGCCACCAAACTGCTATATGGTAAGACAAGCCAGGGCATTCAGCTTCTATTTCTAACCAAAATTCACACAACTAATGATGGTTAAGACCACAAGAATGAATGAAGTTCACCATTTGACACTACTAGTTTGATAACACAAGATCAATTCAAGTATTTTCCACAAAGTTCCAGCTGCTGAGCAATACAATGAATAACCAACACAGGCTTTAAACAGTGTATTTGCATGAGCTTTGTGAATTTGTACAACTAAGTCTTTTTCTGCTCCACACATATTTTTGTCATCGTCAGTTGTAATCTATCTCAAGATTCCTTCAGGCTGAACTGAATTAGTATTTCTTCTAGTTTGATAATATTCTCACCTGGAGTTGTTCTATGGTGACTTTCCATAGAGGCTAGTTCTTCAGTTACTTTAAATTCAGCACTGGCTTCTCAAATGTATAACTAAGCAATATTGGTAACATCTGTTGACCCATCAAGAGTCAAGGAAAACCACTCAAAATCACTTCCCTTTTTTTAAATTGAACATTGATGTTGCTCTGAATATCCTCAATTCTTCAAGCAAGTGTTCTCATTAAAAGGCTAATAGTCCCAAATTTATTTTTTCTGGACACATTTCTTTACTGCTACAATCAGATGTGATTTAATTAACTCACTATTGGTAAAAGGCTTTCCTTGCTTGGCTGCCAAATGAGTCACTCAGAAATTAACTTGGTTGCAAACTCATTTTTAGCTGCTTTTAATTTTTGTGAAGAAATTCTGCTGTGCTGAGATATTTTGTCTTACACTTTCTATTTTCTGACCATTGCCTTCCTGTGAGTTGGGATATTATGATGTGTGCTCAGTTTGGAAATGTCAATATATAATGTCTTTTAGCACAGGCACAATGTCATTACATAGTGTTTGCCATTTCAAACTGCTCTATGAGAGACCTTCAAAGTCTACTTTTTTCTTCTTGTCTCTAAGATGAGTAAGCATTAGTAATAAAAAATAAAGTTGCACTATAGCTTTTTGTATGGAACTGACTGTCAAGTTAAGCTACATACAGTACTGTCTTTTGTTGTGCACTGAGCAGCAGGTGCAAATGCAGCTGCAGCCATGTCAAAGAGAAAACAAGATGTGTACCAAAGAAACTTTACTTACAGACAACATATGGTGAGTTTCATATAATTGTCATGTGTTACAAAATACTACTTTTCTTTTGATTTTTTTTTTCAACCATTTAAAAATGTAAAGAGTTCTTAGATCAAGAGCTGTACAAAAACAGGCAGCAATCTATATTTGGCTCATGGGTAATACTTAGCTGATCCTTGGTTAGAGAATACTGCTCTCATAACAATAAAATGTAACTCCATAATATTTTAATTTACATACCATGTTGATATTCATCAATGATCATGTTAGCAATGTCCTCACTATATAATGTATTTAGGGGAAAACAGTCAATGAAGGTAATCAAATAACCACTATAAATTATATAAATCATGATAAAAACTCAACAAATGAGAATAAGAGGGGAACTTCCTCAACTTGATCAAAGAACGTCTATGAAAACCTACAACATCATACTTAATGGTGAGAAACTAGATGTTTTATCACTAAGATTGGGCACAAATGCAAGGATGTTCACCCCTGCTCAACACCGTAGAGGAAATCCTACATAATGCAGTAAGTCAAGAAAATAAAAGGTATACAGATTGGGAAGGAAGATATAAAGCTGTCTTTGTTCTCAGATGACATGAAGGTCTATGTAGAAATCCTAAAGAATCAACCAAAAACTCCTGCAACTAAGTTACAAGATACAAGGATAATATACCAAAGTCACCTGCTTTCTTATATACCAAAAATGAACAACTGAAATTTGAAATTAAAAACACAGTAACATTTACAAAGAAATGAAATGCTTAGGTATAACAAAATTTAACAAATTTGTATAAGATCTATATGAGGAAAACTATAAAAGGCTGATGAAAGAGATCCAAGATCTAAATAAACATAAATATCCATGTATATGGATATGAAGAATCAATATTGTCAAGATATCAGTTCTTCCCAAGTTGATCTACAGATATGATGGAATCCCAGCTAACTATTTGGTGTATATCAACAAACTGATTCTAAAGTTTACAGAGAAAAGTCTCAAAATAGCCAATACAATATTGAAGGAGAAGAAAAAAGTTGGAGGGCTGACACCACCTAACTTCAAGACTAACATAAAACTACAGAAATCTAGACAGTGTGGTATTGGTGAAAGAAAAGACAAAGAAATCAAGAGAAGAGAATTGAGAATCTAGACACAGACCTAAACAAATGAAGGCAACTGATGTTAACTGATGTTTGAAAAGGAACAAAGTCAATTCAATGGAGAAAGGACAGTCTTTTCAACAAATGGTAACAGAACAATTGGACATTCATATGCAAAAAAAGTGAATCTAGGCACAGAGCTCACACATTTCACAAAAATTAACTCAAATGGATTATAGACTTACATATTAAAAACACTATAAAATCCTAGAAGATGACACAGAAAAAAATCTAAATGACTTTGGGCTTCATGATGACTTTTAAGATACAACACCAAAGGTATAGCCCATGAAAGAAAAAACTGGTATTGGATTTCATTACAATTAAAACAACTTCTCTGTGAAAGACACTGTCAGAAAAACGAAAAGATGAACTACAGACTGGGAGAGAATATTTGCAAAATACAGATCTGATAAAAGATTGGTATCCAAACTACATAAAGAATTCTTAAAACTCAACCACAAGAAAATGAAAACATTTTAAATAGTCAAAAATCTGACCCTCAGCCAAAAAGATATTCAGATGAAAAATAAGCATATGAAAAGATGCTCAACATCATATGTAACCAGGTAATTACAAATTAAAACAACAATGAAATTATCACTACGTACCTATTAACAGCCAAAATCCAGAACACGGACATCAAACACTAGCAAGGATGTGGAGCCAAGAACTCTCACTCATTACCAGCGGGAATGCAAAATGGTGCGGCTACTCAGGAAAACAACTTGGCAGTTACTTACAAAACGAAACATACTCTTATATGATCCAACAATCACACTCCTTGATATTCTAAATGATTTGAAAACATGTCTACACAAAAACCTGCACATGAATGTTTATAGCAGCTTTATTCTTAACTGCCAAAACTTGGAAGCAACTGAGATGTCCTTCACTAAGTGAATGGATAAATAAACTGTGGTACATTCAAACATAGGATTTTATTGAGTGAAAAAAAGAAGTGAGTTATCAAGCCACAAAAAGATGAGGAACCTTAAAAGGATATTGCTAAGTTAAAGAATCCTATATGAAAAGGCTACATACTATATGATTCCAATGAAATGACACTCTAAGAAAGGCAAACTTTAGAGACAATAAAAAAAATCAGTTCCCAGGGGGTGGGGGAGAGAGGAGGAGATGAATAGGTGGAGCACAGGTGATTTTTAGAGTAGTGAAACTATTCTATATACTACAATGGTGGATACATGTTAAAACCCATAGAATTTGTAACACAAAGAACAAACTCTAGCATGAACACATAAACAATGGATTTTAGATAATAATTATGCATCAAGGTTAGTTTATCAATAATAAATGTATCAAACTATTTCAAGATAATAATAGGAGAAAGTGACGGGTATATAGGAACTCTTTACTTTATATTCAGTTTTTCTATAAACCTAAAACTATTTTAAAAAGTCTATTAAAATATGAACTTATTTTTCCTTAGTACACATCCTTAATGAATGTGTTATGAATGTGTGTGTATTAGAAAAAAGGTAATCAAGTTCTTTTAGACACATTTTAAAAAGTTCTTATAAAGGTCAATTTGACAAAATATAATAGCATATATACTACTATAATAAAAGTAAGTTCTATCAAAGAACAATATCAATGACTATATTAATGGTATGTATAATATCATTTATAGTACTCTTAATCTGTCAGATGTGGAAAATGTTACACAGATGATTTATTGATTTTTTTCTTTACTAAATATATGACTATGAATTGATGCTATGCTCCTTATATGTGGTAACATGTTAACTATTCTACCCATCAACTCCCAAAACAAGAATAAGTCTTTAACTGAAGTTATGTGATTTAAAAAAAACAAAGTAAATTGATTCAAAAATTTTTCTTATACAGACACAAGCAGAGCCAGAGAAAATAACTGGTCCCATCTTTTAAAAAGTTCTAAATAACGACCCATTAGAGATTATGCAACCATGTCAAATACTCTCTCTTATATGAACATTTTTCCAATTTATCTAATCCATTGTTGTTGGCTTCTCCTGAACCATGCCATTTCTCCTGCTTCTGCTGCACAAAACAAGTTAATTGCTTCTGCCTCTGTATTTCCATTGCACTTATAAAATACTTTTTCTAGCATTTCTCAATGTTTTTAGGATTCATCTAAAAAATTACATATGAACAACAAAGACAGAAGCAAATTTCTTTTGTCCCCACCAACTGATGATGAGTATTTTAAGGGCAAAGACATTACCTTAGTCATCTCTCATCTCAGGGGCTTTTCAACTTAGCAGTGAAAACAGCTGTTTAGTGAGCTATGCTGAAAGAATGTATAGTGTATCAAAACAGAACGACTATGTGTTCACTCTTATCAAATTTGATATTACAAGCTCAATGTTTTTTAAAGACTTCTGATGCCCTATCTTCCTTTTTACATACCTGGTTATCCCAATATATGAAACTTCCTGCTTGCTTTCATTGTTAACCAGTGAAAGCCCGAGACTATGGAGAGAAAAGATTATTTCATGATTGGCCTGCTCCATTTCTTCTGCTTGCTGTGCTTTGGAAACCAAGGCAACATCATCAGTGAAAAGCAGAACTCTCTGGCGCCCATCTAGGAATGATACCCAGTGTATCTGGATGTTCGCATCATATGGGAACTGTCCACATTCATTCTGGAAAAAGAGATACTTTATATTAAACCCACAAGCAGTAAGTTTTTACACAAAGTTGACATTAACTGAGAACACTTAAAAAAGTTTAAAAACCATGACTAGACATTGGAAAACTAACTATCAAAATGACATGAAGTTACAATCTATTTTAAAACATACCAATTTTTTCAAACTATAACAAAGATTAATAGTGCTTAACTTTTTGTTTTAACTTAGGTTTGAGTTAGCTAGTTAGTGCTTAAAGGGCACTCAGCAGGATCAATAGTATCCTTCAATGGCACCAACATCATGAGAAGCTTACTCGTCTCCAAGACGGAGAACAGAATGGTTCATACGTTTATTGGAGAAGTAACCTCAGGTAAAACTCACCTAATTTACTTGTGTTTTAATAATTTGTAACACTGCAAATATTTACATAAATTGCATTATCAAATAGTCAAAATATGTACTCTGTACTAAGTTTCACAAAGAATAGCTTTCTTGGCTGAAGGTCTCCTATAGCACCTAAAATAATAAAATATAGATTAAAATAATGATTTCTCCTTGTTCTGAGCTTAACATACATGTAACAGTTCATTTCAACAAACAGTACAAGTTCCTACTATGTGCTTTTCATCTCATGCTTTCTTGAAAAAACAAAAAAAAATGGATTTACAAAAAGCATAGGAATGAGTTTTGTTGTTGCTTAAAATTATGTTGCTTTTTTTTATATTGCCTTTAACATGTCAGAGAAGCCTACCCAATATTTTTTACTCTAATATACAATCAAACTTTGTAAATATTTCAGAGATACCCATTAAGGTAATTTTTCTTTGTAACTACAAAATTTGTCATGTATATTGGTTCAATCCTAATCCCATTTATTTTACATCTACTTGATCTGTTAAAAATTAAAAGAGGTGCATTAAAATGTCTCCACAACAAATAATTGTGTTTCAGCTGACTGCCATTTTAGGTTCAACATTTTGGTGCAATATTATTAATTGTATAAAGGTTTACGGCACACATATCTTTTCTGTCATATTATCATATTTTATTTAATGGTTTTTGCTTTGAATTATAGTTGTTCAGAAATTACAAGAACAATTTTGCTTTGTTTACCTGTTAAATCTTTACCATCCCTTAAATGCTTATAACTTTCTGTGTTAGTTTGGTTAAGACAGATCTCTTGTACGTAGCATATATTTAGATACTTTTTTTTAACTTAATGTGTTTTTTGTCTTTTAATAGAAGAATATTTAAATGATTTTCATTTACTGACATAACTGATGCAAAGCATGATTCAGTGAAAAAGTCCATGAACTGTGAAGTCAGACAGACCTGGTTTTGAATTCTAACCTGTAGCTTTAAGTTTCAATCATAAGAATTAATGATAATATCTGAAAACATTAACACATGATACTCAATCAAAAGTATCTGTCACTTATTATATACTTTCTTAGCTTACCTCCTTTTACTCTGTGGGCAAAATTTTCTTTATTTTCATTTTCTCAATTGTTTTAAAATTCTTATGTCACTGATTTTAGTTCTACTAATTGGTAGCATTTCTGAAAAAAATATAATCTTTAATATTTACTTCTCTAATTTAAATTTACAATTGGATGATATAAATATGTATACATGGAATATAGTTCCTCACTGCTTTCACTTTGTCTTTATTTCACCATGCTTTCTCTTATTTCATAGTTTTCAGATCTTTGTAACTTAAGATTTCTTCTTATAATTTTTATAAAGTTACTAATTTAATAAATAAAAGTTAAATAACTTTAATGTAATTAAACTTCATTATAAAGTTATAGTTTTATAATTTAAATTTTTCTTCTGGTCCTCATGTATTAAAAATTTTTTCAGAGGTATAATCATTCTCTGAATCTATCGGATTTGCCAGTTTTCTCCTGAAGTATTTTTTCATAGACCCCATGTTGTTTTTTTCCTGTTTATTCACACTTAATGAGGAAAGATCTTTCAGACCTCGTGTTTGCCAATAACGTATGGATTTTCCTTCATCTCTCTTGTCATCTCTACCTGGGCCTGAGCAGAACTCCCTTCTCGGACCAACTTAGTGAACAAGGAAATGGACAACTGTCTTGTTTCTTTCCACCTCAGTTTTCATAATCTGGCAAATTATGTGCAGAGGTACAATTATTTAGTTTTCCTACTGCCTGTTTTTCTAATAGCAAATAGAAGAGAAACATTAAAAAACTCATAATCCCCTGCATACATTATAACCAGGCTTCTTTCTGAATCTGTCTGTGTATGCAGACCTTGATAACGGCCTCCGGGATGCCATTCCTACTTTCCCTCTAGGGTCTGTATACCACTACTGTGGTTGCTGAATAGCATTAAATGTGAAAAGAGAGGAAGTAATTCCAGCATAGTACAGGGACCCCTGGCAGAGCCCTCATATGTCTGAGCCAGAGAGTTAAGAATATCAGGGAATTTAAGCCTGCCTCTTCCTCCCACTTACAAACCTTGAAGAGTTCCTCTACTGTAAAAAGTAAAGCACAAGCAAGCCAACAGAGCTCTATCAAACTGTTATGGTGAAAATTATTCCAAGAATCTCATAATAGGAACTATCAGTCTGATTTTTCAAAAGTGATTGTCTTTATCTCTTTTATGGGTGTTTCAGAGGAATGTAGGAGAGGATAATTCAGTCGCTGTTGGCCAATTAGCATTTTTTAGCAAAAGTCAAAAAAGCTTTTTTAACAACTGGCATTATCAGACAATGGAATATGACACTAAGAACTTTTCATGATAGAATATATTCCTATAGAACCTAGATGATGTATCACGAATGCAGGCGTAATTCCTTTATTAGAAAAAAGCTGGTAAATGAATTCTTAAGCCCTTTCCAAAGTCTAAAAAGTCTAATAAATAAATATTTGATTAATTTAGCTGCCTAAATATTGTTTCAATAAATATTTCATTTAACTTCTTATGTGGGATAATTTTCATACTGTTAGGGTCCTTTAATTAACAAAACATATGGCTTTGATTGGGAAACATGCCTAAAAACCTCACAGCAAACAGTGGTTTGCATATGTTCAAAATTAAGTTGTTTTACACTTACCTTAAATTTTTTTTTTAAAAAGTAAATAAAAAATTACTTTACTGCTCTTTATTGGGGCAAAATAAACAGACCAATTTTTTGAATAGTAAATAAATTATTTTGACTAATCTAATATATTGGCTTGAACTATTTACAATCTGAATTCCAAAAGTAAATTATTTTGAAAATACTTCCAATTCATTTTGTTCAGTAAAGACAAAGATGACTATGTTAAGTCACGTAGGAAGTGAGCTTATCTACTTCCTTTGCCATCAAGCAACTCGCGCAGCACTCTCTCACATCAAAGGATACCTTTAACAGATAGTGCTCCCCAATATTTGCTGCGTAACTCCATGTCAGTTTTCTGGTACCAGTAGGATCAGCCCAGGCAAAAAGTCGAGCTTGTCTTGGCAGCAATGCCAGTTCTTCCTGTGACCCACTGAAACACAGAGACAGAGGAAAGATTAAAAACATCCTGGACTTGGGAAGGCCAAACCTGTGTTTTAGCGAGGAGTGGACTAGCACAAAAATCTTACAAAATTCCCTTTGTTAATAAAATAAAACTCTGCCTACAACTAAGTACCTTAAAATATCCAATAAACTAATGGTTTTAAAGTTTGAGGGAATTGAATATTGCTCTTTCTTTGGTTGCAGTATACTTTCAAACTGAGTTCTAATGTTGCTACTCAAAGTGTGGTTTGTGAATCAGCATTACCTAGAGGCTTGCTGGAAATGCAAAATCATAGGCCCCTCTTAAAACCATCTAAATCAGAATCTGCATTTGAACAAGATTTCCAGGAGATCTTAAAATTTATCATCCAAGTTTAAGAAGTATTGGTCCATATAATACAAAAAAACTTTTCAGAGAATTAAAAAAAAAAAGCCCAATCAGGTTTCAATCCCAATCTGTGCTTTTAAATTTCTCAGTGGATTCAAGCCATGAGAATTAAGAATAGGTGGATCTGCAAGGTATTATTTTACATATATATTTTTTCTTATTTTTATAAAAAGTACTTTATATAATGGTTTTTATGTAGAGAATTATTTTATATAAAATGCGTTGCAGATTTATAGTATTTCTCTGCAAATATATATATTTTGAGGGTTTAGTACTATCTCTTACATATCATTAAATAAAGTCATCATCCAAGCCAAATAACAGTATAGGCAGGAACAACAAAATTCCTATCACTGTGTACTATACATTCAACATCACTATCGACATGCTGTTCTCTTATTTAATATTCCACCACCCCTACCAAAAAAACCTAGGTAAGCATTTCTAAGTAGAGGTTCACTGAACATTACCAGATTACAAAAGGAAGATAATGCTTAAACACATTCACAGTTCCTTATATGCAGTTCTGTATTTAAAAAGCTCCAAAAGTCCATAGATTTTTCTATAAATTTGGTGTCAAAAGTCATCTGGCAGCAAAACCTGATGTGAACTGATGTGAGATGATTATGTTTTTATTTATCCCATTTGGTATGCATATTCGTAACTTTTACTACAATAGTATTAATGTGTTTCATTAATACTGTGTCAAAATCCTGCTGAGGACATCAGTAACAAACAAACAGCAAGTGTTCCACATTACCTTTCTAAAATCTGGAAACATTTGGAGTATGAAACTCATCTAGCCCCAAGTTTTTCCTAGAATGTATTACAGGCCATAAAAAGCAAATTAGATTTTCAGTGAACCCTTTTTTCATACCTCTGCTTATATGTGAGGATGTCCCATGGTGTGTGGTTTATTATTAGGGCAGGTGCAGATCCCTCGTGGTAATCAGAAAAGGTTATGACAATTGAATGTTCAGCAGTGTTTACATCCACCAAGATAGCCCCATTCTATAATAGAAAGAAAAAAGTTTGTTTGAGGTACCAATTCAACCTGCACTTACATTTCGTATTTCAATCAGTTATGTAGAAACAAAAAGTTTGTTTTCTTACGTTCTTACTGAGAAGCACACTGACTCTGATCTCTTACAGATATGTGTGTGTGTGTGTGTGTATGTGTACATACATACACATATATATAGATACGTATATATACACACATATATGGTATTACATATTGATACAGCAGCACCTTCAAATAATTACCAGTAGATTGGATAGCATGTTTTAAAGCAAATTTTAAAAATCGAAGACATTTTATTTTAAAACATGAAAACTTACCAGGTCTTCTAAGCTCAATAAAGTGCCATTATCCTGTTGGTTATAAAAAAATGGTTTGGATGTTCCTTCACAGCCCACCACTCTCACACAAAGTTTGCCTGACAAATTTTCAGGCCAAAACGGAAGGCACTAAAAATATAAAAGTTAACATCAGTCTTAAAACCATACTGTGTAATAAATAAGACAGTGGCTAATTAAGTTTTTAGTTCTGAATCTGATCATGAGTCAATTATTATTAAGTATCTTGAAATATTCCCTCCACATTTCATATTAAGAGTTGATGATATGATGACTATTTATGAAACTAAGAAACTCCATTAGAAGAATATAGATACATTAGTCTGTATGTACTTATGAAATAGCTACAATGTGGGAGATTGAAGAGCTTATTAAGAATTCCTCAAATAAATATTTTGAATATTTAAAAACTAAAATCTTCAATAACATTTGCTTTTGTGCATATCACATTTTGATTCCTTAATTAACTACGAATTCTTTCATAGAGTATCTTCTCCTAGATAAACCAGAAAGACAGCTGAAGGCAGAAGAGAGAAGACCAAAGATCTTGCTGCAAGTCTTGATACTTCTACTAGGAAGTCCTTCCTAGTGGTTTGATCTTCACCAATCATATGCTTGTTTGAGCCTCAGTTTTCTTATCTGTAACACTGAAATTTTAGTTCCTAATATAATACAAAATGTCCCTCTGTTAGAGAATACTAGGTAAATTCTATTTCTGAATAAAAATACCTCTGCTATCAAACTCACATCAAAGATAAAAAGATAATGCTCATTTATTTGTTCCCAAGTGTACAGAGATCACTCTAAGTACCTTGGAAGGCCATACCTTGTATAGCTCTAAATTTGTTTGTATTATAATGAGAATCCTTTCTTTTAAGCTTATTGTTAAGATTTTAAAAATAATTACAGGATCTCTTTTTTCTTTGAGATATACAGAAGAATGGTTCCACCCTTAAGGTCACCTGGTTTGGTTGAAAACTCAGACAAATTTAGGCACTAATGCTCCTCTTTGTCCTCTTGTCCACTCTTTCTTTCATTGTCTTCAACTTCTCAAATCTTACTGAACTTGCAAAGTTTAGTTCAAATCCCACCTCTTCTACAAAACTTCCCCTTTTGATCTAGATCACAATAATCTTAATTTCCAATGACTCTACTGACCCTGGAGAAGTATGAGATTCAATTTCCTTCTCTGTAAAGTGAGGGGGTTGAATTTTAGGAAGTTTTCAAGGAAACTTCTAGCTCATCTATTCAGAAATTCTGTCACTACCTATAACTTAGCATATACCATCTTTTTCTCCATGTGTTAGTTTTTATGCATCTTAAGCCCATAACAAGATTATGCACTTCTTGAATAGAGATATTATCTTGACTACTGAAATAATACTAAGTACATTATCTTTATGTACTTCTCACAGTACTTATCCATGTTCTGTACATATAGGAAGAACTTAAGAATGAGTGTTAACCATCTAGGCTGGGCTAGTGGTAACTATTATGAATAATTTTCTTTTTTTCTTTTTTAAACATATGCTACATTGTGAAAGAAAAGTCTTTCAAAATTGGCTGTCATATTTTAACACAAATACGGCAGCAGAGTATGATAAAGAAGTATATGCAATTCTTATTTATATTCCTGTATTTCTTTGTATATTTTAGGTACCAGTTAAAGGAAATTTTACCTCTGAAGAAGCAATGTAGTTCCACTTATTAGTTGGCATTGACCCATCAGATGCAATTTCACCAACTTCTAATTCTAATGATGACTTGTTTGCAATAGTACAAAAGGGAGTCAGTGTAACTATTCGTGTAAGATTAAAACTGCTCATTTTGATGCTAACACCAACCTGTGGAAAGGAAACAAACAAGCTTATTATTAATTTCCCAGTACTTTACACACCTTCTCTGAAACACACACACACACACAGACTTCTTAAAATATTTTAAAATAAGATTTCTTAAATAAAATCACTATAAGCCATACTCCACTATTAACTATGTTCTACGAAGAAAATTTTTCATTCCTTTGACTCCATCAGCAATCAATTCAAGAAATAAGTAATTTAACTAATGATGACCTGTAATAACAGATGCATTTTATCTGTGTTCTTACCTTTTAACATTCCAAATACACTTTGTTTTGTGAAGTGTAAGGGTTCAAGTTTTGTTGCTTTATTACCTCTACTATTGATAAAGTAAGGTAAAACTTTCAAAGTGTTGATAAAACACGTCAACTGGCATAAGATCATTCAAATTTTCACAAATTTAAGATTTAGGGAAAGGTTAGCAGGGAGTGGCATGGAACAAGGACTCTACCGTACTCTGAATATTCACCAAGTTGCTTACTTGGATGGATTCAAATCTCTGTCCTAAACTTTGAAAAATTCAGTATTTGTTTTAATACTTGTGGCCACAGAAATCTGTATAGATAACCATCTTTCATATAGCATTTTGAATTCAAATTTCTGTACCCTGGACTAAAGAAAAGTTAAATAAAGTTGAACATAAATAAGCAAGCAGAATCTTACCAGGTATTCCGTATTGTTGGCAGGACACTTCACACACCCGTAACTTCCCACTGTATCCAATGAAAAACTACTAGACCAGGCACTGGTTGAAATTTTTAATTGTACCTACACCAGAGAACACATACCAGCATTTAAGAAAACAACAAGACTATACTAATTTTATTTGATGGAAAGTTGCTCTACCGCTAGAAATTTATTTAGTAGCGTGGGACACAGAAAAATAGAACCAAAGCCATAATGCAAATGGCTTACAGAATAGAAACTGTCGAGGTCAGTACAATAAAAGCAGAGCTCCGATCTTTCCATTCACATATGCGATGGGGATAATGAATTTAAAGATTTATACCAATGAGACCCTAATTTAAAAAAAAAGAATTACAATGTAAAATAATATTTTCAGTGTTAAACTTTTGATACAGAGCTAACAAATTCTTAAAGTATTAGCATATAGAGAACTTATGCCTTTAACATTATGCAGCAAACATTAAATGAAAGGCCTTGTGATAAGCAGAATGGAAGACAATAGTTTCTGTCTTCAGTGAGCTTCCAACTAAACAGGGAGAATGGAAATTCATAGGAGTAATTGTGATGTAAAACACAATGCAGTAAGAACCACACAGAAAGTACAAAATGTTATCAAGGTGAGAGGGGAAAGAGTCTGCTTTTTGGGTACAGAATTTAGAAAAAATTTATAGAAGAGACCTAACTGTGCTTCTGTATTAATCTCCATCCCTCCAGTTAGATTATAAAAGACATGAGGATAATCAGAGGCCAAACATACAAACATATAATATGAAGGATTAATCAACATTCAAAGACAGTATTTCTCAAAGTGTGGTCCCTGGACCAGGACCATCAGCATCACCTGGGAATCTGTTAGAAATGCAAATTCTCAGGCCCTTCCCAGACTTACTGAATCAAACTGTAGGGGCACAACCCAGCAATCTGTTTTAAAAGCCCTTTAAGTGATTCTGAAATCTGAAAAGCACTAATTTTGAAAATCCATAAATTTGAAGCACACTGAAATTGGAGAACCACTACTGTGAGAACATGGATGTAATATCTAGCCACATTTTAGATGGTCAGAAAATCCTTCACACCTGTCAGGCCTGAGCAGAACGCCAAAAGATGAACAGCAGATAACCAGAAAAGATGTGGCAGATAGGGGAAGCCTAGTAGGAAAGGCATTCCAGGCAGAGGACACAGCATGTACAGCAGCTCAGAGGCGAGCAGTCAGGGAAGTGTGTGTTAAGGAACACCAAAACAGGAGCCTAAAAAGCAAAGGAGCGACCAGAGCTCAGAAGCACCAGGCTTAGGCATTAGATTTCTCTCTCAAAAGCCTGGCTTAGGGCTTCATACACTGGAGGACCCAGTTAATATACGCTATATTCAACTGTTCATCTTTTGAAACGCCACATTGTCACTGCTAAACTACACAAAATCAAGCTTTCTACCTCAAATTACTTCAAAAACAGAATTCTAAGGGTCCTGGAGAAAAGAGTAACTCAGCCTCGGGAAACTACTGCTGTTAGTTCTTAACATCCCACTTGACTACATATTCCTTGAAAGTCTCCTTGGACTTAATTCATACCAATGGTACTTAGCAAACAGGTAGTAATGGCTTTAGGGAAGGCTAATGATTCCCAAATTTCCAGATTATGAACGTATCTATTTTAACTTGTTATATCAACAAAAACATACCTTATTTTTACTAAAAATGTTCTTCTTCTTGAAAGAGAACAAAATAATATCCCTGAAATCAGCTGGATGCTTCACATGAATATCTTCTGAACGATACTGGAGAACCCGAGAAGTCTTGTTGATTAGCCAATAGGGACTAAAGACAGATAACACCAGCCTGCTGCCAATTCGCTTGACATGTATTGACAGATTGACTGTCATCACTTCCGTAGAGTCAGAAGAAAAACACACGATAAAGAATTCGGGAAGTGTGTCACATATACGGAAATGTCCATTCCAATTTTTGCCTTGGTATTTCACCAGGACTAATTCCATTATTTCTCCACTGATCCTTGAATGTAGAACATCAGCAGTACTGCCTTCTGCTAGTTCATGCGTTTCTGCTGTTCCCTAAAAATAAACCAACAAAGAATGAAATTTGCTCAGCAATTTTTTTAAAACCTCTGCAATAGGCTTCCATATTTTATACAATGCTAAATAATCTACCAGATTCTAATTGACAAGTCTTCAATGAGTACCATGTTTACATATCATGAATGTCCAATAACCGCTAAGGACTAAAAACAAAACACTATAATCATAACCAAAGGTAGAAATTGTCTTTTAGCCATTAGTAGGCCTATGGCAGTAAGTTTTGAGAAAGTCAGATGTGTGCTAAAAATTGAAGGCTGGATTCAGGAACCCTGGCTGCTGTCCATTAAGAACAACATCATTAAGTGAGTCACTAGGCTGCCTGGATTTCAGCTTCATCCTTTATTCACATACTATGCTTAATGGTTCTCATTCAAATAGAAAAAGAAAAATAATAATAAACTATTTTGACAAGCTATTTAAGTAAGGTGGAATTATATTAAAAATGAATAATAGCAACATAAAAAATCAGACTTCCTTACTAAAAGTTTCTCTCATATAAATATTATTTAATTCATATACTTAATGTTACTCTCCACAGCTCAGGGGTAGCTCATTGTCAGATGAAGAAATAATTTAGTTTTGCGGACTTTTGTATCTTAAAATGTTGTGGCACATAGAAATTTAAAAAATATTTATCATACTTCATTACTAGGAAATGTTTCCCATTATTTCTTAAAACAGATTATTTTCAAGTTCAACAGAAACCTAGATCAAATAATCCTAATACCAACTTTACATCAAAAAACTTTAGAATTAACTTTACAATAAAATAAGATGAAATATTTTCTCACTGGCTTTGTTCTGTCCTTTACTGAATGGACTTTTACTTAATTAAAAAGAGACTGGCTCTTAATTTATAGCACATGCAGCAGTTTGGTGGTAGGGAACAAAGAGTCAAGCTGCCTAGGACCAATCCCAGCTCTACAGCTTACTAGCTGTGGGATCTTGGGCCAGTCACTTAAACCCTATGACTCAGTTTATTTACCCATCTGTACAATGGGTATAACAATTGTACCTACTTCAGGAGGTTACTATAAAGATGAAAAGTGCTAATACATGTAAAGTACATGGTACTGTGGCTGGCCCGTAGTAAATGCTATACCAATTTCTGCTAGTATTATTAAAGCATTATAAGTATGCCATGTAAAACACTAACCTCAACTGAAAATACCATTAATAAACTAGAATTCACTCGACACCAAGAAGAAAAGTCAAGTAAAATAGAAGGGACATACCTCAAGTAAATACCTTAGGGAATATGGAAGAAGATTCCGCAAAGTGAGGGTAGGATACAGATGAATAATGTAAGCTGGATCCCAGTCTTCACCATGTGTACATATATAGCTTAATTCATCAGGCAGAGCAATTGTAGTGACTATGAGAGGTAAGAAGTTGACTTCGACTGATGGACACTGCAGCACACATCTAACTTCCCTGCACCTGTGAAGTTCCTCCTTCCAGGAAATGTAAGTGGTGGATTCTTTGTATTGATCCTCTAAGATACCAGCTGGCTGAATAAATAATTGGCTTCTACAGAAAAAGAAAACAGAGTTAGAAAAAGCTTTTATAAAGAGTTTAAAAGGATCTCATTAAATTTTGGTTAACTCTACAAGGTAAGTACTATTATTTCTATTTTTAAAGATGAGGAAAACAAGGCAATGAAAGGTTAAGAAATTTGCCAAAAGTCACATGGCTAACTCATGGAGACACTTTCTGGAAAAAAAAAACAACACTCTGCAAACCATGATAACTTAAAAAAAAAAGTGTCATATTTTTATTTTCTAAAGATCTATAAAAGCCAGTTTTAAGACACAAGTTACAGAGAAATACATTTATAGTATCACTGAATTTACCAGATGAAAATTTCTTGTGGTACTATATTTGATGTTTTACAATTTTCTGACACCTATTTTTATTTTCATTGCCTTTGTATTTGAAGTGACTATTTTTCTAGAGTATAGATCCCAATTACAGAATTTTAAGTATATTTAATGAACCTTTTAAAGCTTTGTATATTCAAGGAAGTATCTACCTATATGAATCTAAAGGAACATGGAACTCCTCTTCAGGTCTGGCTACTCCAATGCGCTCCAGTAGCTTAACATTTTTAACAGATTTATAGATGATGAATGCAATAGAGAAATGATTTTTAATCTGTTGGGTAAAAGACATACAAGTTGTTTAGAAAGATGTAGACATTCAAAAGAAAAATCTGAGCTGCACACAATTACTTTCAGATCTAAAATGTTTCAAGCCCAATACTAGAAGATATTTTTATTGGTAATTGAAAATTTTAGGGTATTTAAGTGCTACATATATGAAACTTGATCTTTAAGTGACAGTTGAAAATTTTTAGGATATTTACATGCTCTATATATTACATGCTGATGTTTATTGTTAGTGTATAATATTATCTTTAAAGATGAATTAATCTTTAAAGATTTCAGACATGGTATTTTCTCCTTTTTTTCTCCATGATATTTCTTCATTACGACAATTTCCTCAATGTACTATGAGACTAAACAAAAAAGTATAGCAAAAGAAATATGAGGAAAAGTAATACAATTTTCTTTCCTTGACTACAATATGATATATAGGCTGGAGCTCAAAGCAACCTGAGAAAGAACAATGGCCAAAATTTGAAATCTTTTCATTTTTATCTAGTGTTACATATAAAAAGAAATGTTCTTCTGCTGATCATTTACTGAAACCTGTAATGATGCAGAGAAGAAGACAAATGCATGAAGACTTAAAGGTAGAAAAGAAAATACTTCTACAGATTAAGATGTTAAAATTTTTCTAAATCATTCCAATATTCCTTCACACAAACTTGAAAATTACAATCCCAAGTAATATACAAAGAGACTGGAATGTTATTCTATCTACAAACCAGCTATAACTATTAATATTTCTCAGTTCTAAATCTTTAAAGGAACATAAAGCTCTATTAATTTTAAAAAACTGGGCTTACCATAACAAGATTGTTTCATTAAACATTTAAAAGGAATACTATTACAAAAAGCAAGTTGGATGGGGAAGTTCAGCCAGTTCAACCTATTCTTTATTTATGAATAATTAGTATTGACCTAATGAAGTTTTATATATTCCTGTGCTCAGCTAAATGATTTAATATTTTTTGATATACTTGGAGGGACACAATTTACTTTAACCACATTACCTGCAGAGGAGAGCGAAGGGTAATCACTTTATTCCCTTCAGTTGCATCTATTTGTACCACGACTGAGTCAGAACAGCTGGCATTGGGATTCCGTACATTATACAATTGCCGTCCAGGTCTGGCAATAGGGATTTTTGCAACTTCTGTATATCCATGAGGTACTAAGGCAAAGCATAAATGAGAAGCATTCCAAATATTAACTACCTATATTTCTCTCAGACAGAGTAACATCAGCACCTCAAAAATTATGACAAGAGTATTTTTCCTCATGACTAAAAATGATGACTACACAAAATGTTATTTCTAAGACAACAGGAACTAACAGAAAGGAAAATGGTTATTATTATAAAATTTTTTGACCCAAAACAACTTCTCTTGGAGTTTTGAATGTTTTAAACATGCTCCTTACTCTCTCAACTATATATAGCAATAATCATCTTGTCTTTGTAATGGTGATAACTACTGTCAGTATTTTAGGACCTCTGAATATAGTTATTTTCTCTCCTCACTGAACTCCCATCCTTTTTGAAAAATATTACACATTGTATTATTTAAGGGCACAGAAATAACCTTGTTTTCTATGGTAATTCTTAAATTAATCAAGTTTAATTTTCTCAATTTAGAGGAAGAAAAGAGTTTACCAACTATTTGTTTCAAGACTTTAGAAAAGTTGGCTACCAATGTTATCTGAAGCAAAGTATCTTTCTCATATTTTATAAAAAATAAGCCCACCTCAACAATTCCAAAAATGACTTGGAAATAAAATAAATATAACATACCAAAGGTCAGGGTGAAGAGGGAGCTTTCTTGGCGGCTCAATGTAGACAGTTTCCCAGGATGTGAAGTTTCCATACTGGCATATTCCAATTCCAAACTCTGACCAGCATCAACATCAATAACACCACTTTTCTCAGGGGGGCCCATTACTCTGAGATTATGATTGGGCTGCACCTTAATGGGAATACCTACAGCATTTTTTACTGTGAAAGGAGCCCTATTTAAAGAGTAGTCAAAAGTAGAAGCAGTGCCCTCTGAAAAACCCTAAAAAGGAACATAACAACACAATAAAATTTTTGCAAATGGCAAATGTTCTCTAAAATTAAAGACTACACATTTTTTAGGAAACTGATTTTGATGATGAATATAAATAATCCATACATGCTTCATTTAAAATTCCATTTGAAATATTTTAAGCAAAAACCAAACATACTTTGGCTAAATTGTTGAAAACATTAAGACAACTTTTGGATATTGTTATATTCATTGTATCTCCTGAAGAAATATGAATTGCTGTTTGTGGCTTAAGAAAAAAAACAAAATCATCTCCTGGCATCAAACTTTTGTCCTGGACTGGATTCTTCTTTACCTGAGGACAAATCACACAAAAATTTAAATTATTATCCAATTAATAATAAAATTTAAAAGCTCTCAATAGAGTTAAATTCTCCTTAACTGGTCATTTTATGTTAAGGGTACTCAGACTCATTTTCAAAAGTACTAAGTGCTACACTTTGGTTTAGCAACAATCAGCATTCTTTCTTTCAGTGTACAGTCAATGCATGGGACAACACTGAGAAGTGGGCCATGCAAGTACTCAGAGTCAGTAAGAATCTGCTGAGTCAGTTTCAGTGCCTCACACTTCAGTCAGACTGCTGGGAGAGGTATACTGGCATAATTTGTTAAGGGTATGTTACTCATGTTCCTTTTAATTTAGAAAAATGTACTCCATATCTAGGATTCTGAACTGTTCTCAAGAAGTACCACAAAGACAAAACAGAAAGAATTCATAAACTAGAATAGCAGTTCTTGAATATTTTGATCCCTAAAGTCACTGAGGATCCCAAAGAGCTTCTTTTGTCTACTAATGTGCACCCTATTAACTCAAACTGAGAAGATTTCAAATGTTCATTTAAAAATAACAACTAAAAATATATAGTGAGAAGAGAGGCATTTACAAATCTCTTCAGTGCCTGCTTTAAGAGGAGACAGGTGGGTTGATTTTTGCTCCTATATTCATTCTGTTACAATATCACATAGTCTCTGGAAAATTCTATTGTAGGCTCATGAGAGCATAAGAATGAAAACAATATATAATATCTGAGTATTATTACGAAAATAGTTTTGACCCCATGGACCCCCTAAAAGGGCCTCAAGGATGCTAATACATCTCAAGAATCAGTGAACTAAAAAATACATATGAATGTGTTTAGCAAAAACATAAATGAATGTGAATAGTGTCATTCTATATAAAGATACTTCATGGTTTCCTTACATGAAGTCTTAAATTCCACTGACTGTTCTCCTTCACTCTCTCAATCAGTGGTTCCCAAACAGCATGGACTTCATTATAGTAGTGAACCTGGAAAGGCACAGAATTATAATAACAGTCTTTCAACTTTAACTACATATTTCTGTAACAAATAGGAGGCATATCAAGTAATTAATGCTATATGCCAATAGCCATTTTAACAACATACCTAAAGACACAAAGAACATATATAAAGAGGGTACATTTTCCCTGTACTCTTTTACTTCACTGCCATCAACAAATTATGCAGAAAAATAATCTTTTAAAAAATTATGTCCAAATAAATAATACTATGCATCAATAATTTAAATGTTAGAATGTTTTATCTACTCACATATACACTTGGGTGTGGCCATCACAAACAAGAAAAGCTCACATCTTAATTATGCAATTATACTTTTAGAAATTGGCTCTGGAGGTATTAAATGATCTGATCATACCTCTAGTGTCATGTCAGCATCAGCAGCCATTAGGGAAGTCCAGTTTTTAATATTTCCTGAAAACTTAGACTCTGCCAATAATAAAGGTACAGTCCGATGCCCAAGGCCGCATTCTAAGGTAACTTGAATTGACTCAACAACAAGAGTACAATTTTCCTCTATCAGAGGATGTTCAGTGTCTGTAAAATTTTCTGTTATTTCTGTTGCCATGTCAACACCAAGAAACCAAGAGTTATAATCACTAATAGATTTGACACCCCAAAGATTTTCTGTTTCCTTAGATACATCTTTGCATTCATCTTCTTTTGTCTTTGGAGACATAGCAGCCATGATTGTCATCACAGTATTAAGAATTATGGGTGAAATCTTTAAAAAAGAAAGCAGAAAAAAATTTAGAGTAAATGCTGTCCCAGATTAGAAGAATACATAATACGAAAGTTAAAAACTAATGTTTTAAATATGTTAAATTGCTAAGGAAAATGAGAGAATACACAAAATCCTGTGTCAAATCAACTAACCTCATAGCAATGATTTCTATGTTACCATGAGATTAATTAACGTTATATGTCAATCGTCAAAACTCAAAGTTAACTCAGAGTAAAATAGAGTTATGTCAACAGAAATATGTAAAAGTGTAACCAAAGTTTTCATTTTTCAACCAGCTGCATTAACTAAACCAAAATACATGATCCTCATCAAGATATACATACATGGTTTTCATCTGTCTTACTGAACCAGGAAAGCTGAGAATCACCATGGATCCCTTTCACTTACCCTAAGATCTGCAAATTCTACCCCTTGTTATCTCTGGATAATATCTTTGCTCACCTCCTCATTCCTATTACTGTGCCTTAGTTTTACACTGCTGCTGTCTTCTATGTCCAGTCAGCAACCTCTCATGATTTTTCTAAAACTTTAATCTGAACACATCACTCCTATGCTTAAAATCTTCAACTTCTCATAACTTTCAGGACAAAATTCAAACCCACTTAGCTTAGGAAATGAAGTTCTTTATGACACCATCAATTAGCTAGCTAGGGTTTCCCAAAGTTTGAGCAATACTGGATTAAAGAGATATGATTATGTCACCAAAAGAAGGATCTGTTATGCACTGCTTCCCAAACTTACCTGTCAACTGAATCCTTTTTATGTCCTTGCCTTATTAATGTCATCTATAGTTTGTGCTCTCAGTCTTAAAATTCCATCACACCATTCTCTCTAGCCATATGGGATCAACCCCTTTAAGTCCATAGATTTTACACACCTCTGCCTTTGTGCATTTGTCAGTTCTGTCTGGATAACCCATCTTCTCCCTCTCCAACATCCATCACATTTCCAAAATTCAATTCAAGACATCTTTCCCTGCTGTCCTGGTCTGAGTTAGAGACACCTTGCCTGAGATCCCAACAGCACCTCATGCATGCCTCTAGCACTGATGGCTGGAATCACTGACTTCTTTCTCTCATGTATGTTGTTAAATTTTTTGAAGGCAGGGACCATGTATTCTCAATGCTTTATACAGGACTTTTTGTAAGTAGTAAGGGCTCAAAAACTGTTTGCTGAATAAACAAACTGATAAAAAGAAAAAGAAAGACAAATCTCCCAAGCACCTTAACCTAATGTCTTAGACAAAGTACTTATGCAAAATTCAAGAACTTCCCCCTTTTACTACTTTAGTCTTTAAAAAAGTAAATCCATTAACAAAAATGCAACATAAGACTATTTACTATTTTTGAATATTGAAAGAAAACTACACCGATATTTACATGGTAATTCAAATGACATTAGTTTGTACCTTGATTTAATTATTATTGGTTATTTACTACTGGTTAAAGCTACTATCTGAACTGATATTAACTACGTCAATTTTGTGTCCACTGGACAAAAAATAGATTTTGGAAAGTATTCTATATCTTCTATTTACGATTGATCATGAGGTCACAGTTAAAGAATAAGAATGCCAGTGGAGAACAGAGATTGCTTTTTCAATACCTCAAATGTAAGAAATAAAAAGAAGTAAACCATAATAGTTTATTTCTAGCATATATCTATCATTACAAATATTTTATAAGCCAAATAAAACATTTAATCACATAATTATCAAACATTATCAAATTATACCTCAATAAAATTCTGTAAATTAACTTACTAAAATAGAACAAAAGCAAGATCATTTTCCATCCTTCTTTCCCTTCTCTTCCCACCCCATTGCAGCTGACCTCCCCAAATACTCTCTCCAACACACACACATGCAAATATAAAAGATAAAAACTGTCCTGATCATTTGTACATATTTAAAAGTAATCTTTTAAGGAAAACAAACACTTGCACTAAAGAAAAGTGTATTTTCATGTTAGAGCTATTTATTAATTACTGAATATGTGACTAGCATAATGTTCTAGCTATGAAAGACATCAAAAGATATTGTAAGAAAAATAATAAAATAGGCACTAACCTTAATTATAAATTCTCTAACTTTGATACTTATATTTTGTTTTCCTGAAGCCCATGTACATTTTTCCATAAACAAAGAACAGGGTTGTAAGACCTAGAAACAAGTAAATGAAATTCACATTTCCTTAGTAAAAGATCTGTTATATATGTAATATGCACTTGTAAAAAAAGTCTTATTTGAGTTCTTTAATGACAGCCTACTACTAAAAGCAAAAAGGCAAATTAAATTTGCTGAGAATCACTTGTGAAGGCTCTTCTGAACTATGACAAATCTGTGAACATTGTAAAAGGACATCAAGCAGTTCTGATCAGTTCCTTTATGACAAATTCTTAAATAATGATGCACATTTGCTACTTTTTTAAAATTAAAAATAACACTGTAAATGAGTTTTAAAATGTTTCCTTTTGCTACAGTATCTTTTAAATTAGTTCTTTATAAAATACCCTTTTAACATATATCCATAAAAATGAGGTAAAGTCTGGTAAGGTCTTACATTTGCAAAGAAGTACATGAGGAAATGAAATTAGTATTGTATTGTAGTTCTTGACTGCTAAATTACAAGAAATTATTCTTTTAAACAAATAGTTAATACCTTAAAAAAAAAGGCTACAAGGCTACAGTAAGTTAGGTAAATGAACAGTTTCCAGATGACTTCACAAGTCAATCTTGAGTATCATTTAAGGTCCTTATAAGAATAAATTTCAAATCTTCAAACTCAATGATTTATTAAAATTATGAAAGCTATATTCTTACATATCATTAAATAATAAAATAACCTTGTACCTAAATTGGATGGGGGAATTAGTACTGTATAACTTTCATTAAAAGAAGTTAGGATGAGCTTTCAAGGGACTGATTAATATAAGCTTTCTGTGACATGTCAAAAGATGATCCTGCTAAAGTATGCTTCATGATAAAGTACAGACTATGCCGAGCCAGCACTGCACTTTTTTATGCAAGTCACATTGTCCACAAATTTTTTTAAATTTGAAATAACACTGTAAATGAGTCACATAACATAATGATCCTCTTCAACACAAAATTACGAATTTAACATTAAACAATAATTGGTATGGCAATTATGTTAATTAACTAAAATCATATTTGTAACAATAATGTGAAAACATAATTGAGATTAACTTTTAATACAGCAAAATACAATCTCTTTTGGTCACATGACTCTAACTGAATTTTTTTGTTGTTCAGATTAAAGATTTTAATATTTATTCACTCACTGGCTATTCCATGGTGAACAAAAGATAAACAGCTGAAAAGGAATCTTGGATTTCTACTAAAATTCAATACTGTTCAACAGAAGATGGCAGAATGTAAAGAAAACCAGTCTGGAGGCAATCCCCATTTCTGTTGCTAGCAGCCACGGCAAAATCATCTAACATCTTTGGAACTGAATATCCTTAATCTGTGAAATCTCAAGTTTATAGAAATAATCTCTGAAGTCCTATAGAGTACTCACATTCTAGGATTCTAAGATATACCATTTCTGCTATTCTTAGAATATAATCCAAACTTGGAATTTAAGATAATTCTTACTGTAGTAATGTTTTTTCCTCTCTTTTCTCTGAGAAAAGGGCAAGCAAGCAGTTTAAGATCTCTCACAGAAGCTTTCATCATCTGTTGGAGTTTGGATGATGACAGAGAGAGATTGCACTGGAATGAGGCTGTCAGAGCAGGAGCATCAGCCTTCGTCAGGTTTGCAACAAATACTACTTCTGGATCTGTAATCTTGGCCTTTAAAGTCATATTTGGTTTTACAGAATCATCTGAAGAAACAAAAACAGGAACCACAAAAGTTGTAGTAAAGTGCATCTTGTCACTTCAGTACATGTTATCTAAAAGTTGCTAAGTTGTTTCTAATATCCTGCTATAATAGATAGAGTGACATTAACAATATTGATAATTGATTAATAGCAATAATAAAGGATTATTAACAAATGCTAATTTTTTGCAAGATAATGCAATCTATCCCTGCCATAAGAAGATCATTCCCATTTTGACCTAGCAGGAATAATCTTGTTTCAAAGTTCTTATTGTCAGAATTAAGATGTGTGCTTGTACATACACATGAGTTTGTATTATGTTATGTTGCAGGGACAAGGAGGGGAAAACAGAAGGGAATATTAGGAAGAAGAGGACCTCATAAAGTTGCCAGACCATTATTATTTGTTTACTTTGATTATGCCACATAATATATAGTCAGTGTCATATAATCTATAGTGTAAATACATTAGATGTACATATGAATACAGAAATATCAGATATAACTACTACTTAGGAAAGGTAACTGGAAAAATAAATTCTGACCTTGCCAGTAAATGATACTTTCCAGTTTTGCTGAGTTATACATTAGAGAGAAAAATGTCTGACCCTAGACAATTATAATTTAACATGGAAAATTACTGTCTACTCAGTAATGATAGAATAAATGTCTTACCGAACAGGAAAGTGGCTTCAGCATACACCAAAACCAGACATTTGCAAATGCTCCTGTGAGTTTAAAGTATCTGAGGTGATGTCCAGGGATCTCAAGCTGAGTCAGCAAATACCCTACCTTCTGCTTTTATTGTTAAATTGTCCTTCAAGATGCTATAATTCTTCCAAATATTTTCTTTGAAAAGGATTCCCCTTTTACAAAACAGACTGCCAACCATAGACCCAGATAAACTCCCTCTCTTTCTGGATGAGTAAAGCAGTGTTAAATAGCTGCCTGCTGGCCTCTAATACAATATATATTTCTAGTCGATTTCTCTCTTAAAAATCTATGTTTACTGAAGTTATTCTATAGAATACATTTAAATCTGAAAGAATAATTTTACATTCTTAAATTTTCCATTACTTTTTTCCTGTTTGAAATTTTTCTTAAAATATATAAGATGTCACCTACAACAGATAAACGCTGCTAACCTTTCTCGATCCTGACTTTCGCTGTAGCAGTCTGTCGTAGCGGAAGCTGTGCTTCTTTTGCCATATTGTCAGGACTCTGAGACACAGCTTTGATGAAGAAATCTGCCACAGTCATCAGAAACTCCACACTGGCACATACATATAGCTTGTCAAGAAGAGCATCAATATGAGTTCCATCTTTGCCTTGTTTGTAACTTATATCAATCATAGAACTGTTGCTATCTTGGTTATTCTTCTTATCAATCATTCTGAAAAATACATATACACTGATTATTTTATTCCTGCTCAAATAATTGAAAAGATGAAGATTTTCCTATACATTTTAATAATCTTTCTTTCACCTTTCATTTTTCAATCTGAATACAAAACAATGTTAACTGGAGTCTAATTAGCTAATTAGCAACCAAGACATGATCTCCTAATCTCCACTGCAAGATTTATGTTAATAAGCAATTAAAAAATATGTATAAGAATAACTCAATAGTAGTAAAAAAAATGAATGACTGCTGAAATTAGCAACACGAGTGTGGTTCTGCAAAATTTAAAAGACAACCTCTTTATATTATTTTACAAAATTAACCTCCCTGAACAAAATTATCTCTGAAGAGCATCCTATACAATTGAATCCAAAAACATTTAATGCAATTCAAATCAGCAAAGGTCTACCAAGTGTCTACAGTGAGAGTTTCCACCCACCATCACATGTGCTAGAAAGAGCAGGCTACTACTAGCCTAGACAAGTGTAGACAACAATTTCTGACATAAAATTTGCAAACTAGAAAAGTTGGTTGCACCATAGCATTCTTTCCTCATTTATTCATCACTTAGAAAAACTAAGGGCTCAGAAGTATCCAATATGTTTTTAATGGAGTCAAAGGTTAGGTAGCAACATAATTTTTCTCCAAAAAACAGTAAGTGTAAAAAATATCATGTGTCTCATTATTTGGGAAAATAATAAAAATATAATTAGGCTATCTAAGCCTATATAATTCCCACCTTATAGTGGACTGCTATAAGTTAATCTTTCAAAAATTAGCTGATAATGTGAAAATGCTAGAGATTTCATTTCTGGTAAAACTGAAATAAATTTCACAGAACTGTTTTAAAATATGTATACAAAATAAATAAGACAAAGGAAAGATCTAAAACCTTCAGGCTTTTTTAAAACAAAGATTCTGCCTACTGGATACAATTTTAAAAATATGGTACCAATAAACCACATACGGATTTAACTATTAAAATTCGTGCATTCTCTTAGTTCCCATCTTCAAGACAGTACTCCATTTTATTATTAAACTTCCCTTTAATTCACACTTTAAAGCCATTGAATCTGAATTAGCAGTACTTCTTCATGTACTTAAAATTGAGGTATGACCAAAGACCTCTTTTGATAATTCCAAGCCCAGCAATCAATGCCTGGTAGCCACACCAAGTGCAACGTCAACCTTAAATAATGTACAGCAGGTTCAGAGATGACAAACCTTGATGTTGCTCTCTCAATGCCTTCTCTGAGATCATCAAGGGTACATGTCTTAAGCTGAAGGTTGACATCCATTGATCCATCCTTAAACATCTTTCCTGCAGAGGCCATAAGATGTAGTCTCAGTTCACCAAGCCGGAAACTGTCATTATGAAATGAAAGTTTGGATTCCTGTGGTATATTTTCAAGCAAAAGAATCAATTGTCTGTGAATACTATGTCACTATCTTTAAACATATTTTTTTGATATTATTAATATACAATTACATGAGCAACATTATGGTTACTAGACTACCCCTATTATCAAGTCCCCACCACATACCTCATTACAGTCACTGTCCATCAGCATAATAATAGTATGCTATAGAATCACTGTTTGTCTTCTCTGTGTTATACTGCCTTCCCCGAATTCCCCACCCCACCTCATTATGTGTGATAATCGTAATACTCCTTTTGCCCCTTCTCCCTCCCTTCCCACCCATCCTCCCCAGTCCCTTTCCCTTTGGTAACTGTTAGTCCATTCTTGGGTTCTGTGAGTCTGTTGCTGTTTTGTTCCTTCAGTTTTTTCTTTGTTCTTATACTCCACATATGAGTGCAATCATTCAGTACTTCTCTTTCTCCACCTGGCTTATTTCACTGAGCATAATACCCTCTAGCTCCATCCATGTTGTTGCAAATGGTAGGATTTGTTTTCTTCTTATGGCTGAATAATATTCCATTGTGTATATGTACCACATCTTCTTTATCCATTCATCTACTGATGGACACTTAGGTTGCTTCCATTTCTTGGCTATTGTAAATAGTGCTGCGATAAACAGGGGTGCATCTGTCTTTTTCAAACTGGGGTGCTGCATTCTTAGGGTAAATTCCTAGAAGTGGGATTCCTGGGTCAAATGGTATTTCTATTTTGAGTTTTTTGAGGAACGTCCATACTGCTTTCTACAACAGTTGAACTAATTTACATTCCTACCAGCAGTGTAGGAGGGTTCCCCTTTCTCCACATCCTCGCCAACATTTGCTATTGTTTGTCTTTTAGATGGTGGCCATCCTAACTGGTATGAGGTGATATCTCATTGTGGTTTTAATTTGCATTTCTCTGATAATTAGTGATATGGAGCATCTTTTCATGTGCCTGTTTGCCATCTGAATTTCTTCTTTGGAGAAGTGTCTGTTCAGCTCCTCGGCCCATTTTTTAATTGCCTTATCTGCTTTTTGTTTGTTGAGGTGCATGAGCTCTTTATGTATTTTGGATGTCAACCCCTTATTAGACATATTATTTATGAATATATTCTCCCATACTGTAGGATGCCTTTTTGTTCTACTGATGGTGTCCTTTGCTGTACAGAAGCTTTTTAGCTTGATGTAGTTCCACTTGTTCAGTTTTGCTTTTGTTTCCCTTGCCTGGGGAGATATGTTCATGAAGAAGTTGCTCATGTTTATGTCTAAGAGATTTTTGCCTATGCTTTTTTCTAAGAGTTTTATGGTTTCATGACTTACATTCAGGTCTTTGATCCATTTTGAGTTAACTTTTGTTTATGGGGTTAGACAACAATCCAATTTCATTCTCTTACATGTAGCTGTCCGGTTTTGCCAACACCAGCTGTTGAAGAGGCTGTCATTTCCCCATTGTATATCAATGGCTCCTTTATCATATATTAATTAACTATACATGCTTGGGTTTATAGCTGGGCTCTCTAGTCTGTTCCACTGGTTTGTGGCTCAGTTCTTGTGGCAGTATCAAATTGTCTTGATTACTGTGGCTTTGTAGTAGAGCTTGAAGTTGGGAAGCGAGATTCGCCCCTGCTTTATTCTTCCTTCTCAGGATTGTTTAAACATATTCTTAACTAAAAGATTAAAGGCAAACTGATATCACAAATTTTAAAAGTATGAGTATTAAAACCCCAAAATGGATCAGAGAATATTCATGTTTGTGTATGTATATGTACATACAAATGAATACATATGTGTATGTGCTGATATTCAACAATGGTTAATATATGAGGATTTATCTGATTTATAGTTCAATGCAAATAAAAATAATCGTGGAATATTTTTGTTTGTTAAGCAGTCTAATAAATATTTAATGAGCTCTTCTACTAAAAAACATTGTGATAGGAACTATGAGGTTTATGAAAAGGGTTAAGGCATAATAGGTGATCTCAGTGAGCTTATATCCCAAAACAGAAGACAAAATAGAAATACATTACAGGGTACATCACAAGGAGATGCTGTAAGTTGGAAATGATCAAAAACTATTGTTTATAGGATATTAAGTGATGGTAAAGAATATAAACAGCAACAGCTCAGAGGATCAAAGAGAGCACTGTAGGCTGGAAAATAGTATGCTATAGAATCACTGTTTGTCTTCTCTGTGTTATACTGCCTTCCCAGAAGAGAGAACTTAATTGAGGCTCTCAGACTGAGTGGGATCAGAGTGATTAAGAGGGAATAGAAGACATTCCATATGGGGAAAAAACATGACCAAACAATTCAAAGATGCTCTGAGGGCATAAGGCACAAGCTTCTTGGGCTTGACTATTCCAATTAAAGAAGGGTAGAGAATGAGAGATGGATAGAAATATGGAGGCCTAATTGAGGTCTTAAATCCTAAATTATAGATTTAAAAATTTTTATTTCAAGGAAAAAGGACTTAAATCTTGGTTCCATCATAACACATGGTTTCAAATTCTGTTGGTATGCCTAGACTTAAAAAGAATAAAACTCAACCAATCAAGCAAAAAAAAAAAACCTTCAGGGAAATAAAGAACATCAGTCATAATGTATAATTCCTGGCACATGGTTATAACTCTTCTCTCACTCAAGAGAATATATTATATGCAAGTATGTCGGAATAACATTCTTATTGGCAAACTTGGAATGCCTTTAATTTTTGAAAATGTAGTAATTCACAAACTTCTGGTCTATAACTATTAGTAATTTGACCTGTGGCACATCTACTGATCACAAACACTCATGTTGGTTACTGATGTAGATATCTGGAGACGCTGAATTTTTTTTAATGAAGTAAAATTCACATAACATAATACTGAAAGTTTTTAAAGCAGAATGAGAGTTGTAAATGACTACATGAGATCCATTAAGTAAACTGAACTTGTGACAATGTCTAAAATTGATTAAAGTAAAAAGAGCAATGAGCAAGGAAGCCACTGCAGTACAAGAAGTGTGAGCCAGTAAGTTTCAAATAAAGTAGTAGACAGAGCTGACAGGAAACAACAAATGTCACTCAAAGAAAAAAACTGATGCTACTCAGTGTCTAAATGAATAAAAGTCAACATAGAAAGAAGTAAAGTATGACACCAAGATTCTAATGCTGAGGACCTTTAGAATGATGGTACCTAAGTGAAATGAAGAACACATTTAATTGTTCATCTTCCCTAAGGTCATTTTCTGATCTTGTCATTAACATTAATTACTAGAAACTAAGGCAGTTCATTGCACAAATGACAAATGGTAGCCCAAGTTTCAACAGTGACAATGTAGAAATACTGTATAATTTGTAGAAAACAGTATGAAATGTAAGATAACATATGAATGGATACTAACAACAGATACAATACCCATAATTACTTAAGTTTATTGGTATTATCATATGACATGTATTATGAGTATTATATGACAATTGACATAAGAAGCATTTGTTAGAAGATACTATCTACACAATAAAAAATAGCTTTCTAAAATAGCACTGATACATTATTTAATTCAAATCATTATAGCACTAGACCTTGCTTCTTCAATTCATTATCAATATCCATAATATATATCTACTACATATAAAATTTATTCAATAGAAACAACTGAGGGAGAAAAAAGATGGCAGAGTAGGAAGGCAAGGTGGAAACACACACGCACACATATACATCAAGGAACCAACTACAGCAAATACAACTAACCCTGGAAACCATCTCAAAACTGCAGAACAGACCACCTACACCTGGTGAAGAAGAGAGGACCACACAGAGAAGGGTAAAGTGGCACAGCCACAGTAGATTGGGACGCCAGCTGTTCCCCCATCCCAGCCCACAAGCAAGAGGAAGAACAGAGCAGAGAACAGATAAATGCTCAGGAACTCTGCACACCTGGCTCTAGAGATCTGACCTGGGAACATAAGTCCTCACTGCACTAGGCTTTGGTGATTAATGGGACTGAACACCAGGCAGAGTTTAAGCACTCTGGGAGGCTGAGACTACTGCCGATTGTGGAGGACAGGCAAGCTCCCTTGGTCTCTCTGAGATCCAACACAGAGGCAGCAGTTTGAAAGAAATTACCAGCAGCAAGAAGGGTACCAGAGGGGTGAGGGTCAGATGGAGCTCTCTCTGCAAAAGAAAGAGCAGATGGAAACTTCCTCAGCCGTCCCTTAGCCCAATTTGTCAGGCACTTGTGAAAGCCCCAAACACTCCATCCCCCTCACTGATGACTTAGCCCCAAGGCACTTCCCTGTGCACCCACCAGCCCATCTGCCTGCCTGGGCAGCTCAGCTCAGCAGTGGACAGACTCTGCTGTTGGCAGGCAGAGGGAGGATTTTCCAGCTTTCTCAGCCCTTTATAACCCCAACTGGGGAGGAACCTGAGGGACCAAGCACCAACTGCTGCTCCTGCCTCGCTGGCAACCCAGCCCCACCCACGCTTCCCTGCGCACATGCCCTGCCAACCCCATTAGCCCAGCAGCACTGCCATCACTGCAGGGCAGGCAGAGGGCAGCCTGCCCACAACAATCCCAGCACAAGCAAGACTGCTCAGCTCACAAAGGGCCTGCTGAGGCAAACTGCCACACTCTGCTGACAGAAATCAGCCACTGCTAACAAACAGGCAGAAAGGCAGACTTGCCCATAGCCCACCAACAGCAACTGGGGCTCCACTGAAAGGAGAGCGAGGTACTGGTGAGTAGAGTCTTGAGCTTCTGGGCATCACAGAAAGCCTTCCCCATAAAGCCATGACTCACTAGACCAGGAGGCATGGCAGATTTACAAAATACAAAGGAAGAAAAAAAACCCAAAACCCACACAAAATGAGGCAGAGGAGTATGTTCCAAACAAGACTACAGGATAAGATACCAGAAAGAGGGCTAAATGGAATAGAGATCACAAATCTTCTTGATAAAGACTTCAAAATAACAGTCATAAATATACACACTGATCTGTGAAAAGTACTGATTATCTCAAGAAGGAATTCAACAAAGAAGAGTTGAAAAAGAGCCACTCAGCTAAGGAATTCAGTAACTGAAATGAAAAATACAATGAAGGGAATGAATAATAGACTGTTGCAAGTAGAGAAGACAATCTACAAAATGGAAATTAGAGACCAGGAAAATAATGAAGCGGAGGAACAGAGAGAAAAAACAATCTCTAGAAATGAGAGGATGCTAAGAGAGCTGTGTGACAACTCCAAAAGGAGAATAAAGAGACAAAGGAGTAGGAAATCTCTTTGAAGAAATAACTGCTGAGAACTCCCACAATCTAGGGACAGAAATGGACACCCAGGTCCTGGAAGCACAGAGAGCCCCTAACAAAAGGAACCCCAGGAAGACAATGTCAAGACATGTAATAATTACAATAGCAAAGAGTAAGAGTAAAGAGAAGGTACTGAAGACAGCTAAAGAGAAGCAAAAAAATTCTTATAAGGGAAACCCCATCAGGCTATCAGCAGACTTCCCAGCAGAAACTCTGCAGGCCAGAAGGGAGTAGCATGAAGTATTTAATATATTGAAACAGAAGGACCTTCAACCAAGAATCCTCTACCCAGCAAGATTGTCATTCAAATTTGAAGAGGTAAACATTCCCCAGATAAACAAAGGCTGAAGGAATTTATAACCATTAAACCCGCATTATAGGATGTTAAATGGACTTCTGCAGATGGAAATGTTTCTAAGGTTAAATAGTTTTCACTAGTGAAAATAAACACACAGTAAAGGTAGTAGACCAATTACTTACCGAACAAGTATAAAATTAAAACAAAAGTAGTAAAACCAGCTATACACAAAATCAGTCAAGGGATACACAAAAAATGCAGATTATGACATCTAAAACATAAAGCATGGAGGAGGAAGAATAAAAAATATTTTTAGATTGTGTTTGAAATTGAGTGATCTTCAACTTAATATAGACTGTTATATATTTAGGAAACTATTCATAAACTTTATGGTAACCACAAAACTAAAACCTGTAATATATACACAAAAATTTAAGAAAAGAAATTGTATCACAATACTAAAGAAAACCATCAAATAACAAGAGTACAAAAGAAGAAGAAAGGAACCAAGAGGAACTACAAAAACAACCAGAAAACGATTAATAAAATGGCAATGAGTACACACCTATCAATAACTACTTTAAATGTAAATGGGCTGAATAACCATCAAAAGACACCGAATGGTAGAATGAATAAAGAAAGAAGACTCCTCAATATGCTGCCTACAGGAGACTCATTTCAGACTCAAAAGACATACATAGACTGAAAGTGAAGGGATAAAAAAAAGTATTTCATGTAAATAACAAGGAGAAAAAAGAAGGAATAGCAGTACTTATATCAGATAAAATAGACTTCAAAACAAAGAAAGTAACAAGAGACAAAGAAGGACATTACATAATTATAAAGGAATCAGTCCAATCAGGGGCTATATCAAATATAATTATCTATGCACCCAACATAGGAGCACCTAACCATGTGAGAACTAAATAAGAGAACTAAACAGAGATTTAGAGTGAAACTGAATCATATTAGGGGACCTTAACACACCACTTTCATCAATGGACAGATCATCCAGCCAGAAACTAAATAAGGAAACAAGGCACTGAACAACACAGTAGATCAGATGTACTCAACAGATATCTACAGAACACTCCACCCAAAAGCAGCAGGATACACATTTTTCTCAAGTACACTAGGAATATTCTCCAGAACAGATCATATATATCACATATTAGGCCACAAAAAGACCTCAATAATTCAAAAAGATTGAAATTGTATCAAGCAACTTCTCAAGACCACAATGGTACAAAACTAGAAATAAATTACACAAAGAAAATTTTTAAAACCCACAAACAAATGGAAGCTAAACAACATGCTCCTAAATAATCAATAGATCAAGGACTGAATCAAAGTAGAAATTAAGCAATACATGGAGACAAATGAAAACAAAAATACAACAGCTCAAAATTTGTGAGATGTTGCAAAAGCTGTTCTAAGAGGGAAGTACACAGCATATAGGACTACCTCAAGAAGCAAGAAAAATCCCAAATTAACAGTCTAAACTCACAACTAAAGAAACTAGAAAAAGAAGAAAAATTGAAACACAAAGTTACTAGGAGGAACATAATAAAGATCAGAGCAGAAATAAATAAAATAGAGAAGAACAAATCACTAGGGAAAAAATCAGTGACACCAAGAGCTCGTTCTTTCAGAAAATTAGTAAAATAGATAAACTTCTGGCCAGACTTATCAAGAGAAAAAGAGGAAACAAAGAAGTGAAAAAAGGAACTGTCACAACTGACACCACAGAAATTCAAAGAATTATTAGAGAATTCTATAAAAAATTAGATGCCAATAAATTGGACAACCTAGAAGAAATGGACAAATTCCTAGAAAAGTACAACCTTCCAAGACTGACCCAGGAAGAAGCAGATAATCTAAACACACCAATTACCAGTAACAAAATTGAATTGGTAACCAAAAATTTCCCAACAAATGGAAGTCCACGTCCAGATAGCTTCACAGATGAATTCTACCAAACATTTAAAGAAGAGCTAATACCCATCCTTCTTAAAGTATTTCAAAGAGTAGAAGAGAAGGGAATACTTCCAAACTCATTTTATGAGGCAGCATCACTCTAATACCAAAACTAGAGACACTACAAAAAAGAAAATTATAGACCAATATCCCTGATAAACATAGATGCAAGAATCTTCAACAAAAACTTGGCAAACCAAATTCAAAAATACACCAAAAGGATCATCCATCACAACCAAGTGGGATTTATTCCAGGGATGCAACAATGGTACAATATTCATAAATCAATCAATGTGATACACCACATTAACAACAACAAAAAAGGATAAAAACCATGTGATTATCTCAATAGATGCTGAAGAAGTATTTGACAAAATTCAAGAATGATTTATGATAAAAAATATCAACAAAATGGGTATAGACACAGTGGACCTCAACATAATAAAGACTATATGAAAAACCCACAGTTAACATGATGTTCAATGGCAAAAGCTAAAAGCTTTTACTCTAAGATCAGGAACAAGACAAGGATGTCCACTCCCATCACTTTTATTCATCATAGTACCAGAAATCCTAGCTAAGGCAATCAGACAAGATAAAGAGATAAAAGGCATCCAACTTGGTAAAGGAAGAAGTAGAACTGTCAATATTTGCAGATGACATATGATACTGTGGATAGAAAACCCTAAAGACTCCACCAAAAAACTATTAGAATAACTAGATTCAGCAAAGTTGAAGGATAAAAATTAATACACAGAAATATGCTTCATTCCTTTATACTAAGAACAAACTAGCAGAAAGAGAAATCAGGAAAACAATTCCATTTACAATTGCATAAAAAAAAACACCTAGGAATAAACCTAACCAAGAGGTGAAAGACCTGTACTCTGAAAACTAAAAGACACTCATGAGAGAAAATAAAGAAGACACCAATAAATGGAAATTTATCCCATGCTTATGGATAGGAAGAATACTGTCAAAATGGCCATCCTGCCCAAAGCAGTTTACACATTCAATACAAGCCCTATCAAAATACCAATATTTTTGTATTTTTCAATGAACTAGAGCAAATAATCCTAAAATTCATACAGAACCACAGAAGGTGCCCAAAAAGGCAAAGCAGTCCTGAGAAAGAAGAACAAAGCTGGGGGTATTATGCTCCCTGGTTTCAAGTTATACTACAAAGTGACCAAAACAGAATGGTACTAGCAGAAGACCAGAATCATAGATCAGTGGAACAGAATAGAGAGCCCAGATATAAATCCACATATCTATGGTCAATTAATATATGATTAGTCATGAATAGACAATGGGGAAAAGACACTCTCTTCAACAACTGGTGTTAGAGAAACTGAGCATCTACATGCAAGAGAATGAAACTGGATTACTGTCTAACACCATACACAAAAGTAAACTCAAAATGGATCAAAGACCTAAATTTAAGACATGAAACCATAAAACTCTTAGAAGAAAACATAGGTAAAAATTTCTTGAACATAAGCATGAGCAATTTTTTTTGGACACATATTTTCGGGCAAGGGAAACAAAAATGAACAAGTGGGACTATATCAAACTAAAAAGCTTCTGTTCCTCAAAGGACATCATCAGCAGGACAAAAAGGCACTCTTTTTTGGGAGAATATATGCATAAACAACTTACCCAATAAGGAGTAACATCCAAAATATATAAAGAACATACATGCCTTAACACCCAAAAAACAAATAACCTGATTAAAAAATGGGCAGAGGATCTGAACAGACATTTTTCCAAAGAAGACATACAAGTGGCCAACAGGCACATGAAAAGATGCTCCAAATCACTAATTATCAGGGAAATGCAAATCAAAACCACAATGAAGTATCACCTCACTGCAGTGAGAATGGCCACTATTTAAAAGACAAGAAATAACAAGTGCTGGTGAGGATGTGGAGAAAAGGGAATCCTCCTGCACTGTTGGTGGGATAAACTGGTGAAGCCACTGTGGGAAGCAGGATGGAGTTTTCTCCAAAAACTAGAAGTAGAAATACTGTAAGACCTAGTAACTCCACTTGTAGGAATTTACCCAAGATTTATGTACCCCTATGTTTACTGCCACATTATTTACAATAGCCAAGATATAGAAGCAACCAAAATGTCAGATGAATGGATAAACAAGATGTGGTATATATACACAATGGAATATTATTCAGCCATAAAAGAAGAAATCCTGCCATTTGTGACAACATGGATGGACCTACAGGGTATTATGTTAAGTGAAATAAGCCAGGCAGAGGAAGATAAATACCACATGATTTCACTAATTTGTGGAATCTAAAAACAAAACAAAATGGAATGAACAAAATAGCAACAGACTCACAGACACTGAGAAATGACTGATGGTTACCATGGGGGAGCTGTTAGGGTGAGTGGGTGGGGAGGGGGATAAAGGGGAACCAAATTCTCAATCATTATATAAGTTGGTCACAGGGATGGCAGCACAGCATGGAGAATATAGTCAATGATTATGTAACATCAGTGTTGACAGATAGTAACTGCACTAGATGGGGTGACAGTTTAATAATAAGGGTAACTGCTAAACCACTGTGTTGTATAATTGAAACCAATATAAGATTGTGTATCAACTATACTTCAGTTAAAAAGGAAACATAATTAATGATTATATATATCATGGAAAATCAAAAAATTCTTTTAAATCCTCTAAGGTTCCAAAGTCACTACTAAATTATTTACCTTAAATAGTTACATATGCATATATGTCTAGCTATGCAATAGAATTGTACACATAATTAATTATACATATATGAACATCTTCTACTAGAGATGGATCTAAGTTTTTAGGGCTGTGTTACTTGGAAAGAAATAAAAACTTGTCCTTAGCCTAGTAAGATTAGAAACATTAACAAAATGAAGACAGAAAGCAAGACAAATGCAAATTCTGTAAGCTAAACAGAATTTAACAGACATGTTAATTGTTTAAATGAATAGTCACATCAAAACATGCCAATATCCTAAAACTGAATGTCAAAATGTAAATATTTATTTTCAAATACAAAAATTTACTACATACCTGCTTGGTATCATTGTGATAAAGGACAACTGAAAGAGAGTCAAAGTGGAAGTCAAATTGGAGAGTGACATTCTGATCCACAGAAAGCTTTGAGTCAGTTAAATCTTCTTGTTCTGATGGTCCAAACATAAATATAAAAAATAAAAAGTTTTTAAACAGGTACATTATTTTACACATATTTAAATACTTAGGATAATAATTTATTTTAAATTTATATCATACTTTCTCTTTAAGTCTTTTTATGAGACAATTAAAAAGGCAATGATTTATTCCATATATATTTAATACAGGGCAAAGTAACAGAGGCAGACCATTTTATTTTTTAAAAAAAACCAACAACAGAAGGGATCTTGGAAAGAGTATCAAGACAACTTTTTAAAAATGTCCCTCTAATGCAAGACTAATTACAGAGTAGTTTATGATTATTAAAGTATTTCACCTAAATAGTGGCAAGCCATTCTCAAGAGATTATGAAATTGGAGACACAGAAAAGTAAAATATTTGTCCTAGAACAGAGAGCACATCAGTAACAAATCCTCTGCTAACATAGTGCAATTCTCACTGTCTTTGTTTACCTATATGGTCCAATTCATACCTTTATAAGAAGAACAGAATATAATTCAACAGCAGAGTCAAACAGAGCTCAAATATAAGCTCAAATACAATGTGGGACAGGAAGCCTTTGGAATTCTGAGTTAAAAGAGACTTCAACAAGTTATTTAGTCTTTTTCCTCATCTTTAGGCAGACACATTTTATAAGAATAGGTAATGTTTTCAATCATGTTTACAAAGTGATTTTATATCTTCTGGAAATTGTTTCTATTCTTTGATTATGTATAGAAAAGTCTTCTTACAAGGCACTAGAAGAGCAAACATTGCATAACTTTAACTATATACAGTTGGAAAATGCTGGGATTTTTTTTCTTCACTTTTCCTGAAAATAATTTACATTCCAATCTTCATCATCTTTGCAACTGTCGTCTGAACTCACAAGTCTTACCAAGTACCACATTAACTATATAGCCAGAACCAAATAAGCAGACTGGCCACAGCTGACCATGAGATAATTAACTACACAAAGCTTGCCTGCTACAGTTCATTGATCTGTACATAGCTCCTATCTAACCATAGCAACAGCCTGCAATAAGCATTTGTCTATACAGTGGCATGAACCCAACCTGGGAAGAAGATGCTGGCCTCACCAAGCTCATGTAGCACTCACAACCATCTACTTGAGCCAAAAACCTTATTTTGCACACTTTTCTAGTTGTTTGTTTCCTGGTTTCAAAACACACTGGGCCTAACTATAGGTGATGCAGTCTTGGTATGGTATTATTAACTGGCAGTTTTACCTATTGCTGGCAAAGTAATAGCGATTGATCTAAGCATTATAAAAGCATACCTGTCTGAGGCCATTTATTATCGTAAGGGCAAAGAGTACGTTATCTCTTTTTAAGCATGGATTAAATAGTTTAAATACTAACCTATTTAATAAAACATGATATTCACATTGATTACTTTAATTGATGAAAAAGGGTGAAATTATATTCTATATAACTGTTTAAGAAAGCAAGAAGGAGACTTACATGTTAGAAAAATTATCTTTTGAAAATGGCTGAATTTAAAAGGTTCAGTGCTTTTAGAAGATTCTATTTTAGTAATGTGAAAACTCCCTTAAGTATCTGACTATATCATTCTCTAATAAAGCCAGATAAAGCTCTTATTATACAAGAATCCTTTCTCATGGGCCGGTCACCTGAGTATGATACTTTTCTCTGTTAATCATTTTGTGAACTTATTATGCTGCATGCCTAGTTTGCTTCTTGTCTTAATATGTAACACTTCAGTGCCTTTTGACTTCAGCAAATTCAGTTTTCACAAATAAAGGGCAAATATGCATCATGCAGGCAACAATAGGTGGCCCCTCCCCTGCAGTGGACAATGAGCATATCTCCTTCCCCAGGGAGCTTCAAGGCAGCCCCAGACCCAGCCAATTTTCCACAGTAAATAATACAATATTGAATCAGTTCATACCACATGCTGGACAATTAAAAAACACTAAATATAAATATAAAATTAATTTTTCTCATAATCAAAGCAAAAATCTTCATCAATATATTTACCTTTAAGGTGGTCAGGCCTACTCAGAACATCTTTTCTTACTCTTACAGCCTCCTGGGTAGATTGTGTTGGGTTTGGCTGTGAAGAAGCTTCTCCAAGATTTTCCAACAGAATTTTCATTAAAACTGTTAAGTCGTCTTCACTGAGAGCAACCTAGAAACCAACAAGTTGTTAATATAAAATAATTTAAAAATACAGAATATCATATCTATGTCTTAATTTATGATTCCTCAAATTAACTAATAGTTCATCTAACTAAAAAAAAGAGTGGGCACCATAAATAGCAGGAAAGAAGAATTTCATCTTCTATAGTATGAGACATTTCTCCTACGCCCATACCCAACCCGTCTCTGGCACTCCATCACTCTTCCCGATTTATCTGTCTGTCTCATCCTGTGGGTATGCCTCTCTCCCCCATCCTTGTCTCATCTCCATTCTGCCTCTTTCTCTTTTCCCACAGTACCAGCTCCTTCCTCCACAGTCTTTACTCTCCTAAAACTCAATACAGGAAGACTGCTGTTTAATTTCTGGTCTCTACTAAGAAGTAAAAAGATGCTCTCCTGCAATGTAACTCTTATTCTCAGTGTATATACATCTGGTTATACGTATAACATTTGTTTACTTACCAAGAATAATGCCTCTTAGAACAGTAACAAATGCATCGACAAAGAATTTTTAGAAACCAAAACACAGATCATCTTGTTTATTTCCTACCTTTATTAAAGGACGTATGTGGCAAAAAGCAAGAGTTTTTATCAAGCAGACCTATATCATCTCTACCAGTTCCAAGCTGCAGTGTTGGCCAAATTTTTTAGCTTCCTTAAGTCAAGTTTTTTAACTTTGAAACAGGAATAATATCTCTTAATAGGTGGCTACAGAACAACATGAAGCAGCTAGAACAAATGAAGCTTCTACTGGCTGCTAGGATCAAAATTAGATTAAATTAAACCCTTTATTCTTTTTATCTCTTGTACATTTTCACACATGTAGTGGTCCAAAAGGCCTGTTTCAAATACTTAAAAACACAAATTCACACAAGCATGCACACATTCACAACAGCCTCTCGTCTGAACACCACCGAACTCTCTATCCCCCACATTAGGCCCCTAATGCCAGAAAAGTGCCTGATTTCCAGCCTTAATGAAAAGTGGAAGATATTAGCACAAGATAATGAGCAGGGATTTCTTGATTGTCTCAAGCCCCAATTGTCATAGAACAGATGTCACTTTAACTCCCCAGAATCTACTTGTGTATTCATTCATTCCCACTTGTGATACCAACCAAGATTCCACAGCTGCCTGAAGAGCAGCTAACTTCAGCACTTCTGTGGTTTGCTGTAGGTGAAAAAACAACTTTATCATATATTTAAACTGGTCCTTCAGTAAGTCTAAAGGACAATTTGAGAGGTGGCTCACAGTTCTTTAAGAACTGTTAATTTGATCTACCTGATACCCTTTCTCAGCTGCACTCCAGACTGCTGACAAATTAGACAACAGAGACGTAACCCGTTATAGATGCATTCTTGACTTAACAGGAGTCCTTTTATTTGAGATGATGATCATGCCTTGATGTTAAATTGTTGGGTCTGTTACATTTTTTCCTGCTTCTTTTGAAATACTTTAAGCATAAAGGAAAAAGCATGGCGAATACTCTAATCCTCTCCAGTCTACCTACCATCGAGTTTTGTCAAATCTTAACACATTGCTATATATCCTTCAGATCTTTTTCCACGTTATAGATATGGCTGAAGCCTCATGTTTACTTCTCTGAGAGCCCACTCCCTTTTCCTTTCCTTCCCAGAGAAAGAATAGACTATTCTCCCCATGGATGCTTTCTTACATTTACCACTACCGCATTCCCCTATAAACAATATATAACATTGCCCACTGTCCCACTTAATTTTGAACTAATATAGAACCGTATTATCATTTTACAACTAATTTTCCTATTTGATGCTTAATATATATGTATTTTTATTGCATAGTTCTATTCGCTCACTTTATCTGCTTTATAATGTCCACAATTTGATTCATAGTCACCTACTGGTACTCATTTAGGTTTCGCTTTTGCTTTCAACAAACCTATAACCACACAATCTTTGAAAGGAAAAAAAAATGTCAAATATTTGTCCTGGAATCTAATCTCTTAACAGTAAGGGGGAAATTAAGAGAAGAGTTTCATACTTTGGAAGAGAGAAGTCTCTATAAAATACCCTAAATAGACAGGTTTGCTCATATATGTACTCATACCACACACAGAAACCTTTTATTCCTAAAACAAACTTCAATTTTAACTTCTTCCTTAGTAAAACTATACTCCTTTGACCTTCCTATTTTATCTTAGAACTGATTCTGAAATTATCACAAATACCAAAAACCCATGAACTACTCAATTTTTATTTGTTTTTCACATACTCTATTTGTTTCGTTACTCCCTCCCCTACATATGCCCTACTGTTTGGCTTCAACAGTTTCACAAACAGGCCCACAAGAACCACAGGATTCCTATACTTCCTATCTTCAACCAGTATCATCTCTTCCTGTGAGCCTACAAATGGCCTGGTAACTACATTATTATAACTACCGCTGTATTTACATCCTCACCAAATAAATATATTCACCTATTTAAAATGTCCCTTTTTCTAACTAAAAGGGTGCTTCTATACCCTAAAAATACTATTAGTGCTTTGAATATGGTATCTAAATATCAGTCTTACAATTTAACTGCCTTAAAACTTAAATTTTCCAAAATTACTAATAATCTTTTCAGTAGACTCCAATAGGTTTTATCTCAGACTTGCTGACTTTAACAAATGTCTGACTAAAATGAAATAAAGAAAAGTGTGGGAAAGTAGAATGACCTCATTTCAGTTAACAGAGTATTCCCTTTTAATATATAAATCACTTGTGATGCACACGAGAATGGCACTCTAATCCATAACAAGAGCCTACCTAGCAATTTTCACACATCTTATACATATACTTACCTGCATAGGTTTTAGTTTTCCTTTTATCTCCATCCCTGGAATTTGCTTGTACCATGTTGCTGCTAAATTTCGCTGTATGGACAAAAGCATGTTGACTGGTTTTAAAATTTCAATGTCATGTTGTGGCAAGCCCGTCTGCAAAACAGTTCTGAAAGACAAACAAGAATTTATTTTGTATTTTTGAAATTCACATTTTAAAATGAAGACTGTCATATTGTGTAACAGTTTCCACCCAGCATTTTCCTAAACACGAAAGGCTGCTATCAGAATTCTTTTAGAATATGCTTTGTTTCACACATCAATTCAAATCAAAATAAATTACATACATCTGCACAGCTATTTAAAACAAAGCCTATGTAATGCTAATTTCAAATACACAAATTTCATAAAGTCTGACTTTTACACTATTTATCTTTCACAAAGACTAATATTAACAACTAGTGAAATGGCATACAAAGGTTTGTCCTCCTCAAGTTGAAGGACAAAGAAAGTAATACTCTTATTTAGTCCTTAGTTTTTTGTTATTGATAGTGTTCCAGAATCAAAGGGAAAAACTCACCAATCCTAGAATTTAAACAATAATTGTCATTTTGAACTTGTCTGCCAACAGCCATTTGTATAACCAAGTAAGTATGCTTATCATTCAACAGAACCAACACTTTCTATTTGGAACGAATAATCCTTTAGCTACCTCACTGAAAATTCTGAAATGTGACAAGATTGGGAAATGAGGAGTAAATCTTAAGTTTTATTAAATTTTCAGAAGATTTTTCCCATCTACAGAAAATGGCTATATGCAAAGTAAAAAAAGATACATAAATCTAAATTAAGTATTATTGAATAAGCTATAATTTTATAATAGGAACTTTTAATAGAATGGACAAAAATCACATTACAAACCAAGACAAATGAAGATTCTATGGGGTGCACTACTATTAACCACTGACCAAAAATCAATGGTCAAGGTTTCATAATTATAAGAAATAAGGAATGAGACCCACAGACAAGAATATTTTACCCCTGGCAAAGATTCTATGAAAATTCTGTTTCTAGTAAGTAATAGACACAGTTGGATTATATATTTATACCTGGACAGCTTCAACTGAGTAAGTTGGATGTTCATTTTGTCAACAACTGGAGGAAGAGAATAATGTTCCATAGGAACTAAGCTAAATTTGTTTTCAACTCTGATTAAACCCAGATCTGCTATAACAGCATTGGGTGATACTGAAGACTGAGGAATGATAATAACTGGTGCTTTCAAGTCGATATCCATCAAAAGGCGGAAACTCTTCTGAGCCAAGTCTTTCATGCTGGAAGCAGCTCTTCCTGCAGCCTGGACTGTGGCTGTGCTCAGAGCTTCCTTGGCAGTTTGGAAATTGTTGAGAAAGTTCTGTTGGAAGAGATTGATATTTAGAGTTCCCCCCAAACAAAATTTATTTTACAAAGGAAAAACTTCAAAAAGCACTTACTTAAAAAAAAAAAACTAAAATAGAAGACATAATATAAAACAGATGTTATTTATGGTAGTGTATATGGAGAATGTAAAGTCTAGAAAGATACAACCTGAGATATTAACAATAGTTACATCTAGGAAGGAAGAGTCCTTTAACTTCCATTATGTATTCCCAAATTATTTGGTTCTTATGACAAATTTTGGTAATAATTCTTTTTTAATCTCCCTTTTACTCATGAATGGTTGGTCATTCTAAATTCCAATTTAAATAAAAGAGGAGGAGGACAGCACTTTACTTCTCCCAATTAGGTTCAATTTTGTACCTCTTGGTCACAGGAAAAAGTTTATTCTTAGAAACTAAGAACTACCAGCTTATTTGCAAAGATTTTTTTAAAGTGTACTTAAGCATACGTAAAGATGCTTAAGTATTTACATTCTGGCAATCATTAAGTGCCAAAACCTCTTTATTTAGAACAAGATGCATTTCATCTCAATTTCAACTAAAAAAAGAATTTTTCCAATGAAAAAAATATCACTTGGAAACAATATTCTATTTTTTATTAAGGTACCAGATATACAATTTTATGAAGGTTTCACATCAGCAACATTGTGGTTACTATATACACCCATATTATTGAGTCCCCACCACACACCGCATTGCAGTCACTGTCCATCAGCATAGTTAAGATTAGAAGCAATATTCTTCATGCTTACCCATTAATAATTCTAAGCGACTTAAATTCCCCCCTGCAAAAAAAAATTACTTTGCAAAAAATAAAGCATGATGGTTTAGGTAGAAATCCATGACTTAAATTTTGATTAACAGTCCTGGTAAAAGGCATTGGAAGATTTAAATTCTTCAGCTCATGACACTTACACGGTAATAAATAACTAAAGGAAACGAATTTTATGGTCTTGTTGATAACAGTTATAATCAAAAGCTGTAAATTTCAATATTAGTCCTTCAAATGCCTGATGAGTTCCTTTAAAAATTATTCTAGCTAAATAATACTTAAGGGTATTTCATACAACAAATGACAGTGAAAAGCCCTAAATTAAAACAACAAGTATTTTTAAAATACGTAACTATGGAAATGTTAAAGAATGTTAACAATGATAACAACAATGCATTTGGTTATCCATCATACAAAGGATTTCCTTAAATGTAATATTCTGTTCAGGATTTGGGCATTGATCACACAGTCCTGTTAGTAAAGATTTTGACTATCTAGGTTCCGATGTAGAGTCAAAGACATTTAGGCTCCAATGAGAAATAAATATATTTAAAGACAAACTTACCAAAACAGACATGAAGAACTTATGAACATAAACAATTTGAATACAACCCACTTTGAGACTAATTTTGCCATCTACTTTAGACATATCAGCATAGGCCTTTCCCTCTGTAGCATCTGGATACAGAGTCATTTGGAATCTAAAGACTTCATCTCCCAAAATAGAGACAGCCTAAAAATATTAAGTTAACTGGTCATTACATCAAAAGAGCTGTATCACTGTATTACAAGTAAGTTTCCCTATTATAGAATCCTTGATACATAAAGTACTATTTAAATTCAACTTTAACACATAATTAAAAACATTTTATTTGACAAAACTTTTTCCCATTTCCACAAAAATCATTAATCACTTAGAAATAACTTTTGACAAATCAGTCTATATATGCAATGAGTAAGCAGACTGACCATTTTCATGCCAAATCCCTAAAAAAGTACCTGACACACAACAGACTGAACACATGAATAAAGAAAGACATCTCAAAGAACAAAATAGATTTCAATATAGAAACTTAATTTTAAATTAAAAAAATTTTTTGATGTTTATTTTTTGTTAATCTGTGCATTCTAAGTTTTTGTGAAATGATTACTACTTTAACTTTTTGGAGCATAATTTGCATGCAAGAAAATTCACTCATTTTAAGAATTTCAACAAGTTTTGACAAATTTATACAACCCAAGTAAATACCACTACAAATGAGATACAGAACTTCCATTACCCCAAAAAGTTCCCTTGAGACCCTCTTTAGACAATCCCTGCCCTCTCCCCAAATCCTATCCCCTAACCACTAATCCACTTTGTTACCAAATTAAGGCTTGTCTTTTCTAGAGTATCATATAAATGGAGTTATACTATGTGTTGTCTGCTTTCTTTCACTCAGAATATTGTTCTCAAGATTCACCCACTTTAAATCCATCAGTAGTATTTTTCCCTATAAATAGCTGAGTAGTATTCCATTGTATAGATATCCCAAAATTTGTATATTCATTTTTTTATCCTGATGGGCATTTGGATTGTTTCCAGTTTGGGGTTATAATTACAAAGGTGTTTTGAGCATTCATGTTAAAATATTTCTATGAACGTGTTTTCACTTTTCTTGAGGAAAAACATAGTAGAATTCCTGGATCATATAATAAAAGTATGTTTAATTTTACAAGAACTTATGAGACTGTTTCCTGAAGTGGTTATATACTTGAAAGTTCCCACCAGCAACAGAAGTTCCAGTTGTTCTGATCCTCACCAGCAACAGGTATTGTGAATCTTTTTAATTTAGCCGATAAAATTGGTATATATCATTGTGGCTTAACTTACATTTCCCTGGTAACTGGTGTGGTCAAATGTCTTTAATATGCTTACTGACCATTTATACACTTACTGGCATTTTATGTGACTTGGCTTCTAATATTTTTCCCACTTTTTCAAGGGAATTTGACTTTTATTATTAAGTATAACAGGTGTTTCTTTTTTTTAAACTGAAGTAGAAATGACATACAGTATCATATTAATTTCATGTGTACAACATAGTGACATTTGTATATACTGTAAATTGATCACAGTAAGTCTAGGTACTACCTTCATCATACAAATTCAATGCAGTGTTACTTACTGTATGCCCCATGGTGTACTTTACATTCTCACAATGTATTTATTTCAGAACTGGAAGTTTGTACCTCTTCATCCATTTTGCCCCCTTTCCCATTAAAGCTCTTTGGCAACCACTATTCTGTTCTCTACATTGTAAGTCTCAGTTTTATTTGGTTTTGTTTGTTCTGTTTTTTAGATTCCACTTATAAATGGTATCATGTGGTGTTTGTGTTTCCCTGACTTATTTCACTTGGTATTAATACCCTAGAGTTCCATCTATGTTGTCACAAATGCCAATATTTCATTCTTTTGTTATGGTCAAGTAGTATTCGTGTGTGTATGTGTGTGACTGCTTCTTTATCCATTCATCTATGTTGTCACAAATTCCAATATTTCATTATTATGTTATGGCCAGGTAGTATTCGTATGTGTGCATGTGTGTGTTTGTGTGCACATGCATGTGTGTGTATTACTGCTTCTTTATCTATTCATCTATCAATGGATATTTAGGTTGTTTCCTATCTTAGTTGTTGTAAATAATGCTACAATGAACATAAGGGAGCATGCAACTTCCTGTATTAGTGTTTTTGCTTCCTTCAGACACCCATAAGGGGAATTGCTGGATCATACAGTAGTCCTATTGCTATTTTTTGAGTAACTGCCCTACTGTTTTCAATAGTGGCCATACCAGTTTACATTCCCACCAACAGTGTATGAGAATTCCCTTTTCTCCACATCATCACCAACACTAGTGGTTTCTTGTCTTTCCAATTATAGCCATTGTGACAGGTGTGAAGTAACATCTCATTGTGGTTTTGATTTGCATTTCCTTGATGATTAGTGATGCTAAGCATCTTTTCATATGCCTATTGGCCATCTGTAGGTCTTCCTTGGACATATGTCTGTTCAATTCCTCTGCCCATTTCTTAATTGGATTGGTTTTTTGTTATTCCATTGAACAGTGTGGGTAAATTTGTAACTATTTCCAGAATATCTCGCCTGGCTTTAGTACATCTGCATATCAACAGGCGCTCAAGGGTGGAGAGAAGTATGGCTTTAGTGTATTTGCATAATTTCTCAGGTGTGGAAGAGTTCATCTCCATATCAGTGGGTAATTACCTAGGCAATGGAGGGCTTATCTGTACCTGAGAGGTGAGGGGGAGGGCCGGTTTTGCTTCTGCTGGAGCAGGAAAGAGAGAAGGCCCTGGACTGCAGTTTGTAAGCAATAAATGGATTTTAAACTTTATTTCTCCCTTTGACTGATTTTGGTTTTTAGAGGTATTTTGCCCCAGGATTTCCTCTCCCTGGACTTACATATGGTTTTCAAAATCTTCTACCATTCAGCAGGTTGCCTTTTGATTTTGCAGGCAAGTTTCCCTTGCTGGACAAAAGCTTTTTAGTTTGATGTAATCCCATTAAAAAATTTTTCCTTTGTTGCCTTTGTCTTTGGACTCAGGTCCAAAAAATCATTGCTAACACCAATGTCAAGGAGCTTAGCACATACACTTTTGTTTTTTAGGAGTTTTATGGTTTCAGGTCTCACATTCCAGTCCTTAATGCATTTCAAGTTAATTTTTGTATATGGAGGAAGACAGTGGTCCAGTTTCCCCAACACCATTTATTGAAGAGACTGCCTTTTCCCACCCATTGTATATTCTTACATCTTTTGTTGTAAATTAATTGGCGACACAGTATAGGTTTATTCTGGGCTCTTTGATCTGTTCCATTGATCTTTGTGTCTGTTTTTATACCAATACCATAGGCTACTGCATTCACTACAGTAGGCTTGTTGTATGGTATGAAATCAGGAAGCCTGATACCTTTGGCTTTGTTCTCTCTCTCAATTGTTTTAGCTATTTGGGATCTTTCATGGTCCCATACAAATTTTAGATTTGTTCTGCATTTGTGATAAATTGGATTTTTGATAGGGATTGCACTTAATCTGCAGACTGCTTTGAGTAATATAGACATTTTAATATTAATTATTCCAATCCATGAGCACAGAATATCCTTCCATTTATTTGTATCTTCAATTTCTCCCATTAATATCTTATAGTTTTCAGTGTACATGTCTTTCAACTCCTTGGTTAAATTTATTCCTAGGGATTTTATTCTTTATGATACAATTATAAGTGTGATTAGTTTCCTCCATTCTCTTTCTGATAGTTCATTATTGGTATACAAAAAAAACAATAGATTTTTGTATATTAATTTTGTGTCCTGCAACTTTACTAAATTAATTTATTCTAACAATTTTTTGGTGGAGACTGGGAATTTTCTATATCTAGTATGTCATCTGCATATACTGATAGTTTTACTTCTTTCTTTCCAATTTGGAAGCTTTTTATTTCTTTTTCTTATCTCACTGCTATGGATGGGACTTCCAGTACCATATTGAATAAAAGGTAAGTGGGCATCCTTGTCTTGTTACTGTTTTCAACTCTTCACCTTTGATTATGATATTAGCTATCAGTTTGTCATAGATGGCCTTTATAATGTTGAGCTAAGTTCTTTCCATACCCAATTTATTATAATTATTATAAATGGATGTTGAATTTTGTCAAGTTCTTTTTCTGCATCTACTGAGATGATGTTATTTTTCTTACATTTTGTTAATATAGCAGATTATGCTGATCGATCTGCAAATGTTCAGCCATCCTTGCATTCTGAAATAAATCTAACCTGGTCATGGTGCATGAGCCTTTTAATGTACTGTTGAAGGTCAGTTAGCTAATATTTTGTTGAGAAATTTGCATCTATGTTCATTTGCATCTATGGCCTGTAGTTTTCATTTTTTGTGGTATCCTTGTCTAGTTTTGGTATCAGGGTAATGTTGGCCTCATAAAATGAGTTTGGACGTATTCCCTCTTCAATTTTTTGGAAGAGTTTGTGAAGGACAGATATCACTTCTTTGAATGCTGGGTAGAATTCATGAGCAAAGCTATCTGATCCTTGACTTGTTTTTCTGGGAGGTTTTTGATTACTCATTTATCTTACTAGTTATCAGTCTATTCAGCTTATCTATTCATGATTCAGTCTCAGAAGACTGTAAGTTTTTAGGAATTTATTCATTTCTTCTGGGTTGTCCAATTTGTTGACATATAATTATTTATAGTAGTCTCTTATGATCCTTTTAATTTCTGTGGTATCATTTGTTACTTCTTTCGTTGATATTATTGAGCCCTCTGTCTTTTTTCCTTGGTGATTCTAACTAAAGTTCTGTCAATTTTATCTTTTCAAAGAAACAGCTTTTAGTGTCATTGATCTTTCCAACAGTCTTTGTAGCATCTGTTTCATTTATTTCCACTCTGATCTTTGTTATTCTTTGTTATTATTACCTTCCTTCTATTAACTTAGGGTTTTATTTGTTCTTCTTCTAGTTCCTTTACATATAAAGTTATATAATTTAGCTGAAGTTTTTCTTGTTTAGGTAGGTGTTTACTGCTATAATCTTCCCTCTTAGAAACACCTTTGCTGCATCCCATCGATTTTGATATGTCATATTTGTTTTTATTTGTCTGTAGGCATTTTTTACTTCTCCTGATTTCTTTGATGACACATTGGTTGTTCAGTAGCATGTTGGTTTCTCCATATTTTTATGTCTCTTCTCATTTTCTTCTTGTAATTCATTTCTAGTTCCATACCACTCTGGTCATAAAAGATGCCTGATATGATTTCTATCTCCTTGAACTTACTGGGACTTGTTTTGTGGCCTAACATGTGATTTACCTTGGAGAATGTTCCATGTTAACTTGAGAAGCAATGTGTATGCTATTGCTTTTGAATGAAATGTTGTGAATCTACTGAGTCAATCTGGTCTAATTTGGCATTTATGGCTGATATCTTATTGATTTTTATGTCTAGATGATCTGTACACTGATGAAAGCTGGTGTTAAATTCCCTACTCTCATTGTATTGCTGTTGATTTCTCCCTTTAGTGCTGTTAATATTTGCTCTATATAGGTTGGTGTTCCTTTGTTGAGTGCTGAATGACCCTTTTGTCATTATGTAATGCCCTTCTTTGTTTTTCCTACAATCTCTGTGTTAAAGTCTATTTGGTCTGAAATAAGTACACTGCACCAGGTTTCTGTTTCCATTTACATGCAGTATCTTTTTCCACCTCTTCCTTTTGTGTAAGTCCTTACTTGTGAAGTGAGTCTCTTGTAGGCAGTATAGAGATGAGTCTCATTTTTATCTATTCAGCCACTGTCTGTCTTTCAATTAGAGAATTTAGTCCATTTACAATTAAGATATTATTAATAGCATGTATTTACTGCCATTTTGTTTGTTTTCTTCTGGCTGTTTTCATAGTTCTCTTGTTCTTGTCTTCTTTTTCTCCCCTCCCTTGTGTTTTGATAACTTCAATAGCATTGTGTTTAGATTCCTTCATTATTTTCTTTTGTTTATTTGCTATAAGTTTTTCCTTTGTGGTTACTGGTGAGATTCACATAAAGTATTCTATGTATACAAAAGTCGATTTTCATTAATAGCAACTTAAATTTGAATACATTCCAAAACTCTACATTATAACTCCTCCCTATTTTATATTTTTGGTATCACATTTTATATCTTTTCATCTTATCTATCCTTTAATTATTGCAATCATAGATATTTTTACTACTTTTGTCTCTTAACCTTCATTCTGGCTTTTATAAGTGACCAATTCACTTTTTAATAGCTATTTACCTTTTCCAGTGAGATTTTTACTCTCATATGTTTTCTTGTCATTAATTAATGGCATTTCTTTTCATCTTGAGGAAGTCCCTTTAACATTTATTGTAAGGCCAGGTTAGTGATGATGAAGTCCCTTAGCTTTTGTTTTCTCTCTCCTATTCTGAATGATGCCCTTAATACAGTGTTTCCTCTCAGCACTTTGAGTATATCATGCTACTCCCTTCTGGCTTACAAAGTTTCTGGTGAAAAACCTGCTAATAACCCTCTGGGGTTGGTTTCCTTTGTACAGAAGTTGTTTTCCTCTGGTTGCTTTTAAGATTCTCTTTGACTTTTTTGACATTTTCATTATATCTTGGTGTGGCTCTCTTTGGGTTCAATCCCATTTGTAACTCTGAGCTTCCTAGACCTAGATGTGTATCCTTTTCCAGGCTAGGGAAGTTTTCATCCACTATTTCTTCAAATAAATTTTCTGCCCTTTTCTCTCTCCTCTTCTTCTGGGACTCCCATAATATGGCTGTTACTCTAATTCAAGTTGTCCCACAGGTCCTTAAGACATCATCACTTTTTCAAATTCTTTTTCTTTTTGCTGCTCTGTGTAGGTGAGTTCCATTATTTTGTCTTCCAGCTCACTGACCCATTTTTCTGCTTCATCCAGTCTATTATAGAACCCTTCTAGTGGATTTTTCAATTCAATTATTATATTCTCCAGCTCTGTGACTTTTGTTTGATCTTTGTCAAATTTTCTATTGCTCTGTTGGAGTACTCACTATATTCATCCATTTGTCTCCCTAGTTCAGTGAGGATTTTTACAACCATTACTTTGAACTCTTTATAAGGATTACATATTTCTGTTCCATTAAAGCTTGTTCTTTCATTTGGAATATTTTCTCTGTCTCCTCATTTTCCCTGATTCTCTGTTTTGTTTCTATGTATTAAGTGAAACACTTTCTCTCTCAGTAAAGGAGTGGCCTCATATAGCAGATGACCCTTTGGGCCCAGAGACACAATCCCCTGACACCAGAGCCAGGTGCTCCAGGGGTGTCACCTGTGTGGGCTGTACATGCCCACCAGCTGTGGTACACCTGCATGTAGGTGCTGCATGGAGGTGGCGGGGCACTCACCTGGCTGTGGTGTGGCTACAGCCTGGGAGAGGGGGTATGGCATTCACCAACTGACAGGTGCAGTTGTAATGTGGTGGTAGTGGGAATGGAAGGAATGCCCACCTACATTAGCAGGTTAGTGCAAGATTGCCACAATGGCACCCATGAACACCAGCTTTAGCAAGGTAGAATAAGATCACAAAAATGGCAACTGCCAACACTTCCATCCTCAGGAAGACTTCCAAGAAGTTCCTGCCTCTCAGTCAGTCGCCTTAAGAGTAGGTCCCTATCATACACTGTTTAGGTGCTTTTCAAACTGCTGCTTTTGCACTGGTTCTTGGGGCATGTGTCTGTATGCAAGCCCTTTAAGGTTAGGTTCTCTGTTCCCTACAGTTCTATGGTTCTCCTGGATATAATCTCTGTTGGTTATACATCTTGGGGGCTCACCTCTCTGATACTGGACCCAATGGTTGGAGTGCCACTTGTGGGATACAAATCCCTCTCTACTCAGGGAAAAGTTCTGTATTTTTCAGATCTCTTTCTAGGGTGGGAAGGGGACCATACCTGGGGTGAGGTTTTTGGAAAGACCATGTCTTTGCTTCTCTACCCGCCTTGATGCAGCCCTTTTATTTTTTATTGTGGAAGTGCCATTAATCTAGTTTTCAGGACTTTTTCAGATGAAATTATTCCACTTGTAGCTGTAGATCTGCTATATCCATGAAAGGTGAGTTTAGGATCTTCCTATGCTGTCATCTTGAACCACCTTCTTTTCTAGAAACCTAATTTTTAATTACCTTTTTGTGAATGGACAGCAAATCAACATTCGTGACTATGATATCCTTAAGTCTTGCAAACATGTCAGTCTGCTTTGGCTTCACAGAAACAGAGGCATCCATTCCTATGAGAAGCATAACATTTACAAACTTTTCACTCAATCTGAATGAACAAATTCAGTGGTATCTAAGTTCAGTAACATACTACGAAGATGTAGAATGAATAAAATTTACTCACTACAGACATATTAAAGGTATCAACTTCTAAGAAAGATTACAGTAATATCCTTAAGTGCTACAGGCACCTTTCAAATAAAAGTTGTGAAAATTTTAAAACAAAAGAAACCAAATTTCAAAGAAAATTAACCACAGGTCTCCAAATACAAATATCCTGTGTATTGGCAAGATAAGAAGTTGTCATTTAGGAAAACACATAATATTTGAGTTTATCTGCAATAAACTCTATCAAAAATGTTCTAAGATTTCTCTCCCAAAAAATTGTCATTCTGATAATTTCTGAAAGCATGGTGATTTCTAAAACTGCTCTCCTGTAGAGAAAGAATGCCTGCAGTTAAGACCCAATAATGAACCCAAATCATTACCATGACACCCATGAAATAGATACTTGGTAATATTTGTTGAATGGAACTGATTTTTTAAACCTTTTTTTAGCTGCTTACTATATACCAGGCACTTTTTAAAGTATATGTAAATATGTAAACTTGATTCTCACAGCAATCCCAAGAATAATAACTACGGCCACTTTACAGAAGAAGGAACTAAGACACAGAAAGGTTAGTTAATTTATTCAAGGTCAGCCAGTAAGTGGCAGAGCAAAAATCTGAACCTTGCCAGGCTGGCTTCTAGAATCCAAGGTATGATCTAAACTTATCCTTTTATCAAGCTAATGATGGGAAAAGTTTACAAAATTTCTTTCAGAAACTTCTTACCTGATGCAATATATGAGCACACACACACACACACACACACACAAAAAAAAAAAACCCAAGGGAAATAAGGATAACGGTATTTTCTTTACTCACTAAGATATTATTCTGAAAATGCAAATAGAACATAACAGATTAAACTTTAGACTCATTCTGAAATTGTTCAAATACATAAGGAATGTCTCATGTTAGCTATAAATTATAACAGATTTACTTCTAACATTTCAAAGTACATGTCTGAAAAGTTTGTTCAAATCTTTAAGTAAACAAAAGATGGCTCATAAGAAATCAACCATGCACAAGCTCATTCCTCCTGGAGATCTATGCAAAGAAACAGAAATATCTATACCAAGGAGTAATTACTTACCGAGTATTCTAATATCTGCAGTATTACACTTCTGATCACAGACAAAGACATTAAGTGCATTTAATTCAGCTGTGACTTTTAAATCAAACATGTCATCTTCAGAAGTATTGCTGGATACTGAAAAATAATACAAACCTTGCAATTAGCAAAGTACAAAGACGATATTCAAAATAACCTTAAATTCACTAAAATAAAAGTACATTATGAATCTTGAAGAACCAAAAAGGCCTCCATTAAGATTACATATAATTAATGTGGATTCTGAATCAATTTTCAGATGCAAATCAGACAAAAACTAGCATTCTCTCCTCCAAATTAAAAATAAAGGCAATTCAACTTGCTAGATGGAAACTTTACTCTAATTTTTCTTCTAAGAAAAAAGAAAATCCTCCATATAGGAATTCTAGAATTCTACTGGTCCCAAATTTTGCTTTTGAACCCCTTTTCATATATTAGATCCAAGAAGATTATTTCATGAAAAAATATGATTGTGATAAATAGTTAATAAAATACATATTAACTACAACACGTTATTAACCATAGAATCTATTTCTCAAGATTGTATCCTGTTTTTCCATGAAGAATACTAAAATAAATTCAATGAGAAAGAAATATGAAGGGCTAAAGTTAAAAAAATACAAAATAATTATAGTTATAGTGTGTATGCATGTATATAAGAATCACAATCAGATGGAGACTCTTAATCTACCTTAGTTCAGATCCTAACCATTAAATTTAGGATTTCCTAGAGATATGTCTTGCCTGAAGAAAACAGACCTTTCCTATAAAACTGTAAATGAATAGGGACATCAGTCTTCAATTAACAAGATAACAGTGATATTTTTCTTTTAAGATTTAAAGTGGCATAGTCAAACCATAAAAACCAACTATATGGCATAACTGGAAGACTATTTATTTGGGGTAATATTTTTGTAGTCTATTGTGGGGTTAAACATTGCTTTTTCATTTATTCAACTCTGTATGTATGTATGCATTCATATGTTTCTACAGATACTAATGTAATAAGTACATTAAAAACAAGGTAAAACTCTTTTATTCTAGTTTGTAACAAAAGTTGCTGTGCTCCCTGGTTAAAAAAATCTGATCCTTGTATCAGATCTGATAACAATTAACAGGTTTACACTTTAAAGATGCCACTAATATAGATACAACTCAAAGAGATAATGGTTTGAAAATTCCTAGCTATTAGATATTCATATCATATGATATGAAAGAAAAATAATTAAAATCACATATTTGGCTTAAAAACAGTTCACTCAAGATACATCATATCTAATGTCTCACAGCACAACTCATATCTTCGAGGAACATGTGCCCATATCTGTATGTAATTTAAATTCAGTTTTGATTAGAAACCAAAGAGAATCGGTCTCTTTCATGAGATTCTTCCTGCAAATCATTTAAAATTGTTAAGCACCAAGTAGGTTTATCTGACTGACTGAAATGGGCCTTTGTTACTATGCCTGATTGTATTCATACTTTAATTCATGTGTCCATTCTCACTTTTATTGGAAGGAAGGATGCAGAGGCAGCAATGCAAAGTATATACAACTTTATTTTATGTGAAAGACAGTGAAATCAACTATAAATATAAGATTAACAGTAAACTTATTTAAATAAAGAAGAATCATTTAAATCCTTCACTAAATTACCCTATAAATACCAATAGGGATAAAATTTGTTTTCTTTTGAAACTAACCTAATCTGTCAGAGCAGCTATAACAGTGAGGAGCTAAATACATAGCTTAAAAAAATACAAGTTATGGTAAGATTATTAAAGTTCAAGCAGAAATTATTAGACCATAGCTCAAAGGTTAATACCAGCTTTGATAATGATACTTCTGGACTCCCCCACAAGTGGTTTCAGCTCAGATTCCTTTTCAGAAGAGGAAGGTTCAGAGGATGGGATGGCAGATGATAAAAAATCCATGAAGCACAGTAAAGCTTCCAAATGAAGTACTAAGTCTAAGGATGAAAATGAAACCTAAGATAATGAACAATTAGAGAGGCAGATTTCAGATATGGTAACATATTTATGTTAAGCTTCAACATCTACAAGTAGCATAAGAATAGTGACATTAAGGTCCTTTTATATTTTCTAAGAAATAACTCACACTTACAACATTAATCCTTACCAGATAACAAATGAACACTCTGCCCCACTCCCAAGCCCAACGAATTCTAAGCTCAACAGAATTTGATGGGTTTTAAGTAAAGATACAGGAAGTATTACCGACTTTAGGTCAATCATATTTCAGATGGTTCCAAGACAGACTATATACACTCAAATGGACTGTGAGCAATGTCTGTACTAAGCCATGCTTTCAGCTTTGTCCTCAATTTTATTCTAATCCTAATTCCAATATGTAATTCAAATGTTTAATGCTTACATCAACACAAGGCCAAATAACCAAAGTGAACAAAATTCCCTCAAAAAGTGTGAAGTCAACAAGTGATCATTAATTCATATCTGGGAAACAGTCTTCTAGGAAATCAAAGCAACTTTTGTAAAAATTTTCATCACAACTCTATATCCATTTCTTTTATGTACAAGATTAGCTCTATCATTATTGCCACCTTTATTCCAATTTTAGAATCTACAATTTTACAAGTGAAGATGCCTATGAAGCCAGATTTATTAACTTAACTTGGTCTAAGAGTGAATTAGAAAAGATTTACCTTCAGTCTCTGTTTGGTATTTTCGTGAATTGTTCTAAATTCTGGTCCATCACTGTCTGCCTACAAATAGTGGAAGATTAAACCACTGGATTGCAAACAATAAACATTCACATTGAAAAAATATATTTTCTTTGCTTTTCAAAGCATGCTATGAAAACACTATAAATGCATTTCTTAAAGGCAAAGAAGAACATGCCAAAAAAATTGACCACATAAGTATTTCTCACATTCTATAGAAGCAAAACTCCAATTCCTTATCCTACTTAGATGGAAATGTTATAGGTAGGGGGAAAAAAATCTAATGTATCTAGTTTACAACAAACTTTGCTTGGGATTACAATGTAACTTTGTATATTTCTCCTTATTCAACAACATAGCCAGCTCACAGGTTACTGAAATTATCCAGGACTGTCAGGTGCTTGCATAATTTACTACCATCAGCTGGCTTTAGAATAAAAAATTTTAGGACAGAAAAATTAGATATTAAATATGAGCAAGAATTACATAACTGCATATATTCAAATATTAAAGAATCCTAGAGATGAAGCTAGGTACCTTTGTCAATAACATTTTCAGAAGGGGTTCATCAGTTATATTAGAGGAGTTAATAATGTGAAGAGGTTCTCCTTTAGAGTCTAAAAGAGAAAGAGACATGGTAGTTCCATTAAGTCTTTTAAACATTTCAAACATATTTTAAAACAGACCAACCAATTATACAAATGCATTTGTTAAAACTCATAGAACTGTATACAAAAAAGGGTGAATTTTACTGTATATTAATCATACCTCAATAAAACTGGCTTTGGAAAAAAAAATTCCGTTAAAATGAAAAAACCAGGAGCAGCCAGTTACAATCGTTTAACATTGGGTACTACTGGTATGCCTCACCTGCGCAAATCAGAATATATTAAAGAACAACTTATAAAATACATACATTAGGGATTACTCTCAATACAAGTATGCTTTACCTAAAGTTATACCACAGCATTCCTGAAACTTTAAACAACCATAGCAAATTTAAAAGTTGTCTTGATACAATTTAGAAAGTGAATCTGGTAATTCAGGTCCAAGAAAATCACTAAACAATAACTTAGTAATCATTTGAAGGTAAGAGAATGAGACTATGTAAAATGATGCTGTTATATTTTTCCTCTATATAGTGCTGTATTGTTTAATTTTTATTTTTCTAAAGTATATATTAAATGTCATTAAAAACAAATAAAGAATGGTGGTGCAGTTAAAAAATAAATTAAAAACAAAAAGTTATTTCCTAGTAAATTAACTCAACTTTTCAAAAAGGGTCCACAGGCTCTATACCTGGGTATTATACTTGGGTTCTGATTTCCTAATACAGTGCTCAAAACATAGCTATAATGAAATATTGCCTTTTACAAGTACTAAAGATGTATAGATACTGAAAAAGTATGCTTCATTTTTCTTCTAGACATAGTCTACTTCATGCTATAGGTATATATCTAGATATGCTTAATGATAAATAACTACATAGTTAATAAAATTTTAAGTATAAAATTCCTTTGTTATCAATGCAATAAATTTAATCTAAGTAACTGGTGACACTAAAAAATATGCTTAACTGTTGACAAAAACTATAGGGACCATCTGACTATTACATGGATAGTTTACACAGGCTATATTTCACACTTACCAGTGAACTCAAAGCATCGCATACTAATTTTTTTTAGATAAGCTTTAGCAGTCAGGTCATAGGTTTTCACTCTAGCTTCCATTCCAACCTTCAGGACATTTAGTTCATGTAAAGGCCTTCCTTTCTTTTCTGCTTTTTTCATCAAAGTAATCACAACCTAGAAAAAGGTACCAGTATTACTACAAACTATTTCACTAATATACCATGAAGATAAGTAAATATTTTAATAACCATCTAGAGTGATATAACCAAAAAATCCACACAAGGTAAAGATTTTTACTTCTGGTTGTACCTGGAAACTGCCTAGTGTTACTTACTTTGAAAGGCACATTTACTTGTTCAGACTTCCAAAGCATTTCCACTACATTCAAGTGGTTTTCAAGACAAAGTTAAAAAGAAAAGTAGTTCTGCCTAATTCCCAGAAATCCTAGTCTGATAGATGGCCTTTCATCTGAAAGTCTGTGAAATAAATGGCCAATCTGTATACTACTCCTAAGGCAAGATTTCTCAACCTAGGCCTCACTGCCATTTCGGGCTGAGTAATTCTTTGCAAGGAGGAGCAGTCCTGTGCACTGCAAGATGTTCAGTGGCTTCACTGGCCTCTACCCACTTGCCAGTAGCGCCCTCTTCCCCAGATAGTAACAACCAAAAGTGTCTCAGGCAAATACCAAATACTGGCCTGAGGGGAGGATACAAATTACTGTATCCTACCCCAATCACTGACCTGAAGGAACAAAACTGTAATAATATGTTACAAATGGTATTAAAAAGGACTTAGGCGTTTTCTATGTACATATGTTAATGAAGTCCATTTGCAAATAGAATGATTCATCTATCAATGTTTCACTTATTAAAGCTTAAAGATCTTCAATATCTCTAATATTAACCAGAAAATCAATAGAGATTTAACATGCAAGAACATATTTCAAAGCATGTATTTCAGATAAAAAAAGTAGAACTCATTTGTAAAGTGCAAGTTTATAAATTTGAACTCAGATAAAGAACATAACCTCTATCCAACTATTTAACGATGAAGGGATTTTGGAGGAAGTTCTTGCGAGACCCTGTATCCACTATACTTTTCTCACACAGTCATATCTTTATGCCTGTTCCTCTTCCTACCCTGCCCCAGGGCCCCTTTCATGACCTCCTTTTCTCAGACCGTTCCCTGACCCTCTCAGACTGCCTCCTTCATACCACCATGGCCACAGCATCCCTGGCCACATTTTTAATGGGAGCACTTACAAAAACTTTAATTGTTTTCATGACTGAGTTCAGAGTCTGTGTCCTTAGTCAGGACCTCTATGTCCTTAGTACTTAGCACATGCAATGAACATGTGTTCAATGTATAAATACAAAAGAGGAAAATCTATTTAACCTTTCCTCAAGAATCTGCAAATAGAGAGCAGACAGTCATAATATAACATATAAAAAATGTAGACATACTGTGTTTTATCCTATTAAGGGTTTCTAAAGTCTGCAAAGGATTTTCCTGTCACTATTTCCCTATCCTAACTTTTCTATATGAAATCCAAAGCAAGCCACTTTCCAACTGTCCTTAAATCATTTGAAAAGCATGTTACAAGACATGATAGCTATTTTCACTACAAAATATATCTCCCAGTATAACTCCTCTTTAAAATATTCTCCAACTTTAAAACATTACTGCTATGTACAAATTACAAAAATGTAAGATTTTTCTCATCCATATCAATAATCTACAAGCTTATTATAGTAGAGGTAATTTTAAATATCCAATTTTCATTCACCTCACTTTACAAAAACAGATGAAAATTACATACCTCTTTGATTTCAAAATTCAGTAGCATGTTAATGATGTCTACAGATGTAATTTCTTCCCCTCCAGCTGTTAAAGTACCTTGTGAGCCAGGTACATCTTGTTGTGATATAGATATTTCAAGGGGTTCTTTAACTTCATCTAAAGAATGAAATACATTCAGTTCTATTCACACATTTCTTCCACAAATATTCACTGCGGGCTTATATGAGTACTCTGGTGCAGGCACTGAAAATTCACAAATTAGTACTACACAGCTCCAGCCCTTAGAAGACTCATGGTTTAGTAGAAGACACATATACATATAAAATACAAACAAAAGCAGGCTATATAGTAAGTGGACAAATGTTAATAGACTTTATATAAAGAGCTCAGAAAGCACAGAACTACTCATGACATTGTTACGGGTGGTCACTTAATAGGGGAGGTACCACTGAAGTAGAGCTGGAGAACCCCCTCCTCTTAAGAGGAGACATTCTAAGGTAAGAGGCTGTGGAAAACCAAACAAATGACACATCATGATAGGTTCTGTAAACAGAATGGAGCTTGATATGATTAACTCATGAGGAGGGTAATAAAAGTTAAGGCTAGAAAAGAAAAATGGGGGGGGGATTGGTAGCTTCTTATACATACCAAAAAAATAAAAGTAAAGCTATATATGATGTTGTTTTCCCAAATTGACACACCTAACAATGCAATAAAATTGCTTTCTAAACTGTAATAAATATCACTAGCTACATGCTTACCTCTATGGTAGATACTGTGCTGAAGACTGTACATGTATTGTCTCATTTAATTCTTATAACAGCCCTTTGAGATAAAATTGTGATTGTCCTCGTTTCATAGACACAAGCAAACTGAGGTTCAGATAGTCAGTACTTTGACCAATGTCACTAAGTTGGCAAATAGTGGAGCCCAAACTCATCAGTCTGACTTTAGAGCCTTTGCTCTCAACAAACCCTCAGTATTATTACATTAGTTATTAATATTATTGCAGTTAACATTATCTATGAGCAAGAACACAACACAGAGGAACATCAACCATACCAGAAACCCATATGGAAAACCACTGCTGTCAACTATTACCTTTGAGAAAACAACACACAGGGCAAGGTTTCTCAACTATCACTGCATTCCAGCACTGTTCCAAACATACCATTTTTCACTTAGCAAACTAGCAAAAATTTTTAAATAATATGCCTTATTAGAAAAGATACAGAGAAACAACCTGGTAAAAGTGCAAAATTAATACAAGTTCTATTAGTACAAGATCAACTGCAGGGCAATTGGCAAGACCTTTCAAAATGTTAATTTAATAAAAATTAAAACCCCTTTAATCTAGTAGCCCTGGTATTTCTCCTACAGATATACATGCACTTGTAAAGTCTGTGTATAAGGATATTAAGTGCAACACAGTAAGAGTGAATAACTGAAAACAACCTAAAATGTCCATCTATAAAGACTTGCTAAATAAATTATGATACTTGAAGAGAATTTAATACCAGCCATTAAAAAGAATGAGGCATATCTATACATGGTACATATATGCATAAATAGATACAGATATGTAACAAACACCAAGATAAACTGTTAACTTAAAAAAAGCAAAGTGTAGAACTACATGCATGTACACATGCTCAAATATACATATAGAATATAGTACTATTTGAAAAAATAAAGATTATACAGATCTGTGTGTTTATACACATCCATATAGAACAGCTTCAAAATATAAGTCTAGTACTTTGCCTTTAAGTCAAAAGGCACCATTATACCTAATAATTTAAATTCTCTTTGGATTTTTATTGCAATACAATTTTTCAATACTTGAGTGGTGATTTATTAAATGTTTTAATTATTAGATATTTTACTACTAAATCTCATTTATAAATCAGATCAAGTATTTATCATAGCTCAGCTTCATCTTTAAATATTTTTCTTATACATGCAAATTCAGTAATTATTTCAGGAATTCACCACTGATTTGAAAACCTTCTTTATGGCTTCCTTCTAACTTACACAGCTTAGAAAAAATTCTGATCCTATAACTGACTTTTTGCTTAACTAAAAAATGCTAGTCACTTCAAATTAGGGTTTTCTTCAATAGTTCCTTCAACAAATATTTATTTTTTGGTAATACACATCACAATTTATATATTTGTTTACTTCATTTTTATTGTCTATCTCCCCTACTAAACTGGGAAATCAATAGACATATGAAGTATACCACCTACTCAGTCTCTTACCTGTCCTTTGTATTCTTGGTTTCACTTTATTCAAGTCTTCAGTAGTCTCACCAATATTTTCTGCTAGTATTCTAAATAAAAGATTAAGATCTTCTTGATTTAGACTAACCTAAGAAATATTATGTTAAAAGAAAAGATAAAGACATTTCATTTTAAAATGAAACAATTTTAATACAGAAAAATGATTTCCTAGTAACAAAACAGGATGTCCTAGCAACAACCCCTGGTGACACACTGTATGGAGGGATCCCCCCACATGGGTGTTTCTCCCAGAGGAATGAGGGGTTGGTGTCTCCCATGGGCACCACAGCCCCTGGGATGTGTAGCAGAGAAATGAGTCCCTAAAACACCTGGCTTGGAAAACCAATTGGGCTAACACCCAGGGGTCCCAAAGTGCAACAGAAAACTGAGATCCCCCCTCAGAGAGCTTGCATGTGGTCTCGCTCACCCTGACCCATTGAAAAACCCACCAGCCTGAAAATCACCTAGACTACATGGAGGGAAATCCATTTGCTGATATTGAGGGCACTGAACACAGAGGGGCAGGGGACAGCTGAGATGTTTCCAGGAGACAAAGGCACTGGTGAGAACCTCAGGTGCACTCTCTACACAGCCTGCTACCACAGACATTTGAATTCAGATGTGGCACCCTCCTACCACCTCGCTAGGGCAGACAAGGGTGAGTAGTCAGGCATCTGCTGAAGCCAGAGAGCATGGGCAGCTGCAGAGCCTCCTGCATCTTGGCTGGGGTGGATGAGCCTGAGCAATTGTAGCATTCTCCCACTCCAAGCCTAAAGCAGGTGTGTGTACACAGACAAGACACTCTCCTGGTATGCTGCTGAAGCCCAGGGGTGTGTGCAGTCAAGACATTTCCCTGCTGCTTTTCTGAAGCTGACAAGCATGCCCTACACTCAATACTCTCCAGCTGCCTTACTAAAGGGAGGAAGGATGTGCACAACCCACACAGGGGACAGCCCTGGTGTCCAAGATGGCTGATGTTGCAGAGCACCACAGGACTTTAACAATCACAAAGATATTCACCCCACCTAGGGCATTGCACAGAAAGCAGACTGAAACACAATCCCAGTCTTCCTGTGAAAGGGCCTATTTACTCAGTCTGGAAAATTATCCTGAGAGACAGACTTCAGGGGTCCCACACACCTAGAGGCTGAAGAGGCCTTCCCATGGAACATTCCCAGAAAGGAGCTTACAGTCATCAGCAGTCCCAATTTTTTCAATTGTCACTCAGGGCACTCCTCCAGATCTCTTGGTCTCAGCAGACTATATATATGTGCATGCTTTAAAAGATGCTGTGAGGAAACTAGGTGCTAAATGATATTCCTCCCCTTGGATCACTGACAGGTCATGGCAAACCCTCAATAATGGAAGCAAATCAAAAATAAGTGAGGCAGACATATCTGACAACAGGTTAATACCCAAAATATATAAAGAACTCACCCAAAAAGCAAATAACCCTATTAAAAAATGAGAGGAAGATATGAACAGACACTTCTCCAAAGAAGAAATTCAGATGGCCAACAGGCACATGAAAAGATGCTCCACATTGCTAGTTATCAGGGAAATGCAAATTAAAACCACAATGAGATATCACTTCACACCAGTTAGGATGGCCAACATAGAAAAGACTAGGAACAACAAATGCTGGCGAGGATGCAGAGAAAGGGGAACCCTCCTACACTGCTGGTGGGAATGTAAGCTAGTTCAACCATTGTGGAAAGTAATATGGAGGTCCCTCAAAAAACTAAAAATAGAAATACCATTTGATCCAGGAATTCCACTTCTAGGAATTTACCCTAAAAATGCAGCCCAGTTTCAAAAAGACATATGCACCCCTGTGTTTATCACAGCACTATTTACAATAGCCAAGAAATGGAAGCAACCTAAGTGTACATCAGTAGAAGAAATGGATAAAGAAGATGTGGCACATATACACAATGGAACATTATTCAGCCAAAAGAAGAAAAGAAATCCTGCCATTTGCAACAACATGGAAGGAACTAGAGGGTATTATGCTCAGTGAAATAAGTCAGGCGGAGAAAGACAAGCACCAAATGATTTCACTCATCTGTGGAGTATAACAACGAAGCAAAACTGAAGGAACAAAACAGCAGCAGATTCACAGAACCCAAGAATGGACTAACAGTTACCAAAGGGAAAGGGACTGGGGAGGATGGGTGGGAAGGGAGGGAGAAGGGGAATAAGAGGCATCACGATTAGCACACATAACATAGGGGGGGCATGGAAAGGCAGTATAGCACAGAGAAGACAAGTAGTGACTCTATAGCATCTTACTATGATGCCTGGTTTTGGTATTAGGGTGATGTTAGCTTCATAGAATGAGTTTGGGAGTATCCCCTCCTCTTCTATTTCTTGGAAAACTTTAAGGAGAATGGGTATTATGTCTTCCCTGTATGTCTGATAAAATTCCGAGGTAAATCCATCTGGCCCGGGGGTTTTGTTCTTTGGTAGTTTTTTGATTACCGCTTCAATTTCGTTGCTGGTAATTGGTCTGTTTAGATTTTCTGTTTCTTTTTGGGTCAGTCTTGGAAGGTTGTATTTTTCTAGGAAGTTGTCCATTTCTCCTAGGTTTCCCAGCTTGTTAGCATATAGGTTTTCATAGTAGTCTCTAATAATTCTTTGTATTTCTGCGGGGTCCGTCGTGATTTTTCCTTTCTCATTTCTGATACTGTTGATTTGTGTTGACTCTCTTTTCCTCTTAATAAGTCTGGCTAGAGGCTTATCTATTTTGTTTATTTTCTCGAAGAACCAGCTCTTGGTTTCATTGATTTTTGCTATTGTTTTATTCTTCTCAATTTTATTTATTTCTTCTCTGATCTTTATTATGTCCCTCCTTCTGCTGACCTTAGGCTTCATTTGTTCTTCTTTTTCCAATTTCGCTAGTTGTGACATTAGACCATTCATTTGGGATTGCTCTTCCTTTTTTAAATATGCTTGGATTGCTATATACTTTCCTCTTAAGACTGCTTTTGCTGTGTCCCACAGAAGTTGGGGCTTAGTGTTGTTGTTGTCATTTGTTTCCATGTATTGCTGGATCTCCATTTTGATTTCGTCATTGATCCATTGGTTATTTAGGAGCGTGTTGTTTAGCCTCCATGTGTTTGTGAGCCTTTTTGCTTTCTTTGAACAGTTTATTTCTAGTTTAATGCCTTTGTGGTCTGAAAAGTTGGTTGGTAGGATTTCAATCTTTTGGAATTTACTGAGGCTCTTTTTGTGTCCTAGTATGTGGTCTATTCTGGAGAATGTTCCATGTGCACTTGAGAAGAACGTGTATCCTGTTGCTTTTGGATGTAGAGTTCTGTAGATGTCTATTAGGTCCATCTGTTCTAGTGTGTTGTTCAGTGCCTCTGTGTCCTTACTTATTTTCTGTCTGGTGGATCTGTCCTTTGGAGTGAGTGGTGTATTGAAGTCTCCTAGAATGAATGCATTGCATTCTATTTCCTCCTTTAGTTCTGTTAATATTTGTTTCAGGTATGTTGGTGCTCCTGTATTGGGTGCATATATATTTATAATGGTTATATCCTCTTGATGGACTGAGCCCTTTATCATTATGTAATGTCCTTCTTTGTCTTTTGTTACTTTCTTTATTTTGAAGTCTGTTTTGTCTGATACCAGAATTGCAACACCTGCTTTCTTCTCTCTGTTGTTTGCTTGAAATATCTTTTTCCATCCCTTGACTTTAAGTCTGTGCGCATCTTTGGGTTTGAGGTGAGTCTCTTGTAAGCAGCATATGGATGGATCTTGCTTTTTTATCCATTCTATTACTCTGTGTCTTTTGATTGGTGCATTCAGTCCATTTACATTTAGTGTGATTATTGAAAGGTATGAATTTATTGCCATTGCAGGCTTTAAGTTTGTGGTTACCAAAGGTTTAGGGTTAGCTTCTTTACTGTCTTACTGTCTAACTTAACTCGCTTGTTGAGCTATTATAAACACAATCTGATGATTCTTTATTTCTCTCCCTTCTTATTCCTCCTCCTCCTTTCTTCATATGTTGGGTGTTTTGTTGTGTGCTCTTTTTAGGAGTGCTCCCATCTAGAGCAGTCCCTGTAGGATGCCCTGTAGAGGTGGTTTGTGGGAGGCAAATTCCCTCAACTTTTGCTTGTCTGGGAATTCTTTAATCCCTCCTTCATATTTAAATGATATTCGTGCTGGATACAGTAGTCTTGGTTCGAGGCCCTTCTGTTTCATTGCATTAAGTATATCATGCCATTCTCTTCTGGCCTGTAGGGTTTCTGTTGAGAAGTCTGATGATAGCCTGATGGGTTTTCCTTTGTAGGTAACCTTTTTTTTCTCTCTGGCTGCTTGTAATACTTTGTCCTTGTCTTTGATCTTTGCCATTTTAATTATTATGTGTCTTGGTGTTGCCCTCCTTGGATCCCTTGTCATGGGAGTTCTGTGTACCTCTGTGGTCTGAGAGGCCATTTCTTCCCCTAGTTTGGGGAAATTTTCAGCAATTATTTCTTCAAAGACATTTTCTATCCCCTTTTCTCTCTCTACTTCTTCTGGAATGCCTATGATTCTTATATTATTTCTTTTATATTGATCACTCAGCTCTCTTAAAATTCTTTCATTCCTGGAGATCCTTTTATCTCTCTCTGCATCAGCTTCTCTGCGTTCCTGTTCTCTGTTTTCTAGTCCATTAATGGTCTCTTGCATCTCGTCCATTCTGTTTTGAAGTCCTTCCAGAGCTTGTTTTATTTCTGAATTCTCCTTCCTTAGTTCTTGCATATTTCTCTGCAAGTCCATCAGCATGGTTATGACTTTTGTTTTGAATTCTTTTTCAGGTAGACTGGCTAAATCTATCTCCCCAGATTCCTTCTCAGGGTAAGATGTAGCAGATGCCGAAGCTGTCTGGGTTAGTCTTGTCTGAATCATATTTTTTTGCCTTTTCATGTTGACAGGTGCTATTGACTGTCAGCTGGGAGGGCCAAAATTTTCACTTACTACTGGCCTTTCTTTACTGGGGCAACTGCGACCCCTAGTGGCTTGTGTTGGGTAATTGCGTGTAGAGTGGGTCTTTGTGTCTTGCCTGGCCGGAAGGGAGGAATTTCCCTTTCTGTGGGCGGAATTTGTCTCAGGCTGCTTCTCTGCTTTCGCAGCGCCCGGTGGGGTGATGGATGGGGGGGCTGCTTGACTGTTTGCCTCCGTGAGGGGTCTCAGAGCTGTTGCCCAGGGGGTTAGTGCACCCGGTTTTCCCTGTAATTTCCAGCTGCTGTACTGTGACCTGGGTTGTTTCCGTCAAGCTGTTAAGTCCCTGTCCCTTTAAGACTTTCAAAAAGCCCCCGCTTTTCTTTGTCACAGGGGCATCAGCTTCGGCACCCGCTCAGAGGTCTTACCCCCTGTTCTCCCAGTATCCAGGGCCCCCTGGGCATATACTGTGTCTGCGCTCTGGCCCGGATGGCTGGGGCTGGGTGTTCGGCAGTCCTGGGCTCCGTCTCCCTCCCGCTCTGCCTATTGTTCTCCCGCCGGGAGCTGGGGGGAGGGGCGCTCGGGTCCCGCAGGGCCGGGGCTTGTATCTTACCCCTTTCACCAGTCACTGGGTTCTCGCTGGTGTAGCTGCAGTCTGGCCACTGTCCTGCGTCTTCTGGTCTCTCTTTTAGGGCTAGTTGTGTTTGTTGTATTTTCAAAAGTATATATGTTTTTGGGAGGAGATTCCCACTGTCCTACTCACGCCGCCATGTTGGCTCCCCCCGCATCTTACTATGATGGACAGTGACTGTCATGTGGTATGTGGTAGGGACTTGATAATGGGGGGAAACTAGTAACCACAATGGTGCTTGTGTGATTTTATATTACTGGTACCAAAATAAATAAATAAATCAGGCAGTTTAGACAATCACAAAGGTTCAAGAGACAACCAAGAGCTACAGCAAAGCCTCCTTGAACAAGGATCATCACTTAAACTAGAACACTCCATCAAGACTGAGGGCTGGTTGTTTAGTCTGATACATATCAACAAACACAGAGAGTCAAGCAAAATGAGGAAAGAGAAATATTTTGCAAACTAAAGAATAAGACAAAACCTTAGAAAAACAAATATTTTCTCTAATAGAGAATTCAAAGAAAGTGTCAGTCACAAAGATGCTCACTTGGGGGAAGAATGGATAAACACAGTGAGAACTTCAACAAAGAGATACAAAACATAAGAAAGTGCCAAGCAGAAATCACAGAGCTAAAAATAAAATACCTCAACTGAAAAATACACTAGAGGGGAATCAAGGGCAGACTGGATAAAGCAGAAGAACAGATCAGTGAGCAAGAAGATAAAGTAAAGGAATACACTCACACAGGGCAACAGAAAGGGAAAAAATAATTTTTAAAAATCAAGATAATTTAAGGGACCAATGGAAACAAGATCAAATGGAGTAACATTAGCATTTATAGGAGTCCTAGAAGGAGACAAGAGAAAGGGGCAGAAAACTTATTTGAAGAAATAATGGCTGAACACTTCCCTAAACTAGGTAAGGAAACAGACAACCATCCAGGTTCAGGAAGCTCAGAGAGATCCAAATAAAATGAACCCAAAGAGAGCCACATGCACATTGTAATTAAAATAGCAAAAGTTAAAGACAGACTCTGAAAAGCAGCAAGAGGTAAACAACTTGCTGTGTATAAGGGAAACCCCATAAGCAGATTTCTCAGCAGAAACTTTGCAAGACAGAATTGAGTGGTATGATATATTCAAAATACTGAAAGGCAAAAAAACGTCCAACCAAGAATACTCAACCCAACAAGGTTATGATTCATAACAAAAGGAGAGAGAGAGAGTTTTCCAGACAAACAAGAGCTACGGCATTCATCACCATTAAACCAACCTTAGAAGAAATATGAAAGGGGCTTATTTAAATATGAAAAGAAATGGCACTTATTAGTAATAGGAAAATATATGAAAGTAAACATCTCACTGGAAAAGGTAAATATATAGTAAAGGTAGTAGACTAATCACTTATAAAAGCTAGTATGAAGGTAAGAGACAAAAGAAGTAAAATTAACTCAAATTGCAATAATACTTAAGGGATACATAAAACAAAAGCTGTAAAAAGTAACATTAAAAACACAAATCATGGTAGGGGGAGGTAGAATTTTGAAATGTGTTCAAATTTATTTTTCAATCAACTTAAATTATACTGCTAAATACACAGGATGAGATATGTGACCCTAACAGTAACCACAGAGCAAAAACTTACAGTAAATACACAAAAGAAAGTAAGAAAGGAATCTAAACATAATACTAAAGGCAGTTATCAAACTATAAGAGGAGAAAGGAACAGAGAAAAACTACAAAAACAGCCAGAAAAGAATTAGCAAAATGGCCCTAAGTATAAACCTTTCAATATCTTCTTTAAATGGAAATGGACTAAATTCCCCAATCAAAAGATACAGAGTGGCTGAATATATTTTTAAAAAATCAAACGAATGATGGGAAACTAGAAGTCAATTACAAGAAGAGAACTGGAAAAACTAAATGTATATTAAACAACATACTACTGAACAATTACTGGGTCATCAAAAAAATCAAAGGAGAAATCAGAAAATATCTGGACACCATGAAAACAGAAATAGGGCACAACAAAAGTCAATGAGACACAGCAAAAGCAGTTCTAAGAGGGAAGTTCACAGCAATACAGGCCTGTTAAAAGAAACAAGAGAAATATGAATTGAAAGACCTAAGTTTAGACCTAAAGGAACTAGAAACAAAACCCAAAGATAGAAGGAAAGAAATAATAAAGATCAGAGAAGAAATAAGTGAAACAGAAACTAACAATAGAAAAGATCAATGAAACTAAAAGCTGGTTCTTTGAAAATATAAAAAAACTAATAAGCCTCTACCAGATTCATCAAGAAAAATAGAGAACCCAAATAAATAAAGTAATAAATGAAAGAGAAGTTACAACTTACACCACAGAAATACAAAGGTTCATAAGAGACTACTAGGCACAATTATATACCAACAAATTGGACCATCTAAAAAAAAGAAATGAATAATTCCTAGAAATACACAACCTTCCAAGACTGAATCATGGTAAGATAGAAAAATTTGAATAGACCAATTATAAGTAATAAAATAAATCAGTAATTTAACTAATTTTTAGTAAAATTAACTCAAAATGGATTAAAGACTTGAGTAGAAGAACTGAAACCATAAAAAGCCTAGAAAAAACATAGGTGACAAGTTCCAAAGGCAAGAGCAACAAAAGTAAAAATTTGTAAATGGGACTACATCAAATTAAAAAACTTCTGCACAGTGAAGCTAACCATTCAAGAAAATGAAAAGGGCAACCTAGTGAATGGGAGAAGATATCTTCAAATAATATAACCAATAAACAGTTAATATACAAAATATATGAAGAACTCATACAACTCAGTAACAAAAAAATAAGCAACACAACTAAAAAACAAGCAGAAGATCTGAATAGACATTTTTCCAAAGACATACAGATGACCAACAGGCACATGGAAAATGCTCAGCATCACTAAAACAGCAGGGAAATGCAAATCAAAACCACAATGAGATATGACTTCACACCTGTCACAATGGGTTTGCCTGTACACAGTTGGTGGAAATGTAAACTGGTACAGCCACTATGGGAAACAGAATGGAGGTTCCTCAAGAATTTAAAATAGAGATACCATATGAACCAGCAATTCCACTACTGGTTATCTATCTGAGAAAATGAAAACACAAATTTGAAAAGATATATGCACTCCTACATTTATTGCAGCATTGTTTACAATAACGAAGATATGGAATCAACCTAAATGCCCACTGATGGATGAATGGATAAAAAGATGCAGTATGAAATGGAATACTACTCAGCCATAAAAAAGAACTGAAATCTTGTCATTTGTGACAAAATAAACAAAACTTGAGGGAATTATGCTAAGTGAAATAACTCAAGAAAGAGAAAGTGAAACCACATGATTTCACTTAATGTGGAACCTAAAAGAACAAAACAAAACAAAACAACCAAACAAAACTCAAACTCACAGATACAGAGAACAGATTGTTGGTTGCCCAAGGGGAATGGAGATGGGGAGAATGAAAAGGGTGAAGGGGATTAAGTATAAACTTCCAGTTATAATTCTGGGGATGTAATGCACAGCATGGGGAATATGGTTAATAATACTGTATTATAATTTTGTAAGGTGACAGATGATAACTAGACTTATTGCAGTGGCGATGTTACAGTGTATACAAATGTTGAATCATTATGTTATACACCTGAAACTAATATAATATTGTATGTCAATTATACCTCAATAAAAAATGAATAAAAATAAAACTAACACTTACCTGAAGATTAAATGCTACTAAAAAATAGTAAAAACATCTCAGTGAAATTTTTCTCACACCAATCAACAAAAACTCTACATTCCCTATGGATTTGTACTGGGAAAGTTCAGAGTCTAAAATTTCAATAACAAGCTTTTTTCACTCATACTTACATTCATTGACTCAAGATGTCCTTTAATTTCCAAAACAGGTACCCTGTGATACCAAGATGCAGCTAGATTCCGATTTACAGAAAGCTCCAGATTAACTGGGTACAACAGCTGAATATCAGGATGGGAGATGCCTGGCTGGATCACTGTCCTAATGAAAAATATAACTGAAGATAAATGCACAAATATAGGGGGGAATACAACATAACATTACAAAACACAAAGTCAAAAATTCCTACGCTAAACATTGATTTGAAACAGCACCGTTTGAGTGTTTTCTAATCTCAATCTCTAAATAATCTATATTATACTTTAGAAATAGATTAAAATAAATGAAATTACATCATAGCAATTAAGAAAATTGTTTTTCTTTAAAAGTAGATGGTCACAAATTAAATTTTAAAAAGAAATTCATATTGTTGAAGATATCAGAAAAATCATGAAATATAGTGTTCAAGGACTGATATGTACATTGACACAGAGATTTAAGAAAAAAATAATAATGGTTAACATCTTCTAAGGAGTTTCATAGGGTTTTTCTCTAGGATTATATTTTTTGGAATTTTCTTATAATCTTTCCTTTTTTATTGAGGACAATTATATCTTCTTAGATGGGGAAGAAATGGTATTAAAATGAAATACATATGACCCAGTAATTCCACTTCTGAGAATTTACATGAAGAAAACAAAATCACTAATCCAAAAAGATACATGCACACCTGTTTATCTCAGCATTATTCACAACAGCCAAAATACGGAAGCAACCTGTGTCCACTGATAGATGAATGGATAATGATGTGGTACATATATATAGTGAAACATTAGCCATCAAAATACAATGAAATCTTGCCATTTCACAGATGGACCTAGAGAGCATTACACTAAGTGAAATAAATCAAAGACAAATACCATATAATTTCACTTATATGTAGAATAAAACAACAACAACAACAACAACACAGAAATAGACTCATAAACAAAGAGAGAAGATTGGTGGTTGACAAAAGGAAGGGGTTGGGAAGATGGGTGAAAAGGGAGAAAATAGAATGTCTGATTTCTTGATTTGGGTTATGGTTACACGAATGTATACACAGGTCAAAATTCATTGAGCTATAAACTAAGACTTGTGCATTTTATTTTATGTACCTCAAAAAAATTAAAAATTGGTGGTGGAGCCAAGATGGCGGTGTGAGTAGGGCAGCAGAAATATGCTCCCAAAACCATGTATATTTTTGAAAATACAACAAATGCAACTATTCTTAAAAGAGAGACCAGAAGACTCAGGACAACAGCCAGGCTACATCTACATCTACAAGCAAGAACCCAGCGCCTCATGAAGGGGGTTAAGATACAAGCCGCGGCCTGGCAGGACCCGAGCGCCACCCCTACCCCAACTCCCCAGCAGGAGGAGAGGAGTCAGAGCAGGGAGGGAGCGGGAGCCCAGGACTGCTAGATACCAAGCCCTAGTCATCCCCACTGGTAGTGTAGACACACAGTGTGTGGTGTGCTGGATACTAGGGAAACAGAACAGTAAAACCTACAAGCAGATTCTCACAGCCAGCACCCCTGAGACAAAAGAAAAGTGAGTGCTTTTTGAAAGTCTTAAAGGGACAGAAGACTCACAGCTGGACGGAAGTGTCCCAGCACACTCAGCCCAGCACCTGGGAATTCCAGGGAACTCCGGGCGCCCTAACTCCCTGGGCAGCAGCGCAGCTCTGAGGCCTCTCACAGCAATAAACAGCCTCCCTACTGTTCCCCCTCTGGTGTGGCCCCACCATAGCAGAGCAGCAGCCTGAGACCTGCCAAGCCCACAGCAGCCACACAGAGCTTCTTCCACAGTGGCCCAGGCAAGAATCAGAGATCCTGTCTGGGCGCAGCTGTCCAGCACAAGCCACTAGGGGTCGCTGTTCTCACAGGAGAGAAAGGTGAAGAGCAAGCAGGAAGGGACTTTGTTCTCCCAGCTGACACACGCGACAACTGCCCACAACTACCTCTATTGACATAAAAAGGCAGAAGAATTTGATCCAGACCAGAATTACACAGACAGCCTCCCCTGAGAGGGAACCTGGGGAGATAGACTTAATGAATCTTTCTGAAAAAGAGTTCAAAATAAAGGTCATAACCATGCTGATGGACTTACAGAGAAATATGCAAGGGCTAAGGAGGGAGAATACAGAAATAAAACAATCTCTATGCTGAAATAAAAGAACCCTCCTACACCGCTGGTGGGAATGTAAATTAGTTCAACCATTGTGGAAAGCAGTATGGAGGTTCCTCAAAAAATTCAAAATAGAAATACCATTTGAACCAGGAATTCCACTTCTAGGAATTTACCCTAAGAATGCAGAAGCCCAGTTTGAAAAAGACATATGCACCCCTATGTTTATCACAGCACTATTTACAATAGCCAAGAAATGGAAGCAACCTAAGTGTCCATCAGTAGATGAATGGCTAAAGAAGATGTGGTACATATACACAATGGAATATTATTCAGCCATAAGAAGAAAACAAATCCTACCATTTGCAACAACATGGATGGAGCTAGAGGGTATTATGCTCAGTGAAATAAGCCAGGTGGAGAAAGAGAAGTACCGAATGATTTCACTCATATGTGGAGTATAAGAACAAAGGAAAATTGAAGGAACAAAACAGCAGCAGAACCACAGAACCCAAGAATGGACTAACAGTTACCAAACAGAAAGGGACTGGGGAGGATGGGTGGGAAGGGAGGGAGAAGGGGAGGAAGAAGAAAGGGGGCCTTATGATTAGCATGTATAATGCTGGGGGGGCACGGGGAGGGCTGTGCAACACAGAGAAGACAAGTAGTGATTTTACAGCATCTTACTACACAGATGGACAGTGACTAATGGGGTATGTGGTGGGGACTTGGTGAAGGGGGGAGTCTAGTAAATATGTTCCTCATGTAATTGTAGATTAATGATACCAAAAAAAAATTAAAAATTTAAAAAATAAATTATGTATAGCCTTTCATGTGTCATCTAGTGTAAGCCCCATACATCATTACTTGTATGGTATTCTGCTAAAAATGTACCAGTTCAATGAAATCATTAGGAATCACTCAAACAAGAGCAAATTGAGAGCTGTTCCATAGAACAAGTAGACTCCACTCTTCAAAACTATGGTCATCATGAAAGACAAAGTAAGGCTAAAGAAGTATTCCAGAGTACCTCTCAGTACTAAAATCCCCCTCAGTACTAAAATCCCCCTCAGTAGTATATGATACACCTAAATGCCATATGTGATCCTGGCTCAAGGGAAAAATTACTCTAATTGATATTTTTAGAATAATTGATAAAATCTGAACAGTGACTGAATAGTAGATGATGTATCAGTGTTAAATTTCCAAAATTTGATAATTCCCATGGGGTTATGTAAGAGGATGAGTATCCTTGTTTTTAGGAGACCAATGCTAAAGTATTTAGGGGCAAAGGGTTAAGATGTTTATTCTCAAATGGTTTGGCAAAAAATGTTTCAACTTCCAGTATAAGTCTTGAAATGTAAAGCATAGCACAGTGACTACAGTTAATGCATATTGTATATTTGACAGTTGCTAAGAGAAGAGATCTTAAAAGTCATCACCACAAGAAAGAAAAATTTTGTAAACTGTGTGGTGGGTGATGGATGTTAATTCCATTTATTGTGGTGATCATTTCACACTACATGCAATTATCAAATCATTATGGTGTACACCTGAAATGAATACAGTGTTAAATGTGAGTATGTCAATTTTTAAAATTTAATTTTAAAAAATGTTTTTAATTATAATATGCAAACACACAGAGTTAAAACAAATGTAAAAATCTGCTGAATCTAGGTGAAGGACTATAAGCACTTTTACGGCACTATTTTTACAAGTTTTCTGTAGGTTTGAAAATTGTCAAAAAAAAAATTTGGTTAAAAAATAAATTGTTCTGTGCAATAGAAATATATTGTATATGAATTTCAATGGACATAAGATTTCATGGAAAGCATCAAATAACACTTAAATCCGTAGTTATTCAAAGAGTATACCTAGAAAGCTTAAGCTTTGTTAGCTGCACATCCATTCTATCAATTACTGGAGGGTGTAAGTAGTCTTCACCAGCCACCAGACTGAACTGATTCTGAATCCTGATTAACCCAAGATCTACCACCACTGCATTGGTAGAAATGGAAGACTGCGGGATAACTATAACCGGTGCTTTCAAATGAACATTGATAGAAGCGCGAAAACTCCTCTGGGCAAGATCTTTCACACTTGTGGCAGCCTTTTCTGCAGCCTGGGCAGTGGCAGCACTCAGAGCCTCTTTGGCTGTCTGGAAATTGTTCAGAAAGTTCTGTGGGCACAAGATACAAAAGGAGAAATTTAAACAGAGGACAAGCACATCAGCAACACCATCTTCTTTTTATTTATGTGCTAATTTTTTCCAGTAGGTAACTTTCAGTTCAGTCCCATTTTTCCACAGTTAGGAAAGAACTACTGATATCCATCCAGATTTGTGAGCTGTCTGATAAGGGCTAAGTATTATGGCTGAGGAACAGAAAGAAAATAAATTTTTAATATTTTTTGTAGTTGAGAACTAGTTTCTATATTCTAGCAAAAATAATTCCAGTTCTAGGCAGAATCATTAAATGATCTGGATTTCAACTGTTAAAGAAAGGTTCTAACCTCTACATTAATACATAAATACTATCTATAATCAAAACAATACACAACCCAAAATCCAAAGTTTGTAAGATTTTCAATCATAATTGTTAAGACTTAAATATTTCTAAATTGAAAAATCAATATATAAATAGGGATTTTTTACCAGAAGTGACATAAGGAATTTATGAAGATAGACAATCTGAATACAGCCAACGTTCAGTGATACCACACCATCCACTTTGGACATGTCAGTATAGGAATCCCCCTCAGTAGCATCTGGATACAAATCCAAGTTAAAGCGAAAAACTTCATTTCCCATTATTGACACAGCCTGAAAAGCAGAGATTTGAATGTACTCCATCCAAGAGGATAATGGCCAAATAAGTCCCTAGTCATTATAGAAACATTTTTCTATCAAAGTTTATTTAATATTTTTTAAAATAAAATATATTTAAAAATAAAATCATATGTTCAGTCATCAAAAAATATAAGCTATCTATTTTACTATCACCTACTTTTTTATGAACTGTCTTAGGATCAACATCTGTGACAACAATATCTTCCAGTCTGGCAAATAGTGACTGTTTTCTTGACTGAAGAGAAAGAGAAGAATCAAGGCCTGAAAAATAATTATATGATTATAATTCCTATAGAGCTACCACAGTAAGACCTTGAAATATTTTCATTGCGTAGTTTTATTTGGGAGGTTATATTTTTAAAAATTTAACAATGTTTGAATTCCCAGTTGATAAGCTGTGATATTAGACATTTTTATTTTATAAACAATGAAATTTACTAATTCATTTTAAAATAATTATCTGAATTTCCAAACTTCTGAGATAAATAACATCCTAGTGCAAACAGGTTTTCTTCTGATTTTAGTAAATCCTTTATGCCAGTCATTTACGTGGAAGCTGTAAGTTTTATGAACCAAATTCAGCCTAGTAGGTGCATCGCCAGCTAGAAAAAAAAAAAACACCTAGCTTTCTGGTTTTTACATTCCACAAAAATTTTATTAAACATATTCTTTATCTTTACCAGATTACAATGAGCTGGTAAAAACATAGAGAAAAAGCTATATTAGTTTTAGCAGCTTTTGCCTAAAAGAACGTAATAGGCTCATAGGTTTTGTTCTTCATTATAAGGTTGGTTTACATTTGTACCAAAATAAAGCCTATTCATATAATTTAATCTAAACTCTAGATTGACTAATCCCAGCCCATCAATGGCATTCCCACACTGACTTTAGAACCCCTTTTCAGCTCTGAGACAATTTTCAGAAAGACCTGAAGCATCAATATGTATGGTTCAATCTGATGGTCAAATTCTGACCAACGTCTACATCCCAAAGAATTAAGAAAGCATAAATCCAATTATGTCATAAAATAAAAGAACATCTAGTTTTCACAGCTCAGAGCCCTCCATTTGTATATTCTTCAACACTGAAAAAAAAATGCTTATCTTTTAAAAAATTTTAATACTTTTACCTTGAATCTTGATTTCAGCAATATTGTTCTTTTCATCGCAAACAATGACACAGAAAGCATTCAACTTGGCAAACAGTCTGAAGTCAATAATGTCACTATTTTTAGAAGATATGATCACTAAAAATAAAACAAAGCCTTCTATCACAGTGGAATTCTAGTTAGCTAAACTCTACTACAAGTTTCTTCCCTAGATTAAGTTAGCTACAGCTCACTTCTCAAGTTCTTAAAGATTCCAGATACCTTTTTTTGTTTTACATATTCTGCAGAGTTTGGATTTTTCATAGTGAGATGTATCACTTTTATTATTTAAAACTAAAAGAAATTTTAAATAAGGTAATGACACTGAAACTCACAGAAGTTAAATAATGTGCCTAAAGTCACACGGTTTGCATAGCAGGGTCAGAATATGAAAGACACCTCGTCTCTGGGTGTTGATTTCCTTATTTGTGGAATGGAAGGGAAGACTAACCCTCTAGGGAGCCCTTCAGGAGCCCCTGAGAGGGGAGGAAAACTCAGTGTTAATACAGACCTTCTTCTCCTATTGCACACCTCCTACTCCCCACCACCACAAATAAGAACAAGAATAGACATTAAAAAAAATAACAGTATTAATTACATTTGCCTTCTGTATCAGGTACCCACATATGATTTAGTTTGCAGAAAAGAATGAAACTAAGGAAAATAGCATGCAAATGACTGAACTAGGTGATGTGCAGGATTTCCCCTCTTACTTCTAGAATTCTAAAACCCTGCATAACAAAAAACAAGAAACATGTTTTTTATACCTTTCTGCAGAGCTGAATTTTTTTGTTGCTTTTCAGTTGAAATTTGTACTTCTTTGGTATTACCCGTGTTTTGACCATCTGATGGAACGATAGCTGTCAGGTAATTAATAGAAGAGAGAAGAGCTTGTGTTTGCAGCAGTAGATTTAAAGATGAAAAAGCCACCTAGAAATGTTTAAAAAAGAAAATTAGTTTCTACTGCCAATTATACTAGTAGGCTCCATGATGGACCCAAAAGGCTCCTAGCTAGTCTTACATCACTGCCTTCCACAGTTTGAAAGGTAGAGAGAAATCAAGATTCACAACCTATAATCTTGAATATAGCCCTTAAACAGGTACTATAGGGAGAGTAATTTACATCATTTACACACTTCAGGGATTGAAAGTAACCTTATTACTCCATTTCCCAAGCATAGTTATCATGGAGCCTATAATCTGCTTCTCATTGCCATCCCAATATTCAACACATATATGTTTTTTTTATCTTCAAGGGACTGTTTATTATGATTATATAAAATTTATAAGTTAAAACATGAAATTCCAGAATTACCATGTGTTACTACTTTCTCAATAAATAATTTGAAATGTAATATTCATGAGATTTAAATGTAAAAAGTAAAATTAACAAGAGAGTTCTCAGTCACTAAATGATCTACAACTGCAAGCTCCTATCATTTTAAAAGGAACAAAGAATATATAACCTATAGGAAAAAGTTATTACATTTTCTAAAACAATGACTGCAGAAAGCTAATAACACAAAATGCATTAAAAAATTTTTTTCTAATAGCAATTAAATATTTCTTTAATCTTTGTTAACAGAAAATTTTTTTCATTGCCTCAAAACACTAAGTAGATATAAATTATAAAAAGAAAGGTTCACAATATTCAACAGATTCCCCATCTCTCAAAAATGTAATCTAAAATTCCCTCTCTCTCACTTTCTTCTTAATGTAACCCACACTACATTTTGCCTCTTCTTCCTCTACATGACTATCTTAGTATGGCTCCAGAAGTACTCAACATCTTTCCTTGTATTTCTCATACTGTCTCAGCCCTGCATTAAACAGTAGTATCTAGTTTCGCCTGTTTAGACATCAAAGTTCTCTCATCTACAGCATTCCATTTTTTAAAAAACAAATATGATAAGCTACAGTAAGTCAAAACCAGATTTACTGTGGTGAGACATAAACATAGAGCATGGTAGGTATCTATGAGTTTAATTTATAGCTTTTATTGGTTTTTTATTATCTCATCAAATTCCCCAGTCAATATTCTTCAAAGGATACTGATTTCCAGAGCAGGTTATTTTCAAATAGGATATATTCTTTAAATAAAATTTCTTACCTTAACTGTCTGTTCAGTTTTTTCAAATGTAGTTTGAAAACTAGGTCCATTCTTATCAGCCTAAAAAGAAGAATAAGAGTTCAAATAAGAAATTAAGACCAAGGCAAATAAATCATTTATTTATGGTCTCCAGTTTATTTATATTTGGTTAGAACTGTACTTTTATATGTTATATATATAATTTTATTGTCATTTTTATAAAATTACACCCAAATTATTTATTTTAATAGTGCAAATTTGTTTTTTCCTCTTCAAATATGGGAAAGCATGGCAACATTCAGTTCTAGGAAATGGCAGGTAGAGATCAGAATCATAAACTCTGAAGACCACAAGGTTTAAAGATCATTTAACACATCCATCACTTAATTCTTAAATCCATTTATATCTTTAGCAAGTCTATTTTAGAATATTTCCAATGAAAAAAAGTTCATTTTCTTAAAAATTCAGTTGTCAGAGAACTTTGATTTATTGAGGTCTTACTACTGCATCAAAAATCTAATCTCCCATAATAATTACCCATTGGTTCAAGTTTTGTCCCTTGCGTACATAGTAAATTCATTTTTACCTCTTGAGGGAAGCCTTCTGGCTAAACTAGTTTCTCTGACTCCCTGATTTCACAATGCTTTGTGCTCTTCTTTATTAGGGAATCAATCACATTGTATTTTAATTGTTGTTTATTGTCCATCTTCCTACTAATCTGTAATTTCCTTAAAAATAGGCAATGTTTTTTCATTTCTGTATCCCAAGTGCCCAACAGAACCTGACACATAAAAGCATTCCATAAACAGTCATCAAATGATTAAACCAACTAATCTTAAATTAGGATAAATACCATCAGTTCCTTCAGTGTTTCTTTTATATTTCTGAGTCCTTCCCAATCCTGGTACTTCTCTAAACCCAATCCAAAAAGACTCTATGCCTTTTGATATGATACTCAGCCAAATGTCACCTATATATACAATGAATATAGGTAGGTGAAAATAGCAGTAGGTCCTACTTCATCCCAGGCTTCCATCTTTGGGGACAGGAAACTTAGTGGCATTGTAATAGTCCTAGTCCTGTACTGAAGTGAAAAAGAAAGTGTACAAATGGAAAGAGAAACCGTAGATATCCCTATGATTAAAACCTATGATACACATCCAGAGCCTTTACTAATGTACAGTCATGTTTTTCCTTCTAGAGGATAGAGTGTACAATGTACAATACATAAACATCCTATGGCCCTTACCTTAATATACTCTACTTTCAAGAGATCTAATCCAGGTTTGTCAGAAGAGCTAATTAAATGAAGGGGCTTCTTTTTGGATCCTAAATTAAAGAAAAAATTTAAAAAGTGTTAAAAATATCACTCCTTTTTAAGTTTGGAATTTTCTAGATGTCTTTTCTTTTTTAAAACTTTTGTTAATCTTCAAAAGACTATCTGCAATAAAGACAAATACCAAATGATTTCCCTCATTTGTGGAGTATAACAATGAAGCAAAACTGAGGGAACAAGACAGCAGCAGACACACAGACTCCAAGAAGGGACTAGCAGTTACCAAAGGGGAGGGTGGAGAGGACAGGTGGGGAGGGAGAGAGAAGGGAATTGGGGGGTATTATGATTGGCACACATGGTGTGGGGAAGGTCAAGAGGAAGACAGTGTAGCACAGAGAAGACAAGTAGTGACTCTGTGGCATTTTACTACACTGATGGACAGTGACAACAATGGGGTATGGCGGGGGGGACTCGATAATATGGGTGAATGTAGTAACCATATTGTTTTTCTTGTGAAACTTTCATAAGAGTGTATATCAATGAAACCTTGATAATAAAAAAAAGACTATCTGCACATATTTTCATGGTTATTAAATACCAAGGTCATCACTGGTGAAGAAATAAACCAATCTAAATTATCTGTGACTTAAATTTACTTTAAAACTTAAACTCAACTTACTTAAAAACAGGCATATTTATTTTCATTCAATTTTACATCTTTGTTCAAAAATAATCAAAACCTCTATAGATATTAAGACCATAGTTGCATTTGTAGCCCAGTTGAAAGACTATGGTGGAAGAACTCAGAAATATGAATTCTAGTTCACCTCTACCCTCACTAAGAGCTATTTTACTTCAGCCTTCTCAACTATATTAGTAAGGAGGACTGACTAGAAAAATATGTAATATCTCTTTGAGCTATACAATTCTATGAACAAATATTTCAGCCATATTGAATAAATTTAAATAACTATCCTTTGTTTAGATTAGGAGAGAAAGCTTACATAGAAGAGGAAAGAATTTTTTAAGGAAGAGAAACTATTAAATTATTTAAAAACAACAGGTACTATCAGATGTCCTTTATAACCTTACGTAGACAAAAAAAAGGAACTGCCTCAAGAAGGTATGGAGGGAGAGTGGTCTATCTACCATTTAACCCATCTTTTATTATTTGTACTTCCACAACCCCTACTTCTGAGACATCAAAATTTGCCTTTGACCTTCAGGGTTATAACCTTCCCTAATGGAAAAAAATCGCCTGACAAATTTATTATTTATATTTCTTTTCCTCAAGACAGTAATGTAAACTCCATTTTAACACAGTGTTCATAGAAACTTACTAACATATAAAACATGTTTCTTCTAAACTGAAGTTTATTTTAGTTTCAAATATTTAAAAAACAAACATACGTCATATTTAACTCAAATATTAAACAAATATTAGGTAGTTTTAATTACTATAGATTGACATCCATTTCTTCATTCTTCAAAAATCTAATGAGCACTCAAGATATACAGCGAAATCAATAAACAATAAGAGCTTCTAAAGAATGAATTTTATGTCCACCCATTTTTATTTATATAAACTGGTGCTGCTTCTAGAATACGAACACTATTCAACAGAAAGAACAAGGATTTTAATATTATAAACTGAGGTAAGTTCAGATTTTGTCATTTGTTAAGATGCATGGTATTGTGCAAGTCACTTAATCTCTATTTACCCTTTCTTTATTTGTAAAATGGGAATAATACTTCTTATATAAAGGGTTTGTGTGTGTGTGTGTATATATATATATATAGGGAGGTAGTAGATCATAGTAAAGAATACAGACCCTAGGGCTAGACCTACAGGGTTTTAACTCATGGTTCAGCTACTAACCAGCAATGTGGTATTGGGTAAATTATATAATCAATTTATATCTTATGTAAATTAGAGATAATAACATCACGCACATCACAGCATTGTTACAAGGATTAAATGAGTCATTTTTAAAATGCTTAAATACTGCCATTACTTACTGTAAATATTATTATACAAATGAAAGTGTTTCAGAAACTCAAAGTAACACTGTATTTACTATTGACTATTTTTTCTATGTTTATGGCTATTACCTTGAATTTCATGGTAATCCAAGCTGATTTTCTTTAAATAAGATACTGCGGTTAATTCAAATGTTTTCACTGTAGCCTCTGTTCCTAACTGAGTAACATTAAAAACTAAAATTGTATCTTCTTCTTTATGTTGTTTTGTAAATTCCAAGATCACCTAAGAGAATCAGGACAGCCAATGAAAGGTTGATAGCTTGAATTACACTTAAAAAACAAAATCTTCCTTCATACATAACATGAACATAGTAGAAACTTTGCTCATAGTCCTCTATTATAAAGTTACTATGATTAGAATTACCATCTGAAATTCAGTATACTAAATCTACATAAAAAATCACGATGAATGTTTTTGAACAAAGACTCACATAGAAGGAAGATGGGGTGTAAAAGACGTAGGGAGGAGATAGGATTAAAGATAGCAGTGTGAGAGGTGAGACAGAGACTTCCTCCTAAAACCGCATATAATACGAAAATATAATACAACTAATCCTTAAAGAGCAACAGGAAAGAGGACTGTGCCAGACTGCATACACCTGGAGAAAACAGCAGACCTCACAGAACAGGGTTAACGTACCAAAGCTGTGGCCCGGCGGGACCCAAGCCCTTCCCCCACCCAGCTCACCAGCGGGAGGAAGAGAAATAGAGCGGGGAGAAAGTAGAGGCCTGGGACTACTGAATACCTAACTCGGGAGATCTACTCTGAGAGCACAAACCTACATTTCATGGTGCTTGCATGATACTCTTGTGATCAGGGGTTTGGAAAGCTAAGATAGGCAGAATTCCTGGAGAGACTGAGATTCCAGCAGCTTGTGGAAAGCAGGGATCCAAATCCAGCTGCTCTGGAACAAAAGAAAGGTGGGCAGTCTGAGAGACTTCCTAACAAGGAAACTCTTACCAAGATGGCTGCTAAATGGGCAAGGATTGCACAGAGCTTACTGCTCAGGAGAAAGGACAGGTAGACAAAATTTCCAGGGTGAACTCTGCCCAGCAGGTTGAGAGCTTTCACAATCTTCAGGTGCTCCACTTCTCTGGCTGCCTACACAGCTTCAAGGACCCCCTCCGTGATACGCAGCCTACTATGCCTTTCTCCTGGACAGCCCCCCCTTGCTCGCAAACCGGCAAACCCTACCCTGGCATGAGGCCAGCCAGAGGGAAGATCTACCTACAAAAAGAGCACAGAGGCTTATACCTGTGTGCTCAGCCCACTGGTTCAGGCAGTGGAGACAGTCACAGCAGCCGAGAAGCAGGAAACAGCTCTTTCCTCCCTCCAGGCACCAATACAACTCCCCTGTAACCCCAGAAATTGCTTTAGGGGCTGAGCAGCTCCAGAGAGTAGAGCCTCTAGGCACTACAGGGCACCATATACAAATATGAAACACCAAAGGAACCTGGTTTAGAGTAAAATTATTAATACAACTCCTGTGAAAGGTTTAAATGACAATGACCTCATGAATCTTCCTGAAAGGGAGTTCAAAATAAAAATCATTAACATGCTCATGGAGGTATGGAAAGATATTCAAGAACTCAGGAATCAATTCAAGTCAGAGATCCAATCATTGAAGAGGACGATGGAGGGCATAAAAATCAGATTGGATACAGTGGAGGAGACAATAAATGAAATAGAAACTAGAGAAGAGGAATACAAAGAAGCTGAGGCACAGAGAGAAAAAAGGATCTCTAAGAATGAAAGAATATTGAGAGAACTGTGTGACCAATCCAAACAGAACAATACTTGCATTATAGGGGTACCAGAAGAAGAAGAGAGAGAATAAGAGAAAGTGTCTTTGAGGAGGTAGTTGCTGAAAACTTCCCCAGTCTGGGGAAGGAGATAGTCTCTCAGGCAATGGAGGTGCACATATCTCCCAACACAAGGGACCCAAGAAAGACAACAGCAAGACATATCATAATTAAAATGGCAAATATCAAGGATAAGGACAGATGATTAAAAGCAGCCAGAGAGAGAAGTAAGATCACATACAAAGGAAAGCCCATAAGGCTATCATCAGACTTCTCAACAGAAACCTTACAGGCCAGAAGGAAGTGGCATGATGTATTTAATCCAATGAAGCAGAAGGGCCTGGAACCAAATTTACTTTATCCAGCAAGGTTATCATTTAAATTTGAAGGAGGGATTAAACAATTTCCAGATAAGCAAAGACTGAAAGAATTTATCTACCACAAACCATCTCTACAGTGTATTTTGGAGGGACTGCTATAGATGGAAGTGTGCCTAAGGTTTAATAGCTGTCACCAGAGGTAATAAAACCACAGTAAATAAAGTAGAAGAGCTAATTACTAAGCAAATGCAAAATTAAATTAACTATCCCAAAGTCAATCAAGGGATAGGCAAAGAGGACAGAATATGATACCTAATATATAAAGAGTAGAGGAGGAAGAAAAAAGGAGGAGAGAAAAAAAAAGAACCTTTAGACTGTGTTTTTAATAGCATATTAAGTGAGTTAACTTAGACTTGTAGATAGTAAGGAAGTTAACCTTGAACCTTTGGTAACCACAAATCTAAAGTCTGCAATGGCAATAAGTAGATACCTATCGATAATCACCCTAAATGTAAATGGAATGAATGCACCAATCAAAAGACACAGAGTCACTGAATGGATAAAAAAACAAGACCCATCTTTATGCTGCCTACAAGAGACTCACTTTAAACCCAAAGACATACACAGACTAAAAGTGAAAGGATGGAAAAAAGATATTTCATGCAACTAATAGAGAGAAAAAAGCAGAAGTTACAGTACTTCTATCAGACAAAATAGACTTAAAAACAAAGAAAGTCATAAGAGACAAAGAAGGACATTACATAATGATAAAAGGGTCAATCCAACAAGAAGATATAACCACTATAAATATCTATACACCCAACACAGGAGTACTTACATATGTGAAACAAATACTAACAGAATTAAATGGGGAAATAGAGTGCAATGCATTCATTCTAGGGGATTTCAACACTGGACTCACCCAGAGGGACAGATCAACCAGGCAGAAAATAAGTAAGGAGACAGAGACACTGAAGAACACATTAGAACAGATGGACCTAACAGACATCTACAGAACTCTACATCCAAAAGCAGCAGAATACACATTCTTCTCAAGTGCACATGGAACATTTTCAAGAATAGATCATATACTAGGCCACAAAAAGAGCCTCAGTAAATTCAAAGAGATTGAAATTGTACCAACCAGTTTCTCAGACCACAAAGGTATGAAACTAGAAATAAGTTATGCAAAGAAAATGAAAAATCCCACAAACACATGGAGGTTTCATAACATGCTCCTAAATAACCAATGGATCAATGACCAAATAAAAACAGAGATCAAGCAACATATGGAGACAAATGACAATAATTCAACACCACAAAATCTGTGGGACACAACCAAGGCTGTGCTAAGAGGAAAGTATATTGCAATACAGGCTTACCTCAGGAAAGAAGAACAATCCCATATGAACAGTCTAAACTCACAATTAATGAAACTAGATAAAGAAGAACAAATGAAGCCCAAAGTCAGTAGAAGGAGGGACATAATAAAGATTACAGCATAAATAAATAAAATTGAGAATAAAACAATAGAAGGAATCAATGAAAGTAAGAGCTGGTTCTTCAAGAAAATAAACAAAATAGATAAATCCCTAGCCAGACTTATCAAGATGAAAAGAGAGTCTACTCATATAAATAGAATCAGAAATGAGAAAGGAAAAATCACTACAGACACCACAGAAATACAAAGAATTATTAGAGAATACTATGAAACATTATATCCCAACAAACTGGATAACCTAGAAGAAATGGACAACTTTCTAGAAAAATACAACCTTCCAAGGCTGACCCAGAAAGAAACAGAAAATCTGAACAGACCAATTACCAGCAATGAAATTGAACTGGTAATCAAAAACCTACCTAAGAACAAAACCCCTGGACCAGATGACTTCACCGCTTAATTTTATCAAACATTAGTGAATAGCAAATACCCAACCTCCTTAAAGTTTTCCAAAGAGCAGAAGAAGAGGGAATACTTCCAAACTCATACTATGAGGCCAGAATGACTCTAATACCAAAACCAGGCAAAGACACCACAAAAAAAGAAAATTACAGACCAATATCCCTAATGAACATACATGCAAAAATCCTCAAGAAAGTATTAGCAAAACGAATTCAAAAATATATCAAAAAAGATCATCCATCATGATCAAATAGGATTTATTCCAGGGATGCAAGGAATAGAACAACTTTCAAAAATCCATCAACATCATCCACCACATCAACAAAAAGAAGGTCAAAAACCACATGATCATGTTCATAGATGCTGAAAAAGTATTCAACCAAATTCAACATCCATTCATGATTAAAAACTCTCAACAAAATGGATATAGAGGGCAAGTACCTCAACATAATAAAGGCCATATATGACAAACCCACAGCCAACATTATACTTAACAGTGAGAAGCAGAAAGCTTTTCCTTTAAGATCAGGAACAAGACAAGGATGCCCACTCTCCCCACTTCTATTCAACACAGTACTAAAGGTTCTAGCCATGGCAATCAGACAACACAAAGAAATAAAAGGCATCCAGATTGGCAAGGAAGAAGTTGAACTGTCCCTGTTTGCAGATGACATGATACTGTACATAAAAAACCCTAAAGAATCCACTCCAAAACTACTAGATCTAATATCTGAATTCAGCAAATTGCAGGATTCAAAATTGATACACAGAAATCTGTGGCATTCCTATACACTAATAATGAACTAGCAGAGAGAAAAATCAGGAAAACAATTTCATTCACAATTGCATCAAAAAGAATAAAATACCTAGGAATAAATCTAACCAAGGAGGTGAAAGACTTATACTCTGAAAACTACAAGACACCCATGAGAGAAATTAAAGAAGATACCAACAAGTGGAAATATAGCCCATGCCCATGGATACGAAGAATTAATATTGTCAAAATGGCCATCCTGCCTAAAGCAATCTACAGATTCAATGCAATTCCTAACAAAATACCGACAGCATGCTTTAATGAAATAGAGAAAATCATTCTAAAATTCATATGGAACCATGAAAGACCCTGAATAGCCAAAGCAATCCTAAGAAGGAAGAATAAAGCTTGGGGGATTATGCTCCTCAACCTCAAGCTCTACTACAAAGCCACAGTAATAAAGACAATTTGGTACTGGCACAAGAACAGACCCATAGACCAGTGGAATAGACCAGTAGAGAACCCTGCTATAAATCCGACCATACATGGTCAATTAATATATGATAAAGGAGCCATGGACATACAATGCGGAAATGACAGCCTCCAACAGCTGGTGTTGGCAAAACTGGACAGCTAATGCAAGAGAATGAAACTGGATTATTGTTTAACCCCATATACAAAAGTAAACTCAAAATGGATCAAAGACCTGAATATAAGTCATGAAACCATAAAACTCTTAGAAGACAACATAGGCAAAAATCTCCTGAATATAAGCATGAGCAACTTCTTCCTGAACGCATCTCCTTGAGCAAGGGAAAGAAAAGTAAAAATGAACTCATGGGACTACATCAAACTAAAAAGTTTCTGTATGGCAAAGGACACCATCAACAGAACAAAAAAGCATCCTACAGTATGGGAGAATATATTTGTAAGTGACATATCTGCAAGGGGTTAACATCCAAAATACATAAAGAATTTACATGCCTCAACACCCAAAAAGCAAATAACGCAATTAAAAAATGGGCAGAGGATATGAAGAGACAGTTCTCCAAAGAAGAAATTCAGATGGCCAACAGACACATGAAAAGATGCTCCTCATCACTAATTAACAGGGAAATGCAAAGTAAAACCACAATGAGATATCACCTCACACCGGTAAGGGTGACCAGCATCGAAAAGACTAAGAATAACAAATGCTGGGGAGGATGCAGAGAAAGGGGAACCCTCCTACACTGCTGGTGGGAATGTAAGCTAGTTCAACCATTGTGGAAAGCAGTATGGAGGTTCCTCAAAAAACTCAAAATAGAAATACCATTTGACGTGGGAATCCCACTCCTTGGAATTTAACCAAAGAATACAACTTCTCAGATTCAAAAAGATGTATACACCCCTATGTTTATTGCAGCACTTTTTATGATAGCCAAGATATGGAAGCAACCTAAGTGTCCATCAGTAGATGAATGGATAAAGAAGATGTGGGACATATATACAATGGAATACTATTCAGCCATAACAAAGAAACAAATCCTATCATTTGCAACAACATGGATGGAGCTGGAGGATATTATGCTCAGTGAAATAAGCCAGGCGGAGAAAGACAGGTGCCAAATGATTTCCCTCATTTGAAGAGTATAATAATGAAGCAAAACTGAAGGAACAAAATAACAGCTGACTCAGAGACTCCAAGAAGGAACTAGTGGTTACCAAAGGGGAGGGGTGTGGGAGCAGGAGTGGGGAGGAAGGGAGAAGGGGGTTGAGGGGTATCATGTTTAGTACACATGGTGTGGGGTATCACGGGGAAAACTAGCACAGAGAAGGCAAATAGTGAATCTGTGGCATCTGACTACACTGATGGACAGTGACTGCATTGGGGTATGGGTGGGGACTTGATAATATGGGTAAATATAATAACAACAGTGTTTTTTCATGTGAAACCTTCATTAGTATATCAATAATACCTTAATAAAAATTTTTTTTTAATAAAATCATGATGAAATTTTACATTATTTACTTTTTCTAAGTTAGTAAAACAAGAAAGAATGGATTCTTCAATAGGATTTTCTTAAACATGTATCTCAAAACAAAAATCATGTTTGGTGATCAAAGAAGCATTCCAATTAAATAAAAAACTAAAACAAGCACATTCACTGTCATACTATTTAAATTTTTTCTGGAAATGACAGACAGTATATTTAGTCAGTGAAAAATAAAACATCTGTGTGGTCACTTTTAGAACATGCAAGTTCTTCAGAGCATGAAGAGATGGAGGCCTTTTGTTCCTTCCCTTTGAATTTGGACAGGCTTATGACTACTTCAATCAATAGACTATGGAGGAAGCGATACTATCATGATTCTGATGTCAAAAAAAAGGCCGTAAAACTTCCACCTGTAAATGCGTACTCTGGGCAAAACCAGTTGTCATGTAAAAAGTTCAACTACCCTGAGACTGCCATGCTTGGGAGGCCATGAGTAGGTTTTTCAGTCAACAGTCAAATCTGAGTTCCCAGCCAACAGCTAATATCAACTACCAGCCTTACAGGTGAGCCACTTCTGAGATTTCAGGTCACTGTAGGTCCAGTCAACTCTGACTGCAACCATGTGAAAAGACTAATGCAAAAATTACAATCTAGGAATTATACAATTATTAATCCTCAAAACTGAGCAAAATAAATACAGTTGAACCCTTGAACAATGAGGGATTTGAGGTGAAGATCCCCCACATATCAAAAATCTGCCTATGACTTTTGATGCCCCATAAACTTAACCATAAAAGCCTACTGTGGACTGACAGCCTTACTGATAACATAGTCAATACACATATTTTGTGTATTTATTATACACTGTACTCTTACAACATAGTAGGCTAGAGGAAGGAAAATGTTTTTACAAATTGTCATAAATCTTCAAAATTTTTTTCAGTATATTTATTGAAAAAAATCAATATATAAATAGACCTGTGCAGTTCAAACCCATGTTGTTCCGAGTTCAACCATAGTTGTTTTGGGGTACTACATTTTGGGGTAACCTGTTAGGCAGAAATAATAAACAGAACAATACAAATGCTGAAAAAAGGCAAAAATTATTATTAGCAGTGAATATTACTATGTACTTAAAAAAAAACCACTAGTGTCAACTGAAAAACAGAAACCATAAGATAGTATGATAGTGCAGAATTGACATATAAAAATACATTTGAGATTAATCAATGATTTAAATAAATGTGATGAAGTCACAAAATAATATAAAAAATTGTGGGCATATATTTTCTAATGGCGAATTTTCTAAATGTACACTAAAACTGGGATATAAAGAAAAATTTAATATACTTCACTAAAAAAACATTTAAAAGTTCAGAACAGCAAAAAAATCAAACTGGAAAAAATATTTCAAAAAGCACTATTTTTTTTTCTTAGATGACTGATTATTCATCACCTCAGTTCATTCACTCAATATTCAATAAAATATTTATTGGGCATTATCTACCATGTATGAATCTGTGTCAGCCACTGAAGGGCACTGAAGTGACCAAAACAGACAAGGTCCTTATCACAAGGAGCTTACACTCTAGGGACAGTAGGGGAAAGTGAAGGTTGCTATCTTCTGTTGAGTGGTTAGGCCTTTCCAAAAAGATGGCATCTGCACAAATAAATGAAGGAAGTAAAGAATCAAATCAAAAAGAGTGAGACAAAGGAGACAGCAAGACAAAGAATGTACTTTGGGATATACAAGGAAAAATGAAACACAAGCATAAACTCCATGAGGCAAGAACTTTGCTCACTGCCCATTGCTCCGATATCTAAAACTGCTTGGTACATGATGGCCTTGATAGACATTTATTGAAGGGATTAATGAGGCTGGAGAAGAGTAAGCAAAACAAAAGAGAAATGGGGATGAAACCAAAGTCACATGGAGTGACCTGTAGAGCTTGTAAGGACTTGCAGGTATGGGAAGGGCTTAGCCCTTGTGAAACTTAACAAAGTTAAACCTAAATCTCACTGACATAGTGACAGGAGGCCAGCAGAGGAAGCTATACGCCCCACAACTCCTTGTCAATTGCAGACCCCACTGGAAGGAAGAGATTGACCTCTGCCATGCTGTTTTATCTACAACTATACTACCCAGTAGGAAGAAGGGGTTTCCTTCTCTTTTCCAACAGCCCAGCCAATGAGAGACTATCACAACAGCCAATGAGAAGCCACAATTCTTGGAACTCCCTGTTTCCTCCAACAGACTTTTTGTTTATAACAGCCCCTCCTACATCCACTCTCTGTTCTGTAAAAGTGTTCCTCTCTTCTGTTCTCAGGACTTGCATTTGGTTTTGCCATAGCGTGTATGTCCTGAATTACAATCTCCATTATTCTTGTACAAACCTATTTTTGCTGATAAAATAACTGACAGTTTATTTTAAGTTTACTCTGAACAAGATGGGAAGCCAATGGAGGATTGTGAACAAAGCAATGACATGATCTGACTTTCACTTTAAAAGGATCATTCTTGCTACTGTGTGGAGAACAGAGTTCCTCAAGGCAACAGAGAGATCATTAAAAGGCTACTACAATAGTCCAGGCAAGAGATGACAGTGCTTGGACAGTGTGGTAGCAGTGGAAGGGAAAAGCAATCATTTGAAAGTATTTTGAAGTTAGAGTCAAGGGATTTTCTGATATTTTAGATGGGTGTATAAGTAAAAGAGAGAAGTCAAAGAAGGCTAAAGGTAAAGAACATCTCTTTCTCTAAAAAAAAAATACCAGTAATACTTAGATTTATGTACAAAAAAATTAAAATCTGGTATTTCTGACATTATATTTTAGGACATGATCTCACATTGAGATACAAAGCAGTTAATAAGAAACGTCTCTTTCTTATACCTTTTGTACTTTATTACCAAAGCAATGCATATTCATTATAAAAAAGAGACTATATGGAAAAGCAATCAGGCAAAAATGAAAAACTGTAATCCCACCACACAGAGATATACACTGTCATTTATCAAAGAAAAAAAATTACACGTGTGTAATTTCTAAATGGCCTCATAATATCCTTGGTATTATAATCTGTTTTTCTTTCCCAAACAATGATATATTTGGAATATCTTTCCATATCAGTATTTTCTTTTGTTAGATGATTTTTAATGGCTGTAAAGACATGCTAGATATTTAGGTTATTTACAGTCTTCCAAACTATGAACATGACAATGATCAATATTATTTAGCTTAAAAGTAAAAAAACAAAAACATTAAAGTAAACATGTCATAGAAATTTCTAAAGGAAAGGAAATCCTAATTAAGAACTATGAGCTTTTTCACAATAGATAAGATATGCTATAGATCACTCTTCTGTCAGTTTTACAAAATAACATTTTATTTTCTTGGAACTGTGTGTGTGTGTGTGTGTGTGGGTGTGTGTGTGTTGGGTAGTAGAGAAAATAGAGAACCACATTTTTAGTGTACTTAATAAGAGAATATAGAGTACCATGCTTTTAATATACTTAATGTTTGGGTCTAGCATGAGATAGTTTATGACAATACTGGTACTAAGAACACATTTTTTTATGGACAAAAAAATATACATACCTCTTTAATTTCAAACTTTACTAAGAGATTAATGAGTTCCTCATTTGGGACCTCTGCAACTTTTTTTAGTTCTGATCCTCTCATAGTTTTACCAGTCTGTGTGCCTCCATCTTCAGCATCAAAATACTCATCATCAGACTCTAAGAAGGAGATATTCATTTGACTTGAGAAATTATCCACTGAAAACTATATAAAACAATCAAATCTCTTAAAAGTAAAATTCATTTATGAAATATAATCTTCACATTCAGAATCAGAATACAGTTTCATTATTTTTCTAAGTTTCACAAAATGACCCAACCTGGCATATCATAATCATATATAAAATCAAACCACCCTACAATTTTTCTTTAATAGTTGTGACTGTTTGAACTTTACTTCATTGATTCAATATTCTGAAATATTTATTGGGCATCATCTATCATACATCAGTCTGTTATTACCCACTAAGGATACCAGAGTGACCACCAGTACAGCCATGATCCTTGTCCTCCTGAAGCTTACATTCTAGTTCATAATCAAAGAAGATCAGATAGGCCAAGCTAGAGAAAAGGATCAGGTAGAAATTGGGGCATAAAAAGTATCTTATTTAGAATCTTAAGGGCTGTCAATCACAAAAATTCTTTCATTCAAATGAAGAAACTTGGCCTTCAAAGTGACTTTAAAAGTCACACTGTTGGTTAGTAGTACAACTAGAACTAAAACCAGTAAATTACTACAACACTCTCAAAATTCCTTTATTTCCTGAAAATTTATTTTTATATACCAATTTATAGGTTTGGTTTAATGAAGAACATTTGACTTTCCCTACCTGATTCCACTCCATTTAGCAATAGTGATGTACCAAGTAGGACTTTGGTCCTATGTGAAATAACAGGAATTGAGGCTACCTAGCAAAGAATACAAGAAGTTTTCTTAACATACTGATCTAAAAGGATTAAATATACATAAATAAGAGAAATACTGAAAACAGTAAAGGATAAGGAGAGATAGAAAGACACATACAGACACAATACACACATTTTCTAACAAGAATATTAAGCAATCAAGTAACTGATGATTAGCTTGAGTTTACTAATTATTAAGACTACCACCTGCATTTACAAGGGCAGAACTATTAACAATTCTAGTAGGTTAAGTCTATTTGTCATTATGTGTCATTTAGCTGCTGTCTATGACAATATTAATTGTGTATCTTTATCACAGTTTCCTCCTGGAAAATGGAAACAGAATTAGCTGGCTCTTTTAAGTTCCACTTCAAACTAAGTATAAATCCAACATTTATTTGATGTTTTAAAGATAAATTCCAATTAAAATAATCTAGAACTTTTAAGTCTAACATATAAGAAAACTATACACTAATCATTTGATTTTGCAACATTTTAAAGATTTCTAGAACTCATTTTATTTAAAACACATTTCACAAATTTGACCATTTTTTCTTTCATTTCTGTATTTGTTTACATTGTTTCCTAAAACTGATTTCTACCACTATAAAATAGTAGTGAAAATAAGCTACAATCTGTATTTATTCAATGCCATGTGCAGTTTTGTTCAGAATCAACATTAAATTTCTGAAATGTATCATATAAGTGAAACTGGCCCTAAAAAATACTGAAAAGTAAAATAGCTCAAAGAAAGACAAAGAGAAACTCACTATGAACAAAAACGTAAAGAGATTTAGCATTTTTATTATATCTTTACCTGTCTCTCTGGAAACAGTTCAGATGATTTCTGTGGTAGGGGTATACTGTTAATTAAACATAGCATATCTTTCATCTTCTGGTCAGAAATTCTCACATGCATCAAAGGAAGCCCTCCTGATACTTTAAATCTAAAAAATACAATTCAACTGTAAGGTTTTATAGTTCAGCTTCTCTACATCATGGAGGGGGATACTGGATTGGAGAAGACACTATACATTGTTGGATCAAAGTTACTTTGGACATTTTTAAATCTAATTATATTAATGCCTCATTTAGTCAACATTTGTCAGGGAATGGGAAATTCTATGTGAGCCAAGTTTCCAGGTAACTTAAATGTATCCTTCATAAACAATCAAACCTTTGAAAATTAACTCATTTTTATGAAAATACTTTCAAACACAGTCATCTACTTTTTAAAACCAAATCAATACACATATTTTAATTACTTCCTGATATCCAGGATTTCTCATTATAAATATCAAAGAATATCTACTCCATCACTCTCTATCCCTTCATCTTAATCTATTTCCTTTTATACCGATTGCCAGCACCTGACATATCAAATGTACATTATTCTATGTATCCTCTGATTAAATATAAGCTCCACGAGGACATCTGTTTTACTCACTGCTGAATCACTGTTGTGCTTTCATATTTAGTTGCTTACTTGTCCATACCTGCTTCTCTTCTGCTTCCCTATTCAGAATAACTGCCTAGCTTTGTCTTAGGTGTTCTGTGGCAGCTGTTTGCTGCTCATAACATTCTTTCAGCTGGTTATCTCTGACTTCCTAAGCTGTGAAGAGCTCAAGTTGACAGATGCATAACCACTAGATAAAAAATGATTTTTCTGTACAATGCACAAACCACTCATGTTCAAAAGAGGCCAGCTGGCTGTTTGTATCGCAAAAGATTGAACTTCCTGCAAAAGTACTCTATAAATTGAAAAGCCCTTTAAAAATCTAAAATTCTTCTTTATTATTTCAGAAACATTATGCAAAACTAAAAGCCTGACAAATAGAAGGACTGGATTAAACCCTCCGACCTAAAATAACTAAAAAACTGTACAAAGTACATGAATCAATGATTTAAAAGACGCTGGACATCAGTCAACAAAGGACAGTTGAAAGATAGAAAACAAAGAAAGACCTACAAATATTGCAGCTTACTGGCTTAAGAATCTCAAAATATCTGGGGTACAATAAAATAGTATTTCAAGGGAAATTTATACCACTAACTGCCTATATTAGAAAAGAAGTTCTCAGATTAATGGTCTCAGCTTCTACCATAAGAAACTAGGAAAGTAAAGGAAATAAAACCCAAAGCAAGCAGAACGAAAAAAGCAATAATAAAAATGGAGTAGAATCAGTGAAATACAAAAACAGAAGGACAATGAGAAAATAATTGAAACCAAAACTGATTCTTTCAGAAGATAATCAACAAAATTAATAAAACTTTAGTCAGATTTATGAAGAAAAAAACAGAAGAGGCACAAACTACTAAGAATCAGAAGTGAGAAATGGCACCACTACAAATTCAACATGTATTAAAAAAGGTAATGTAGAAATAGTATTAAAAATGTTATGACAGTAAACTCAACAACTAAGATGGACAAATCCCTTCCTTGAAGGACAACCAAAGATCACACAAAGAAATAGATAATCTCAGTAGCCCTTTATCTATTACAGAAATTGAATTTGTAGTTAAAAACCCTCCCCTATAAAAAGAAAACTCTAGTCCCAAATGGCTTCAGTGGTGAATTCTATGAAACAATAAAGAAGAAACAGTACTAATTCTACTTCCAGAAAATTCATTCTATGAGGATACCACTGCCCTGATGCTCTGATACCAAAACAAGAAAATAAAGCACAGCCCAATATTGCTCATAACCAGAGATGTAAAACTTCAAAACAAACTTTTAGCAAACCAAATCCAAGAACATTTTAAAAGAATACATCATTACCAAATGAGGTTTACCTAGTAATACAAGGTTGGTTTAATATCCATTTGATAAAGGCTATCAAGACTACTGATACGAACAACATGGATGAATTTCAAATTATGGTGAATGAAAAAAGTCAAACAAAAAGGAGTTGAAACTGAGCCTTTTATATAACTACTGAGAATTTATAATTTATATAAGATTCTAGAAAATTCTAACAAATCTATAGTGTCAAAAAAAGATCTATATTGTCTGGGAATTAAGGGGTGAGGGGTTAGCAGGTAGGAATGGGAGAGAGAATACAAAAGGGCACAACGACTTTTGGGGATGAAGGATGTGTTCAATATCCTGACTGTATGATGGCTGCAGAGATACATACCTATGTCAAAACTTATCAAATTGTACACTTTAAACAGATACTGCTTACTGAAACTCAGTAATACTTCAATAAGGCTATTTTTAAGAAAGCAGCATAAATATTTTATAATTATTTACTTAAATTCATAATTAATTTTTTATTCTTCATTCCCTTAGATTATTCTCAAGATTTTATATGGTTTCATAATCAAAGGAGCACCTAACCTAATTTAGAAGACTTTATTTTACTGATGTAGAAACCTGGATTTGATCCATTCAAAAACACAGATCAACTTTTACAGAATGTAAAGGTCCAAATACTTCTCAATAAGAAAGGTGATATATGATTCAAATCAATATTTTCTTAAAAATATTTTTCTGCTATAAGATAATCATTACTTTTTTGGCCTGCAGAAATCTAGCCTTTCACTTCTTAAAATCCAGTAACTGATGCAGATATATTTCATCTTGTTGATTTTATGTTAAGGAAATTCATACATTACCTGGCCATTCTAACATCTTTTTCTATCATTGCCTTGGCCAACTCAACATGAATATCCATGGGTTGTAATATATGCATAGTTGATGGATGCTGAAATCGATGCTTTTTCCAGTTTTCCGCTGTAAAAAATTTTTTTAATTAAGTGACTAGTTTTTATTTATTACTTACTTTTACATTATCAGATGTTCTGTGGAAAACTTTAACTTATTAAAATAATAAACAAACATATTCAATAAATACCAATTTTTACTTCTTCAGCATACAAGTTAAATGACCTATATGTTTTAAATAAGATTGACAGGAGTTAAAGGCTGTTATATACAACATAATTGTAAATATTTATTTGGAGAATGTCTACATAACATCTTGCATTTTAAGGCAAACAGGAAAAAATCCAAGAATTTATTGTCTTCACTCCAGAATTAGTGCTCAAGGGGATGGTGCAATGAAAAAATGAAAAAAAAATTGACAAGGAAAAAAAGACATTTCTGGGGTTCCTAAGTGCAATTACACTAGTTTAGCACATAATTCTAAAGCAAAAGTGAGTTTTATCAATCAAGATTTTATGACAAAAAAGGGGTAAAATCACTTTTCTCCAAATAAAGAGATCTCAAGACAGATTTTTCCAATGACTAACAGAATCCTACACACACTGTAACTGATGGCAATGACTATCAAACTTCTAAGTATATACAAAAGAAAAGGCAGTTTTAATGCTCTGTTCAAGGAATGAGAAGCCTCCCAATATATAAAAACTAAGTAGAGCATTATTTATTTACATTTTAATAAACTTCATCACTCCTACTAGAGTATACACTGCACACAGAGATTATGTCCTTTCTTCTAATGACCTACCACAAGGTGATGTATTCAAGAATATTTAGCCAATAGTTCTTGCTTCTAGAAACTAAAAAAGTATAGAGAACCAGCAGTAGTTACTCAGGCAGCAGAAAACACCAAACCAGTTAGAGAACAATTAAGTTAATTACCTTTAGTGTTTTGAGACAATATGCTTACTTCTCAGATATCTACAAAAGTAGATGTAATACTACTGAAAAAAAGACTAGACTAACATAGTAAAACTATTTAAAAATAAAGGCAGCAAGGGAAAACACTGAGATATCCCCAAAGCATTGGGGCAGAGGAACCAACTGTAACTTCTATTTTGTGTTCTTGGCAGTTTTGTGGTCACATTATAAAAAAAAAAAAAAAAAAAGCAAGGACTGGACTTAGATTCAAATGGTGCCATGTACCCACATTTTCATCTTTAGTTGTACCTGTGGTAGTGATTTGCACTGACCTTGATCTTTACTCTGGTTTTCAACAGGCCAACAGGTATGTGTTCAAAATCTTGTCAGGGTTGATATACATGCACATATAAATGCATATTTATCAAAGCTATTCAACATAATTTCAATATCCTAAAAATTCAGTAAGTTTACCTGCCCTTGCAAAGAGTAACTGTACATTTTTTATTTCAACATCAAACTTGTCATATGCCTTATCCATTATTTCTTCCAGAGATGAATTCGTAGTCTTCTGCAAACCTTGATCTTTACTGTTAAGCTGAAATAGACAAACATCAGTTTTCTTAAGCAGAAAAGTATAGAGATAAATACACTTAAGTGTTTTCTTAAAACCTAACTAAAATGAAAACACTGCCCTTAATGAATCCACATTTTGCTTAATTTCCTGATAATTATTTGCAAATATTAGGAATATCACATTTCAGCATACATCTCTAACATGACTGGGTCATATGTGCTCAGCACATTCACGTTAGTTAGGAGATGGGTTACACAGCCTTCTACTTCAAATAAACAGCTCTTTTGGGCTCTCAAGAGTTATCCTCACTATGGCTCAGCAACTGTTACTGATTCGAAACTCTTCACCATGAAATAGCAGGATTTGTTCCTTTTTCTCCTCACTACATCACCAAAATGGTAGGCCACCAGAATTCACATCCTATCTCTTCTTCCTTTTCCCTCTCCCCACAGGGAGTAAGGATCAAACTCAGAGGCTGTATTTTTTTAAATACTCACTTTTTCTCAGAGGCTTGCATTTCTAAGAGGTTCAATACCCAATACTTTAAGAGTTCTCTTACTCTCATTAGTTGCTGATGGTGACTTAACAAACATTTTCATATGTGCATTATTTCCTATTGTTAAAATATATAAATTAACAAATAACACTGTGTAACTGAACTCTAGAAATCTAGGAGTGCAGAAAACTAGGCATGCTTCTATCCAATTAGGAAAACACAGGAATAATCCCATCCTCAATGTCAAATCACCTACCATTGCAGAAAATTTTAGGGCTTTTTTTTAAAATAGCCATAACATATTCATGGTTATACAAATATTCAGTCTAAGCTAGCCTTGACAAATTGCTAAGAATAAATAAGTCTAGGTTTAGTTTAAGTAAGCTCTAAGGGAAAAACAGTAAGCTACCAGACTGCTAGCTACCAACCCCTGGGCAAAAATGGACACAGAGAGATACATATATACCTACCTGAAAAGTACCAAAATCTAAAATGAGAAGATCTGACTTTTTATGATGAAAACCTGTCTGTGGAACTATTAGGTAAGAAGGCTTCAGATTTATCCTTAAATCAAGAACTTTTCGAGTTTCAATAATATGTGTAAGTCCTAAAAGAAGAAATAATGACAGATTAGATGGTCAAATTGAAATAAGTAATCATACTATTAACGAGAGTAAGAATCTAACTTGAGAAAGAGTGTTGGTTCTGCTCACAGACTAGATTCTCAATTAGTATGGTGAAATTACAAGTGGCCAATGGGAAACAATCATATCATTGCACAGTACAGTAAACCCAACATATAGTATTTTATCCAGAGACAGAATAATTTTTTATTTCTTTAGTTAGCAAAGAGATAAAGTAGTTGGCTTGAGCTTAGAGGCCATGTTGTATAAAAGTATGTATCTTTAAAAACAGATTCACACACAGTATGGTGAACAGTTTCCTAAGAACTGAAATGGAGGGGATGGTTTCCATCTCAAACTCAATCTGAGAGAAAGGATTCCAAAGGTAATAGCAGCCAGAATCATCTGTGCCTCATATTATTCTTTTTTCTCACTCAGTCAAGCAGGTATATTTTACTTCAGGTAATTCTTGTACTTTAACTTCAAGTAAAAATGCAACCTCACTGTATAACATAGCAAGTTTACAACAAAGGAATACAGCAACATATACTTTTAAAAATACAATATTTACATTACAATAGACATAATTCTGATTATGTGGTGCTTATACAGTCAAATTCTTCACCTGTAGCTGTTCTCTCTTTAATTTCTTCCAGTTTCATCAATGTAGCTGATGTTATTTGCTCAAGATCTAATCCCTTATTTGATTGAAAGAATTCAACCACTGCAATGATGGTTTTCTATAATTTAAAATATAATCAAGTTATACACAGTACTTCATATAAATTCACAAATTTTAACATTTCAGCTAAATTCTAAACAGTTGTGGCTTTGAACTGAGGAGGTACCTCCTAGGATATTCTGCCTTACTGGATCTCTCTCTGGAGGGAAAGAGAACCTGAAAAAAGTAATAGCTCAAGCAAGCTTACTGGAGAGGCAACAGATGTGTACATATCATTAAAGTGACCTTAAGTATGTTCTCTGGTGTCATGCGGATGTAGCGACAGAGGTTACTTCTACTTCTGGCCTCCAATTAGCCAAATGATGAATCTCCACTTTGCTATGCTACAACTGGATTCCCCTGCACTCTGAAGTTTGGAGAGGAAAAAGGAAAGCTATTCGGCCCTTACCAACACCTAAAACTTGAATGTAAAAAAATCAGACATTTTGCAAGATAGAATGAGTTCTGGAGATTGGATGCACAAGTGTGAATGTACTTAACACTACTGAACTACACACTTAAAAATGGTTAAGATGGTAAATTGTTATATGCATTTTACTATGATTTAATTTTTGTTTTAAATGAGAGAAACAATGAGTTCTGGAGTCTTCATATAATGCTTCCCACCCATACCATGAATCCACTTCTAAACTGAAAAGTAAAAATAAGCCAGGGATCTCAACAAAGGGTTGGGTCAACCTACAAGCAATACAATGAGTAGTGAACCATGCATAGCCTACTGGCTACCTTGAAATTAGTTAAGAGAGAATGAAAAAAAGATGGAGCCATAGACACAGAATTTGAGCCAGCATTTTCAACAATATCTAAATGCCAAAGCAGTTTGTTCTCATGTGAACAGCATTTAAAATTCTTTAATTACTCCTAATGCTCTTTTAATTGGTTCCAAACATCAAGCAGAAAGAGAAAAACAGCAACAATGAACTGGAGTAGGAGGTCAGTATATAACTATTTGGGAATAGTTGATACAATAAATACACTTTTTAAATAGTATATTAGGTTTCTGAAATTTTAACATAAGCATAGATAAATACAGTAGCAAAAAATGGTAGCACATGAAACCCAAATTAACTGCTAAACATGTACTGCTTTTAAAACAAGAATAAAGCTTTAGTAAATTTAGCTGCTAAGCAGATAAATAAAAGAGGAAAAGTAAAAAGGCCATGTTAGAAGTGTATAAGATGACTGTGATAAAGATTCACTTTCTCCTTGCACTTACAGCATCATAGATGACCTCCACAGGCTGGGACTGCACAACCAGAGCCTGGTCAGCAGTACTATTCTCTGGATTCGTTTCAAATTCAATTTCAAGCAAAGATGATGTAGTATCGCCAATTGAAGCCACAAGTGATGGTACAATGTCCTGTTGTCTCAGACCTGTTATATACCAGTGTTCTAATTTTGCTTCCACCCTACATTCCAGTGAGGAAAAAAGTAGTAATACAAATAAAATCCTTTGCAATATCATGGGTTAAAATACAAATTTTTCTTTTAAAACTCTCCTTTGAGAGCCCATTACCAAGAGGTGAAGTCCAAACTCATTAGCCTGGCATTCAGTTATGGGGAGGTACAATCTGGAGGGCTTTTTGTTTTGTTTTATTTGTTCTTAATTCCTACTCACCCATGAGAAAAACCCACTTCGACCAACTCTTGAACACTGCGTAAGTTCTGCCCATTGCTGTATGAATAACGGCTCTACTTAACTCATGCAACTCATCTCCCTACTTCATGCCACCCAGACACCCTAATCTCTGCTTCTCCTAGTCCTTTCCCTTAAGCTGGCCTTAGCCCCAATTCTCCTAAGCCAAGTAGCTGACTTGTGTAATATACTATAAGTATTTGATTAAAAACTGTAAGTATTTAATTTTACAGAACTTTCTCACCTATGAGCAGCCAAAAATGCTATACAGTTCCTAAATCATTAACTTTTTGTGTATCCCTCATCAACTACAGTATAAACTTCTTGAAAACAGAAATTGTTTCCTATGCACAGCCTTCACAGCTTCGAATTTATAAATTCAACAGTATCCAATAAACATTTGTGAAGGAAAGAAAGGAGGGTAGAATAAATGATGAGCTCCTCCTTTAACTCCATACCAAAACAAATTCAAATATAAAAAGACTATCTTGACACAAATAGAAAAGAAATTAGAGAAGAAGAGAAATTAATCAGTTTTTTAATGCTAAATAACTTTTTTTTTGGCCTGAAGTTATACCTAGAAATAAAAATTGAAATTATAAGTTTTTGAAAACTTACTTAAGTGCTTGTGCTCCTGGTCGCTGAGATATTTGAGTGCCCAGGCCAATTATCTGAATTTTTAGTATTTCTGGAATATTTTTCTTTTCTCTTATCATAACAGAGGTGCTTACTAACTTCAGCGTAATTATATGGGCCACATACTAAACAAACAAAAAAAATTGTTGACATTTAATTATTACTTTCTTTATTAAGTTCTTCTGATTTCAATTTGTTGAATTACACAGTGATCTAAAAAACAATATTATAGGTTTTGGCATCAATATGTTCACTGTAAAAAAGAACATTAGAAAATTCAATACAAAATTGCTTGCTCAAACAGGACATTTACAAAAGACCCCTTAATTTTAGAGGCAATAAAATAAAACTTGATTAAGTGTTTTGTGGCATAAAGATTCAATTCAGCAACTTTCACTAAAGCAAACAAATTCAGACCAATCCTCTGGCTCAAAAACTGGGCAAGATATAAAATTAACAAGGCTTTGAGAGTTAACAAGATACTGAGAAAAAATACCTAGCCAAAAATCAGATAGGTCAAGACTGGAGGTAGGACAGAGAACAAGGGAGAAGATTCTCATCAAACTACACAGGAAGAGAGGCAGCAAAGAATAAATGATCCACAAAACAGAAAATAATTAGCAAAAAAGCAATAGTAAGTCCTTACCTATAAATAACTACTTTAAATGTAAACGCATTAAATTCTCCTAGCAAAAGACACAGAGTGACAGAATGAATTTTTTTAAAAAGATTGAATGGTATGTTGCCCACAAGAAATCACTTTAGCTTTAAGGACACACACAGACTGAGAATTAAGGAACAGAAAAATGTATTTCAAGCAAATAGTAACCAAAAAATAAGGGTAGTCATGTCAGAATAAAAATAGGGACAAAGAAGGTCATTATATGATGTTAAAAGTATCAATCCATCAAGAACATGTAACAATTGTAAATCTTTATGCACCCAACTTTGGAACACCTAAATATATAAAGCAAATACTAACAGAACTAAAAAGAAAAATAAATAGCAATAGGATATTAGTTGGGGACTTCAATAGCTACCTTTCAACCATAGATCATCCAGAGGGAGAATCAGTAACGAAACAATGTATCTGAATGCTGATACAGGCCAAAGGAACTGAACAGATACATACACAAAACATTCCACCCAACAGCAGGATAAACACCTTTCAATCCCACATGGGGCATTTTCTGATAGGTCATATACTGGGCCAGGAAACAAGTTTTTAAAAATTCAAGAAGATACAAATCATCTTTTCCAACCAGAATGGAATGGAACTAGATATTTTAGCAGAAGAAAGTTATAAAATCCACAACTACATGGAAGTTAACACACTCCTTTATAACTGATGGATCAAAGAATAAATTAAAAGGGGAAAAAAATGAGACAAATGAAAATGGAAACACTACACACCAAAACTCATAGGATTTAGAAAAGTCAATTCTGAGAAAGGAATTAATAGTGATAAATGGATACATCAAGAAGAAAGAAATCTCAAATCTCAAAAATCTCAAAAATAATCTAACTTCACATCTTAAGGAACTAGAAAAAGAACGAAGCCCAAAGTTACAAGAAGGAAGGAAATAACAAATATTAGAGCAGAAATAAATGAAATTGAATATAGGTAATTGTTGAAACACTGTGTTGTATACCTGAAACCAATAAGACTACAGACTACATATCAATCATACTTCAATTAAAAAAAAAAGAAATGAAATAGAGAAAAAAAGATTGACAAAACCAGGAGATGGTTCTTTAAAATGATGAAATTAACAAACCTTTGGCTGGGCTAACCAAAAAGAAGAAAAAAAGACAATGCATCTAAATAGAAGTATAAATGACAGGAGAGACATTACAACTAATACCACAGAAATACAAAGAATAAGACACTACCCAGAACAACTATATACCAACATACTGGGTAACCTAGAAAAAAAGACAAACTTCTAGAAATGTATGACCTACCAAAACTGAATCATGAAGAAATAGAAAACCTGAATAGACCAATAATGAGCAAGGAGATGGAATCAGCAATCAAAAACCTCCCAACAAAAGGGTATTATGCTTAGTAAAATAAGCCAGGTGGAGAAAGACAAGTACCAAAATAATATCACTCATCTGTGGAGTATAACAAAGCAAAACTGAAGGAACTGAACAGCAGCGGACTCAGAGACTCCGATAAGGGACTAACAGTTACCAAAGGGAAGGGGTCCGGGAGGGTGGGTGGTGAGGGAGGAAGAAGGGGATTAAGAGGCGTTTATAATTAGCAATCTCAATATAAGTAGGTCACAGGAAGGCAATATAGCACGGAGAAGACAGATAAACTGACTCTATAACATCTTACTACACTGATGGACAGTGACTGCAATGAGGTTGGGAGGGGAGTTGATAATATGGGTGAATGTTGAAACCACAGTGTTGCTCATGTGAAACCTTCATAAGTGTGCATATCAATGATACCTTAATTTTAAAAAAAAACCTCCCAACAAAGAAAATCCCAGAACCAGATTCCAACAAACATTTAAAGAATTTACTCTAATACTTTCACACTCTCTCAAAAAAACATGGCTGTTCATTTTGTGATAAACCAAATGAACAATTTTGGTTTTGCTTTCTCTCTTATAAATGAGTTACAATTCACAATTTTAAAAAATTTATTTTAAAGATACACTTTAATTCTATAATACATGCTTTTTATCAGGTTAGTCTTCCGTTCACTCTAACTATTAACTCTGAAGTTGGAGAGAGAGAAAGTTTTAGCTGGTAAGGTCTGACTGGAAACACTGAACAAATGGTAAAGCAGAAATACATGATAACATATTTTTATCAGTTACTTTAAAAATCAGTAATTTATTTAACCCAATTCAAAATAATGTAAGTAAAATGAAATAAAATATCTCTTAGACCACCCAAGTAATTACCTGCTTGGGTAAAGTTAAGTTGTAGGTGCTTTCACTATAACCAATAGCAGTGAAGAGCTTATCTTTTTCCTCTGGAGTCATAAAATCATCAATAGCTACAAATAAAGGACAGTATTTTAAGAAATCCATTGCATCACTTTTACAGATACAAAAAAAAATTAAACCAAACTAATAAGTGTGCTAAACCTAATAGAAATGAGACGGCAAAAACACCCAGGTAATTTCTTCTAATACACTACTTTGACTAGTTAAACATTTATTTGCTTGCTTATGTGAAGAAAAGGCAGAGACACCATTAAGGTAATTCAGATTTCATACAAGGATTTTAGAATTACCTAAGTATTTTAAAAATTAAATGAAACTTCTAAATATCCACATAAAAAGTAGTAATAAGGAATGCTAAAATGCTGAGACATCTGAACTGAAACTTAATTAAATTTCACATAAATAATTTTTCTTAAAAATGAACAGAAATGTTCCAGCTGATATATTTACTTATTTACTACACTGAGGTACTTTTATTTCAGAAGTATTCTGAAGTAAAATTCAACAAACTGGCTAAAATATCATTTATAAGTATTTCTTATCAATGTTCAATAAATTATCTGACTTGGAACTTACTTTCAGGAATCAAAGATTCTTCATCTTTTTTCTTAGATTCCTTCTTACCCCAAAACCCGCTAAACCAGCCTCGTTTCTCGCCTGTGTCAGTAGACTTTTTCCTTAATTTTTGCCCAGACCGAATAACCTAGAAAATGAAGATTTAAAATTTTAATTAAAGAATAAATGCTCTCTTCATTTTCAGGTATAGCCAGGTAAGAACAATGGTTAATTTTTTTAACACTACATTAGGTTAAAAACATGAGGAAAACCAGTCAGTTCCTTCTGAAATCATGCTCGATATGATTTGGTTAATGTAGTCCCATTGTTACTTTAATTTACTTTCCATACCTACTGATTGCATTTGCTGAATCTGTACTTTGTCAGGAATGTAGTAAAGGTTTTTCAATGTGAAACTTTTTTGAACCAGTATGTCTTCCAAATTTTTAAGTTAAGTAGCCACTGGGACTGCAGACTAAGAAATGAAAAGGTCCCTGAAAGGAAGATGCTTCCACACTCAAGAAAGTATTACTTTATGATCATATTTCAGAATTCATATATATTGCCAGCTTGCTAACTATGGACACGGTGAGGAGACAAGGGTAGAATATAAGTAAAAACTAAGAGTCCTTGTATTTCATTTCATCCTCTTTTTTAAATAAATTCTGGGTTGATTTTATGCTGTTCCTTGTTTCTGCCCACTTTTCAGTGAAACACAGATGAATATCAAACCAAAAAACAGAAAGATACAGAAAATAAAGGAGATAAGTAATTTGACTCTATCTTCTCATTCCCAAAGTAAGTAAACTTTGGTAATTTCCCCACTTAAAATTTAAAATATTTTAAATTGGTAGTGAATTAGCAACATATTGCAAGCCACCGTGTAACAGAAAGTGAAATAATCCCAAAGAGAAATTAAAAGAAAATAGTTGAATTCTATAGTAAAGAGAAGAGGTGTGATAAGTGATAATTCAGTTCAAACTAAGTTAAATAAATTCTAAAAATTAGAATTTAAATAAATACTAAAGGAATAGGTCTACATCTACCCACAAACTATCAAAGGTCAAAGTGATAGTTCAGTCCTATCTTCAGTCGCTTACCAATCTATTTTTAGCAGTCAGAAAGTTAAAGGGTAAAAAACACATATCTCATTACTTTATATTTTATGTGAAATAACATTTAACTTCTTTATTCTCTTGACATAGAAGATTAGAGTGCCTTCTTATTCTTCATGATAAGCAGAACTTAGACTATTTAACTTCTTTATGCCTCAATTTCCTAATATAAATTGAAAATACTAGTACTTTCCTCAGAATTGACAGTACAAGCAAATACTTCAAGGAAAATGTTACTAATTTTCTTTCTTATCACTAAACTTTCTAGTTTAAAATTTTCATGAATACAAAGCCTCAGCAGAAGCATATCAATTCTTAGCTACCAATATTTTGTGTTCATTTCAGATGTAGGCACAGTATTATTAATCCCAGTGTTTGCTGTGTTTGTCTTTAGTTTCCATGTTTTTAAATGGAACTACCTCCGTCTGTGTTCTATAATTACAGAAGTTGTAAAGGTTAAAATGTTAATAAGAAGCAGCATTCAAAATAAGAAACAAAGTATAAAATTATAAAAACTTGAAAGTTGTTCCCAAAAAAGTCAAATGTAGCATTTGGATAGAGGCTTAGTTCAACAACAGATAGGTATCTTCAGGACAGAGAAATCACCCAACCTATGTAAAGATCTCTAAATTAAAAAAAAAATAGTGATGAAAGATCATTATTAACACTACTGGCAATTCAGGAGGAACCTAGTGGTGTTGTTGAACTTAAAAACTAAGCATGGAGAGAATGTAAACTTTCTGTCACAAGCCATAGATAAGTGCGTACATTCAGACCCTATTTGAATTTGCAAACTGAAAGTGCATGACAAATCAACTACTATAGAAACCATAGTTCAGTGGTATTCAATACGTGCCGCACTAACAAAAGGAAAAAAACAACCCCCAAATCCCACCGTACACCAATTAAATCAATCCTGAGGAAGTGGACTCAGTATTTTTTTTAATTCTCTAGTGCTTCTTATGTGCAGAACAACTACAGCTGAGATGACTGTACCAGAGTTTCCTCAAAACAGCAGAGATCATCAAGCAGGGAATTTTACTGCCTCAACAGTTTCACAAGCAAATGAAACTGAGCTCTTTTGGAAAAGACACCCAATTAAATATGTATCATCCGGGCTCACAAAGCTCTACAGTCTACTACAATTCCTTTAGGGAAAATGCAACCAGAGACTGTAATATCAATCCTCTCTTAGATACTGGACTTAATAAATAAATGGATTTATGAACAGTTCTTTATAAATCTAAATACAGGAACAGCTGTCCAATATTTAAACATTCCATTAAAAGCTTTTTAGCTACACTGATAGTTTAAAAAGGGCAGGCTAATTTTTTTTAATTGTTACCATCTTTTTTTATTCCCCATAAAAACTTTATGATCATATTTATAAACTTTAATGAAAAATACACTTATTTTGAAAAAAAATCATTAAGGAATTTAAAAAAATAGTATGTTGATTAAGTGGCATTAAGATAATGTAGGAACCAACTACAACATTCAAGTTTCCCCCTCCCAAATCTCTAAAAAAAACTTTAAAAAAGAGATAAAGCCATGTCACAAATTTTAAGAAATTTTGAAATAAACCAAAAAACTGAGAAAATAAAAAGGCTGAAATGAATTATTAAAAAGCACACAAAAATACTAATTTTCTACAGTGACAGAGGTTATGAAGGAAATAAAGAATCCTAAAAAAAAAAAAAAACCTTTCCTACAGGCTGACAATTACCATTTTAAAAATGCACTTAAAAATGACAGCTGACATAAAATGATACACACACACGATGTACCAATGTCTAATCCCTGGTTTTAGTATTATGTCAGACATAACCACTGATGAGATTAACCCCCACTCTCCTTTCCTCTCACCATTCTACTTAGTTCCCTGAAGAGTCAAATAAGCCCCCATCTCAAAACCTTTCAGCTTGCTATACTCTTTCTGCCTGGTACACTTGTCCCTCTACTATTTTTCTGGTTGACTCACTCACCTTCTTCAGGTCTTTGCTCAAATACTTCCTTCTTAGTGAAGCTTTTCCAACCAGCTTATTAAAAATTGCAACCCCCATCACCATCACTACCTAACCCAAAACTCTCTATATTCCTTTATACTGTATTTGTATTTGTATTTGTATTTATTATCCTTCTTCCTTCTAGATGTAAGGGATTTTTGTCTGTTTTGTTCACTTTTGTATGATAATGTAAATGATAATGATGATGGAAAAAAATCACTTATTTAGTAATTACTAAGTGCCATGTACATAACAGTCTTAAGTGCTTTACATGGATTACCATGCATTCCTCACAATAACCCTTGATGTAGGTACTATGAGTTAATCCTGTTTTACAAATAAGGAGACTAAGGCACAGAGAGGTTAAACAGCCAGTCCAAGGTCACACAAGTACTCAAAGCTGGCATCAGAATTCAGAACACCTGACTCCTGAATCTACACTCAACCATAATGCTATTAAAATAGGTATTCAATGAGTATTTGCTGAGTTATGAATTAATAACAAGTGCATATGCTTTAATCCCATTTAAAAACATGAATATATGTATGGAGATCCATGAATACAAAAAACTAAAAGAAGATACAGACAGGAATTAATAGTAGTTATCTTTAAAGTGTGAGATTATGGATGTTTTTTGTGTGGTATGTGGAGATGTATTTCATAACTTTTTTATAATGAGTTGTATTGCACTTGTAATTTACTTTTTTAATGACCAAAAAAATTATGTTACAGAATAAAAGAAATGACATGGAACATTGCAGTCAAGGTACTAAGTAGGATAAATAAGCAATAATAAAACACTGTTATCATACTGATTCCAATTTTGGAAAAAAGAAATGAAGAGGAAAGGAGGAGGGAGGGAGGGAGGTAAAAGATGAAAAAGGGAAGAAGGAAGGAAGGGAGGGAAGAGAGAACAAAGCAAAGATAAAGCAAAAGAAATGGTGGCTAAAAAGCATAAGTCAGTAGGTACATATGCATGGGAGAAAAACTAGAAGACTATATGTTGAAATGCTAACATTCTATGTGCCTAGGATTATGGATGACTTTTATTTACTTTCTTTTTGGGGATTTTCAAATTTTTTGCCATAAAATTTTTAAAAATTTTCTTTTATCATAGTGCAATTTTTCCCCAATATTTCAATTTTTTTCTCCCTGAGACTAAATTAAACTATGAAAACTCAACTATTATTCTCACTAGAGTAAATCTCAACAACTTCCCATGAAACTTAAGATTTCTTGATCCTAGATTTAATGTAGTTTTAGTATATTTAAATATAAAATCAGCTAATAAAGATGGTTACCTCTACTTGGGCTTGTTGCCTTGCTAAAATTATGTTAAAAACATCCAAAGTCTTCTCCAAATCCTATAAACAAAGAGACATTTGTAAAACAGGAATGGCATTAGATAACATTTTTTTCTTTGAATTCTAGCTCAATCTAGCCCATGAACAAACAGTAGTGATAATCTAATAAAAGTATAAATCTGAATGTACACTTTGCTTTTAAATTTTTACAATATGAGAAATAAGTTTTCAAAGAAAGTAAATCCTCATTAAATACAATATGAAAATAAGAATTTGAGAGACCATTATAATACACAGATAACCATATATGCAAATGGAACAATATTTGGGAAGGGGATTATGATTCTTATTTCTGACTCTCTTTGTTCTACATTATTTTACAACCATTGTACTAAAAGCATCACTACAAAACACAAAATGTGAGAATGTAAAATTCTGCAAATGAACAAGTGAGCTAAAGCAGAAACTGATCTGGGGATTCTACATAAAAGTATGATATGATAACATACAGGTGCTCTATATGTTGTTTCATGCAGGTCTCACAACTCTAAGACACTGTTCCCATTTTATATATTAAAATGCCACAACTGAGATGGTGAGAAATCTGCGTTTTTTAACATATAATACTAGTGAGTCTCACATATTTCAAAATAATAGGAAATCAATTAATTCTTTACATATGAACTGGTGACAAAAGTAATTATATAATCAAGATCAGATTGTAGTAAGCAAATTATGTATTCAGTGTGTTTTTATTTCAAAAGGATGTAAATAAGACTTTCTATCTTGAGGAATAAAAGCTGTATTTTTTAATAAATAATACTTTGAACTCTTAAAAAGAGCCACTAACAGAGGTAATAATACATATCCAGTTAATAATAAACACATATTTGAACAGCCCTGATACTGACTTTCTAAACATTATAAAATCAAACACATTTCTCCAAATAGTTTACAGTAACTTCATTTAATCTGATAATAGGATAGATGACAAAGGTTTTTTTTAAAGAAGAAAATAACTTGGAAAAAACATTCCACACTTTGCCTTAAAATTCTCTCAAAGAGTTATGTTTTTTATAGAATTGTATTTTAATTAAAATTAAATTTACAAGGATTAACATTAAAGGATGATTTTAACAAATAATAGCTTTCATTAATGTTAGCAAAATATACCTGAATTTGTTTCTGTATTTCTTCTGGGACTTTAGTCTGGGTTAGCTTGTTTTTGTAGGCACTTTTATAACTCTTAAGTAATTGCCTGTGTTTTTTTATGTTACTCCATGACCACATCTGTGTGTACCTTCTTATGTGAACTTCAAGAACAGAATCAATTGCATATTTCCACCTGAAAATCAAATTTTGTTAATGCACATTTGAATACAAAGGATTAAGAAAAAGCAAACCACTCCAGGAAGACGGTATGCCTAAGCAAAATCATAAAGACACAGAATGTCCTGTCAGCAAAATTAACAGTATCCCAATATGGTTATTACACTTAGTTCATGTGGGTAACTGAAGAGTGATAAAATAAAAAAAATGTTGAAAGTCTTAAATGCCAAGTTATGAACTGAGAGCAGGAGTGTAAGACAATGCCATTAACAAGGGTGATGCAAAAAAAGATGGCAGCATGAGAAATGAGACAGAAATCTCCTCCCAAAACCACATATAATATGGAAATAGAGCAGATAAAACTATTCCTAAAAGAGTGACCAGAAGTGAGACTGAACCAGCCAGTCTACATCTGGAAAAAGAAAACAGCCCATGGAAAAGGGTAAAGTAACAAAACCACAACCCATCAGGACCCAAGCACTCCCAACCCCAGCTCACCAGTGGGAGGAAGAGAAACAGAACAAGGAGGGAGTAGAAGTCTAGGACTGCTAAATACGCAGCTCTAGAAATCTACTCCAGGAGCACAAACCCACACTGCATGTGCTCTGGAGATAGAGGGGTTGAAAAGCAAAGTCACAGACTGAGATTCCAGGTGCTTGTGGAGAACAGGTTCTCACAACCGGCTGCTCTAGGAAAAAAGAAAGACAGGTGCTTTGAAAGACTTCCCAACAGTGAGAGGGCTGCTAAAGGGGCAAGGATTACACAGAGCTTGCTGCTCAGGAGAAGGAACAGGTGGAGAAAATTATCCAAGCACACTCAGCCCAGCAGGTTGGGAACTTTCAGGAGCTTCAGACACCTCATCCCTCTGGCTGGCAACACAGCCCCAAGGCCCCCTCTGTGATAAGCAGCCTGCCACTTCTTTCTCCCGACTGGAACCTGTGTGCCAATCTGCAGACACTGCCATCACGTCAGGCTAGCCAGATAGCAGCCCTGCCTACGACAACTACATAGGCTTAATGGAGAGGCTGCTCCCTATGCCCGGCTCACTGTCCCTGACAGTGGAGGCAGGCACTGCAGCCAGGAAGCCGGAAAGAGCTCTCTCTTTAGGGTAGGCACTGGTACCATGCCCCTGCAACCACTACCATCACTCCAGGTGCTGGGCAGCTCGGAAGAGCAGAGTTTCTGGGCACTAGAGGGTGCTGCCTACACAAATCTAATATTTCTCACTATCCAGTAGGATTATGAAAAGGCAGAAAAACCATGTTCAAATCAAAATCCCTCAAACACCAAAAAGAGGGCTCAGTGAAACTGAAATCACCAATATTCCTGAAAAATAATTCAATATAAAAGTCATAAGCATGCTAATGGAGCTACAGAAAAATATTCAAGAGCTAAGGGATGAGTTAAAGAGGGAGACAGACTCCTTAAAAAATATAGCAGCTAAAATGAAATGTACAATGGAGGGATTTAAAAGCAAATTAGATGAGGTAGAGGAGATGGTAAACAGAACAGAAATTAGAGGACAGGAATACAAAGTGATGCAGAGAGAGAAAAAAGGATCACTAGGAATGAAAGAATATTTATTAAAAGAACTGTGCGACCAATCCAAATGGAACAATTTTCACATTATAGGGGTAACAGAGGAGCAAGAAGAGAGAAAAAGGGATAGAAAGTGTCTTTGAAGAAATAATTGCTGAAAACTTTCCCAATCTGAGGAAGGAAATAGTCTCTCAGGCCATGGAAGTGCACAGATCTCCCAACACAAGGGACCTAAGGAAGACAATACCAGGACATATAATAATTAAAATGGCAAATATCAAGGATAAGGACAGACTATTATAGGCAGCCAGAGAGAGAAAAAAGATCACATAGAAAGGAAAACCCATCAGGCTATCATCAGACTTCTCAGCAGAAACCTTACCAGTCAGAAGGGAGTGGCATGATGTATTCAATGCAATGAACCAAGAATACTCTAACCACCAAGATTATCATTTAAATTTGAAGGAGGGATTAAACAATTAACACATAAGCAAAAGTTGAGGGAATTTACCTCCAACAAATCATCTCTATGGTGTATTATAAAGGAACAGCTCTAAATGGAAGTGCGCCTAAGGCTAAATAGCTGTCACCAGAGAAAATAAAACCACAGTAAAAGAAGCAGACCAATTAATTACTAACCAAATGCAAAATTAAATCAGCTACCCACAAAGTCAGTTGAGAGACACACAGAGTACAGAATATGACACCTAACATATAAAGAGTAGAGGAGGAAGAAATGAAGGAAAAAAAAAGATGCTTCACATTGTGTTTATGATAGCATAAATAAGCAAGTTAAGTTAGACTGTTAAGATGGTAAAGAAGCTGCCCTTGAATGTTTGATAACCACAAATCCAAAACCTGCAATGGCAATAAGTAAATATTTATCAATAATCACCCTAAATGTAAACAGACTGAATGCACCAATCAAAAGACAAAGAGTAACAGAACGGATAAAAAAACAAGACCCATCTATATGGTGCCTACAAGAGACTCACCTCAAACCCAAAGACATACACAAACTAAAAGTGAAGGGATGGAAAAAGATATTTCATGCAACTAATCAGGAGAAAAAAGCAGGAGTTCCAATACTTTTATCAGATAAAATAGACTTCAAAACAAAGAAAGTAACAAGAAACAAAGAAGGACATTATATACTAATAAAGGGGTCAGTCCAAGAAGAAGTTATAACCATTATAAATATATATGCACCCAAACATAGGAGCACCTACATATGTGCAACAAATACTAAGATAATTAAAGGGAGAAATATTCAGTTTAGGAGACGTCAACACACCACTCACTCCAAAGGACAGATCAACCAGACAGAAAATAAGGACACAGAAGCACTGAACAGTACATAAGAACAGATAGACCTAACACACATCTAGAGAATACTCCACCCAAAAGCAACAGAATATACATTCTTTTCAAGGGCACATGGAACATTTTCAAGAATAGATCATATACTAGGCCACAAAAAGAGCCTCAGTAAATTCAAAAAGACTGAAATTGTACCAAACATATTCTCAGACCACAGAAGTATGAAACTAGAAATAAATTATGCAAAGAAAACGAAAAAGCCCACAAACACATGGAGGCTTAATAACATGCTCCTAAATAAACAATGGATCAATGATAAAATAAAAACAGAAATCAAGCAATATATGGAGACAAATGACAACAAAAATTCAACACGATAAAATCCGTCAGACACAGCGAAGGCCATGCTAAGAAGGAAGTATATTGCAATACAGGCCTATCTCAGGAAAGAACAATCCCTTACAAACAGTCTAAACTCACAATTAACGAAACTAGAAAAAGAACAAAAAATGAGGCCCACAGTCAGTAGAAGGAGGGACATAATAAAGATTATAGCATAAATAAATAAAATCAAGAAGAATAAACAATAGAAAGAACCAATGAAAGCAAAAGCTGGTTCTTTGAGAAAATAAAAATAGATAAACCCCTAGCCAGACTTATCAAGAAAAAAAGAGAGTCTACTCACATAAACAGAATCAGAAATGAGAACAGAAAAATCACTACAGACACCACAGAAATACAAAGAATTATTAGAGAATACTATGAAAATCTATGTGCTAACAAACTGGATAACCTAGAAGAAATGGACAACTTTCTAGAAAAATACAACTTTTCAAGGCTGACCCAGGAAGAAACAGAAAATCTGGACAGACGAATTACCAGCAACGAAATTGAACTGGTAATGAAAAAATTACCTAAGAACAAAATTCCTGGACCAGATGGCTTCACTGCTGAATTTTATAAGACATTTAGTGAAGACCTAATACCCATCAACCTTAAAGTTTTCCAAAAAGTAGAAGAGGAGGGAATACTTCCAAACTCACTCTATGAGGCCAGCATCACTCTAATTCCAAAATCAGGCAAAGACACCACAGAAAAAGAAAATTACAGACCAATATCCCTGATGAACATAGATGCAAAAATACTCAACAAAATATTAGTAAACTAAATTCAAAAATACATCAAAAAGATCATCCATCATGATCAAGTAGGATTTATTCCAGGGATGCAAGGATGGTACAATATTAGAAAATCCATCAACATCATCCACTACATCAACAAAAAGAAGGACAAAAACCACATGATCATCTCCATAGATGATGAGAAAGCATTCGACCAAATTCAACATCCATTCATGATAAAAACTCTCAACAAAATGGGTATAGAGGGCAAGTACCTTGACATAATAAAGGCCATAAAAGACAAATCCACAGCCAACATCAAACTTAATAGTAAGAAGCTCAAAGCTTGTCCTTTAAGATCGGTAACAAGACAAGCATGCCCACTCTCCCCACTTTTATTCAACACAGTTCCGGAGGTCCTAGCCATGGCAATCAGACAACACAAAGAAATAAAAGGCATCCAGATTGGTAAAGATTAAGTTAAACTGTCACTGTTTGCAGGTAATATAATACTGTACATAGAAAACCCTAAAGAATCCACTCCCAAACTACTAGACCTAATATCTGAATTCAACAAAGTTGCAGCATACAAAATTAATACACAGAAATCTGTATACACTAAGGATGAACTAGCAGAAAGAGAAATCAGGAAAACAATTCTATTCACAATTGTATCAAAAAGAATAAAATACCTAGGAATAAATCTAACCAAGGAGGTAAAAGACCTATACTCTGAAAACTACAAGACACTCATGACAGAAATTAAAGAAGATACCAATAAATGGAAATACATCCTGTGCTCTTGGAAAGGAAGAATTAATATTGTCAAAATGACCATCCTGCCTAAAGCAATCTACAGATTCAATGCAATCCCTATCAAAATACCAAAAGCATTCTTCAATGATCTAGAGTAAATAGTTCTAAAATTCATATAGAAACAGAAAAGACCCTGAATAACCAAAGCAATCCTGAGAAGGAAGAGTAAAGCTGTGGGGATTACACTCCCCAACTTCAAACTCTACTACAAAGCCACAGTAATCAAGACAATTTGGTACTGGCAGAAGAAGAAACCCATAGACCAATGGAACAGACTAAAGACCCCAGATACAAACCCAAGCATATATGGTCAATTAATATACGATAAAGGAGACATGGACATACAATGGGGAAATGACAGTCTCAACGGGTGTTGGCAAAATTGGACAGCTACGTGCAAGAGAATGAAACTGGACTGTTGTCTAACTGCATACACAAAAGTAAACTCAAAATGGATCAAAGACCTGAATATAAGTCATGAAACCATAAAACCCTTAGAAGACAACATAGGTAAAAATCTCCTGAATATAAACATGAGCACCTTTTTCCTGAACACATCTTCTCGGGCAAGGGAAACAAAAGCAAAAAATGAACAAGTGGGCCTACATCAAGCTGAAAAGTTTCTGTACAACAAAGGACACCATGAGCAGAACAAAAAGGTATCCTACAGCATGGGAGAATATGTTTGTAAATGACATATCCAACAAGGGGTTAACATCCAAAATACATAAAGAACTCACATGACTCAACAACCAAAAAGCATATAATCTGATTTAAAAATGTGAGAGGATATGAACAATTCTCCAAAGAAGAAATTCAGATGGTCAACAGGCACATGAAAAGATGCTCCACATCACTAATCATCAGGGAAATGCAAATTAAAACCACAATGAGATATCACCTCACACCAGTTAGGATGGCCAGCATCGAAAAGTCTAAGAACAACAAATGCTGGCGAGGAGAAAGGGGAACCCTCCTACACTGCTGGTGGAAATGTAAACTAGTTCAACCACTGTGGTAAGCAATATGGAGTTCCTCAAAATCCTAAAAATAGAAATTCTATTTGACCCAGGAATTCCACTCTTTACCCAAAGAATACAACATCTCAGATTCAAAAAGACATATGCACCCCTATGTTTATTGCAGCACTATTTACAATAACCAAGATATGGAAGCAATCTAAGTGTCCATCAGTAGATGAATGGATAAAGAAGAGCTGGTACATATACACAATGGAATATTATTCAGCCATAAGAAGAAAACAAATCCTATCGTTTGCAACATGGATGGAGCTAGAGGATATTATGCTTAGTGAAATAAGCCAGGTGGAGAAAGACAGGTACCAAATGATCTCACACACCTGTGGAATATAACCACAAACCAAAAACTGAAGGAACAAAACAGCAGCAGATTCACAGAACCCAAAAATGGACTCACAATTACCAAAGGGAAAAGGGTTGGGGAGGGTGGGTGGGAAGGGAGGATAAGGAGATTAAGGGGTTATGATTAGCACACATAATATGGAGGGGGAGGTGCACAGGGAAGGAAGTATAGTACAGAGAAGACAAGTATTGACTCTATAACATCTTACTATGCTGATGGACAGTGACTGTAATGGGGTATGTGGTGGGGACTCGATTAACAGGGGGAAATGTAGTAACCACAATGTTGCTCATACGAAATCTGAGCATAAGATTATATATCAATGTTACCTTAATAAAATAAATAAATGTAAGGTAACAAAGACATAATAAAAAAGAAACTCCTCTCAAGTGTGTAAAAGAAAAAGGGCTTCATAACACAGCTTTAAAGTTCTCTTAACTCTGCGAGTCCCTAACTATAAGACTATATATTTCTCATTAAAAAAAAAAATTCTAACTTACCACTGTCGACCATTGGAGTGAAGTGGTAAATAAGGCTTGTATTTCCTGTAGGGGGCATTTCTAACCATATAATCCACTGACTCCAAAAGGTCAATCATACTTAGGTACTGTGAAAACAAAAACAAAGCTACATTTATTATATTGCACACATGAATAAACACCAAATTTTATTGTATTTTTGGACTAGTGAGACTCCAAATTTCCTGAGTAGTGAATATCACAGATTCCTGGTAAATCAATAATATGTTCCATCAAAATTTAACATACCGTCTAATAAATATTAAGTTGTGTGTAATTATCATTATATATTATATCATATATATCATTAAGTTTCACTATTAGAGAAAACAGTGCTGCCAATTAAACTGTCATTATTACCAATTATGATATTCATCCTATTTTCAAATATGTTAAAGTGTAAAATGCACAATGAAATACAGTATCTCTAAGTACTGCCATGGTATATAGTTGTGTCTAGAACTACATGTTTTCTTGTGGACCATCATTTGACTTCCATCTGGAATCAAATCTCAGTGTAACAAACCAAAAGAACCACCAGAACACTGGAGAAGGAATAATCACAGAACAAAAGCACTTGAGATTCAAGGCTAATCAAAGTTGAGAATGGCCAGCTGAATCTTACCTGAGGTTTTGTCAGTTCAATAGCAATATTTTGTACTTCCATGTTCCAGTCAAGTTTGGGAGTTTTGAACTCTGTTTCTGCATAAGGATTCATATACAGTTTTGCAGAGGCTGATATTGGCTGAAAAACTTATATCACAGGGGAAGACATAAGGTACATTTATATGCCCTTACCTATGAACAACTGTAAATAATTATGAGAACACTGTTACTCTGAAAGTATAGAAAAATGATAAATATGTTAAAAAAACATGTAGAAAAATCACTACCAAAAAATATTTAAGCATCTACTTATCTGCATAATACCAACAGTCAAAGAGAAATTTCTATGAAGGTGATTGAAGTCCTATGCTTCTAAGTAAAAATATACAAAATATAGACAACAATCTACTCTTGGTTATTCAGAGTCTGTAAAATTAGGCTTCTCTTCCTTCTACAAGACTTTCAATGATTTTATTATTTATTAAAAATACTAATATATATCACAAACAAGCAGCATCTGAAAACGTTATCATCATTAAACAGAGAACACTATGAACATAAAGAGTGTGCCAACTCTCTTATAATGGCAATTACGTATAAAAGAATATGAAGAAACAGGAGTGAACCAGAGTTACATGAAATAAGGAAGAACACGGCCATGGAAGCTGAGAATGAGCATAAAAGGGTTCATAATTAAAACTTAAAAAAAAAAGCAGTAGCTTCTTTAGAATGAAACTGAAATGGAGAAAACAGATGGGATAAATAAATAAATAGCAGGCAGCTCCATCAGGGGTCTATTTAAAAATAAATAATGTTGAGGCTCCCAAGAACAGAAAAACCCACTTAAGAAAAGTCTCTACAGTGGTTGGTTTGTCTTTACACTGAAGAAGTCAATAACACTGACCTAAATACCAAAACTTCACAGACTTAGTTATTAAAACAAAGATCAGAAAACCTAATTCCTAAAACAAAGAAGATAAGAAGAAAATGTGGACCTCAAGGGGTGTTAGCTATTAGGACTGAACTACAGCAGCCACATTGTCCTGTCTCTTACTCTTCAGTGGTAGGTGTCATAACGTATTCCTAAATAATCAATGATGATTCAAACTTGCTGTATCATAAAAGTAAGGTATAAAATTAATACTTTGTCAATATCAGAGAAAATGTATTAAAATAGTGTACTTAATTTCATGCTTCCTTTAACATAAATAAACTTTTACCATTACTTACTATATTGATGCTGTGGGGATATATTGTTACTTGTAACAATTTCACTTTTCAGCTGCTCCTAAACAAAAAATTTGAATTAAATGAGAGTGAAAAAGAAAACGCACACATAGTCAGCCACACATACAAACAGAAAAACTGATTTTCTTTAATCGATATCTTTATTCCCCTCTTTGTAGTTAGTAGTCTATAAAACACACTGAGCATTATTTACAGGTGTATTACTATAGAATAAAATACAGAAAGCTTTTTTTAAAATCCTAAACATCTAGAAATGTTATATAATGCTGTGTTCCCCTGTGACTTTAAAAAATCTATATAAACAACCATGAATTGGGATCTCACTTTCTAAACAAAGGCGTATTAATTCTTATTATATCCTTTTGAGAAGTAAGAGAACCGTGAAATTAATTCAGTTCCGAAAATTCAACTGCTCTACCTTTCTCCTCTAAGTAAATAAACATGACAGGCTTAGCACACTGAAGTTTTGAATTAGCCTTTCACTGTTCAGGAACTCATTATCACAAATGCTTAAAATATATGCTAAGGATATAGTCTTTAGATTTGAAAAAGTATCATCTTTCTTTATAATACTCTTCACATAATCATCCTCACATAAAATAGCACAATGTAACCAGAATGCCATCAAAATGACAGTGTAAAAACTCATAAATGCACTTTTAATGTAGTAGTATAGGTTCTCATCTCACTGTCTAGTGAATGATTTCACAAAGATCTTCAAAAATAAAAGTGTTTCTTTAAAAACAGACTGGATTTCAAAAACTGTATTTCAAACCTCTGATTTAGTTATATACAACTTAAAAGAATTGATACCTTGTCCTCATTAAGGACCTCTTATGTTAAACAAATTCAGACAATGTAGTTAGCTCTTCCAGATATAAACTGAAATTACCAAGATCTGTTCCCTTGATTCCTGGTAAGACATGCGGCAGTTTACATTCCAGTAGGCACTAAGACTGTCAAGTCGTATAAGCTATAAAAGAAAAATGACAGAGGTCAAACAACTAATACATTGAAATTGTGAATCAGTATTAAAATCTAATTGTCATCTTACAACTACAGACTATTTACTGTTAAAAGAACATATGGGATGTGAACAGTCCCCAGGAATGGGTTGTTTTAATTTATCTGAATTCTCTCAGACTGTTCAAGTTCAGTTGGACAATATCCACCATATCATAGATAAGTTTTCACAAATGCCTAAGGTGCCTAACTGGTTTTCTTGGTTTCACTGGAGATGGCTGGTAATTACAGGTATGCTTTGGTTACGTAACTGTACTCCTATTATGTTAATGTGTGTGCACAATTTAATTAGTAGTTTAAAACCTATACATGCTGAAGTTACTCTACAAGAAGATATGTCAAAGAAATAATCAATCTTCCCAGTTTTTCTTCCACCTGCTACTTCTATAGCTTTTCTTCTTCCTACCTAATTACAACCCTTAAATAGAATTTGTGCCACATATCGAATTTACAGAGTATCATAATTCTTCCAAGTGGTAAAGACACCTCAAGACAAATGCTGGGCATAGAAGCCACAGGGCATTAATATGCAAAGAAGTAAAAAGCTAACCTTTTCAAACAATAAGGCTTCTCTCTCACTTACCAACTTTACATTTCCCTGTATGGCCCCGGAAGATGACTGGTTAGCCAGAGACGGGTAAGATTCCTCAAGGGAGGAACAACCTAAGACAGGCACAGTCGCAGGGGGGCCATCAGGTGAGAAAATGGGGATCAACAGAGGTGAGGCTTAGAACCTCCCCCCACCCCTGTTCTGAGAGAAATCTTCTGCATACGTGGATGTTTTATTGCCCTGGTCTAGCTTGGATTAACACATAGTCTACAGGCACACACCTGATCATCTACATTTGCTCTCTTACAACACTAAACTATGTTTTCTACCTTTATCTTGTATCTACCTACCACTTCAGCATTTTATTAAAAATAATAATAATAAAGAGAGAAATGTGGTATCCACATATAAATCAAGTATAAAAATCAAATGAATATTCATATTTGAACTGTTTATAGTTCATAATGCATGAGCAAAACCAAAAGTTTCTGTGATGACTGCCCTTGTACTGTTCACTATGTAACTTACTCACTATGTAAGAATTTGTTCTCCATGTAAGAACTTGTTTGTTATGCATCAGAAGATTGGAGACTGACGAAAATTAGGCTTGGGGTGGATTAATGATTGTGCATTCAGCATTGACCCCCCTATACAGAATTTTATTGTTGTTAACAACCATTTGATCAATAAATATGAGAGATGCCCTCACAAAAACAAACAAACAAAAAACAAAACAAACAAACAAAAATATATATATATACATACTTTCAATTGTAAAATAAATAAGTAACCAGGATGTAATGTATAGCATAAGGAATATAGTCAAAATATTGTAACAACTTGGTATGGTGATAGCTGGTACCTAGAATTATCATGTATATAAGTGTTGAATCACTGTGTTATACACCTGAAACTAATGTAATACTGTGTGTCAACTACCCTTCAATAAAAAATAATTATCCAGAAAAAAAAAAATCTAATTGTCATGTTCACTACCCCCAAAATTACCCAATTGCCACTTTCAACTTCTAAAGGTAAGAAAATGATGAAAAAAATGGAAGAAAATATATGCATTATTCACAGACTTTATTATTAATCTAGTGTTTGCTAAATTGTGCTTCCAGGAACACTATTTCCAAGGAGATTTATTCATTTGATTATCAAATATCAATTGAAAATTTAGTATTTAACGACCCTGTAAATGTTTTGCTGGATAAGAAAGACATGATTCCCTCATGGATATGAATGGCTGTTTCAAGGGAGGAGTGAAGGGAAAGGATTTAAGGTCAACAAAGTGGGGAAAGCTACATGCTAAATATCCCTCTTGATGATTTGTAATGCTTATTAGCATATTTAAGGTACTGTGAAATCCTGTAGTTTAAAACATTATAAAATATACTTGTTTAACTATGTACAATTTGTAGTTTAGTCAGTAATCTTCATTGACCAGAGAATATTTTTTCACAAATCTAATAATATCTCAATTACCTAATGCTCCATAAAACACAATTTTGGAATATTAATTTCATTCAGTTTCCTTAAATGCTAAGTGAAGAACCTAAATCTCAGAATAGGTAAGTGATTATAGAAGGTCACACAGTAAGTAGAAGAGACAAAATTAGACCCTACACTTTTAACTCACACTTTAATGGCACATTCTGCTCCAAAAGTTTCTCCAAGAAAATGCATTAAGTGTTTATACCTAGGAAAATAACAAGAAATTTTTAATCTAGTCTAATACCTTATATATAATTTTTTCTGCTTCATTTAATATGCATGGAGTCCAGTGTTCATTTGCAGTCTAAAAGGAAAAAAGAGAATGACTACTTAGTATATAAACCAAAAAATAGTGCTCTAATATTTGTAAACTATAACAAAGTAACTTAGAAAGAAAGGACATCTAGATAATGTTGGTTAATTCTAGCTATTTCTTTACATAGCTGAATGACAAAATAAAAGGAACAGTGAAAACAGAATTGAGGAGGTTCTGATTTAATTGAGCTCCTTCATCTAGAAAATAATTATTACGCTACTATGTGAATGAACTGTGGAAGGAATTACATATAAATAAAAACAGAGAGCTTATATGATACTGAAGAAGGTCCACATTTTTAAAAAATCAAATAATTATTGCAAAGTAGGAAGAAATCAGGAAAATAGGGAAATCACAGCATGACCACGCTTCTAGAAAGTCAGCAAGGTCAGCAGTGCCAAGTGTTGCCTTGAGATAAACTGAAATAAACTTTTGCAGCTACCACATTACTGACAACTTGCTGAAATCAGAGTAATTTCAGTGGAGCTGTAGAGTAAGGGTACAGTGGGTAATGTGTGAGGACAATATGAGGAAATAAAGATAGAAAAAGTAGAGAATTTTCTCAAAAAGTTTAGCCAGAAAGAAGAGAAAGAGAGGGAGTAGTTAGATGGGGCCTAGCTGGAGTTAAGAGCCTTTTTAATTTTGTTGTAAAGGAGAGACTTGTAGGTGTTTAAATGGTTACAAGGAGTGGAGGAGGGAAAAATGAAGGGGAGGTGAAGATTTAGGAAGGAGAAAGAAATCAACAGAAGGAGGAAGGGAGGGAGAGAGGGAGAGAAAAAAGGCTCCTGAGAGCTTAACGGGAAGATGGGATCCAGATCAGAGGTGGGAAGAGTACCTCAAATGTAAGAGATTGCAATTGAAAAGATGGAATGCAATGGATACAGAAAAAGGTAAGTTTACTGTTATTGTTTTATTATAGTTAATGTAGTAGCTGAAGCAGGATATAAATGAGTGAGACAATGTGCCAAATGCTTTACACAAATTATCTCATTGAATCATCACAAAAACACTAAAATATAAGTACTATTGTATCAATCAATCAATGAAGGTTAGAAGGAGACCAACATGATAACCAGTATATAAACATGTCACAGTGCTTTGATAAAATATAATGGGGAGCATAAAAGAATATGAAGTCTAACAGGGAAGTAAAAAAGGCATGAGAAAGACATGGTAATACCTCACGTGAATACTAAAACCTGAATAGAATCACCAGGCAGACAAAGGGAAGAAAGTAATATAGAAAAAGAAAACAGTATGAAGAACCTCGGCAAAAATCTATGAATCAAACAGCAGCACACACTAAAGACATTATGCATCATTCTTATGCACAGTATGCCTGTTATTGGTCAATGGAAGGCCCAGAACTATTTTGTACTTTTTGTGTTTTCTGCTAAACAAATATTGTGCTTACTAAAGATTAATATTGTTAGTCTAATTTTTCTGCAACAATTATCTCTGCAACACAACTAGCTAATGTTGGCTAATGTTAGCTGTTTCTTTACATATCTGAATGACAGAATCAAATCATTCTGAATGACAATACAGAATAGCAACACAAATTCTAGTCTCTGGTCTATTTATCAAAAGCTACTTCAAATTCATTTTAGACACAGGCAGAGGATAAACCGTATATTAAATGCTAGCTTCCTTGACGACCTTTCCTTTCTTTCTCCAGTTCTTTTTCTTTAATGTTTCTGCTTTGGTCTTCAGCTCAATGGGTATCTCTATTTCTCTGCATGTATGTCATTGTTAAAGACCTCCACATAAACATGTCCTTTTTCTGTTCCTCTGGCAGTCCACTTGTCTTTGATTTTTTTCTTTCTCTTTTAAGGCCCTGTTCATATAACTTATCATAAGGCAAACGTGACTTACTGTTCATTGTTCTTAATTTTAAATCAAATCATGTTGCCTACTACTTAAGTTTTCCCTAACAGAAAAAAAAATGTCCAACGTGCATATACAAACTCTCTATCCTTAAAGTCCTTTAAGAGAAAGACCAAACTGCATAACAAAATACTTCATCTAAATAAATTACCTTATATGCATCTCAATGTAATATACACACATATACATACACACACACATAAACATGCACACATACATAAAACATTCACACAGAAAAGCCCAGGGTGGGAGGGATCGGAAGATGGCGGCATGAGTAGAGCACCGGAAATCTCCTCCCAAAACCACAAATATCTATGAAAATATAACAAAGACAACTCTTCCTAGAATAAAGACCAGAGGACACAGGACAATACCCAGACCACATCCGCACCTGAGAGAACCCAGCGCCTCGCGAAGGGGGTAAGATACAAGCCCCGGCCCCGCGGGAGCCGAGCGCCCCTCCCCCAGCTCCAGGCAGGAGAAGAGCAGGCAGAGCGGGAGGGAGACGGAGCCCAGGACTGCCGAACACCCAGCCCCAGCCATCCGGGCCAGAGTGCAGACACAGTGTGTGCGCGGGGGGCCCTGGATACTAGGGAATCAGGGCAGCAAGAACAGTGAGCGGGCACCGGAGGCCTGGTGCTGGAGGACACCAGAAAAGCGAACGACCATTTTTTTTTTTTTTTTGCTGTTTTGTTTTGGCGAGTGTTTTTGGAAGTCTAAAAGGGATAGGGACCCCAATACTAGGGAAACAGGGCAGCAACACCGGTGAGCAGATGCCTGAGGCTGGAGCCAGAGAAAAAAGAAAAATGAGCTGCCTGCTTTTTTTTTTTTTTTTTTTTTTTTTTGTGGTCATTGTTTTGTTTTGGCGGGTGCTTTTTGGAAGTCTTAAGGGACAGGGCGGGACACTTAGTCCAGAGGTAGGGAATCCGGGGATCTCTGGGCACCCTAACCCCTGGGCTGCAGGGAGCAGGGAGGCCCCTTACGGAGATAAATAGCCTCCCAGCAGCTCCTGCTCCAACGCGACTCCACCACTTTGGAGCAGCTGCCCGAGCCAGGCCACGCCCACAGCAACAGCGGAGATTAACTCCATAGCAGCCCGGCAGGAAGCAGAAACCCTGTCTGCGCGCAGCTGCCCAGCACAAGCCACTAGAGGTCGCTGTTCTCCCAGGAGAGGAGGGCCACAAACCAACAAGAAGGGAAGTTCTTCCAGCCGTCACTCGTCCCAGCTCTGCAAACTACTCCTATCACCATGAAAAGGCAAAGCTACAGGCAGACAAAGATCACAGAGACAACACCAGAGAAGGAGACAGACCTAACCAGTCTTCCTGACAAAGAATTCAAAATAAGAAACATAAACATGCTCACAGAGATGCAGAGAAATACGCAAGAGAAATGGGATGAAGTCCGGAGGGAGATCACAGATGCCAGAAAGGAGATCACAGAAATGAAACAAACTCTGGAAGGGTTTATAAGCAGAATGGATAGGATGCAAAAGGCCATTGATGGAATTGAAACCAGAGAACAGGAACGCATAGAAGCTGACATAGAGAGAGATAAAAGGATCTCCAGGAATGAAACAATATTAAGAGAAATGTGTGACCAATCCAAAAGGAACAATATCCGTATTATAGGGGTTCCAGAAGAAGAAGAGAAAGGAAAAGAGATGGAAAGTATCTTAGAAGAAATAATTGCTGAAAACTTCCCCAAACTGGAGGAGGAAATAATCGAACAGACCACGGAAATACACAGAACCCCCAACACAAAGGACCAAAGGAGGACAACACCAAGACACATAATAATTAAAATGGCAAAGATCAAAGACAAGGAAAGAGTTTTAAAGGCAGCTAGAGAGAAAAAGGTGACCTATAAAGGAAAACCCATCAGGCTAACATCACACTTCTCGACAGAAACCATACAGGCCAGAAGAGAATGGCATGATATATTTAATACAATGAAACAGAAGGGCCTTGAACCAAGGATACTGTATCCAGCACGACTATCATTCAAATATGACGGTGGGATTAAACAATTCCCAGACAAACAAAAGCTGAGGGAATTTGCTTTCCACAAACCACCTCTACAGAACATCTTATAGGGACTGCTCTAGATGGGAGCACTCCTTGAAAGAGCACAGCACAAAACACCCAACATATGAAGAATGGAGGAGGAATAAGAAGGGAGAGAAGAAAAGAATCTCCAGACAGTGTATATAACAGCTCAATAAGCGAGCTAAGTTAGGCAGTAAGATACTAAAGAGGCTGACCTTGAACCTTTGGTAACCACGAATTTAAAGCCTGCAATGGCAATAAGTACATATCTTTCAATAGTCACCCTAAATGTTAATGGACTGAATGCACCAATCAAAAGACACAGAGTAATAGAATGGATAAAAAAGCAAGACCCATCTATATGCTGCTTACAAGAAACTCACCTCAAACCCAAAGACATGTACAGACTAAAAGTCAAGGGATGGAAAAACATACTTCAGGCAAACAACAGCGAGAAGAAAGCAGGGGTTGCAGTACTAATATCAGACAAAATAGACTTCAAAACAAAGAAAGTAACAAGACATAAAGAAGGACACTACATAATAATAAAGGGCTCAGTCCAAGAGGATATAACCATTATAAATATATATGCACCCCACACAGGAGCACCAGCATATGTGAAACAAATACTAACAGAACTAAAGGGGGAAATAGACTGCAATGCATTCATTCTAGGAGACTTCAACACACCACTCACCCCATAGGATAGATCCACCGGGCAGAAAATAAGTAAGGACACGGAAGCACTGAACAACACAGTAGAGCAGATGGACCTAATAGACATTTATAGAACTCTACATCCAAAAGCAACAGGATATACATTCTTCTCAAGTGCACATGGAACATTCTCCAGAATAGACCATATACTAGGCCACAAAAAGAGCCTCAGAAAATTCCAAAAGATTGAAATCCTACCAACCAACTTTTCAGACCACAAAGGCATAAAACTACAAATAAACTGTACAGAGAAAGCAAAGAGGCTCACAAACACATGGAGGCTTAACAACACGCTCCTAAATAATCAATGGATCAATGACCAAATCAAAATGGAAATCCAGCAATATATGGAAACAAATGACAACAACAACACTAAGCCCCAACTTCTGTGGGACACAGCAAAAGCAGTCTTAAGAGGAAAGTATAAAGCAATCCAAGCATATTTAAAAAAGGAAGAACAATCCCAAATGAATGGTCTAATGTCACAATTATCAAAATTGGAAAAAGAAGAACAAATGAGGCCTAAGGTCAGCAGAAGGAGGGACATAATAAAGATCAGAGAAGAAATAAATAAAATTGAGAAGAATAAAACAATAGCAAAAATCAATGAAACCAAGAGCTGGTTCTTCGAGAAAATAAACAAAATAGATAAGCCTCTAGCCAGACTTATTAAGAGGAAAAGAGAGTCAACACAAATCAACAGTATCAGAAATGAGAAAGGAAAAAAATCACGACGGACCCAACATAAATACAAAGAATTATTAGAGAGTACTGTGAAAACCTATTTGCTAACAAGCTGGAAAACCTAGGAGAAATGGACAACTTCCTAGAAAAATACAACCTTCCAAGATTGACCCAGAAAGAAACAGAAAATCTAAACAGACCAATTACCAGCAACGAAATTGAAGCGGTAATCAAAAAACTACCAAAGAACAAAACCCCCGGGGCCAGATGGATTTACCTCGGAATTTTATCAGACATACAGGGAAGACATAATACCCATTCTCCTTAAAGTTTTCCAAAAAATAGAGGAGGAGGGGATACTCCCAAACTCATTCTATGAAGCTAACATCAGCCTAATACCAAAACCAGGCAAAGACCCCACCAAAAAAGAAAACTACAGACCAATATCCCTGATGAACGTAGATGCAAAAATACTCAACAAAATATTAGCAAACCGAATTCAAAAATACTTCAAAAGGATCACACACCATGACCAAGTGGGATTCATCCCAGGGATGCAAGGATGGTACAACATTCGAAAGTCCATCAACATCATCCACCACATCAACAAAAAGAAAGACAAAAACCACATGATCATCTCCATAGATGCTGAAAAAGCATTTGACAAAGTTCAACATCCATTCATGATAAAAACTCTCAGCAAAATGGGAATAGAGGGCAAGTACCTCAACATAATAAAGGCCATCTATGAAAAACCCACAGCCAACATTATATTGAACAGCGAGAAGCTGAAAGCATTTCCTCTGAAATCGGGAACTAGACAGGGATGCCCACTCTCCCGATTGATATTTAATATAGTACTGGAGGTCCTAGCCACAGCAATCAGACAAAACAAAGAAATACAAGGAATCCAGATTGGTAAAGAAGAAGAAGTTAAACTGTCACTATTTGCAGATGACATGATGCTGTACATAAAAAACCCTAAAGACTCCACCCCAAAACTACTAGAACTGATATCGGAATACAGCAAAGTTGCAGGATACAAAATGAACACACAGAAATCTGTGGCTTTCCTATACACTAACAATGAACCAATAGAAAGAGAAATCAGGAAAACAACTCCATTCACAATTGCATCAAAAAAAATAAAATACCTAGGAATAAACTTAATCAAAGAAGTGAAAGACTTATACTCTGAAAACTACAAGTCACTCTTAAGAGAAATTAAAGGGGACACTAACAGATGGAAACTCATCCCATGCTCGTGGCTAGGAAGAATTAATATCGTCAAAATGGCCATCCTGCCCAAAGCAATATACAGATTTGATGCAATCCCTATGAAACTACCAGCAACATTCTTCAATGAACTGGAACAAATAATTCAAAAATTCATATGGAAACACCAAAGACCCCGAATAGCCAAAGCAATCCTGAGAAAGAAGAATAAAGTAGGGGGGATCTCACTCCCCAATTTCAAGCTCTACTATAAAGCCATAGTACTCAAGACAATTTGGTATTGGCACAAGAGCAGAGCCACAGACCAATGGAACAGACTAGAGAATGCAGACATTAACCCAGACATATATGGTCAATTAATATTTGATAAAGGAGCCATGGACATACAATGGCAAAATGACAGTCACTTCAACAGATGGTGCTGGCAAAACTGGACAGCTACATGTAGGAGAATGAAACTGGACCATTGTCTAACCCCATATACAAAAGTAAACTCAAAATGGATCAAAGACCTGAATGTAAGTCATGAAACCATTAAACTTTTGGAAGAAAACAGAGGCAAAAACCTCTTAGACATAAACATGAGTGACCTCTTCTTGAACATATCTCCCCAGGCAAGGAAAACAACAGCAAAAATGAATAAGTGGGACTATATTAAGCTGAAAAGCTTCTGTACAGCAAAAGACACCATCAATAGAACAAAAAGGAACCCTACAGTATGGGAGAATATATTTGAAAATGACACATCCGATAAAGGCTTGACGTCCAGAATATATAAAGAGCTCACACGCCTCAACAAACAAAAAACAAATAACCCAATTAAAAAATGGGCAGAGGAACTGAACAGACAGTTCTCCAAAAAAGAAATACAGATGGCCAACAGACACATGAAAAGATGCTCCACATCGCTAATTATCAGAGAAATGCAAATTAAAACTACAATGAGGTATCACCTCACACCAGTAAGGATGGCTGCCATCCAAAAGACAGACAACAACAAATGTTGGCGAGGCTGTGGAGAAAGGGGAACCCTCCTACACTGCTGGTGGGAATGTAAGTTAGTTCAACCATTGTGGAAAGCAGTATGGAGGTACATCAAAATGCTCAAAACAGACCTACCATTTGACCCAGGAATTGCACTCCTAGGAATTTACCCTAAGAATGCAGCAATCAAGTATGAGAAAGACCAATGTACCCCTATGTTTATCGTAGCACTATTTACAATAGCCAAGAATTGGAAGCATCCTAAATGTCCATCGATAGATGAATGGATAAAGAAGAGGTGGTACATATACACAATGGAATACTACTCAGCCATAAGAAAAGGGAAAATTCAATCATTTGCAGCAACATGGATGGAGCTGGAGGGTATTATGCTCAGTGAAACAAGCCAAGCGGAGAAAGAGAAATACCAAATGATTTCACTCATCTGTGGAATATAAGAACAAAGGAAAAACTGAAGGAACAAAACAGCAACAGAATCACAGAACTCAAGAATGGACTAACAGGTACCAAAGGGAAAGGGACTGGGGAGGATGGGTGGGTAGGGAGGGATAAGGGGGGGGAGAAGTAGGGGGGTATTAAGATTAACATGCATGGGGGGGTAGGAGAAAAGGGAGGGCTGCACAACACAGAGAAGGCAAGTAGTGATTCTACAACAGTTTGCTATGCTGATGGACAGTGACTGTAAAGGGGTTTATAGGGGAGACACGGTATAGGGGAGAGCCTAGTAAACAAAGTATTCATCATGTAAGTGTAGATTAATGATTTAAAAAAAAAAATGCAGTTCCTATGTGGTGACCTCTAATGAGTTCTACACAATGATATAAAGGGCATATAAAAGTGTAGGCAAAGGGTCTGTTTGTGTTTATACAGAGGATCAAAGCCTAATTTGGCTACCCCGAAAATGAACTAAGATACGATATGAAAAAGAACTTCCAACATCAGCACTCTCGGGAAGACTCATGCCAGAAGATGATCATCAAAAAAAAAAAACTCCAACGAAGATCCACGCACTGTCACAGGTGTAGACGCACTCATCCCACCAGTTCCTGGACTTGCCATGGGAATGAAGAAGGAGATATCTAAGCTGGCCTGTGCATACAGTAAAACAACAAATTTGACTGGATCTATACTGTTGGAACTCAATCAAGAATTAGGAGAAGTGCAAATTGTAGCGCTCCAAAATCTTACAACTACAGACTATTTACTGTTAAAAGAACATAAGGGATGTGAACAGTCCCCAGGAATGGGTTGTTTTAATTTGTCTGATTTCTCTCAGACTGTTCAAGTTCAGTTGGACAATATCCACCATATCATAGATAAGTTTTCACAAATGCCTAAGGTGCCTAACTGGTTTTCTTGGTTTCACTGCAGATGGCTGGTAATTACAGGTATGCTTTGGTTATGTAACTATACTCCTATTATGTTAATGTGTGTGTGCAATTTAAGTAGTCGCTTAAAACCTATACATGCTGAAGTTACTCTACAAGAAGATATGTGAAAGAAATAATTAATCTTCCCATGTTTTCTGCCGCCTGCTACTTCTATAGCTTTTCTTCTTCCTTCCTAATTACAACCCTTAAATAGAATTCGTGCCTCATATCAAATTTACCAAGTATCATAATTCTTCCAAGTGGTAAAGATACCTCAAGACAAATGCTGGGCATAGAAGCTACAGGGCATAAATATGCAAAGAAATAAAAAGCTAACCATTTCAAACAATAAGGCTTCTCTCTCACTTACCAACTTTACATTTCCCTGTATGGCCCCGGAAGATGACTGGTTAGCCAGAGACGGGTAAGATTCCTCAAGGGAGGAACAACCTAAGACAGGCACAGTCACAGGGGGTCCATCAGGTGAGAAATTGGGGATCAACAGAGGTGAGGCTTAGAACCTCACCCCCCCATTCTGAGATAAATCTTCTGCATCCGTGGATGTTTTATTGCCCTTTTCTAGCTTGGATTAACACATAGTCTACAGGCACACACCTGATCATCTACATTTACTCTCTTACAACACTAAACTATGTTTTCTACCTTTATCTTGTATCTACCTACCACTTCAGCATTTTATTAAAAATAATAATAATAAAGAGAGAAATGTGGTATCCACATATAAATCAAGTATAAAAATCAAATGAGTATTCATAATTGAACTGACTGTTTATAGTTCATAATGCATGAGCAAAACCGAAATTTTCTGTGATGACTGCCCTTGTACTGTTCACCATGTAATTTATTCACTATGTAAGAATTTGTTCACCATGTAAGAACTTGTTTGTTATGCCTCAGAAGATTGAAGACTGACGAAAATTAGGCTCGGGGTGGATTAATGATTGTGCATTGAGCATTGACTCCCCTATACAGAATTTTATTGTTGTTAACAACCATTTGATCAATAAATATGAGAGATGCCCTCACAAACAAACAAACAAACAAACAAAAAGTACACACTTCCAATTGTAAAATAAATAAGTAACCGGGATGTAATGTATAGCATAAGGAATATAGTCAAAATATTGTAACAACTTGGTATGGTGATAGCACTATGTTGTACACCTGAAACTAATGTAATGTAATACTGTGTGTCAACTACCCTTCAATAAAAAATAATTATCTACCAAAAAAAAAAAAATATTCACACACATATAAGTTTTATGGCAATTCCATATACCTATGCCAAGAATGAGAACATGACTCTATAGAAATTTACCTTACCTACTTCCCCACATTTAAGAAACAGGTTTAAATTCTTTCAAACATTTCATATTGATATTTTACTATTTGTTAAAATCAAAGACAAATCAAAATGGCCATACTGCCTAAAGCAATCTACAGATTCAATGCAATCCCTATCAAAATACCAACAGCATTCTTCAACAAATTATAGCAAATAGTTCTAAAATTCATATGGAACCGCAAGAGACCCCAAATGGACAAAGAAATCCTGAGAAGGAAGAACAAAGCTGGGTGGATTACGCTCCCTGAGTTCAAACTCTACTACAAAGCCACCGTAATCAAAACAATTTGGTACTCGCACAAGAAAAGAGCCATAGATCAATGGAACAGAATAGAGAGCCCAGATATAAACCCACACGCATATGGTCAATTAATATATGATAAAGGAGCCATGGATATGCAGTGGGGAAATGACAGTCTCTTCAACAACTCACGTTGGCAAAACTGGACAGCTACATGCAAGAGAATGAAACTGGATTATTGTCCAACCCCATACACAAAAGTAAACACACAATGGATCAAAGACTTGAATGTAAGTTATGAAACCATAAAACTCATAGAAGAAAACAGAGGCAAAATAATCTCTTGACTATAAACATGAGCAACTTTTTCCTGAACACATCTTAGGCAAGGGAAACAAAAGCAAAAATGAACAAATAGGACATCAAATTAAAAAGCTTCTGTACAGCAAAGGACACCATTAGCAGAACAAAAAGGCATCCTACAGTATGGGAGAATATATTCATTAAGGACTTATCCGATAAGGGGTTAACAAAATACATAAAGAGTTCACATGCCTCAACACCCAAAAAACAAATAACATGATTAAAAGATGGGCAGAGGAGCTGAACAGACACTTTTTCAAAGAAGAAATTCAGATGGCCAACAGGCACATGAAAAGATGCTCCACATCACTAATCATCAGGGAAATGCAAATTAAAACCACAATGAGATATCACCTCACACCAGTAAGGATCGCCATCATCCAAAAGACAAACAACAACAAATGTTGGCGAGGGTGTGGAGAAAGGGGAACCCTCCTACACTGCTGGTGGGAATGTAATTTAGTTCAACCATTGTGGAAAGCAGTATGGAGGTTCCTCAGAGTGCTCAAAATAGAAATACCATTTGACCCAGGAATTCCACTTCTAGGAATTTACCTGAAGAATGCAGCACTCCAGTTTGAAAAGGACAAATGCACCCCTATGTTTATCACTGCACTATTTACAATAGCCAAGATATGGAAGCAACCTAAATGTCCATCAGTACATGAATGGATAAAGAAGAGGTGGTACATATACACAATGGAATATTATTCAGCTATAAAAAGAAAACAAATCCTATCATTTGCAACAACATGGATGGAGCTACAGGGTATTATGCTTAGTGAAATAAGCCAGGTGGAGAAAGACAAGTACCAAATGATTTCCCTCATTTGTGGAGTATAACAACAAAGCAAAAACTAAAGGAACTAAATAGCTGCAAACTCCAAGAAAGGACTGGCAGTTACCAAGGAAAGGGGTTGGGGAGAGTGGGTGGGGAAGGAGGGAGAAGGGGATTAAGGGGCGTTATAATTAGTAATCACAATATATGTAAGTCATGGGGAAGGCAGTATAGCACAGAGAAGACAAGTAATGACTCTATAGCATCTTACTACCCTGATGGACAGTGATTGCAGTGGGGTGGGGGTGGGGAACTTGATAATATGGGTGAATGCTGAAGCTACAATGTTGCTCATGAGAAACTTTCATAAGATTGTATATCAATAATACCTTAATTAAGATTAAAAATTTTTAAACATAAAATATCATACTAACTTTTAGGAAAAAAATCAAAGACAAATCAAAATAGAGAATATAGTAATAGCATTACTAAAAACTCTTGAACTTCTCAACAAGCTGTAGAAAGATTATATATAAAAATAAAATAGCTATTTATAGCAACAGTTGATTTTAGGCAATTCACAATGTGACTTCGGAATAATATTTTACAGTCTCCACAGAAATTTTACGTAAAGCCAACATTACCAATAGACTAAGCTCTCCCAGTGTGAGACCAAATGAAAGAGGCCGCTTTGGATCAGTGACCTAGCAAAGAAGAAAAGAAGACATTAAAATATATGGTGGGGGTGAATCTGTGCTCCAGTCTTTAACAACAAGCAACATAAGGCAATTAATTTACAAGTATCACACAACCCAGATGGATATGTGGAAAAGGAGGAGGAAGAAGGCAATTATATGGCTGGGATTATCCATATTTTGCAGGCATGATACTGTTCCCCATCCCAATGTATTTCTTTTCTTATTAGAAATGAGAAGACTCACTAACAGTGACTAAATAGATTCTTCCCTAGATGGTTATAAAGAGTCAGTCTCTTCATATATATCGTTAAAGATATTCTTCAAAGATAAATAAAACAAGGTGTCACAGATAAAACTTCCACTAAATTATTTTAAAACTTTGAAAATTTTCACTTAGAAATGTGAACTGTCTCTTTAAGCCTTTAATTTCCTTGACAGCTGGAAAATGTTTTGTTAGGAAATATCCAAGATTTTTAATGATTAATTTCTTTTGTCTCTTAACCTCAAACCTGCTAATGTTAAACTTCTGTTCTATTTCCAACCATCAATACCTAAGATATATTTATACACAGTGCTTAACCTGTGCCACAATTTGTACCATGTAATTGTTTTGGACATCCTAAAGAGGTCCAAAAGTCATACAGAGTTTTTTGTCTATGACAAACAAGGGAAACGAGAGAGAGAAGAAAAAACATAATGTTCTAACTCATTCAACAAGGACTCTATAGAGTTTAGTCACACAGACCCTTCTTAAACAGGAAAAATACATGCTCTGGTATAGCTGAAAAGCACAAATAGCTTTAAGTGCTTTGTTTTTTAATATCACATGTATTATAATTTGTGGCAAAACGTATTTTCCTTTATTCCCACACTCATGTTTTTATACCTACAGATAACTAGGTCAAAACAGAAGGAACTTTAACAAAACACAGTCCTCAGTTGCTAATGTATTACCCACAAACTACTACCATCATCTAAGAAGCATCTTTATAAATTATTATACTTTTCCTACCCCACTTCCTACACTATATTTTTCATTATTCCTCTACATATAATAACTAAGGTAATCACATTGAAAGAAAAATGATACAAGATCCCTTTGCACCTTTTAATTCTTTTCCTTTAAATATTTTAATATATTTTGTCACTGATACCAGTTTAAACATAAATGTTCTCTTTACCTCTGTATTTTTTTAATTAAAGAGTATCTTTATTAAATAATGTACCTTTCTAATTGGACTTGCTCAGTTTCAGTTTAAACATATCATATGCCATTAGTTTTAAGAATAATTCTTTCACTGCCACATGTTAAGTAGATTTTATTTTCCCATGTTTGTTTTAAGTAAGAGCATTTATGAATTAGGTTTCATGGGCATTTATTTGTTGACAAAATTCAGTTTAATGACTACATAAAGCCAAAATATAAAGTCAGTATAAGATAGAGATAGTGTATCCTGAAAAACTACAGTGTGTCTTACTGAATATTAAGTTAAATAAGGAACTTATCAGAATAGGAAAATAAATTCTAACGTGTTGGTATTACTTTAATTCAACCCAAAGTTAAAGCACATTAAAAAAAAAAAAACACAAACTCATTTTTGGAAGAGACGAAATAACATTTCCAATTTCTTAGGTAAATGCAAATATGGAAGGTCTTTTACATGTTTCAAACTTTAAACAAAACAAGACATATTAAGTTTAAAAAATGTGTTACATTTTAACTAAAACTGATCAGTAAAACAGTTCCTAATCAACTAATGTTAAAGTGCTGTTATAAGTAAGGTTTGGTTTCTAAATACATTGTTGCACATGTATGTGGGTAGTTGTGGATGTTCACTCCAACTCGATACAATACCAAAAGAATGGAACTAGCAGTCAAGTGACCTACATGACTGACCACAATTAAAATTGTTTCATCATCTCTTAAAACGTATTTTTTTTTGTCAGTATAAAAAAAATTTAGTTCCTTAAAGTTACAATAGTATAAGCCTTACGGCATTAAACAAAATTCAGAGGACAATCTGAAAACCTCTTGTTAACTTTAGAAAGAAGCACATGGTAGTTTTATGATAAATTTACACAAATAAAAGCCCAATAAAAAATGACTAACAGAGGATATGGTACTGCACTATCAGAAAAACTCAATCTTGGGTTTAAAAATTGGGTACAGATAATCCATATATAGACAAATCAAGAATTATTATCATAAAATACACATTTAATTACTAAAGTAAACTGAGTAAACCGAAATTACTTACATCATCTTCATATTTAATGTGAATGTCTGTGATTTTTACTTGTACATTTTTAATTACTTGAGTTGCCAATTTTTCTAAAAATGTATCTTTTTTGCCTTCTTTCAGCTTATCTGTAAAAAAAAAAAATACAAGCTCAAGACTTGAAATTCTCGTAAGCCTCATATTCAAAGACCAAAGGATACCTAAGGCACTACTCAACAGAAATCACAGACTGTTCTAGTGTCCTTGTTTTATTATTTCAGGTTTATGTTAGATTTTAATATGCATTTCCAACTTAAAACTTACTTTTGAAGTTACATTGTAATCTAACAATCATTTTACCTTTGAAGATAGAAATCAAGTGGGAACGTGTGTAAGTTAACACATGGCATAAAAACTACTTTTACCTACCTTTTGAGCGATCAAGACCTTTAAAAGGTTTCTTAAAATGTTTTTTGTGCTTTTTACGTTTACGTCCTTCTCAGTGGAAGCATTTTAGTGAGAAAAGGATAAAATTCAAGTTAGCAGACTAGAGGACAGAAAAGAAAACAAGAGATTTCTTCCTGATAGCAAGTTTTAATACAAATCACCTTACTTTATTCCAAACTGACCTACTATTGCAATACATAAATTCACAAACCTCTCATCTAGAATAACCTCTTTAATACAGAAATTAACTTGGCAGGTACAATTATTAAAAAATTGGACAAAATATCCATATATAATGCCCTTTATAATATTTATATTTGTGATATATATATATATATATATATTATATAATAATAATATTGTGACATTTTCACAATACGAAGTTTGGTTTTAATTTCTATGTTACCAAAATATTAGAAATGTAATAATGACAGAATATAAAACTTTCAGAGGAAAGTTTTGATAAATGTGTAGTAGAGACACAGGAACACAGATGAAATGAATGGGTAGCATGCTGACAGAAGACTTCCTTTGGATGATTCACCTCACAAGCAAAATCCTTTAATGACTTAAGGATATATAGAGTACAAAGGCCATAAAATGTACATTGAACTGCACGTTGAAATTGGCTTAATAATTATTTTAAAACTTCATCCTTTTATTTGGCACTGCCTCACTTGATGACATTAACCAACACTTATCCAAGTTAAAAGTCTTTATATTCAATTGCCTACTAGACACTGACTCTGGTCTACACTCTTGAGGCACGCTGCCTTTAGTGTCCACTCCACCTTCCTCTACACATCCTTCTGTATATTGCTACCAGATTGCGACTAATACCTTCTGAAATACTATTCAGTCTGTTAATCTCCTGCTCGAAATTCATTTAAAGGCTTTCTGTAGTCTGCCCAATATAATGAAAAAGCTTTTATACAACACAATGGTCCTTTCAATGATCTATCTCCTATCTTCTTATCTAGTCTATCTCCTCCACTCATCTGTGCATTAGATACTTCAGAAATACTATCTGTCATATTATAAAACAAGCCATAACTTTCTAATGCCTAATGTCTCTGTATGTGTCATTCTGAGAGCTTGGGTCATCCTCCCTTAAGTTTTTCACCAAATTCCTAGAAGGCTTCCAAATATCTGATCCAGTACTTCTGCCTGTGTGAAGCCTTCTACAACTATTTCAAGCAGCTCCAGGGCCACCTACCCTTGCACCTTATGTCCACTGAGCTGTGATTATACTATATTTTAAGTGCTTGCACAACCGTCTTGCCACCAGGCAGATATCTTCATTAGGAAGGAATTACCCTAATATCTGAGCATAAAGCACATGATATATATCTGTTCAAATGAATTTAAAAAATACACATCTGAACATTATAATAAAACATATAAACTCAGTTAACATTATATATATTTAATAGAATATACACGAAATTTATCTTGAACTTTAAAATTTGTTTTTCCTTGATATTTTAAAGCAAATTGCCCTGCCACAACAAAAACTAAGAACCAAATCCAGGATGACAAGAATAAAACCTTGAGTATTAAGAAGAAAATATTTAATAAATATGTACCAGAATCTGCACTTTGCTATTACCAATATTTCTTGCCAAGGTGATGGTCCCTGAATCATTTTCATTCCTAAACAAAACATTTAGAAAAGACTAAGGTCTCAAAGATAACCATCTGAAAAGAAACAATGAAGAAAGCCAGAGTAGCCCTGAAAACCACCCCACTTGGCTAGAACAGCTTTCAGAGACAGACTCAGCTACTTGGGTTTAGATTATACCATAATCCGTTTTCTTATCTGACCTCCTATTATCTTTCTAGCTTCACATTTGTTCTAGCCCCTTGTTCCACGATTGACGACTGTATTAAATGCACCATGTTTAAACCTCTCCAAATAGATTGAAAATTAGTGATCTGAGTGCTACATAACTCTTTAGAGAAACTGTCTATTTAACCTGATAATCAATACATTTGTGATTCTCAATCACTCTCTAAAGCAGTCCTAAAATACTTTGGTCTCAGGGCCACTTTAACACACTTAAAACTTGAGAACCTTAAGGAATTTTTTATTAGTGTGAGTTAGTTACTGATATTTGCCATACTGGAAATCAAAACTGAGAAAAACATTTTTAAATTAACTCAAAAAAGTCATTATGTGAGAGCAAAAGTAACATATTTATGAAAAATAACTATTTTCAAACAAAAAGTACTGAGAAGAGTGGCATCAGATTTTACATTCTTCCAAATTCCTTTAATGTCTGGCTTAGTAGAAAACTGCTGGATTCCTACTGCCTTTGATCTTTTGAGATATGTTGCTTAGATTGAAGCATATGAAGACATTCTGATCTAAGTACAGATATATAATAAAAAAGGAAGGAACATCTATCTTCATGACTTTTTCAGGTAACTATGGATATGACACCCAAACTCATCAAGTGGTAGTTTCTTAATGGGTAATTGCATCTTGGAATCTGAACTCTACCAATTAATTTTTCATCCAAATTAATATCAACTGGTCTACCATGCATTTTATAGGGACTTTTAAACATTATTGATTTTTTTATTATGCACTGGTAATATGGAAATATTGCTTCATTGCATTATGCAGATTTCTAAATGTTGAGTCATTTCATTATTTAATACCAAAAATCACATTTGCTAATACCATGACCAATTTCATCAGAAAAGTCTTCCAAGTTTTGGGAAGCTGTCAAGCTCAAGGTGGCAAATACAAGTTTTCCAAAATTCTAAATTTCGTTCAAAAGTTCAGACCTTATCATTGACAACATTGTCAGTTTTTTCTTGAAGATGTTTTGTTGAAGTGTCTACCAAACACCCTGATCTGAGTAAGAATAGTCTGTCAGTTACTCTTTCAAGGAATGTCATTTTCCATGAGAGAGGTGACTAGCTCAGCTAACAACTCAAACTGCACAAGAACTTTTCCATAAAACAATTATCCTACTCTTAGTCTGCATTTGTGATTTATGCACACTTCCTCTTTTGTCACATGAAATTTTAAAGACACATAACTCAAGAACTGAAATTTAACAAAATTAGTTTTCCTGCTTCATCAAGGACATTCTTAAGTTAAACTGGTCTTTTTTTGTTTTGTTTTGTTTTATACTGGGAGTGCATGGTTGTGAACAATACAATAGCTACTAGTACAGTCTGGTGCCATGGCCTTGCTTTCATGCTAAGGCAACCAGCAACTTTACACAATGTTGCTTTTGTACCAACAGCACAATGAAAACTCAAATAATGTCTTATTGTTATGAAAACAGTTTGGCTTATGAGAACCACTGCTCTAGAATAACGTTTTTTAAATGATTATCAAATGAGGAATGAATGTACACTTAGAAACTGAAAAAAATGAAAGGATCATAAAGTACACATTAAATCCTAGCCAGCTAAAGATGATATTAACAAAATTAATTATTCTCATTTCAGAATCGTTCATATTCTAGGCCTATTTTTTACCAGGTTAATGTACCTTTTTTGAAAAAATGGAAACTAAATCAATTAGGTTTTCCTTTACAATGACCTGTTATTTTTTTTTGAATGGGCTACTAGAATTCATTTGTATCTTGGAGGCAGGTTATTCCTAGTAGGATCAGAAGATACCACCCATGGCAGACTATAGTTCAATTATAACCTGCAAAATTGGACAGTGAGCCATGAATATCTCCATGCTTTTATCATTAAACCAAGTAACTAGGACAAATTAATGTAGTCAGCCATAGCTACCAAAGGAGCAGATTTGTTAAAAGAGATGCTAGTTTCAGATCATTTCAATGCTGTGAAATTTGCATGCAAAATCTTCTTCCATTTGTCAAAATAAAGTTAAATATTAAAGAAGTCTCTAGATGCAGAAATAGTTCTATTTTAACTATTGTTTACACTTCAAGACACAGACCCTGCTTGCCATTTAATCAAAATAAACTTTAAATTTGAAGTAGTTAGTATGACAAGCTGCTTTAGTTATGAAAAATGTATCAAATTATTATTTAAGATATCAGAAATTATAATTTTAATGTATTTGGTAAATTTCTCAGAAACAGAAGAATTCTATTGCAAATCTTAAAGAAGTCAGCTTCAAGTTGCCTCTTGTGAAGCTTCAGATTTCAATATGTTGTACAGAACAGAAATCTAGACATACCTCTGGAGCTACAGCAGAGGTGAAGCAAATCAGGGAGGATGAAAGAGGAACACCTATCAAGACTGTAAATAAAGTCTCACTCAATAAAAAATGTTCCATTTTATTGCTCTGTACAAATTTGAAAACCACAGCTAAGGAGAGGAACTGCCTAATTAAGAAACTAGTACACTAGCATACATAGCATAGAACTAAAGTCAAAAGGGCAGTCCGGATTTGAAAGGTATTTATAGATCAAACTGGAAGCTTCACAACAGCAGTGGATCATGCTTGTTTCAACCCATGAACATTCAGCATCCAGTGGTGCTTGCCACAAGAAGACACTAAGTATTTAGTGAATGAATAAATGGTGGCAGAAGGTAGGGAAAAGGAAATGATGGTAAAGGGGAAAAACCCGAATTACATTTCCATATTTTCTAAATTCTTTAATGGAGTCATCAAATGGACTCCATTAAAAGCACAAGTACGGGTAAAAATGTTATTTTTTATGTAGCTGAATATAATTAACCATGCATACCCACCAGGCTTGATGTCCTTGTAAAGAAAGTTTTCCAAGCCATATATGAACTCCCCTGAATGTGCGCCTGCATCCGCATGGCAGCAATAACCAAAATGCAAAGTATTTAAGACATCTTTATTTTCACATGTAAAATATGTCTAAACTTAATTCAAGGAATGGGAAATCATGTAACAGAACAGGTAAAATTTGGTGACATGAAAACAATTTATTTATAAGGAAATAGTGAAACCATTTTCATTATTTCAGCATACAAAATTTATTTTCATAATATTAAAACAAAATTTCATAATAAATAAAGTTTAGCAATAAATTTCAAATTAAACAAGGCAGACAAAAATCAATTATGGCTAATGTTTCACTGAATTATTTGACGAACTTTCAAACAGAACCAAAGTCTATTTTGGTTCCCTTCTTTCCTACCATTTTGCCTATTTTCAGAGAGAAATATTGCTGTGATATTTATACTAATTTTAGATCAAACTGAAATTAATTCATCTTACCTTAGTCTGATTTGTTCCTCCATATACTGTCTGAGTCATTTCTATTAATTCTTGTTAATGACGGTTACAGAGCACCATCTTTCATTCCCCTCCCCAAATCCAGCCTACATACACATCACAGCAAGTTTAACCTTCCTAAAACACAGCTCTGATCACATCAACTCCTTGAATATTTAAAGAAAGAGAAAGGAAAACTTATTGACTCCCCTATTGGCTACAGATTAAAGTCCATTTAACATGAAAGTATAGAATCTAGATAGAGCCAGACTAGGTTCATATTCTAGCTCTACCATTTTCTACCTGTGTGACCTAGGACAAGTTATCTTTCAGCTTTCTTGAGTGTAAAATGGAAACAACAATCCTTCTGTTACAGAGTTATGACTACTGGATGAGTCAATTACTATAAAGCATTTGAAGAGTGACTGCCAAACAGCACACGCTCAACAGATGTTAGCTGCTGTCATTGTCACCATCAGCATCATCACCATGGCATTCAAATCTCTTAAAATCGACCCTAAATACAGCTTTCCAACTTATACCTAATTATACTCTATCAAGCTCCCAAATTCTTAGCTGTTCTCCATACATTCTCTAAAATTTTCCATCTTCATTGTCCCCTCTACCTAGAATGTTCCCTTTTCTGCATACTCATCCTTTAGACCCAGCTGAAATATATACCTTTGTAGTGTCTGTCCTGATCTCTTTGGATGAACATAATACATGCATTCTGAATTTCCTTAACACTCTATCTATACCTCTTTGATGGGATTCAACACTTTCTCCCATTTATTATTATGCACAACTAAATTATTATTATTATTATTATTATTTCCCCAACTAAAATCTTCTGACAGTAGGGTCCTGGGCTTTTCTCATTTTTGTGTTTCAAAAACATCTTGAGCATATAGTCATCAAGACTTCTCAAAAGTATTTAGAACCTAAAGGAACTGACTTCAAATTTCTAATATTAAACCTAGCATTCTATTCCCAGTCAAATCAAAGTGTGGAAGTAAAATAAAAAGACTTTCAGACTTGAAAGGATTTTTTAAATTATATCCAGTGGATCCATCCCTTCTTAGGACCTATTAGATATGTTCCAGCAAAACAAAGGAACAGTCTAACAAATAACAAAAAGCAAGGTACCTAGGAAACAGTGCATTAAATACAGAAGAGTGATGAAGACAGTCCCAGGATGTTAAGAACTACAAAAATACAACCAGTTTAGAGTGAGATCTCCAAGAGAAAAAAAAAAAAGGAAGGCAGGGGAGGGAACCAAAAGATGACTTTGGGCAATTGGAAAATAACAACGATGGTCCTAACAGATAGATTTCATGTAGCATTTGAAAAGAATTAAAGGTAAATTTACATAGAAGACTATGGAAATTTTAAAAAGCATTTAAAAATTGAAGAAAAAGATAGTACATTATTCGCCCTACATAGTGAACAATATTGTCAAAGCAAATTTTGACTAATAATTGACCAAAAATTATGATATAACCACATTATGAGAAGATAGGGATTTTAGTAAAAAGAACCTGTAAGAGAGGTACACTCCTTGCCTGTCATAACGGGAAATCCTAGATAATGTCTTATGTTAATAAATAAGACAATGACAGAAGGTTGACATTTTTTAAATGATGGTTTCCTCTAAGGAGTGGGTCTAAAGGGTAGAAAAGGGTGGAGCAGGAGATTGACATTTTTCATCAGAAGCCTTTTTGGCAAAAATGATTTTAAAGTGTATATAAATATTACCTTGATAAAATTAACATTTTAAATACATAATCTATGATATTTGAGAATCTTTAGCCTCACCAGGAATTTAATTTATCCCTTCATTTTATAATAGCCTTTCCAGGAAAATAAGGTCACTACAATTAAATGAAAGGATGACAATATCAAGGAATTTATTTTGATAGTGAAGCAAACTCTTTAGAAATGAACTCAGTAATATTTCACTTTTTTCCCACATGATAGTGGGCAACATTCTATTTTATCAAATAACAAAAATTAAGTAAAAATACGTTTTTAAAGCAGATTAGCAAGAGGATTTTGTTTTCATGTTTATCATCTGCTACCTAGAATTAAATTGCTTCCTCTCCTTACCTCTCTGAGTCTCTAAGCACATGTGACAGTACTTTTGGGCTTTTAAAATAAAAAACTAAGTAGAAAAATAATAAGTCTAAACAATAAAGTATAGTAATTAAATAACTATAATAATAATGAAATGCAAAGCATCTAAAGGCCATTATCTCTTATCATCCATACAAATAATATATGAAGATGTGACCCATATCCATAGAAACGAGAAAAAAATACATGCAGTCAAGTTAAGTAAATGTATTTCTTGACAATTAAGAAAAAACCATCTCTATCAACCTATTTCCTAATTCCCAAATTCATCTTTTTTATACTCAGAATATTTTTGACAAATCTATCATGTTAAAACTGTTTCACTTTCTGAATTTTCTATCCCAACAAAATCTAAATTATATCACCCAAGAAGCAACAATGTAATTATTATATATTAGCCTAATATTCTATTTATATAAACTTAATACTAAACTATGTCAAATCATCCTTAATAGCCTCTCGCCAGACCCAAACATGTGTGTTTCCCAAGTATTAAGACGCAGAAGTCAAAATTTCACAGGCATTCAATCCATAATGTAGAGTAGGTTATCATTTTGTCAATTAAGGTGACAATTATGAAAACAGGAGACTACCATGCTTTTTCTGGAAACACTAAAATATTTTTTAAGTCATCATAGTTACTTCCATCCAAAAAGAAAAGGAGTTTGGGGTTTATTTCTCAAAAGACAGAATATAATTATAAATATTGATTATATATTATAAATTTTGCATGATAATTACATATCAATACACCTAAGTACATGTCAATATACTTATTGATGAATATATATAATTATATATGTGTTAAGAAAATACACTTAATCTGAGCTATATCAAGAAAGAAATGAAATTCTAGTGCTCCCCAAGTCTTTCCCTTCATTTTTATAGTAGTATTTCTACCAAATACTAATTAAGCCAAAGTGAATAAAATTAAATAATCACACTTAACTATCATAAAACAAAACCATCCTCACCTTGTTTTATTTGGCACTTTAATAGAAATTAAGAAAAACTGTTTTAATAAAAATACAGAATCATAAACTTCAGAAGACAGACAAAATATGCTTAAGTATGAAAAAAAAAAGGAAAAATGGTTTAGGCTTTTAAAAATTTCTTCCATTCAGATGGCCTCCATATTTTAAGTATTTTAGTAATTTTTTGTAATAGAATCAATAATTCTGTATAAAAGAAAATACTTTGGGGCAAAAAGAATTAAATCATTGATAAGGAATTTTAATGAGCAAGTTATGTTTAAGAAGGAGTTCTTGTTGATTCAATTAAATGTCAGCAATTTTAATTAGGAAAAGAAACCTTATATCTAAATACAATTCCTATCATTTCTAACTCAACATTTGCCATCTCTTGAGAGACTAAAGAGAAATGCCTTAGCATTTCTAGTATTTTCTTTCATCACAGAAATATAAAAAACTGCCAACCAAATGTCACAAAAATTATGTAAAATACTCATAAATACTAGTAATTCTCATGTTCCAATCAGCAATCAGGGTATGATTTGACTTGAAAGAAAAAAACAAACTGGAGGTTTGGAAAAGTCTTTTAATTCATCACTCCACTGACTACTCTTTTTCATCTTATCCTTATTCTTGCTCCTTAAACAAAACCAAAACAGTCATCAGATATATTTTTAGATAAAAACAAAACATTAAAACTTAAGGCAAGATGTTAAAATACTGAAATCTGAAGAATCAAGTTTTTTTAATAGAAATATAGTATACAATATACAATAGTATATTGGTTTCAGGCGTATAGCACAGTGACTCAACAGTTACCTACACTATTAAATTCACCCCAGGAAGTGTTGTTAGCATCTGCCAACACACAATGACATTGCAAAATTATTGACTATATTCCCTGTGCCATACTTTCATCCCTGTGGCTAATTTATACCAAAATATGGATTTTGTGCATCTATTCCCTTAACTTTACCCTCCCCCATGACATTAGTCTCTTCTCTGCATCTATGCTTCTACTTCTGTTTTGTTCGTTTGTTTTGTTTTTTTAGATTCCACATAAAAGCAAAATCATACAGTATTTGTCTTTCTCTGCCTGGCTTATTTCACTTAGCATAATACCCTCTAGGTCTATCCATATTGCTGCAAATGGCACATCTGCCTTATCCATTCATCTATCAATGGACACTGAGGTTGCTTCCATATCTTGGCTACTGTAAATAATGTGGCAATAAACATTGGCATGCATGTATCTTCTTTTTGAATCAGTGATTTTGTTTTCTTCAGGTAAAATTCCAGAAAAGAATTGCTGGGTCATATGATATTTCTATTTTTAGTCTTTTGAGGAACCTCCATACTGCCTTCCAGAGTGGCTGGACCAATTTACATTCTCAATAACATTGTAGGAGGGTTCCCTTTGAAGAACAGAATTTTTTAAAAATCCTATATAAAGGGATATAGCTAGGAATAGAATCACAGCACCATTTCCTCAGAACATTTTTTTATTATATTAATATGCTGAACCTCATTACTTCCAAGGATACAGGTAAAAATGAAGACAAAAAGCCTATTAACATTTGGCCAAGACAAAGAGTCTGCAGTAACTCTCAGAACTTGGAAAACTGCAAAAATGACTGGTTAAGCAAAGTGGGATAATTAAACTGGCAGAATTACTAATTTCCTTAGTAATAAAGATAAAAAGACTTTCAGAAAGTAATTCAAGATGTATTACCAATAATCACAGAAAAAGGAAATGATTCCTAAATATGAGTCATTAAAATATTTATAATCAGTATTTTGAAATATGATTTTAAAACAAGATTCTTTCTTTGGAACTAAACCTTATGAAGGCTTATAAAAGCATCCTCCTTATAGTGTAATAAATCTAACATATAGGTATATCTAAGTTTATCTAAAACACAAACTTATTCTACCTTTCTCTGCTGCTTTTTGAAGGGCTTCTTCAATTCGGGATAGCTCTTTCTGTTTAATGTCTTGCAAGGATTTTTCTTCTTTTTCAGCGTCATATTTAATACCTAAAAATATATCATTAATTCACAAAGAAATGCAATTAATAAACAGGAAAAGTTCAGCCGCATTATGATTGTATGTGTGTAATTTAAATCATTTTTTTGTAAGTCAAAAAAAGTTGCATTCTTCAGTTTTACAGGAAGTTTAAACATAAATGATTCCTATTTACTTACAAAGTTTTATATCTAAAAGGAAAAGAGGAAGAGAAAAGAATCAGAGAAATGCAGAAAGGAAACATGTGAATAGAAAGGTAAAAGGAAGGAAAAGAGGAAGGCAGAAAATACATCAGAAAACTTCCAATCACTATACCTGAGTGGGTAAAACTTTGACAACTATAAAAAACATGCACTATTCAATACCAGCTGTTACTGTAGATTGATAAAAAGACTTTCAGAAAGTAATTCAAGATGTATTACCAACAATCATGAAATACATATATCCTTTTTATCTAGCAAGTTCATTTCTGATATTGTATCCTAAAGAAATAGTACAGAAGAACTAGATATCTATGAGGAGGAGGTGTTTATAATTTTCACTGCAATAGGGAAAAACAGTAGGCAATCCACAATGGAACATCATAAAGCTTTTCAAAATTTCACTGTCACCATAAAAACTGTGAAACATATCAAAATACATGTATTTAGTGAAAAGCCAGATCCATGATATATATATGTCATGATGCTACATCAAGTCAAATATGTATGTGGTAAACACTGGAAAGCAAAATATTTTTTAAAAATTGTACTTGTCTTATGGTTGAGAAAATGAGTAACTTTTCCATAAAAAATCCAAAATTTTCTTAACATTGTTATTCTTATAACTAAGGAAATTAATAAAGATATTAAACATTGCTACTTTAAAACACTCAAAAAAATTAAAATTCTGTAATTTGTAATGAAAAAAATTACCTATTTTACACATATTTTTGAGAGAATATTCACTCAAAATCAGAAGCAACAAATGAGGGAAAAAATTTCCAATCTTAAAATCCATAAATTAACAAATCAGTTAATCATTTTTTAAAAACTTATTTCATTTTCCAAAAGTACATCTAATGCAGTCCAACTTAATAGGAAACTTTAGTTACAAAATAATTACTCATAGAAAATAGAATAAATTTACCAAATGGTTGAAATTTTTTCCAACAATAACACAAAAATATTTTATATACAAATGTGTATATATATAAAATGTATTTATGTGCATATATGTATACGATTATCTTTTATTTTACTAAACATATTAAAAAATTTAACACAGGTAACAATTTAATTTCACTGTGGTATTACTAAATGAATGGTTGTAAACTAAAATAACATACTTGCTCCAGGGACAACAAGCAGGTATAATCCCTCTAGGGTTGCAACCACTGCTTCCCCATAAAGGTTCTTCCAAGGAATCTTCAAAGTTAATTTATCTAAAGAAACATAATTTAAACCTTAAGTTCTCATTATGATGCTCAAAAAGATACACATTTTTCATTTTACATTAAGAGAAAAAGTGTAACAAAACCCTTTATGTATATATATCACTCAGAAAAAAATGAAAACACTCAACACTGAAATTTACAAAGATCTTTCCCATATTATATTACTATAAGAAGTAACAATTCACATTGTATTTTATACTTTTCAAACTTTTTGATAAGTATCTGTTCATTTAATATTCCCAAACTATAAAAATGCAGCGACTATTATTCCAATTTTGACAAAAAGGAAACTCAGTCCCAAAGGGGTTAAATTAATTGCTTATGACCACCCAAGTCTTCAGTGAGGATGCTAGAACCTGAACTTGATACTCTTCTTGACCCAAAAGTTGATGGTTTGAATATAGTACACACTGTTCTAGCCACACACCTACAACTGCCTCTCTACCACACAATTATGCCTGTACAAGATCCCAGGAATTAAAGCAGCAACACAGAGTACCCAAAGAATAGCATTTCGACAGTATGCCAAGTAGCTACAATTGGAAGAGGCCAGCCCTAGAGGCAAGGTATACTGTTTTATGTTTAGTATTATGAGTTACAGGTAGTTCAGGCCAGTTATATTCCAAATATCCACTTAGAAATCACTTGAAAGGAAGACCACATCTTCTTAGATACAATGGTATTAGTGTCCATTCTTCAAGAGACTGGCTTAAAGAAACGTTTTCACTCACAATAACAATGAACTATGGTCCTGTCACTAAGGCAAGTTTGGGGTTTTATGGGAAAAGGCTACACAGCAGGAGAGAGAAGACAAGAGGGCATACTCTCAGCTAAATTTTGAAATGGACAGAATTTGTCTTTGGTATCTTTTCACATTTATTTCTTTACTTTTTCCAGTCTCCAAGTATGCCTTCTTCCCAGATCTCCAGGCAGCGAATGTCTCAATCTGCTCTCAACAGTACTACAGCAGTTTCGCCCAAACCTTTCCTACCCCCAGATTTCACATGTTCCAAATTAAAATACCTTCTCTTATCATAACTTAAAAAATAATAATCCTATAAAGCTATATATAGTTCTCTCAGTGCTGCTGTTCAATACTCTTGAGAGAAAACAATCTGATTCAACTGAGTCCTGCTAGTATATGAATGGCTACTTACACCACAAGAATCACCGGCACTTTAAAATAAAAATGCTCAAAGTTCAAAAAATTGTTAAATAGGCTAATAAGCTGAAGAATAAATAAAAATAACACAGTGTAAGGGAAAATGTTTTGATTCACCTGGAGGGCTTATGAAGGTAAACCAGTTTTACCTGGGAACCAATTCCCAGGGTTAAAATCTTAAATTATTTTTCTACTTAAATTTTTATTTTTCTTCAGTTTGTAAACCTGCTGAGTTTCTTAAATGTCTCCCATGTCAGTGAGGCTAGAGGTAATGCCAGGATACTAATACTTCTGGGTCATTTCTAAGTCTTATGATTTTATAGTGAGTATCATCTATATTTATAATGGATAGTTATATTTGTAATTAATTCATAAACTCCTAAAAAATTGACTTGACTGCCTTCTTGGTGAGCAAGAGGCTAAAAAAGGGGGAAATGCCCCCTTAACTAACATACCAAAATGGAATCATCTGTTCCCCAAACCTTGTCTTCTCTATTCCACTGGAATTGTTAGTTTTATTACTGCTTCCCTTTTATAGAATAGGAAATCATTTTAATTTTTACGTAAAAGGGTAATTGAGGAGTACCCACAAATATGTCTAGCTCTTAGAAAACCAAAACATTCTTGAGCATATTTAGCCACACTGACTCTTTTAGGTATAATATTTTAACCTACCAGAAATTTAATAACTAATATAAACATTTCATAGAGCAAAAGAAGGGATAAATATAAAGACAACATGCCTTGCATATGTATGCAAAGGGTCCCTCATAATTCAATGAGTAACCTTGAAAGAAGCCATTAAATTCTTATACTTCAATAGCAAAAAAACATATTTTGAACCATTAAAAAAAAGTCTTCCAAAATATAATCGTTTTAATAATATAATGAATTATTTTGAGTTTTTAAGTCAAATAAAACTTCAACACACTAGAAATGTGATTTGAATACTATGTGTTAATTTTAGATCTCCAAAACTCCCTTGAAAATAAAGATATATTCATCCTTGCCTTTCCCATAGCTAATTGAATAGTCTCATTCAAAGCATGTGTGCATAAATATCTCAAAGGCAAAAGAATGAATAGATGGCTAAACCTTCACTCTAGGATTTCAATTAAGCATGTATGACCACAATACTTCTAGAACACTGTTAACAATCACCACCTCACACAGCACAAGGTTCTGTATTACAGACAAAAAAGATGATGTGTGCCATAGGGATGCATTCAATCAAATAGAGTCTCCTGTTTCAAAAGACGAAACATGAAAATGTTACTCTATATTAAAATGAACACATATAGGTGGTATAAAGTGGACTCAAAGAGTAGCCAAGTAATTGCTAAGAGATGCCAGAGCAATGAAAGACAAAGCCTTCCTTGAATATAAAATAAATGAGAAGGAAAGTGATGTGGTGAAGTAGTAGTGTGATGGAGGTAGAAGGAAGGACAGTGGCATAAGTCATCTAGGGTTATATTTTTTAAAAAGTAAAAACCAGGAAGCATGACCTAGTTGAAAAGAATGCAGGTGAAACTTCCTATTGAAAATGTTCTTCAACAAAGATGTCTGCTTAGTTATCGCTGATCTTCCTATAAGAGAAAGGCTTTCTACTTACTAAAACATCCTCCATCCCACACTTCTGCATAATGTATCAGAGAAATGGTTGGACAAAACATGAGGGGCCATACTTAAGTTTTATTTAATAGTTGTAAAGTATACTACTTTCACATATAAAGAAAAAACACATAAATTTGGATCTTGACTTTGAAAATTAACATATATTTTGTGTGGTGGAACCAAAGCCTGAAAAGTATCATTGTAGTTCAAATGTCCTTCCATTTTTAGAGATACTATTCCATGCTTTTGTCAAAAACTTTGAAATAGGTATGTATTATATGTAATGGACTTTGGGCCCAGAACTCCAAAAACTCTTATCAACACAGGCTAAAACCTCCCCCAATCTTTAGTTTGTTGTTAGCTAAAAAATATGTTTTAGGTTAAATAACACAGGAAAAATAAGAACTAAAAGGACTAAGAATAATTCAGTTGAAGAGTGAAATACTTACCAATCTGACCAGCCTTGACTTTAAAAGGAACATCCAATTCACTCTTCAAAAGGAAGAAAAAATTTGAAGGACGTCTTAAATTATTAAGCACCTCCAAAATCACCTTTGTATCATCATTTAAATACACAATCATCTCTAAGGAAAAACCATGAAACAAATTTTCTGCATTCGTGTAACTGATAAATAATGTTTTAGAGCTGAAAAGAGGTTTTTATTAACTTAAATTTTGAAGAAAGAATTCACAAGAGAAACAAAATTATAAAAAGGAGCAATATTAAAAGAGTTTGTTTTAAAGAAAGTAATTTGGTAAACTGGTTACTCGCTTTAATAAACCAAAACAAAACAGATGGAAATTCCATGCACTTTTAAGGGAGATGGACATTGCATATATGAAATACTATAATAGGAAAAGGAAGAGTCCTTTCACATTAGTAAGTTAAAAACAACAACTGAACAAAAGTTCTCTCAAATAAAATATTTAATAAATGAGTAAACAAAACAATCTTAAAAGGCAGATTCCCAAAATAATTGGTAAATATATTGAATTAGCATTTACTTTAGACAAATTACTGACAATATCTATCAATAATAGTAATAAACTTTCACTTATTTAGGTTCCAAACCACTAGAAATTACAAATAACTTATTCAAAGTACTAAACAATAACCGATATTCATAATGATCACATGAGTCTTTAGAAGTATTAAAAATTAAACCAACCAACAGAATAACCCCTCTGTTAGGTACACCTTAGTTTATATAACACTATTGAAATCTGGTAACTGAAATACGGTACTTTAGGTAACAATTAACTAAAATAATCAATTTATTCAATCATCTGATTGCTCAAGCATTCTAGGTGGACAGGAATTGAACAAATACTTATAGCTTTTGATGAAAGGTCTTTTTGAGACCAAAAAGAAAAAAAAAATCCTCAATGGTGATAAGAGAGCAGCTCTACATAGCCTCCTTGGCATGGGATAGAAAAGATATAAATTCAAAGGTCTTCATATTATACTTCGTATTAAGCAGGATACAAACTAAATTATAAACTTCTAGAAGTGTGGTCTTACACTCATTTTGATCCTCATGAAATATTTTTTCCACGCAAAATAAATGTAAAGAACCTATATCAAAGTAAAGGCAAAATCTCACCAATGCAGTTTAAATGGGAAAAGGAAGCTAGTTTGAATTAACAGAGAATATGTTACAAAATAATTTATTATATTTAATTATCACCAAAATTAGACCAAGAAAGAGTTCAAACAATTTGTTCTAAGTATGTGAGATATATATCCTGTCACCAACCTATTTATACTTATTTCCTTCTAAAATAGAGGACAAAATAACCTTTATTCCAATCTGCAGTGACAGAATTTTATGTTCTAAAATTTCAGATAAAATCTTAAAAGTTGTAGCATCCTGTATAAATGGAGGGAAAGAAAAATATTTTGAGTGTCCACTACCATCCAGGCTCTACTTTGAATTTTACTCAAGCAGCAAAAGCAGAGATATCATATTGTTTTGTGTTATTAAGTCCACTTTGAAGATGATTAAATTGATGCTAGGAGAAACTGGTAAACTTGCAAACTTCACAGAGCTGGTAAAAAGCTGAGTTAGCACTCAAGCCCAGGTCTGCCAGCCTGTTGAGGTCTGTGCTGTTCTACTATGCTAAGCTGTTTTCACTGTAAGAGAATAAACTGTTACTTCTTGTGACAAAAGTTTTACTCCTAGGATACTGAGTATCTGAAAACTGGCTTCCCTGAGACCCATCATGGAAGCATTATGTATATATGGCTCTCTCTAATTATGCAGTTCATCATGTAGAAATCCAAGCAGAAGTCAAAGCTAGGATTATAAAACATACTGTAGGTTAGTTAGAAACCTGACCTACTAATAAACATCCTTAAATGACTTCATAAACTCAAAAGTACAATAGGCTAAAGCCTAGCAGGGGTTGAGGGAGCAGAGGACAGGAAGAATAGTGTTTTTTTTGTTTTTAGTTCAATAATAAATAACACAAATTACTTTCTGGAGCTAGAGTCCAAAAAAAATCTATTTGACCTCTTAATAATACTATAATATAAGACTGGACAGTCACAGTATTTCCAACATTGCAATTATTTATTAGGTAAATTGTTAAAATCAAGTCCTTATTGACCTGAAAAATATGTAAAGATAATTCTGGAGAACACTACTTCAGTAAGACTAGTATCTGTCACAAAGCTATACAGTCAAATTAGGTCAAGGAAAAACATTCCACTTTCCAAGAGATTACTATTTTGATCATCAGGAAAAAATATTTCTAAATTTTTAATCTCAGGTTTTCCTACAGCAAATAGTTAAATAAGCAATTCTTCTTAAAGTGACTCACTTTCTCTGGTACCTACTGCCTGATATCGAGTAAACTAAGAGTTTCTAGGAGCTTACCAAATTAACTGAGTAATCAATATAGTTTAAAAACTTACCAGAGCATTTTCTTTTATCTGTAGATTATCTAAAGCCACATTGCCTTTAAAAACAAAGAGAAAAAATATGAAGTTAATATACCAATTAGTATAACCAATCATAATGCAGTACCAAACACTATGGACCCTATGCTAAGTAGACAATGGTATGCAAAGCAAGCTTCAAGAACTTAAGAAGTTACTGGCACAAAAAAGTTGCTATATATAGACATGAATATTTAGTTGTGGCATACTTTAGGTTAACCTACATATGCAAATAACTTTACTGCTATAGCCAGATCACTGAGCTAAGAACACATAGAGCCCAAAGCAAGTTCAATGAAAACCTGAAAGAAGGGTAAATATTTGTGTCTAATCCTTGGGGAAAAAAACAACCCAAGGGAAGAATGACTAATAACTGGAGATGGATAAACTTAACTCTGCCAGCAAGGAAGGAAGTAAAGCCTATCCCAAGATCTGGTGTCTCTAACCCCATGAAGTTCCAAAGTGACAGTACTACAAGTAAGAAAGTTCTATGATTTCCTTCTGTGATGGACAGATAGGCCTAAAGATGAGAGTAAGCAGTAAATGTAGTCTGTGCTTCAGAAGAGAAAGTTCCTGACTTTGACCCTGTGATTCTCAGTAATAAACTAGAAACATTTTAGATAAGCATACAGCGCTAGAGAGTCACACATAAAAGTTTCAAAACTAATCTTGAAGAATATTTTAAGAAGTACCTTAAAAGGGTAAATCTTGGATCAAAGCTAATCTCGTAATCTTTTCTTTACTAATGAATCAAAAGACGGAAATGAAAGTAATTTCATTCAATTAAATTAGCAAATGATACCAAAGTAAACAGAGTTGGAGTCACTGTAAAAAATACAATAGAAAAAGAAACGGATGCTAAACTATCAAAAACAACCAAGTTAGTATATTTATGGTTGCTAAATTGTAGAAAACAACCAAGTTAGTGTATTTACAAATAAAAATCGAATGCTACTGGCATAATACCGAACAAGCCTGCCTAAGTCCACCAATGGCTTTTAAAATACTTAATAGCCTACAAAATAAATATAAGTATAGTGCTGACATTAAATACCTCCAGCCAGAAATAATTTAACTGAACTTTCACAAAAGTTTAGCTACACCTTTCTTATGGCACTTAACTATCCCCTAACTGATCGATCATACACTCCTTACTGGTTCTCCTCATAGTAGGTGCTCAATAACACTAACGCTTCAGAATGCATATTATACTGGAGTAGAGACAACTACAACAAGAACATAAGCCTTCGTATTTTAGAAAACACTATCAGATCTATTACAGTATTTGATCCTCAGAGCCAGTATACTGGTAAAAGAGGGCAGGGCATATACATCAAGGAAAAGAAACTAGGGCTTCAAGAGGTTAAATTACTGGCCTAAAAATACTGTCAACCTAATTAGGGGTAGAGCTAGGCCTCACATCTTCTGACTCCCAATGTTATGTTCAGAACATCACACTATTTCCCAAATAGCACAGCAGAAAGAGTAGAGGATTTTAATTCAGAAGATAATTCTATCTCCCTTGAGGAGAAATAAAAAGCTTGACAAGCACTGGACTCAGTGTTGAGAAGCCAGTATAGTTGGTGGATTCACTTTTGGTCTTTATATTTTAAAAAAGCATGAAGAAATCTAAATGCAAAAAGGGAACTCAAATCAGTACAACTAACAAGGACATAACCAGAAAGGTAAGATAGAGTCAATGTTTATGTTAGGAGGAGTACCAGAAGGATAGTGCCACAGTGGAAAACATGAAAGCAGGAGATTGTATTTCAAAATGACTATTTTAGTACTTTTTAAAAATATACATCTTTCAAAAAACAAAAATTCACAAGTTATGATTTATAACTACTCATGACCCTTAAAGATCATAAAGATTTTTAAACCAAATCCCCTCTCACTTTGTATATGAAGAAATTAAGCCTAAAGAGATTAGGTGGTTGATCCAACGTTATACAATTAACTTGTAGTGATGCTAAGAATAGAACCTACTATGTCTCCTGACTCTCTGGTCAATGTTCTTAATATAAAACAGAGAGATTAATCCAAAACTGTGATCAAAAGCAAAAAACCAACAAACAAAAATGCCACATCCTAATCCATACAAGGAGCTTTGCATATTGTAAAATAGGAATACTGAAAAAGGAGTATGTGGTGTTATGTATTTTTTTTAAAGTGGAAAATTCTGATGTTTTTATTTACCATTATAAAACTAAGGACATGTTAATAACTTTTTATGTGACTGAGCAGAGCAGATCTGTTTTTACACATAAAGCAATCTGCTTTTAAGCAGCAATACATGACTTTAACAGAAATGAATCCCAGATTGGTTTCCAATAAATCAAGCATCTTCTTATTAAACAAACTTAAAAATAAAAGACTGAGGAAGAAGATCCACTGGGCAAAACAAACCATACACACGCTGGTCCGTTTGAGTGACTATCACTGAAACACAAGAGCCAGGATTCTCTCTCTCTCTTGGATCACAATTTTTCATCAATTTGAAAACAATCTCCACTCTCATACCATCAACTGCTTTGATGTCTATGAAATACCATAGTCACAAAGCACCACCATCAATAGATTTGAAAAGTCTTCCAACATTTGTTTCATTCTGATCAGCAAAATCCAGGGTCCTCAGTCTCCTCATGACCTTTCCTATATCCAAACTGCAAGTTGTTTTTTTTCCCAAAAACACCTGGTTTAGGGCACTCTACAGAGAAAACAGGTAAGTAACAATTATCTCTGCGAGCCCCCCTGTATTTGCTGCCAGTATGTATCAGGCAATAGATGATTTCATGCAGCCATCTTCCCGGGCCTCGTGGCGGCGGCAGGAAAGACTTCGCTGGCCTGGGCTTCAGAAGCCTTGTGGCAGGAGGCAGCGGTCACAGTGTGTTTGGGGCACCTCAGGGGGCTCCCCGCCACCTCACACATGCTGAGAAGCGAAGGCAGCGGCTGCGGGAGAGGATGCCCGAAGCGGCGGTGGGCACGGCCTGAGCGGTCTGGGGATTTTTTTTTTTCCTATTTTGATTGTGCAGGAAACCATGTTATGCATTTTTTAATATTTATTTTATGAACGGTATAATGTAAATATCCATTATTTATAGGAAAGTATATCAAAATATTCAGCACATTCATTTTCCAGGGAAGTGAGCTAAAATAAATGACTGAGTTTTTTAAAGCATAAATCAAATTATTTTAATAACTAATGTTTTAATAAAGAAACTGAAGAAAATACTGTAGAATTTCAAATGAACCTAGCTATCCAACCCAAATGAACCAATCTACTTCTTTTACTAGTTCACGATGACTTTGTCGTGGGAGGGAGAGGAAGGAGAGGAAACAATTGGCTCTCTTTCCATTTCCCTGTTGAAAGAGGAAGTCTCGGCAAAGATGGAAAGCTGCCGTGAAACACTGGACTTTCTCCCTTCCAAGCACACCTCAGGGACCTCATAACAAGTAGGTGACAGAACTTCCTAGCAGAACGTTACTAAAGTACCAACTTCAAGTTTCACTTCTAGAAAAGGAATGAATTTTTAATTTATAATGCTATTTAAATACATGGAAAGGTGTTTTCAATTTAAATTTTTATGTTTCAATTGATAATAACTCAGCCTAAATATATTACATTATAATAACTGACATGTTGCTTATTTTATATGCTGTAGGACGAGCTAATGAAAAAGGCGCCCTTCACTACATCAAGTGTTCGCTGGAAGGAAAGGACAAAAAAAAAATTCCTCTCCAAATTTAGAAATACCTAGTTACTGCTATTTTATGTGTCAAGGGAAAAAGAAGCAAAAAGGCCTGCTTTTTCTTGCATTCTCAAGCTACCCTACAGCTACCTGTAATACATATTAGATTTAGATTTGCAAATATCAGCCTGAGGCTGGAACTTCATTTATCTTGCACATTTTGTGACTGTGGTTCTTTGCTCACCAATTTGAATGAAGAACAAAAAGGAAAGATACATTATTTGACTACCATTTTTTCACTATGAAGGCAGAGCAAGTGGCAGTACTACTTGTATCTAATGAAGGAACTCACCCTGCTCTGGCCTTGTTTAAAGCCAGGAGAAATGACCCTATTTAATTTTCTCATTTCGAGATAAGGAACCAGTGGTCACTGATCAGTGACCTCCAGAAGCCATAGATAGGCCGTACTGAAGATGGAATTAGACCTCAGGGTCCTCTTCTGTATAATGCTCTGCTCCAACTATACCTGGCAGCTGAGCAACAAACTCTGAGGGAACTCCACCTGGGTCCTACTCCTGGTCTGTAACCACACCTTGCATCCAACATATCACAGCCTCTAGATATTCCACCTGTCAAGTGGATGTGAGAGCAAATTCTGAATGGAGCATTTTCCTGCTGACTTTCTACAGTGAATCACTTTAAAAAATCAAATTGACAAAGGTTCTACATTGCAATACTACTACTTAAACCAAACTGGAAAACATGTGATGTTTCAACATATTTTTTCAAATATATGCTACTATTAAAACAATCATATCCTAGACACACCTCAAAGAGCTAAGGGCCATGCAATTTATCTCCTAGCACCAGTTTGTAGGGAAAAAAATCTACACAATCCTTCCTATCTGCAAAGAGAGTGACATGCCCACTAGGCACTTCTCTGAATCTTTGAAAACCTGACTTGCAAACTAGCTGAAAAGTAATATAAAAATGCTAATTTAAATTCAAATGCAAATAGTTTTTTTAAAGAAATTTGTTTAGAAAATAAATATTTAGATATGTGGCTTTAGCTCTACAAAAATTATCATACTATAGAATGTGAGAACCCTAAAGTCTGAAGCCTAGAAGAACATATTTACAAAAATAAAATAAAACAAAGCAGGCTGTTTTCTATTAACTCAGCTAGGTATTTATTATTTCTATCAATATTAGCAATTTAACAATTATAATTACAAAGGACTTCCACATCACTTACTTTACAAACACTGAGTGTTATTTCCCCATCTGACAGATAAGAAAACTGAGGCTTAAAGATATAAAATGTTTTGCCCATGGGTCCCACAGCTTGTAAGTAATCAGGGCCTCTATTCTGCAACAACAAGAATTTTTAAAAGATCATTTTGCTTAAATCACTTTTAAAAATACTTGCAATAAAAAGAATTTTTTAATAGGAAATGCTGGCATAAAAAATCTTTAAAAGAATAAAACAGAAGAAAATTGCAGTCTTTTTTCTTTCTTTTTGCTTCTCCAATTTGAAGACAATATCCACAGTACACTTTCTGAGCCTAGACATTCACATAATTTCCCCAACCTCACTCTACAGCTTTTGTTTATTGTGGATATCATTGTGAATGCATGGCATAACTTTTTCCAGATTACATTAACACAATTTCATTCTTAAAACTGCTTCCTTACTTCATCCAAAGATTATGCATTTTTACTGACATGACACCTTTCAGTCACTTCTTAAGCCATCTACTGCTACAACTTGTTCAATACCCAGATATTCTCCTAAAAATTCATAATACAATTTCAATATTCCTTTGTGTGGGGAAGTTGGGGTTCCTATGGCCAGGATCCTCACTGAACTTAAACCACCTGATGATGTGACTGGCCTGTTGCTAGGCTACCACTTCCACACCTTTAGGCAAAAAGGCATTATTGCGCTATACAGACAGCTTGGCCCAGTGCTCTGGGCAGAGGCAGAGATACTAGTGCTCGACCTTCCGCCGGGAGAACAAGCCGGTTAATAAACCCTTTCACCCCAAAGAACGTTTTGCTGTCAATTTCTTTGGTCACATTGAATCCATAGTGAACTTGCCTGGGACTGAAACCCATTGGCAAGACACTTCGATTAGGGTTTCTCAACAAACATTTTGGGCTGAGTAATTTTTGTTCTGGGGAGCTGCACATTGTAAGGTGTAGCAATATTCATGTGGTCTACCCACTAGATCCCAGTAGCACACTTCTGCAGTGCTGACAACCAAAACCATCTCAGACATTGCCAAATGAGCTGTGGGGGCAAAATCATTCCCAGTTGAAAACCACTGCCTTAGCCTAGGCAAGTGCTCCAGTTAAGAAGTATCCATTTAGAGTGCCATTTGTTTACAAAGAAAAGTAAAATCAGCTGTGTGAAATATTTACAAGTTGTATCTTTCCCTTTCTCAAATGTGAAAATTTAGTAATAAAAAAACTCAGAAAGCCAAACTCAATGACACATAAATTTTATTTGCTAAAGCAAATAGTTTAAATAAGATTATATAAAATTTTCAATTCTTGGTGAAACTTGTCAACATCACAAATGTCATAAATATCAACTATTTTATTAAATTGACTTAATATTCCTACTTGTTTACCAGAAAAAGTTTAAGATAAATTTCTTTAGCAATATTTTCAAAGAATAGAAGGAGTCAACTTTTTTTGACTTTCTATTTTAATACATTGCCTTTCTATTTTAATAGACTTAGTATTATAACAAAAATATATTGAGCAATAACTGTAAAAGCTCATGATTTGCAGCTTCCTTTATAACAACCACAAAACAAACCCCAAAACTTTCTAGAACCAGAGCCGTGAGCTGATAAAGCTGAGGAAATTTCTGCTCCAACTGAATTTTACTGAATACAGTTCCTAAAGGAAATGAGGTTTTTAGCTTAGGCCTATTATAAAGTTGATGATGGCCACTTGCAGAAAACCTTATTCTAAAAGAAAAGGAGATGAAAGGAAAGAAAGTCTATTTTCCTGCATTTCACCAAAATAGGAGCAAATGATGTAAAATCATGGCATTTTAATTTCACTTACGGAGAAGTTCGAAATCCTCCTACTTCACAATTTCATTGTAAAAACATTTACAATTAGAATCACAGAGTATTGGCACTGGAAGAACCCTTAGATGATACCTACTCCAAACCCTCAATTTTAAGTAAGAAAAAAATATGACTTGGTAGAGAAGGAATCTTCAAATGTACCCACAAACTTTATTTCTTAAAAAAAAAAAGTCCTAAGTAAATACAACACAATGTTAACACTTGGGTAATAACTTGGATTTTGAGTAGTGATTACACAGAAATATTGTAGTATCTGGTATGATTTTTTTTTTCCTACTAAATATATTAAGATGAAGAAACTAATGCCTGGAAGGTATGTGGTTTGTCTAGCCCAACGACTTAGTACCCAGGTTTCCTAAATACCGAGCCCAATGCCTTTTCAGATTTCAAATAATGTTTACCAACTGGAGGGAGTAATTTATAAAAGGCAGTATTATGAAGAAACATTTGATGCCTGCAGAAGGCACTGGACATTTAATTCCTTACATGTCGCTTTCTTCTCTTTTTCTTGCATTACACTAAAGTGTGGGGGAGGCATGTACTGTTGAGCAAACCACACTGAACCACTAGTCAAATGATCAGTAACCTATTAAAAATGGGTTCCTTCACAGTTCAGGCAGCACTCTTGGCTCTGTAACAACATTGCCCAATATAATACATGGTTCACATATGTAAGTATACATTTGGGGAGCCAGGTTTAAAAAAAAAAAACAAGGAATGAATTTTAGTAATATACTGCAGTAAACCCCAAAATAACCAAATATTATTTCATCATGTAATCAACGTAAAAAATTAAGATATTACACGTTTTCTCCTACTGAGTATTTTCAAAACTCAGTTATTTTATAATTAGAGCACATCTCAATTAGCACTAAACCACACTTCTCAACAGCCACCATGGCTAGTGGCTATCCTACTGGAGCACGGGTCTAATTAAAAGCAGTTCCATTCATTTGAGTAGTTATTTTAATTTCTCTCCAAAGCTGACAAAATTCTCCAAAGTCTTTTTATACAGTGAGAAAGTGTCCCCCAATGTCCCCAAAGCTTAACATGTCATTAGTGCAAATAATTAGCTTTTTGAAGTGTGCAAATATGCTACTATCTACTTCTATATACTTAACCTTGAGGACAGAAACGCTGGCCTAAATTCTTGGTAATGCAACTAATGACGATGCTGGTCGTGGTTTGAATTTCCTTCTATTTCTCTCCAAAGCAAAACTGAAAGTCCTTTTCTTAATGAAGGAACGTAACTATTAAGGGGAAAATGTCATTAGAAGCCATACTTTCTCGTAGCAGTCTTCCCCTGCTGATCCCTTCCTAAACCCAGCAATCCTAAAGAGAAGGAAGCCAATCCTGCTCCCTATAAAATGCCAGTGAAGATAACTAAGAAATGCAATTTCTTTTTCCTAGGTGCCACTTTATTTGGACGTGTGTGACCACACAGCTATCCTCACTCCACGCAGTGCAAGAGCAGAAAGGGTTTTGTAATGCTGTGGGGCCCCAGGAGCCATGCTGAGGGCCGCGAGAGGGGCACCCCAATGGCCAGGGCCGAAAAGAAAATGAGTTTCGGCCTCTGGGATGCTAAAGGTGGGAACTCCGGGTGCGAGAACGCGATTCGGCCGCACTCCCCAATCCAGACCGGCACCCGGGGTCCCCGTGGCGGCGGAGGCGGGCACAGGCCTCCGGGGGGCCTCAGACCTGCCGCCAGGAGAGGGGTCCCCGCCGAGCGCCCCCGCCCGGGAGGAGGAGTCTCCGGCGGCGGAGGTTGTTGGGTGCGTACGGGAGGAGCCCGCGGCGTGGGCACCCCTGCCAGCGTCGGCAGCCCGCCGGCCGCGCCCTCTCGCTTACCGCCCCAAATCCCCAGCTTCAGTTGGGACTTGTTCAGGTTCTCCACATAGTCCCCCAGGAAGCGGTTCAGCAGGTCTGCGACTACCGACTCCAGCACCATGGTGGGCCTGAGGCTGCGGGACTGGGCGGAGGCCGAACCCAGGCGCAGCCGAGGACGGCAACCCGCGCGGCAAATGACAGCCCTTCGGGCGCAGGCCCGCCCCCTCGCCGCGCGTGACCCGGCCTGTGCGCAGGCGCGCCACCGCCGCCGCAGCAGCCCCCGACCCGAACCTGGGGGTGTGTGGACTTGGCCGCCGCTCTGTGATATCGTGGCAGCCTTAGCCTGGGGCCGAGGAGCGGTGTGGAAGCCGGCTTTGGGAAAAAAGGAGGGCAGAATTTACTGAGCACAGGGACATTTCTGTGGCTGTTCTGCTTGCCTGCCTCCTAATGTCCTCGGGCCAGGGTCACAGTCTGGGGCGAAAGCAGCTTCCCAGGCCTCCAGTCCACTCGGAGCGCCTCCTAAGTCACCACCCCTGCACCTGTGGGTCAGGTGGGGAAGAGGAGACCCTGTACCCTTTTCCTTGTACAGATTAACTCCGCCTGGGACAAGCTCTGTTTCTTTTTGCTTGTTGAAACTATATTTAAAAGTGAGAGTTGGGGGAAACCAATTATCTTAAGAGAACTAGACTTTTTCCCTAAATTACATTTCAATAAGCTGTTGAGATACACTAAACAAACCTAAGAAATGTTAAGATTATTTGTAGTCACAAGCGTTTATTAAATGCTTTGCTACAAGTAATCTCTATATATGTGAAATTCTCCTGAACTGCGTGCTGTAGATTGACTGTGTCCCCGCAAAATTCATACGTTGAATTCCTAACACCCAATGTGAGTACCTCTGAATGGGTTTAGTACCCACTGAGATGCCCGGCCCTTTATGCCTGTGAGGATTTATCAAAAAGATAGCCACCAGTGAACCAGGAAGCAGGCCCTCACCAGGTGCTGAAGCCCGCATCACATTATCTTGGACTTTCCAGCATCTACAACTGGAAAAAATTAATTTGCATTGTTTTTAAACCACTCAGTCTGTGGAATTTCCTTACACTACTAACCAGTACTATCAATCAACACCGCCATTCTCCACTACTGACACAGAAAATAAAAATCCTTAGCCATTTGTTTTCCTAACCCTGGCACAATAACTAGCAGTCACCCTGGCACAGTACCTAGCAGTCACTTTCGCTTCTTTCCTTCACTGTCCATAACCAATTAACAACCAAACCTGTCCATTCTGCTTTTGCCCTATTTCCTAATTCTCTTTATTTCTCACCTGGATCATACAATTGGCCTCTTAGCCTCCAGTTTTTTCCTTCATCCATCTGCACACTGCCACTGGAGCTAGTTCTCCAAAGCACTGGAGACCTCAGGTTAGACACCCGTTCAAAAACATCCAATAACTTTCCAGTGTTCAGAAAGCCCTCCTAAAACTGTCCCCAAGTTTCTAGTCCACCCACTCTCCTCCAACAACCCCTCTCCCCTTGTATACTCACACCAGTTATGCATTGACAGGAATGCAAAAAACCAGTATTATATTCCTGCTGGGGTAGGCCTGTACCCTTAAAAGCTAAGAAACAAAACAATGCAAGGATGTATGAATAAAAGTGAAAGATGAAATGAAAGATGCAACAGGCAGAATAGTGTGGTCAAGAGATTGGAACAGAAAGCCTAATCTGGTAGGTCAAATGCACAATACTAATCCTTGTGCAATAATTCCTTGCACATTTATGGTACTTTGTACTTTTGGAGAATAAGGGCATACTGTGTTTTCATATGTATTATTCCATTTTATTAATATTTCTTCATTTATACCTCATGAGCTATCATGCCATTATTATAACAAGGTCTGCATTTTCATGTAACTCTCCCAAAAGACCTGGACATTAGTGCAATATTGTTCAAATTTTATATGAAAATTAATATCAGGAATTTTAAGTGATTTACCTAAAATTACCCAGCAGGTATTAATTTCCTTCAGCTTTTCTGAGCCAGTACAGCCACCTTTTTCTCTTCCAATAAATATACTTAAATCACCACTAGCTAGTGGTAGTTCTCATCTATCTTATTTGAAAGGTTAATGACAGAGTAGAGGTGGAAAATTCAGATCAAAATTGTCAGTACAAATAATGCTATTACCATATAGTACAAAAAACTTCTAATTTTGATATTTTCTAGGTATGTTTTGAGGTACTATGTGCACACAGTGATGTCCCAAATTTTCCATACTTCTTGAAGTTGAACATTTACAGTCGTGATTCAAACTATAACGAATGTCAAGAAATACCATTAGCACTCTAATGTGTAGCACTATACAAAAAGGAATTTGGATACAAAGGTTAACTGAAGAAAAATGCAGTTTTCACATAAAAACAATGAAACGGACAACAAAGAAAACTGCAAAACTAACTTGCAGTGAGGGGTTGAGCAACAAAAACAGATGAGCAAAATATTACCTCTGTTAAAAGCAAGAGTCAAAATTAGGAACACTTTTTAAAAACTAACAACTATTCCTTACAAATTTGTAAAATGAGAAATTCTAACTTCACAGTACCCCATACCCTCACCCCCATTTCCCAACCCTGGAGTTAGTTGAGAAAGGCAGAAGGTATATGGGAAAAAAAGGAAATGGAAAAGAAAGCTAGATAATAACATGACCCCATGGACTGCCAGAAAGTTTCGAAGGTTCAGTTGGGGAAAGCACTGGAGCGGATGCTTAATGTTAGAGCTGGAAGAAAACAAACATCTGGTTAATCCAACCCCTTCACTTGACAGATGCAGACACTGAGTACGAGAGAGAATTAAAGGACTTGCTAAAGTCCCATATAAAGTTAGTAACAGAGCCAAAACTGAAGTGCCTGATGGCCTGGTCTGTGTTCTTCCCTTTATTCCACACTCCAGTTCTGTTGAAAAAGATGGGTAAATCAGGACACTAGTATTTTATTTGGTTGTAAACCCTCTTCTTGTTGCTTTCCATGACACTGAATCTACTGCATACTATTTTTAAATCTTTAAATTGCTCAGTTTCCTTCTGTTCTAACAGCACGCCTGTCTCAGTGGTGTGTGATCTATTTATGCTTACTTCATAGAATTGTTTTCCAGCTCCATAACTGGATGTTTCTATGGCTATATTTGTGAGCTCAGAATGGCCACAGTCTTCCTCTGAGTAGATTTGTGTGTTCCAGGCACAGGAACTGACCCCATTACAGTACCCTCCCAAGTACTGTGAGGCTCATGCTTCCGAGGTAAATAAAACATAAGGCATAATGTGGTCACAGAGGACCAGTCATGCGAGAGCATGTCCACTGTTTTCAAGAAATCTTATACAGGAAATGCTTCTAAAGCATTACTGAAGAAGGTGAATTATTAATGAAAACAAAGCAAATATGCTTTGCTTGGCCAAGAAGAGAAATGTTTTTAAAGGAATCCATGTGTGAATCAGCTAATCCCTGACCAAGCTAACCTGTATAATAACAACAGCTGTTAGCTAGCACTCACTATGTCAGTCATCTCATGATTTTTAACCATCACAACAATCACGAACAAGTATTTTTACCCTCATTTTACAACTTAGGCTCAAAGAGTTTAATTAACTTGCCCACAGTCCCATAACTAAAAAGCTGCATAACAGATTTAAATCAAGGACAGATTCACTTCAAAGTCTCTGTGTATTCACCCCTAAATCATTTCTGTTGCCCTGGTGCTTTTGGTCTTTCTCCCACTACAACATAGCTTTGCTTAGTTACTTCTCAGTTGACTTCCCAGATTGTGAGCCTCACCATTTTAACCAGGGTGTCTTTGGGTTTTCACTTGCAGACCTAACAGCATCTTGTCTCCTGAGGAAAGTTGAGTCAAAACACACACACTTGACCCTTGCGTATATAATTTAATAATTATTCTCCCATAGATTTAGCACTAGCCCAAGAATTTTGTCGAGGCATGGAAATGATATAAAGACACAGAAGTAGCTAGTCAAAGGCATGGTGACTCAGGGACGCAGCAACGCTGACCCCCAAATTAAATAGGTAGTGTTCAATAATCTCTTCTTAACTCCTGCCTCAGCCAGATGGAATTCAAATATTTCATCCTTATCATTTCATTCCTCTCTTAACAGATGTACATAGTGATCTTGAACAGCCTGGATCCGCCTGAATAGCATGGTGGCTGGAATCCAGGAAGCATTCAGTAAATACTGCCTTTGAGTAAAAAATAGCATATACCCAAGCCTTAAACCTGGGTATAAATGCCTCAGATCCCTTTTAAGCTGAGCTAGCTGGAAGCAGCTTGCACAGATGTCAGATTTCAGAAGGAAGAAAAAGGGTCTGTCAGATGGACATAGGGTAGGAAGGCCAGATGTGGTCAGGATGTCCCCAAAGGCTGGTTCCAACAGTGCAGTGTTTTCCCAGTCAAAAATCAAAACACATGGTTTAAGAATAGGGCTGTGATTTTTTAAATTGAAGTTTAAGGTACATACAAATTTACATGTAATCTTCAGGGTATGCTGCTTTTTTAACAGACAGATACACCCCTGTAACTCCACCCAGATCAAGATATGGAATATTTTCAGCACTCCATAAGGTTCCCGGTATTCAGAATGGTTTATAAACAACAAAGAAAAAAAATTTAATATCAGGACTGAAAACCAGAAAGCAGGGAAGGAACTTTGAAGCTAGGCAACCAGAAAGCTGGATTTGGGGGACTGTATCTGGTAAAAATAAGACGAACCCCACTTTAAATCTTTTTTAGTGGTGGTTGTTTCTGTGATTTCACATTCATTATTCCGTCGATCCTCACAATGACTCTGCGATATAGTCAAGACTTAACCCTCTTTTGTACGTGAGGATATAGAAACTTGTTCAGGGTTTCCGAGCATAACATTCCCCACCCTAGGCAAAAGAAATGGATCTTGAATTCGCTCAGCATATCCAGCCACGTGGCAGCTTGGAAGTCCTGGCATCAGGTTACGGACTAGCTCCGCTCCCGCCCACCTGTCGGCTGGTGATTCGCGCCCCAATATAAAGGCTTCAGGCCAGCTATCCCTGAACAGCGGTGCTGAACTCTGCCGCGTGCTCTTTGAGTTCCCTAGAACCTGCGCTCCTCTCCAGGTCGGTGCCTTGGGCAGAACGGTGCGGACACCCATCTGACCACGGACCTCAGGTACATTAGGAGGCACCCATAGCCTTGCTTAACTCCTCCGGGGGCTCGTCTGAGCATCTTTGTGCCTAAAAAGAAAGAACACGGCGAGTGTCCTGGAGATGATTACTGTTATTTTAATTCTCTCTGAAGACTAAGAGTGCAATAATCCAAGGAGTCAGGTAAGACTGCACAAGCAAAGTACTTCTTGGCATCGAGGACAGCAAGACCAGTTAAAGGCCAACATTTTGAGAACTCCGCCTTAGGACTGCGAAGGCGGATTGAGAATGAAGCCACAAACCCCGAAGTGTACATGACTACGGAATAGAGACAGAATAAAAGAAAAACGATTGTTTTACAATCACTGAAACGGTTTGCAATAGCAGCGTGAAGGACTATTTGCCTTGCCCCGGACGAGGCAGGAGAAAGCGCCCCTAAAGCAGAAGAAACACGGAAATTGCTGTGCCCTGCAGGGCTCGCGCTGACTTTTGTCGTGCGATTGTGCGTTGCAAACCAACCAGCTCCAAGGAAAGGTCGCTCGGATTCGGCACCTGCCGCCTGATGTGGTGCCTGGAGCGGCTTCGCTTGGGTCTTCAGCGCCCTATGCGGGGCAGGAACGAGCTTTTCAAGGGTCGGTCCAGCAGAGCCTCGGCCATCACGCCCGCCGCGTGCGCAAACGTGCTCACACCCGACCGCATCCCCGAATTTTGCATTCCCCCGCGACTCGCTTCCTGCCCAGCCCTGGATGGACTCCGGGTCTCCTGGAGCGAAAAAGCTGGGTCAGATGACGGCGCCGGGCACACCGACTGGGACCCGCGCTCTCAGGCGGCGCTCTCGCTGCAGCACCTGCCCCGCGCGCGCACCGCCTACGGCTTCTGCGCGCTGCTCGAGAGCCCGCACACCCGCCGCAGGGAGTCGCTCTTCCTCGGGGACGCCCGCGGCGCCGCGCTCCGCCCCCGGGCCCACACCTACGGCGGCGGCGGCGGCGCGAGGGGAGACGCCCCGCGTGCGCCCCCTGCCGGGGTTCCCTCCGCTGCTGGCGGGGCCCGTCAGCCCCGGGACTCGCGCGTCCCGCCGCCCCGCGGCCGCCGGCTCCTGCGCGCCCCTGACGGGCTGCTGCAGCGCGCGCTGCGGGCCCGCGGGAGCCGCGGCCTGGCCCCCGTCCGCTCAGTCTCCCGCGGGGACGAGGACCAGGAGCGCGGCGCCGGATCGAGGACCCCGGCCCGCGGCCCCTCCGCGTCTCCGCCGCCGCCCCCCGGCCCGCAGCCCGAGCGCCTGGAGGCCGAGGGCACCGTGGCTCTGGGGCGCGCCGGCGGCGCCCTGCGCCTGGCCGCCGAGTACAGTCGGGCCAGCGGGCGCCTCCGCATCCGGCTGCTCCGCGCCGAGGGACAGGCCGGGGGAACCGCCGAGCCCCGCGCCGTCGGCTGCCGCCTGAGCTTCGTCCTGCAGCCGCCGGGCAAGACGCGCCAGCAGCGCGGCGCCGTGGTCCGGCGGAGCCGCGAGGCCGCCTTCGACCAGGACTTGTGCCTGGACGGGCTGTCGGAGGACGAGGTGCGCCGCCTGGCCGTGCGCGTCAAGGCGGAGAACCAGGGCCACGGCCTGGAGCGGGGCCGCCTGCGGGGCCAGGGCGAGCTGCTGCTGGGCCCGCTGCTGCTGCTCTGAGGGCCCAGGCCCTGCCCTTGGGGCGCTTCCTCCCCCGCCCCCCCGGGGAGCTCTGGGACACGGCCGCTGCTTTGTACAAAATAAACCTGTATTTTTTCTGCTTGGGCCTTTGTACAGCCCATTATTGGCAGAGATGACACTGGATTATCACAGTACAAGATACAATATTCTGTGTAAATACTTCAAATTTCTTTTTTTTCAAATTGTATGCTGTTCTGCAGTAGTGTTTCCCAATGTAGACAGCCAGTTGTATTTCATATGTTCTCTGCAATCCTATTGGGAGATAATGAATCACATGAAGTGTTAAAACTTAAAGTTTCTTGTTTCATGTATCCTCATTTGAAGTTGTACAACGCAGCTCCACCAACAGCAGCCAAAGCTGAAATTCTACTTAAGTACTCCTTGGTGTAATTAATATACACGAAAAGTGAAGATTATTTTCATGTTAATATGCCAGTATTAAAAACAAATTAATATATTCCATGACTATGTAATTTGTGCACTATGTGGTCTCCCACATATACTATTACATACGTTTCATTAAATGTACATAATATATATAATCTTTAATGATTTACCACGCTGTTATAAGCATGTACACAAAACGTTATTACATAATACATTTCATGATTTATCATCCATAACAAATACTGATGGTTGGTATGACATAATTATTAATCAGACATAACCCACTGAGTCAAATCATTTCCAGTTAACATGCTTATCATAACCTGTAGAAAAGCTTAATCACCAACCCACCTGAAACCAGTAACCCTTCCACAACTGCATGCCTCTTCACACTCCAGGCCCATAAATTGTGGCAGTTTCTACAAACGAGTTTTATCTGGCATCTGGTTCTTATTTCAGAACCATTTCATCTAAAATTGTCCACTCTTTGACTTAAATAAGACATCTCAATGGACTAACAACTAATCAGCTCATGCTCACACATAACCATGGTGTCACACATTTGGTATTTTTTAATTCGGGGACAGGCAGAAACTTGGCTATAGCCATCAGAGGTCTTAACACAGTCAAGCAAATTGTAGCTGAGCTTTAATTGAATATTGTTTACCAACATTATAAACCATAACATTCAGTCAATGTTACAGGGCATAAGAAAACTCTCATGTACACATACATATACAAGCACACATGAACACTTAGTTTAACCAAACCCTCATGTCCCCAACAGAGCTTGTACTTTTTGTGTTTATTTATATCTTGCCAACCCCCCAAAGCAAGATTAAGAACATAAACTATACAAGGCCCACATCCCATCCAATATTCATAACCATAATTAACCAACTATTAATAAAACTTTAAAATGAACAACATGCCCTCATTCTCCAATCCTACTCAAAAATACCTAGAGCACCAGCTCTACTTAGGTTCATAAACTAACGATAGACAGACATTCCCACAAATTAAAATTTCTTCAACACAGATCAAAATCTAAGTACATTTAATAGAGTAACAATTACACATAAACTGAGCCTCACCCACAGTGAGCAAAGAAAAGTAATTCAACAGACCCAGCAAATTGACCCTAGTTATAAGCATGTACATAGAACTTTCTATAAGTAATGACCCCAGTACATATTAATGTACTACTTTACATATGTAAATTCCGATTGACTGAACTCTCCCTAGATGCACTCACAACCTAACTTGTTAATGTAGCTTAATAATTAAAGCAAAGCACTGAAAATGCCTAGATAAATGTGCTAACTCCATAAACACATAGGTTTAGTCCCCATCTTTCTGTTAATTTTTAACATGATTGCACATGCAAATATCCACATCCCAGTTGAGGATACACTACTAGGATTAAAAGGAGCAGACATCAAGCACATCAAAATGTAGGTCCCATAATGCCTTGCTTAACCACCCATTAGAAACACCAGTGATAAAAATTTGGCAACAAATGAAAGTTTGACTAAGTGATATTAATTAGGGTTGATAAATTTTGTGCCAGCTACCATGGTCATACAATTTACTGAAATTAATAAAATTCTGGGGTGCAGCATGTTAAAGATGTTCATACAAGTAAATTTTAATTCAGCTGTAAAAAGCTAGAACCAAAATAAAATAAGCAACAAAAGTGACTAACATTTCTGACTACACAGTAGCTAAAACCCAAAGTAGGGTTAAACACCCCACTATGCTTAGCCCTAAACCCAAATAATTATCACAAAAAGATAACCCATCAAGAGTACTACTAGCAATAGCCTAAGACTCAAAAGACTTGGCAGTGCTTTATATCCCTCTAAAGGAGCCTGTCCTATAAATCTATAAACCCTGATAAACCTCACCCACACTTGCTAACTCAGTCTATATACTGCCATCTTCAGAAAATCCTAAAAAGGAACTATGGTAAGCACAAATACATAACATAAAAATGTTAGGTCAGAGTATAGTTTATGGGATGGGAAGAAATGGGCTGCATTTTCTACTCAAGGACAAAAAGCTTAAATGTAAGTCTTTATGAAATTACAAACTAAGAGAGGATTTAGAAGTAAATGAAGACTAGCTAGCTTCATTGAATTAGGCTGTGAAGTACACACACCCCACCTGCTTCCTTCTTCAAATACTGAAACCCATGTGAACCTCTTAATAATTACTAAACATGTAAGAGAAGATAAATCGTAATAAGGTAAGCATAATGCAAAGTGTACTTGGATAAATCAAAATGTAGCTTAAATAAAATACCTAGTTTATACTCGGGAGATTTCATATTAAATGACTTCTTTGAACTAAAGCTAGCCCCCCAAAATTCAACTAACACAAATTAAATAGAACACCCAAACTTAAAAGAATAGGAGATAGAAATATTAATTGGCACTATAAAGAATGATGAAAGAAATGTTGCAAGTACTAAACAGCAAAGTTTACTCCTTCTACTTTTTGCATAATGAGTTAACTAGAGCAATTCAACAAAGAGAACTTAAATGCCCCCACCAGACGAGCTGCTTATGAACAGTTTTGATAGAACGGGCTCATCTATGTGGCAAAACAGAAGATTTTAAAGTAGAGGTGAAAAGCCTAACAAACCTGGTGATAGCTGGCTGTCCAGAAGAGAATTTTAGTTTGACTCTAAATTTGCCTTTAAAAATGATAATTCCAAAGTAAATTTAAATTATATTCTAAAAAGATCCAGTTTTCTAGATAAAGGATACAACCTTCCTTAGAGATTAAGTGTAAACAAGACCATAGCTGGTCTTAAAAGCAGCCACCAACTAGGAAAGCACTCAAGCTCAACAATACGTTTATCTTAATTTCAACAATAAAACTAACTCCTAATTTAACACTGGACTAATCTATTAAATAATAGAAGAAATATTGTTAATCTGAGTAACAAGAACTATATCTCCTTGTATAAGGTTGTATCAGAATGGAACCCACTGATAGTTAACAGCAAGATAAATTCCACCTAACAATTAATTATTTATCAAGTCAACTGCTAATCCAATATTGGGATGCAATTAAGGAAAGATTTTACAAAAGTAAAAGGAACTCTGCAAACACAACCCCTGCCTGGTTACCAAGAACATCACCTCTAGCATTTCCACTAGTAGAGGCACTGCCTGCCTGGTGACTTCTGTTTACTGGCCGGGGTACCCTGACCCTGCAAAGGCAGCATAGTCATTTGTTCTTTAAATAAGCCTTGTATGAATGGCCACACTCTCTCTTTTAATCAGTGAAATTGACCTCCCCATGATTCATCTTGACCCTGACAGAAACTAAACAATCTCCATTTGATTTAACAGAAGGCAAAACAGAATTCATCTTAGGCTTCAATGTTGAATGTGCAGCAGATTAATTTGCACTGTTTTTGTTGGCAGTGTACGCCAACAGTATCATAATAAATATCTTTACAACATCCTATCCTTAGGAGCATTCCACAATCCTCACATAACCAGAGCTACATAAAATTAACTTTTGCCCCAAACCCTATCTATTATTGACTGTCTTCCTTTAATGAATCTGAGCATCTTATCCATGATTCTGACATGAACAACTGGTAGATTTTCTATGAAAAAGTTTTCTATCACTGACACTAGCCCTCTGTATATGACACTTGTATTTACAAGGCATTAGATCAAGCATTCTACCACAAACCTAAGAAATACGTCAGATAAAAGAGTTACTTTGATAGACTAAATGATAAAAGTTTTAAGAAACATTATTTCTAGAACTATTGGAATTTAACTTAATAAGAATTCAACGACTTCTGTGCTATCACATTACACTATAGTTTATAGTAAGGTCAGCCAAATAAGCTATTCGGGCCCATACCCCAAAAGTGTTGGTTTATATCCTTCCTGTACTAATAAATCCCCTTATTTTTATCATTACCATAACTACTGTCATTCTAGGAACTGTAATTGTAATAACAAGCTTACATTGATTAATAGTCTGAGTTGGTTTTGAAATAAACATATTAGTCATCACCCCAATTCTCATAAAACAAATTTAACCCACAAGCCATAGAAGCATCCACTAAATACCTTCTAACACAAGCCACTGCATTGATAATAGTCATCGTTATTAACCTATTATACTCTGGTCAATGAACTGTCACAAAAATATTTAATCCAACAGCAGCCACCATCATAACTATAGCGTTGATCAAAAAACTTGGACTTTCTCCTTTTCACTTTTGAATACCTGAAGTTACTCAAGGAATTCAACTATTTTCAGGCCTGATCTTATTAACATGACAAAACCTTGCACTGATATCAATCTTATATCAAATCTCACCATCTATTACTTAAACATACTATTAACTATAACCATTATATCAATCCTAGTCAGAGGATGAAGAGGACTTCATCAAACTCAGCTATGAAAAATCATAGCCTATTCATCAATCACTCACAAAGGATGAATAACAGCTATCATAATTTATAATCCAACCACAACAATCCTAAACCTATTAATCTATATTATAATAATATTTACTACATTTATACTATAATCATTCAATTCATCCACCTCAACACTACCACTTTCACATATATGAAACAAAATACCTTTAAATAGCTACATCCATTCTTATCATTACACTATAATTCAGAGTTCTCTCACCACTATCATGATTTTTACCCAAATGAGTAATCACTCAAGAACTAAAAAAATTTTAATTATCATACCAACATTAATGGCCATTATGGCACTAATCAATTTATATTTCTACATACAATTGACTTCACAACACTAACCATATTCCCTTCAGTAAACAACATCAAAATAAAATGACAATTTGAAAATACAAAACAGATAACTCTTCTATCACCATTAATCATTATATCAAAACTACTTCACCCTATAATACTAATATTATCAGTTCTGGACTAGGAATTTAGGTTAATGCAGATGAATCTTCAAAGCCTTAAGCAAGTATAATTTACTTAATTTTCTGAAAACACAAGGATCACAAGAATTTATCCTACATCAATTGAATGCAAATCAAACACTTTTATTAAGCTAAATCCTTACTAGATTGGTGGGATTATACCCCAAGAATTTTTAGTTAAAAACTAAATATGCTAAGCAAGAAACTTCAATTTAGAAGCTTCTCTGCTGTCTAGAGAAAAAAGGCAAGAGAAGCCCAGGCAGAATTGAGGTCAGTTTCTTGATTTTGCACTTCAATGTATTAAGTACCACAGGACTTAGCAAAAAGTGGGCTCCACCTCTGTCTTTAGGTTTACATCTAATGCTTACTCAGCCATTTTACCCATGCTTTTAAGCCGCTGACTATTCTCAACTAACCATAAGGACATCGGCACATTATACCTACTATTTGGTGCATGAGCTGGAATAGTAGGGACCACTTTAAGCCTTTTGATTCATGCTGAGCTTGACTAAACTGTAGCTCTACTGGGAGATGATCAAATTTACAACATAGCTGTAAATGCTCCTGCCTTCATAATTTCCTTTATAGCCATGCCTACTATAATTGGGGGCTTTGGAAATTGTTTAGTCCCACTGTTGTGGGTTGGTTTTATTCTTGGTTCTTGTCCTGACAGAAACAAATAATTGAAAGGCGGAGACAACAGCAAACCAGAGCGGAGGTTTTATGTGAATACACTCCAAAAGAGGAATGGACCAGAGTCAAGGCAGACAAAGGCACCGAAATTTTAGGGGAGGGTCTACTTATTATGTCCCAGCCCAAGAGGCGCCTCTTTGATTGACAGGGTAAAGTCATTTGATTGACAGCTCTAGTCACACATCCATTCCTCTTGGTGTGCATGTCTTTTCCCAAAATGCACACAGAAAAGCCCATGGTGGGATGAGGTGAGGGACAGCAAAACCAAAATTTTATTTCAATGAGATTATGACGCGGTGTGGTTAGGCAGTTCTTAGTTTTGTTCAGTTGTGCCTGCCGTTGAGATCTGGGTGCGGTGGGTTTGGCCTGGTCCCAAGAGGCAGGGAAGTTATCTCCCTACAAAGCCTTTGTTCTCTCCAAGTGGAACCCCGTAACTGGATGGTCTTTTCCTTGAACCTTATCTTCCCCTTCCCTGGCTGCTCATGTCTATCTTTCTACTTAACATTAGTAATAGCTGGGGCACCTGACAGCATCTTCCCAAATAAATAAGTTTCGGACTACTTTCCCCATCATCTTTCTTCCACTGGTATCATCAGTAATTGAAGTGGGTGCAGGACTAATTGAACATATACCTGCCCCTAGCCAGCAATTCAGCCCATGCAGGAGCATCAGTTGACTTAACTATTTTTTTTCTCTCCACCTAGCAGGTGTATCCTTAATTCTAGGCACTATCAACTTTCTTACCATGATTATTAACATAAAACCACCAGCTATGTCTCAATATCAGACCCTGTTATTTGTTTGATCAGTGCTAATCACAACTTTCTTACTATCACTTCCAGCTTTCGTAGCTGCATTACCCTAATACTTACAGACCATAACTTAAATACCACATTGTTTGACCCTGCAGAAGGAGATCCAATTTTATTTCAGCATCTATTCTGATTCTTTGGTTCCCTGGAATGTATATTCTTATCTTACCAGGGTTTGGAATAATTTCACATGTGGTTACATACCATTCAGGAAAAAAAGGACTCTTTGGATATATATATATATATATATGAATAGCAAGCCTTATCAACTGGCCCCTAACCCCAACAATCAACTTAGCTGGAGAACTGTTTGCAGTTATATCATCATTTTCGTGATCTAACATTATTATAATCTTGACAGCAATCAATATTGTCATTAGTGCCCTGTATTCACTTCATATACATATAATCATGACACAGCAAGGCAGGTGCACATATGTGAACAATGTTAAGCCATCATTTACATGAGAAAATAGTCTCATAGCTCTTCAACTATTACCCCTCCTACTATTGTCACAACCCCAACTCCAAGACGGTTGTACAACCTCTGTCCCAGGTGGGCATACAGCCTCCTGTTTTAAGGGATTCGATTTCTTGCTTTCTTATTTGAAGTTTACATAAGTAGGCTCTTCAAATGTATGGTGTGGTGGGAAGGCATCGGTGAAGTCATTGGAGATTAGTGTTAGTTGTACTATTATTGCTTCTGGTTTAGTTGCAAAGATTTCTTAAATTATGAAAATTATTAATATTACAGCTGTTAATGAAATAAATAAGCCTATGGATGAGATGGTGTTTCATGCCTTATATGCATCTGGGTAGTCAAAGTAACGTCGTGGTAACCTTGAAAGGCTAAGAAAGTGTATGGGAAGAAAAGTCTGTTAACTTCAACAATTATGTTTTGTTTTAGGTTATTATGATCTACTCCAAGTTGTGTCTGAGGTGGTTGTACAATCTTCATTCAAAGTTGAAAGTTTGTTCATTCCATCCACAACAACAAACCTTTTTACTTGAAGTTTGTTCATTCCATATCCATTGAGACTGTCTTACAGCATATATTTCTTTTGAAGCATTGGTTAAGACCCTGGGCAAGAAAATAAGGCCCAAAGAGAAGTAACTTGTTCAAGGTCAAAAAGTGAATTATTAGTAGGAACTCCAATTTGATACCCTTAGCTACATCTTGCTGGAAAAGCATTGGAGAAATCAAAATCATCTTAATGCTCTGAGCTTAAATAATAATTATAATAGTTTTACAAATATTAACCTATTTAATTTTTAAAACAACCCTAAAAAATAGGCACAGCTGTCCCCATTTCACAAATGAGGATGTTGATGCACAGAACAAAGAGCAGAGACAGGATTTGTACCTAGGGAATCAGTACCTCACTTGTTCCTCTATATAAGTCATACCACAGTGTCTGATGGGCTTATCTCACTAGTGTTGTGACAGTGCAGCTTATATCCGGAATAGTTGACTCTGAGGTTGAGGTGACCTCACATCCCTACACTCTAGTGAAAAGCAAATTGATTGAAAAGAGTTATTTATTATCTCAACTACAAAAGCTCTAGGACTTTTCTATTCTATTCTCATTTTGCAATTCAACCTCATGAGTCTTTGGACCGCTACTTCCAAAAAAGGAGAAACATTTGTACATAAATTACATTATATCACTGAAGTAATTGGAAGTTTTTCACTTCAGAAATCTTACTTGCAGTTCAAATTTTCAATGATAACATCAGCCTTTCTGGGAGCAAATTTGAATTTGTTTTGCACTCTGCTGCCCTCTAGTGGATTCTTCATGCATTTTTGTCAGTGGGTCTACTTAGTATCTCAGCTAAATGAAGACCAACCTACTGTCAGAACCCACTGACCTTAAAGATGTGAGCTAGTATCAGATTACAGTGAAGATTCGTATCACAAAATAATTACATACAACTATCTGAGTGTAGGAGGTGCTCAAATATCCTTTAGATTACAAAAAAATAGAAAAGAAAAAATTTTCCCAGAATAATGAAGCTGTGAGTGTGTGGCTGGTTACAGAAGGCTGCTTTAAGAGTGTTCATGTTTCTCATTGGGATTTAGCTATGCGCATCTTTCCTACCAATGGTAGGGCACAGTCTTGCCTCTTTGTGATTTAAATATATGAACATATTCAAAGAAACCCCTACACAACAGACTGGCAAGGTGCCAGTTTATAAAGCATTAGTTAATTCAAATTAAAAGTTAAGTCAACGCCCTTGTCTCTTGGTTTTGCAAAGATAATGCATTCTACACCTAAAATACTAGCTTTAATATGGCTCAAACATGCCTAGAAGATTACTTCTTTTGGAATCTAATTTCCTTTTACATACACTTCAACAATTTGCAAACATTTCCCTCATGCCCATTCCCAGGACTTGAGTCAAAGTGTTATTTTTAGTAATGATGTTTAAAAGACAAAGCAAAAAAGCAGGTACCGTGTGATCACTATGATATTAAAGTAAGAATACATAGTATATGGCTTAATATATGGTAAAAAGGTACACACTTTCAGCTGTAAGATGAATAAGGTCTGAAGATGTAATGTTTAATACAGTCACTATATTTTATAACACTGTATTGTATAATTGATATCTGCTAAGAGAGTAGAACTTAAATGTTCTCACCAAAAAAAAAAAGGAGCTGAAGAAAAATATATGAGGTGATGGATTTACTAGATGGGGGGAATCAATAAAAATATATAAGTGGATAAAAAGGCATTCAAAAGGTTCATTTAGAATATCTACCATGGGGCAAACACTGTTCAAGATTCTAGATTTACAGCTGTCAGTAAGACACGAAAGTCCTTGCTCTTGTGGACTTAAGTCCATAAGACATTTTCAAAGTCAGGGTAGGAGATAGACAATAACCAAATAATTTCAGTAGTGTTTCAGGAAATAAAATGTGGTAATAGGACAGATCAGGACTAGGGTGAACGGGCACCTCAGACGGGATGGTTAGCAAAGGCCTGTATGAAGATCTAATGCTAAGTCTCTTCTCTGTGATACATACACACTGCTATCAATCCAACATATTGATCTGGGGAAACCCTGGCCTCCCAGGGTGACCTGGCAACTGGTTTCCTAGGAATTCTGCTGATACCTTATCACTAGCGGGAAATGCTATTTTTGGGTTCAACCCTGGTGTGTAGAAGTTCTTCTGCCTCCGCACTTATGAGTTAAACAGATGGAATAAATCTGAAGCAACAAATGGGGTTTATAAACTCAGTGTTCACTATTTTGCATATTAACATGGCAAGAGCCCATTAGCAAAGCATTTTTTTATGGTACTATAATGGATCTGGCATTAATTTGAAAGGATGACAAACTCCAGTTAGATTAAGCATTCTGGGGTATCAGGAAGCAAAGAGCAATATGGGATTTTTGTTTTTTAGTTTCGTTCTGCACTTGATAGTTTTCACAGCAATTTTTTTTATCTTTTATGGCTTTAAAGCTTCTCAATGACTATTTGGGCTAGTTACTTTTCCTGGGTAGAGACTGTAGGCTAGTTCCTTCAACATTCAGTCCTTTTTTGCTTTCTCTTTTATGCTATAGAGCTAGAAAACAAAAACTTGTCTCCTTGACCCTTTTCAGCCATGTGACTCAGCTATGGTCAATGGGACACAGGAAGAGGTCAGCAGATGGTCTTGCTGGAATATACAGGTTGCTCGAGAAAGAGCAGCTATCACGAAGGAAGGTGAAAGGATCTTGATTCCTCAATATCACTGATCCTCCATGCCTGCTCTGGACAGCCTACACCCAAAGCTCATGTCCATGAGACAAGTACATCACTTACTTGCTCCAGTCATTGTTGAGCTTTCAGATATATATGAACACAATCCTAACTTGGACAATTTCCATGTTACAAGGAAGAGCCCTTTGATTCGGAAGAGTTAAGTAAGCTGCCTAAGATCTTGCAGCAAGTAAATCATGAATTTAATTGCAGACCTCTCAGACCTCCATACTTACTGCTTTTTTTACATCTCACTGTCTTTCCTCAAAAATATAAGCTATTTTTAAAATCTTTTTTGAAGTATAATTGACATACAGTGGATTGCACTTACATAAAGCATACAATTTCATGAATTTTGGCATATACTTACACCCATGAAACCATAACCTCAATCAAGATAATGAACAACTCCATCACTCCTAACAGTTTCTTCATGATCCTTGGTAATTCCTCTCTCCTGACCCAGCTCACCTCCCCTCTCTGGCTCCCAGGGAACTACTCATCTGCTTTCTGTCACTAGAGATTGGTTTGTACTTAATAGAATTTTATGTAAATGGAAAAAAGTATATTTCATTGTTATTCCTGTTATTGGTCTGGCTTCTTTCACTCAACATTGCATTGCCTGGATCAATAATTCGTTCCTCTATGTTGGTGAATGAATGGTGATTGAATAATAAAACACAATTCCTTTATCCATTCACCTGTTTGTAATTGTTTTCTCTTCCTTGCACTTGTTATTTGATTGTTTTCCCCCCTTTCTCCTCTTTCTGCCTTATCTGGCTTTCCTTGAGTATGTTATAGGATTCTGTTTTCTCTTCTCTCTTAGCGTATCAATTATAGTTCTTTTAAAAATGTCTTTAGTAGCTGGGCTAATGCTGGCAGTACTAATCTAAATCCACTTTCAAATAACACTATATTGTTTCATGGGTAGTGCAGGTATGTTATAAAAGAGTATTCCCGATTCCTCTTTCTCATCTCTTATAACATTGTTTTCATTCATTTTACTTATCCATATACTATAATCAACTAATACATTATCACTTTGTTACTTTGAACAGTTTCCATCAAATCAAGTAAGAATAAATGTCACTTTGCTTTTATTTGTTTCTTTTCTGACATACTCCCTCTTTTTAGGTAAATTTGAGTTTCTGCCCCTACATAATTTTTCTTCTCCTTGAAGAACTCCTTCTTTTTTTTTTTTTAGGAGAGCAAGGTACAGGCTTTTATTTAGAGATAAAGTGAAAGGACAGAGCTCTTGGCTCATGCCAGGAGGGGACAAGAGAGTCCTGAAGAACTTCTTTTAACCTTTCTTGTAGGGCAGATTTACTAGCAATGAATTCTCTTAGTTTTTTTTGCCTGTGAAAGTATTTATTTTTACTTTGCTTTAGAAGGATAATTTCACTGGACATGGAATTCTATTTTAATAATTTTTTTCTTTCATTACTTTAAATATTTCACTTCACTCCCTTCCTGCTTACATAGTTCCTGACAGAAGTCCAATATAACTCTTAACTTTGCTCCTTTATATGTAAGGTACTCCACACCCCCACCTCCATTTTGGCCTTTTTTAAGATTTTCTTTGCTTTTGTGTTTCTACAGTTTGAATGTGATATGCTTAAGTGTAGGGTTGGGGTTTTTTTAGTCCTGTTTGGGATTCTCTGAGTTTCCTGGATCTGTTGTTTAGTATCCATCATTCACTTGGGAAAATAATCATCCATTTTTAGTTCAAATACATAATTTGTTCCATTCTTTCTTCTCCTCTGGTATCACTCATCTGTTGCACCTTTTGAAATAATTACCCAGTTCTTGGGTATTCTGTTCTGGGTTTTTATTCTTCATTACTTTTTCTCCTTGCATTTCAATTTAGGGAGTTTCTGTGGACATATTGTAAAGCTCACTGATTCTTTTCTTGGCTGTCCCCAGTCTACTGATGAACCCCTCAGAGACGTCCTTCATTCTCTCACAGTGTTGAAATTTCTAGCATTTCCTTTTGATTTTTAAAAGTTTCCATCTCCCTGCTTACATTACCAGTCTTCTTTTGCATGTTATCTTCTTTTTCCATTACAGCCCTTAACATATTAATTGTAACCCTTTTTGCTTAGCTCTTCACCTTGAGAACCTGGTGGGATTCCTGTATGTAAAACTCATGAAAGTATGCCTTCCACAACCCCCTTTTCCCCCTCTCCTGACCAAACTGGATATCGAGAGTGTCTCTCTCTCACATTAATCCACACTCAGACTCCAGCAATTTGTCAAAATTACCATTAAGTGTGCCTATCAGTTCATGGCTCCAGCAGTTGCTGTTTCTGATAGCACTAATCTTGGCTGTGATTCTCCATATTCTGGCTGCCTCTCCAGATTTCAGGGTAGTGATTGGTTCTGCTACCTATAATCTCTCACGAAAAAGTCATTAAGTCACACATTTTCAGTTTGTTCAGCTTTTTCCTCCCTGTAAAAATGAGAGTGGCGATTTCCAAGCTCTTTACTCATTAGAGCTCATTCAAGCTGAAGAAGAGATGCTGATGCCATTCGGGAAGCTAGACTTCCAGACTCAGTATCCATTCACCTATTGATGGATATTTAGATTGTTTCCAGTTTTTTACTATTATGGCTAAAGCTACTATGAATATTCATATACAAGACTTTGTGGGGCATATACGCTTTCATTTCTCTTGGATAAATACCTAGAATGGAGCATCATGTAATAAGGTGTATATTTCACTTTTTTAACAAGCTGACAAACTCTTTTCCAAAGTGGTTGCACCATTTTACTCTCCCACTGACAACATATGAGAATTCTGTTTGTTCTATGCCCTTGACAACACTTGCACATAGAAGGATCTTTTGAAGGAAATATATTCAAAGTTTCTATTTTTTTGTTACCTATGTGTTGTCACAACCATGTACCTTAGTCCCCTCTAGAATTTTGACCCCAGTGTTACTTTAACAATTCAGAAGTAGCAATACAATCACATAAAGGCTACATTTAGGACAGAATTTCAAAGTAATGTCATCATTATTATCTTGGTATAACATGTCCATAAAATATCTAGGCTCGTTAAAAAATGTGAGTACATCAGAATTTTTAAATATTCAATGCTGATTCAATAGTCTTAAACATTAATAAGAGTTACTCAGTTTCTTTTCCAAAGCCATTAATATAGTCATTTAAAACCAATACAGATAAAAGAGACCTGTCATAGGCCAGGATCAAATTTTGCAAGTCAGTGAAAGGAAATAACAGCTAAATCATTAGAGACAAGTCTGAAAAGAGATGGGGTGCAGGCACTCTTGCTTTCCTTCTAGGTAGTTAATAGAGATCACCTTTGTCAAAGAGTTGACAATCCCCCCTTCCTTTCTGTATGACCCTGGAGCCGAAGGAGCAGAAATATGAACTCCCTAGTGACATCACAGCTAGAACGCTGCTGCAGAGCCACCTGCTAACAGGCCTTAGTCAAAGGCGCCATCCGGTCTATAAATCCGGGGTTGCATGATGAGCCCTGGGTACTCTGTAGCAACTCCACAGGTGTCAGTTTTGACAGTAAATTCTTTTTTAAAGAAGAGTTTATATTCACAATCAGAAGGGTGTGGGTTCCAGATCTCAGCTGTTGTTTACTATTATTTGCGTCTCTTGGTCACATTCATTAGCCTTTTAAAATGTCATTTCTCCATTAGTAAAGAGGCAGTAACATTACCCACCACCTGGGATTTTTGTAAGGATTAAAAGAGATAACGAATGCAAAGCTCTCAGCACTGCTCTTGGTACACAGAACCACTCAATAAATATTAGCTCTATTTTTGGTTTCTTCATAATGGATGATGTTATTGGGCTTTCCCCCAAGCTTCTGGCATGTTCAGTAGGTGCTTATCCTGTAGCTGGGACCCTACATCTAAGAGATTTAGTAGGTAAGTTATACTTGTATGGGTCATTTCAGAAACAATACAAAGTGCCAAGTAGTGTGACAAACAGTGCTACAGACAAGGGAGGGAATCAGGAAATGAGAGAGGTTCTGACACTTGTTTAATAGTCACTGTGTTCCAGATACACATGAAGTAGTAGATGTTTTTGTGCCACAGATGTGTGAGGAAGGTCTTTATGAGTAGATACTGGTGCTCAGAGAAAGCACATGGCTATATAGCTGGTATAGGGAAAGAGAGTGATTTGGAACCATGTGTGTATGACCACAAAGCTGCTTCTAGGCCTTGGGTACCCAAAAGAGGAGCTGGGTTTGCGTCTATAGAGCAGAGAGGGGCAACCTTAGAAAAGGAACTGTGTTTTGGACCCAACATAAGTAAAATGCACCCCGGAAACACTGTTTCTCAGGTCCATCCCAACAGCTCTTGGGAGAGCCTTTGGTGATCTCAGTGCCATCTGCTGAGAACTTTGACTTCCTGACTTCTTAGCACATGAAACTAAAATACAGATATCACTGTAACTTGTAACAATTAGAAGAGGGCAGGTCATCCTATGTCAGCAGTCATGATTCATTCACTCATAATGCCATATTGCCTTAGAAAAGATAATTTCTCCATCTTTTAAAAACATTTCACTGCATGATTAACTATGTAATCTTAACTGTGTAACCAGCAGCAGGTTGGAAATATGAACTTTGCTGAAAAGTGGATTAACCAAAGCTTTATGCTTAAGAAAAAAGTGACTAGTTTTGAGCCAAGTCAGATTACTTTTTATTTTATATAACCCATTTCTCTAACCTTGAGACTGAGGCCTGAGAGTTTCTTTACTGGACCAACACCCTGAAATTTGGTAAGTGCTTACCATCCTTAAACATTTTAAAACACTTCCACACATCAACTTAAATTAAGAAGAAAATCCATGAAATATAATAGAACTTGAAACTATAATTCAACTTATTAAAAAGCTGCTTAGTGTCCTCTTCATTTTAATAGATGAAAAAAGTGAGTTCAGAGAGTGGAAGGACTTTCCAGGGTCATATTGCTGGTCAGTGGCATCCCCTGACTCCAAAACTAGATTTATTCCTGCTTTCATATGCCATAATACTAACTACACCAGTGAACTATTAATTTTTTATATATTCAAGAGCATTTTGAAAAGTAATCTCCATCAAAATGCATCCATTCTCATGCCACTCTGATCTAAATTGTTTTTGTCTTTGTCCACTACTTTCCAGTCTTTGGTGAAAAGTGTACCTATATTTATACAGTTCCAAGAACCATATGTGTACACATACCACTATTTTTGCTATTTTTTTATTTATGACTATAATTTAAGAGTTGTTCATGTTGTTCTTGGTTTTTGGTATCATAGCCCTTAAAGTAGATATATGTCAATGTAACTATTTCCTGATGGTTGAACATCTTTCACTCTTCCCAATATATGTTTTCCTTCGTTTGATTTTTCTTCTTAGAATAAATTCTAAGTGCTAAGATTTCAGGATCAAAGGCTTTGAACATTGCTGTGGTTCCTGATACACACTGGTGATTGCCTTTTCTCTTTGGTTGTATTTCCTGTTATAGAGCGAAATGGGGAAAGGAAGGACTGGAGAGGAAGGGAGAGAAAGATCCAGAATTTAGTTCTCCCTGACTGAGAAGGCACAGTATTCCCAGAGATAACGTAGAAAGTGAAAAGGAGTGAGTATGGCTTAGTTGCTATGGTAAGTAAAACTCTCATTGTTATGTATTAGTGGACATTAGGGATGCTTTCTGAAAGGATGTGCTGGTTAGCGCTGCTTCTGCGAAAGGACCCCCTGCCTCTCCAATCTCCTCTCTCCATGCCACAGCCTAATTTACAAGAGCAAAAATGCTATCTGAGTTGGGGTTTAAAAAATGTGATGCCTTTAGTTACTGTTTTGTTAGTGCCAAGAGAAAGAGCCAGGAAGAACAATTAGCTCAGATGCACCACCCTGAGTCTTATATAGTTTGGATGAGAATAAACTAATGTCCTGCAAATATGTTTTTACACTTACACACTTTAAATCTAATTTTCATTATGTATGTGATTGATGTGTTTTTCCATTGCCATACGTAACCAGGAAGGTTTTGTGCAAGTATTGACTCTGCATTTGTATGACTGGTGTAGACTTTGGCAAGTGGGGTGGGAACATATGTACTTTAACAGACTTAGGATATCCTTTGCGGACCTCACTAAAGAAAGTAAGAGTATGGAAACTATAGATTTGGATTGAAATGTCAGGTAATTCACAATTATGAATTAAGCTGCCACCCGAGGCAGACCCAACAATATTAAATTACAGTGTCAACAGTGTTGTGGAAATACACTGCTTTCCAAATACCTGAGTAAACTGTCCTTAAAAAGATGATCATAGGTGTTTGCTGAGCCCCCAGAGTGAGCTCAGCAACCGTGTCAGGTGCCCTTTGGGATATTAACAATGCAGCACTTTGATGACACCGAGGGAAAACCAGTGACAAGGAAGAGGAAGCACAGGTTCTAGTTCTGGCTCTGTATTCCATGAGCTGGTCACTCCTTTGGCCCTCAGTTTCCTCATTTGGAACATGAGAAGGTTGGAGTAGATCCAAGATGGCAAGTATGTTTTAAGTCAGGTGTAGCTCCTCTGAATTTACAGTGGCTGCCTGGAGTGCTACGTGAAAAGACTTCTAAGGCATCTGATATTTTTGGATGTTAACGAAGACAAGATTCTTACCCTAAGTAACTTTAAATCTGTTTGAAGTAATAAGACAGGCAGAAATTACAGTGAATAAATCAATATGGAATCATTATAAGGGCTAATTAGTGTGGTACCAATAATAAATGTGAAAATCCAGAGAATAGGAAGATCAATAAAGATGTGGGTAGTGAAAGACATTTTCTTGAAGGAAAGAATACTTGAGGTGGGTCTTGAACAGGGCATGATAATAATAATCTAACTGCTAGAAAAGATCATATAAATATTTGTGATTATACAGCACTTCAGAATTAAAACAGAATTTTAATATATATTATCAAATTCTGAGGGAATTTCAAGTGTGTTTATATTTTCAGCATGTTTTATAATTTACAGAGTTTTCACAAAGGTGAAATCTTTAGATGTATCTTACAAATAAGGACCCTGAAGCTTAGTAAAGATAAGTGACTTTTTCAAGGAATATCACATAGTTATTAAGGGGCACGGTGAGAAACAGACCTGGAGTCCAGACCTAAACTAAGGCAGGTGTATCAGTTAGGGCTGAGCACCAGAAAGTTCCCATTAATTTAGGAAAAGATTGTTATGTGATTGTTACGGAACCATGGTAACAAGAAGGCACCAAACCTGGTTTTAAGCCTGTTTACTTGATCAACAGCTTGCTCCAGTGAACGTGTGGTTGCAAGCCAACCAATCAAGGTTAACCCTCCCTTAGGAAGGCTGGCCAGTCAGGGATGGACTTGCTTGCTTCAATAAGCATGTCTCTGAGTGACAACCAATCAGCAAGTCTCAGACAAGTAACCAAGCAGATAAAATCAATACGTTTTTCCTCTGAAAGTCCTCCAGACCCTGAATTTCATGTTTCCTGAAACCCCTATATAATATTAACAGACTTCTCTACTCAGAGACTGTGCCTGTTTAACATAGCTCCTTCTTACTGTAGTAAGCAATACCTTCAGTTTTAAAATTTTTTTCAGATACTGATTGGGGCTCTTATGATCCTTTAACACTTCTGGAGGTTCCACCAAGATCATTTTGAAGATTGGCTTGGTGGTGTTCCAGGGAACTCTCAGACCAACGTGTGTACTCACTGGGCCCTCTGTACCCAAACTCCATTTGTCTTTTAAAATCTGTTGCTAAATGAGTCAGTCCCAACAACAATCTAAGTGCTGGTCAGTTTCACTGAGCTCCTCATTGCTGATTGTAAGCAAGTATTCTGTCTATAAGATGGCTAGCCTTAAGTCTTTGTATTAAATAATTAAACCTCTTGGTTTGGAAGTGCACCATTTGGTAAACAGACTTAAGTCTTTGTATAATACAAAATCATTATGCCTTTTGGTTTGAAGGTCTGTCATTTAATTAATATTTTTACCATGAACCTTATTTCTTATTTGTTTTGTGTTTGCTGTTGTTTGTCTACACATGTACAAAGTTTTGTCTCATGTGGTTTTTGTTCTAGATTGTCTTTCTCTGTTAAGTATATAAAGAAGAGATGGAAACATAGGTCTGATGAGATGGAGGCATTTCTGAAGAGACAGAGGCATAGTCTCTAATCCAAGACAATGTTAGTCCAAAACGACTAATGGTGGAAATCCTCTAGATCATTGTCCAATTTGTAAAAGACCTATTTGTCAAATTTTGCCTCAGATGCCTTACAAAACTTTTATGTGTATATTCCTTGTCTTATAAATTTATGAAAAAAATATCACTTTGGTTAGCCCTTAACTGAACAAATGATTATTGACTTGTTGATCACGGGGCCCTCTCCTCGCCTCTGCTTGGTTGGGGTACCTGAGATTCTGTTGATAGGCACACACTGTTGACTGACCACATTAGCTTTTTTTCATGATGAGTCAGAAGTCTCAACCTCTTTGTGAAAGAGCTTTTCCTTCCTAAACAAACCCATAGTCTTAAGACTCTTAATTTTCTTTGGTATAAGTAAAACATTTTGATTTACAGTAATAATGGCTGCTAGGGGGAACTTTTGACAAAACCCATATAGTCAATATGTCTTTCATTAGTTGGAAGCCCAGGCCTAAAAACAAAAGTCTAACTACAAGGTAATCTTGCCTTTATAAACTTCTGAAACATATACTTGCATTTCTCTTTTCTTTTATTCAATTTTACCTGACCTCTTCAATGAAATATTTCTTCAGGGTTTTCTCAAGGAATAGAACTATCTATCCTTTTGTAAAGTTGATGGGACAAAATGAGATTAATAGAAGTCAAATTAAAACTCTGGTCTAGAACCAAACCAAGGATTTGAATAAAAAGATTGATAATAATATAATATAAATAAATATGATAATAAAAATATCACTATAGAATTCAGAACTTTGTTAGATTTTTATTGTTCTGGATTATAGATCTACATGAACTAGTTTAATTAATTTTTAGCCCTTCAAGTGGAAAACATATTTATAGTAAGCAGGGTAAAAAAGAAAACACATGAATAGCCTAGACATGTAAAATTTTAAATAAACAGAAAAAGTAAATGCAGAAGATAGTTTCGGAAGTATTTCTTTTAAGGTTAGATTAAAAATTGTAAAGTAACAATTGAATCTTATTGTGTAGCCACAATTAAAAACAAAATAATTTTCTTAAATTGCTAAACTAGCTACAGATGGAAAATGGAGTTCAAATGATTTTTAAACAGTATTCTGGGATAAACCCAGTACTGGAATAAAAGAGAACTTTGTCCTCTCTTTTTGTGAATGGCCTTAAGTATGAATTAAGGGACTTAATCAGAAAAAAATTAAAATGTTTTTGAAAAATACTCTTTATGTAGATAGACATTTCAATAGTCTTATTGAGCAAACAAGCTAGAAACATCTAATTTATGGATCTTTACATAAAACCACCGAAAGAGCCTCTCTTCTGTAATATCTGAGCCTACAGATAAGGATACCTAGAAACAGTACAAGCGGAAGGACCATTGAAAAACCAGTGTCCCACATTGACAACAATCAAAGGACAATTACCCAAAAATCTGCCTGCTGATGCCACTCAAAGAGACTCAAGAAATTTTCTATCTTTCCTCTAAATTTCCAAGGGGAATTGTTTATGATTATAGATAGACAACAATATGTTCTTCCTGTTTTGTGGGTACCACTACTGTCTCCAAATACTCCAACTACCATTATACGCCCACTACAGAACCTTCAGAGAAACATTTTAAAGTTGTTCGAAAAGCAAGGCAAACTGGACATACTAGAAACAAAAGAGAAAATATGACTTACCATAAAAATGACTGGTTGTACCATATAAAATATAACAATAATAAAAGATAGATTTGAGGCCATATAAAAACTATAACTGATATTTGGGGACCACTATCAGATGAATATACCTTTATTCTCTGATAAAAGACCTACAAATTTAGTAAATAAAACCTAGTTCCAGATGAAATGTAGTGTAGCTCATTGAGCTGCACTTGATCAAATTATAGCTGATTTAGACATGAGAATACTTATGGTACATAAGACATTACAAAAAAAAAATTTATAGTCCCAGAATCCATATGGTCCCATGGGCAAAAGACTCCATGGAAGACAGATTAATCAGACTAGCAGACCAGCAGACTAGATGAATTCTTCCTAGATTATATAATCCTTTCTTCATGGAAAGGTTAGGCTGTATCAGGGATGAGAATTCAATAACATGACACGCACATCAAAAACCCACTGTGTATTAAAGCCTACCTTTTAATTCAATAACCAATGCTTAGAGTTTTTGCCTCAGAACAATTAAAGGCCTCAAGTAAACCAGTTAAAACATCCTCAGAATTTATACAAAACCTTTAAATCCATGTTACATAAAAAATGCCTATTGCTAACAGAAAGCACCCAGCATTTTTCTACTAAGTGCCTAGCTAATTATGAATTGTTACTTTCTCCTTATTTTACCAGCCACTCATGTAACATTCTTGATCCAGCAACACTATACTCTATATTCAATGAAGAAGATCCCCATGATTCTGTTTCTGTAATTCCAGAAAAGTTTGTGTTCAGGAAAAACCTTTTGCGCACTTGTTTTTCCCACCTGGGTGGCAGCCCCCACTATTGCTAGGACTTCCTGTTGTAACCGGATTGCTATGGGTGAGATAAAGCAATCTATGTCAAACCTAAAAGAAGTACGTGCACAAGACTATCTGAGATAATGCAGGGAGGCTTTGGACTGGCTTTCTTACTTGGACTTAGAAAATCCTGAGTCATGGTTCTGTATTGTATTCCAATTTCATTTTACACCATGATTCTAATTGTGCTTATTTGTCTTACGGTTGTTCAGTGCTTGCTGTCTAGAGTCTTACATGCTTTTAAGTGGCCATTTTTCTGACAGATTATTCGACAAATTGTTTTACAATGAAAATAGATGGAATCACACTAATCAATGGCCATCTGAAACCAGATGTAAATGAAGGAAACCTCATTTTTAAGGAGGATCAATTATGGTGGTGAAGATCTGGACAATCCTTGACAGTCTCTCTTGTAGCTTGGGCTAAATAAAGACCAAAAGGAAGGAACTGGATAAAAATGTTTCTGCAGACTTAGGAAAGGCTTGACCATTCTGTGGCCTGGTAGCAAGAGGACACCAAAACTGATTTTAAACCTATTTAAGTGATCAACAAGTTGCTCCACTGATCATGCTTCTGCAAGCCAACCCTCTCTTCTGAAAGTCAGCCAGTCAGAGATGGACTCATTTCAGTAAACATGTCTCTGAGTGACAATCAATAATTGTCTCAGCAGAATAACTAAGCTTCTGCAGATACTGTCAACAAAGGTTTTGTCTCTAACTGTTCCCCCATCCCTGAACACCATGCTTTCCCAAAACTCCTATATAATATTAGCAGACTTCTCCACTTAAAAAGAATGTGCCTGGCCAACAGCTCTCCCTTACTGTAGTAAGCAACAAATTCAGCTTTGTTTTTCAGCTATTGAATGGTGGTTTCTTCAGCCACTGATAAGGACCTGTCATGAAAACAGGAACCACTCTGGGTATTTCAAATAAGGTAAGATAATACAGCAAATTGCTTACACATGGTTGAAGGACTGTAACGGCAAAAAAGGGGTGTTAAGATAACCCAGAGATCAGTAATTCTAGACAAGGTACAAGCTTCTAAACTTATAAACTAGATAAATGAAAGTACATACTTAACTCATGACAAGCCCTCACCCAGGTACTGGGAAGCAGCAACGAACAGCACAGATGAGGTCCCGGCTTCCACGGGGTCTGCATTCTAGGGCTGGAGACAGACAGTAAATGAGTTTTCAAAAATAAACAAACAAGGTATAGCAAGTAACAAGGTGATGTGATAGAGTGGGGTCAGGGAAGACCTGTGTTAGATGCTGGTGGTAATGCGGAGACAGCTCAGGCTACTCCCACCAGGCTGGGGCATGGGCAGAGGGAAAAGCCACCGCAAATGCCAAGAAGGAGGGTGTAGGGAAAATGGAAGTGTCTGTGGGCAGGATCCTCACCTGACCCTGAACTACTTGATGATGTAATTGGCCTCCTGCTAGGCTACTGCTTCCCCACCCTAGGCAATGGGCTGTTATTGACTGAGTCACTATATAAAGAGCTCTGCCTAGTGCTCTGGGCAGGGGCAGAGTCAGAGGTGGATTAAGGACCCGCCGACTGCTAAGTGCAGACGTGATTCTAGTGCTCAACCTACTGCTGAGCATATAAATAGAATAAAGAATTCTATTTATATGCTCTGAGAATAAAGCTGGGTATAAACCCTTTTATCCCTGGAACATTCCATTGTCTTTTCTTGGTCTCACTGAATCCACAGGGAGGTTGCCTGGGGCTGACATCCTCAGGCAAGACAATGTCACCATTATAATGCTGTATACTTTGCCAGCATTATAATGTTGTCTCTCTCTGCCAAATTTTGCTTTTCTAAACATCAAAATCTCACTGAGATAAGCATTAGCTACACCTTTGTGGAATTTTTTTCCTTTTTTATTTAAAGTTGGAAATAGGACAAAGTCTGTAAAGTGTGTCTATGACTCCGGTTGGCTGATTGGCCAACTATGATTCTACCATAGCAGAGAAGAGGCGGGAGAAAAACCTTCTGAGGGAAATACGGGACAGATGGTGATGTTTACCACTTCATTCACCTTTGCATATGTGAGAAATGCTTGCGACACTTCTAGGAACGGGGCATCGCCAGAAGGAAAAAAAAAAAAAGTTAATATAGTAATAACAGCATCGATAAGCCTCATCACACCTGGGGTGGTTGAGTGGGAAATAGAAAACCCAGCTTATCACATACTTAGAAACCTGTCACTGTTGTAATCAGTTTAAAAAAGGGAGATGGACCTTTCAGGTCAGAGCTCTTGGTACTGTTTTTTAGCAGTGCAACTCTTGATTAGACTAATTGGGAAATGCTGCTTCTTTAAAAGCAGATGTAAAGATTTAAGGCAGGAGTAGGGAAGGTATTTAGGTGGGAATGATGAATGTGAAACAGACTAAAGAAGGTGGAGCTTATAAATCAGAGAGATGGGTCATGCTCTGGTTCTGCTCTAACCAGATGGGCCCCAGCCCCCTGTCTAGGTAGAGGGAGGACTGGACCAGAGTGGTGGTTTCTAAGTGGATTTTTTAGCCTTTGAATCTTTTCTTCAAGTGGAATTTTATACAGAAGCATAACATCAAAGCAAATTTTAAAGATGAAGTTGCTCTGGTTGATGAAGAGGTGATGAACCCAGAAACCCATTCATTCATTCATTCATTGGTTCATTCATTTATATGCTAACTCAATAAATATTTTTTGAAATTCTGTTACCTGTCAGGCAGTGTTCTGTCTGGGAAACATCAGGTAACAAGATAGACAAATCCCCTGCCCTTATAGAACTTATTTTTTTTATCAAGGAGAGGCAGACAATAAACAATAAGCATAAATAAATCAACCAATTATATGATGTGTTAGAAGGTGATACATTAAACAGAAAAAAGAGAAGTAAACCAGAGGAAGGGGAATCCAAAGTGCTTGGCTGGCATGGGGGAAACCACAGTAGAGAAGTCAGGGAAAGCCTTACGGAGTAACAGGTTTGAGCAAAGATTTGAAAAGGCAGCAAGGAAGCCCCCAAGCAGATGTCTTGGAGCAGAGTAGCCCAGGCAGGGAGCAGCCGGAGCGAAGACCCGACCTGGAAACGCAGCTGCACGTTGGAGGAACAGCAAAGGCACCAGGGTGGCAGGGGCTCAGTGAGCGAGGATGGGGGCCCAGGGGGAGGGTGGATGGCAGAGGTGAAGGGGGCCCAGGCTGTGAAGAGTCTGGCCAGGAATTTGGTTTTTACCCTGAGTGACATGGAGAGCCACTGCAGGGTTTTGAGCCAAGAGTGGCCTGCTGTGATTTCGGTTCTAACAGGATCACTGTAGCTGCTGCACTGAGCATAAACTAGATGGTGATAAGGATGGAAGCAAGAAGACCAGTTAGGGGGCTGTTGCCTAATTCAGGCTAGAAATGAGGGGGCTCAGACCAGGGCAGGAGCAGTGGAGGTGGTGAGAAATATGTCCAGGGTCTGGACATAGCTTCAAGGCTCCACACCTCGGCCTCCTACTTATTCCCACAGCTGCTTCCAGGGTGCCTCCTGGAATTCCAGCTTCTAGGGGTGCAGTGTGCAAACCCATGGACATTCTGACCTGCAAGTGTCCCTACTGGCTCTGGTCCCCATCCCCAGGGGAGCTAGAGCACTAATGTTTAAGTAGCTGCCTAGAGGATGGTGTGATCTGCTGAACTTGATTTTTTTCCAACTCAAACATTTAAATTTTGAATAATGAGAACTATTTAGGCTTCTAAGTCATCATTGGAATCTATCCTAATCCCACCCTCACTCTAGCAGTTCTGGACTCGAGGGCAGCTTTGTGCCTCACTGCAGGCAAGAACTCCTGTGGGGGCTGCAAATGTGCAGTGGCCCCTGGTGTGGTTGTTCTGTCCCTCCTCCTCTGGATGACAGAAAGAGACCGGCATCCACTTGGCACCACCAAACCCAGAACCTTCCACAGACTGCTTTTGTGCCTTCTGCACTGTTATATTTGTGATAACTCTCTGTATTATATATAGTGAGTTCTCAAAGGAAATAGATTGCGTTGATTCAAGTCCATGCCAATAGCTCCAAATAAAAACAATATTATAAGCAGCAAAATTTCAAAGGGTTTCAAGGTGAATGGATGTTTGTTTTTGTTCACTTCAATTAGACCTTATTGACAAATGCTTATGGTATGATCTGAGGGGCACAGGGAGCCTACCTGCTAAAATTATCTACCCTATAGGCTTCTATATTTCTGGAATTATCCAAGTTTAAGTCAGGATGCTAAATTGGCTAAGAGTTATCTCAAATGCCAAGTTGCTCAATCAGTAAAGGTTATCTGGAGCAATATATTGAGAAGGATAGAGTTACAACAGCAAAAGAACACAACTGTGATTGATTAGTAATGTCTGCCATGGGCATGGGTTAAGAAGATATTGATACATATTTATCTCTGTTTGAAGCCTTTCATTTACATTAAAAGACCCTTTATTCAGAAGGCACCAGCTAAATATATAAACACGAACAAAAAGTTTACCAGTAATAAAGCCAGTTGAACATATGTTCAAATGTTATGTATGTTTTGAGGGATAAACTCCGCTTCTTTAACTATGTATCCAAATCCTCAAATTGAATATAGCCTGGTCCAAATCTATATGGTTAAGAAATAATTGTTACATGCACATCTGGTAACATTCAACTCAGGTATTTTGTCATAGCATCATACCTTTTGTGAAAGTTCCTTTTTGAGCACCCAGTATTTTCAAGGTGCAATTTAGGTATTTTCCATATATTTCTCAAATTCTCACCACAATCCAGAAAAGTAGGTGTGATTTATTTTAATTTTATATAGAAGACTCTGGAATATCACACAGCTATGGGTGGCAAGTAAAAGTTCTGAACCCAATTCTGTCCAATTCCAACAGTTCGCTCTCTCTTTTAAAAATTTGGAATTGGCCTTATGAGCTCATGCACAGCCTCTTGCAGAGGGAAATTACCTACTAATAGATGTCTCCAGCTGAAAATTATGAAGCTGTTCATCTCAAAGATGACTCTAGCAGCTTAAGCCTGGTGATCTTTGTGATTTCACTAAGTAAGGCTCCAAGGGCAATTAACACTGATTCAATAAAAGCTGAAGCCTTTGCCCAATCATTTGTTTGCATCTCTTCAATAAAATGGAAATGTCAGCTGTACGTGACGTGCCTCATTCTGCTGGTGATATTTTGAAAGGGCTGACTGTTTTCTCAGAGCTCACGTTTCCTCTCCAATCCATTCCCTTCCCCACTCATCTCCAAGCCACTTCCTGTTGGGGCAGTTGCTGGGAAGAATGGCACATTTCCAAGTGCTGAGCCAGGAATGGGAAGTTACCCAGAAAGTGTGCGTGATTTTCAGGTCTGCATTTCTGATCTTTATAGGGCAGAAACATTTAATTACAGGTTTCCACTGACACAGATAGTATGAATTTAGGCCATAAAAAGCAAAATTCCAAATCAGCATTTTTGCCTCATGCATCTTACAAAATGGGACAAAATGCTTACAAAAGGGGACACTGAGTCAAAATATGGCAGTCAAAATACAAGCATTTAAACCACAAGCTTCTACTGCATGATGCCTACCCCACTAGCCTCTTTAGAGGATTCCAGGGGAATATGGGACCCAATGTCACAGAGCTTAAACTCAACTTAAGGAGGCAACTTAGACACCAAAAGCATTTGGAAAACATTAGGATGGTAATAGCTAACACTTACATAGCAATTTTTCACATGGCAGATCCTGCCCTAAATGCCTTACATATATTAATATGTTTGATACTTGCAACAACATTGAGAGGCAGGTTCTATTCTTATTCCCATTTTACAAGTGAATAAACTGAGGCTGAGATCATACTGCCAGTAGGAGACCAAGCCAGAATATGAACCCAGGCTCTTAACCACAACTCTGTACTGTTCTCATATGAACCACTTGGTGAAGTGGCCAGAAGCATAAATAACGCTGTGACACAGGGAATTCAGTGTAACCTGTGTAATGCAGGAAGGCTTCAGGGAGAAGGCATGAATTCCTGTGTCTGCATCTCTCTCACACTGGAAACTTAGAAACCTGACTGAGGCTCTGGGGTCTGACTTCTTCAACTTGAATCCCAGCCTCGCCTCTCACTAGCTCCGTGACTTCTACACATTTCTTAACCTCTCTGTGTCTGTTATCTTAACAATTAACTAGAAGGAGTGATTGAGCCTATAAAACTTCTGGAGAACAAAATACCTGACATTAGAGGGAAAGGGCTTAGCATAGCTTTAATATATCATACAAGCTCAGTGAGTATTCACTGTTACTATTATTACTATTACGTTTTTACAATTGGGTTCAGGATATGGATAACTGTGGCCTTACATTGGCAAAGAGGAAACACAAAGGTATTGCCAAGCAGGGAGGGAACTGGGATCTTCAAAACTGTTTGGGGGCAGTAGTCACAGTCTATGGTTTTCTCTCTCTCTATCTCCCCCACTCCTACTGTGATCAGGAGTGGGGTGATTCTCCCATGGAATGGAGGGAATGGGAGGTGGAGGCCAGGGATGCCATTATTTCTGGCATACATCAAAGTAGCCTAGTGACTCCGGAGGAAAGAAGAGCAACACAACTACTAGGGAAGCTTCTGATTGGCCTGGCTTAGTCATGTGACAACCCCCCCGCCCCCACCCCGGGGCAATCACTATGGCCAAGGGTATCACTGTTGGCAGTGGTACCGAGAACCTCAGGGAGAAGTGGAGGGGCAGTTCTCCTCTGCTGACCCAGAAGAGAGAGCACAAGGATGTAAGACAAAAACAACAGATGTTGGTTTTCCAACACTCACCCTTAGTACATAAAAATAAGCTTTGCCACCCATGGGTACATAACTTTATTAATAACTAAATAACATTCCTTGTGATGAGAGAAAAATTATTATGCACAACAACTTTGAAGCTTAAAACCAATAGCAGCAAAAAAGCCAAGAAGATGCTCTGTCAATATAAAACAAGTTTAAAAATGTTAGACAAATACCAAATGAGTTCCCTCATTTGTGGAGTATAATAACAAAGCAAAATTGAAGGAACAAAATAGCAGCAGACTCACAGACTCCAAGAAGGGATAATGGTTACCAAAGGGGAGGGGTGGGGTAGGGCAGGCGGGGAGGGAGGGAGAAGGGGATTGTGGGGTATCATGATTGGTGCACAGGTGTGTGTGGGGTCATGGGGAAGACAGGGTAGCCCAGAGAAGACAAGTAGTGACTCTGTGGCATCTTACTACACTGATGGACAGTGACTGCAATAGGGTATGGGGGGGACTTCATAATAAGGGTGAATGTAGTAACCACATTGTTTTTCTTGTGAAACCTTCATAAGAGTGTATATCAATGATACCTTAATAAAAAAAAAGAAAAAATGTTGATCAGATCATTGTTAATTTTATAACTTCCTTTTTTCAGCTGCCTAGGTTTTTATTCTAAGTTGTGGTAACTTGTTAAATTTTCTTGTCATCCAGACTTCCTTAAATAGTTTTTATTTGAGAAGGAGAGAAAAAATTCTGCTCTAATACAGTGATGCAAGTTGTCAAAAATAACATTTGTAAAGCCTGTGCTTCAAAAAGCCTTGTCCTTGTTTCATGGTACGTAATGGTATCGTAGCAAATTTATGGGTAATTTCAATTTCTCTTGTTGATGATTTTGGGTGAAGCAGTAATGGGACTGTTAATGATTGCAAGTGACTTGAAAATATCTCTTGTACCTTTTGTCAAGTTTTTAATTATCAACTCAATAAATATTTCTTGAGGTTGTACTATATTATTTTCACCAACTGAAATGAGATGTGTCAGAGAATGAAACACAATTAAGTCAGTACTCCCAGCCCTGAACTCCTATGATTTGCTGAGTCCCTGGATTTAAAAAACACTTCTGGACACCTGACAGCAACCAGATTGGACTGAAGCATATTCATAAGCCAAAGCAGAGATATAAATTATTTAAAATATCAGTGAATGAATACTTATCTCTTCAGAGAAAGGAGGCATTTATCGGGAGGACTGATGAGGAGAGCTCTGGGTGCTTGCCATGTTCCATTTCTCTTAACTTAAATTTTAAAATTATATTACAGTAAAAATGATGTTTTTTTCCCTTTTTTCTTTCTTTCAAATTCTATGAATTTTAATGTATGTATAGACTAGTATAACCCCCACCACAACTGGGATTTTGGGGTTCATCCCCCCAAAAAAACTCCCTCTTGCTAGCCTTTTATAGTCACTATAGCTCTACGTGTTTGTTCTCTTGCTCACTTCTCTGTGATGTTATATTTTTCAGTAAAAGGGGTTTTAAGATATCACTAAGTTTGGTGAGTGGAAGAGAAAGGGGAAATTTTCTGTTGGAGGAAACAATCGAAAAATAAATTTCCATTCGGCCTGTTCACTTACAATATCACCTGATTCCAACAAAGACCTCCACATCCTCTTGACTAAAAAGAGACCAAGTATCAAAGGACTATCAGTCATTGTGACAGTTCTTTATCTTTGCTGATTATGACAAAAGCTCCTGAGACTCTGCCTGAAAGGCTGACAAAGATCAAAGCTCCTCATAGATGCTCTGGACTTACTAGGAAAATGATACATGATCACTTTGAGCATTATAATAACCCGTGTGCGCTGTATCTATTCCAGTAAACTTGAGGAAGAACTAATAAAAGGACAGCTTTTGGTAGACGTAGAAGAAATCTGAATTATACAGAGAAATACAGTGATCCACACCCATATTATCTTTTTTAATTAGTGCCAAATAATTTGGTATTATAACTGCTAGGCTGTTCAGGAATTAAGAAGGGAAGGCTTAGGTTCCTGGGCAACTGACTGGATGACTTCTTACCAATAGGCCATTAGAGTAGGACATAAGATGTACTTTGACAGTTATGGTATTTTACCCCACCCCCACATTGTCATGAAAGAACAAAGCTAATTCAAAATGTGTGCAACAGAGCTATAATGCTATGGCCAGAAGTGAGAGAAAATCCGGCCAAAGTGGGTATCTATTCGACTACAATTTTGTTTCAGGACTAATGCAATTAATTCCATACTCGTTTTAATATGCATTCACCCATTCAATGGCTGCGATTTATACAACTGAAGCATTCAGATCACATGGACTTTCCTTGGCCCATAGATTGAGGTCCACACATTGGCCACATTAGCTTAGAGTCACTTCTTCAGCTGGTGTTGCCTTGGGGATATGCACAGGAAGACCACTGGAGAGTTCTACACCATGAAAGAGTCAGTTCTTCAACATCTGAAAACTAGTTTAATGGGGCAAGAGTCACTGATAGACTGCCTGAGAAGTTTCCATGCATTTTGGGGCAAGGCAGCCTACTAGGAATAAACGCTCATTGTAAAGAGACGAGAGAGGTTGGGACTCACTGCTGGTAGGCAATAGAGTCACTTCAAGCTCTTGACTGAGGAATAAAACAATGGAAGCCATAGTGTGCCAAAAAGAATAAAACAATGAAAGACTTGGAGCCTTAAGTACTGTCCTGGCTTCTTTTTTTAAAAAAATTTTTTGAGCTATAATTGATATATAACATTTTATTAGTTTCAGGGGTACAACACAATGATTGATATATGTATATATTGGGAAATGATCACTACAATAAGTTTAGTTAACATCCGTCACCACACATATTACAAATTTTTTCTTGTGCCATTAAGTCTTAAGATCAACTCTCTTGGCAACTTTCAAATATGAAATACAGTATTAATAACTTTAGATATCTGGCTATACATTACATTCTCAGGACTTATTTATCTCATAACTAGAAGTTTGTGCCTTTTGCCCCACATCACCTCTACCCACCACTGATCTGTTTTCTGTTTCTATGAGTTGATTTTTTTCCATATTCCATATATAAATGAGATCACACAGTATTTGTCTTTCTGTTTGACTTATATCACTTGGCATAATGCCCTCAAAGTCCATCTATGATATCACAAATGGCAGGATTACCTTCTTTTTATGGCTAAGTAGTATTCCATATTCCATTGCACACACACACACACACACACACACACCCCACATTGCCTTTACCCATTTATCCATGAAAGGGCACCTAGCTTGTCTCCATATCTTGGCTATTGTAAATAATGCTGCAATAAGTGTGGGAGGGCAGGTATCTCTTCAACACAGCATTTTGATTTCCTTCAGTTATATACCCCGAAGTGGAATTGCTGGATCATGTGTTAGTTCTATCTTTAGTTTTTTGAGGAACCTCCATAGTGTTTTCCGTAGCAGTTGCACCAATTTACATTCCCAGGTCTTGGCTATTTAAGCAAGGAAAAAGGCATTTTCTCCAATCATAAGCTCTTGTGGAAACAGAGCCAAAATGCTGCTGGGATTTTTTCCTTTTTTTTTTAGAAAAGGAGGGATGAAGATTTAAAAAGTGCTGAAGGTTATCAGTTGAGTTAAATAAAACACATCCACGTTCTCATTATTCCCCTTAGTCATTCCATGACAGAAGTGAATGTTTGGCTGTCTTTGATAACCTAGCCTCTGAACTGTCTTTCTATGCTTCAGAATTCCCCCAAATTTAGTCTATAGGCACAGACCTGATCATCTACATTTGCCCTCTTACAACACTAAATTATGTTTTCTACCTTTATCTTGCATCTACCTACCACTTCAGCATTTTATTTAAAAAAATAATAATAATAATAAGGGAGAAATGTGGGATTCACATATAAATCAAGTATAAAAATCAAATGAATAATCATATCTGACTTGATTGTTTATAGTTCATGATGCGTGATCAAAACCAAAAGTTTCTGTGATGACTGCCCTTGCACTGTTCACCATGTAAGAACTTACTCACTATGTAAGACCTTGTTCACCATGTAAGAACTTGTTTGTTATGCTTCAGAAGATTGGAGACTGTTGAGATACAGGCTTGGGGTTGATTAATGACTGTGCATTGAGTCCCCTATACAGAATTTTATTGTTGTTAACAACCATTTGATCAATAAATATGAGAGATGCCCTCTCAAAAAAAAAAATTCCCTCAAATTTGAGGTCTGGTGGGATGCAGAGCCTTGCTGTCACCATGGAAGCTAAAAAGGTCACATGCATTTTCCTAGCCTCCTTTGTAACTAGAGCAGGAGCCTGTGGCCTAGGCCAGGCCTGTCAGATGCCTTCAGTTATGAACTCAGAGAAGCAGGGCTGGGGTGACCGCAGCACTGGCCCTCCATGGCAGTGGGAGCAGTGACAGCAATGCTAGTGTTAGGGCTGACGGTGGTGGCATCAGCATCTTCAGGGGACTGCGTGGCAGGTGTGCCCTTGGCTCTTGTTCTGCCTGCATAGATTCCCCTTGTTTCCCCCATTTTCCAAGTCTAGTGCTCCCGGCTTCCTGAGATCCCACAAGAAGCCAGTATTCTGTCAACAAATTTCTTTTCTGCTTCAATGACTAGGGTTGCTTCCACTTGCTTGCAACCGAGAACCTTGACTAGTACAGTGAAGGATCCCATGTCCAACTTCCTAAGGACTTTTGTGTAGTTTGCCCATCTTTCTAGGATGTGGACGACTTTATTAGTGCGCTTGAACCATGACAGCAGTGTTGAAGAACTCCCAAAGAAAATATGATTGTTGCCAAATATAATATGTCAATTTATGTCAAAGGACTAATAAAGTCATCAATTTTTTCTTATTATAAGTTTGTAGTTTTCCCTAAGAAGGGCCCATACTATGTGCATTGTCACCTAAAAATAAAAGCTTACTAGGAAATCACTAGAAGAAAATGCTCAGTAGACAATCTAAAAAGTGATATATCTTTCCAACTGGTCTCAATATAAAATTCAATATCTTAAAAAGCAAGAGTTTGCACTTTCCCAGCAAGACTCAGATATCAAAGCAGTTAGGTTTATGGAGAAGGAAATCATGTAAGCCCCTACTTTTTAAATGTCTAAGTTGCCTGCATCTTTTTCCAAGTCCTCATGGCTCAGACAACTACTATGACTTTGGCAGGAGACCCGCTGAGTCTCTGCCATAGGGTCGACTGGCAGTCTGACATCACGTTTCTGACCAAGAGCAGCAGGCAACACAGAGCGCGCTATCATTTCACCAACTTAAGTGATGAGTTTCTCAAGGGGCTGTGTCTTGATTCGTTTTATATTGTCCTTTCAGGGCTGAGCACAGACCCTCACACATAGTAGGTGATCAATAGGTGCTTATTAATTTAATTCAGAGCCAGAACGATTACAGTTGGTCATGACTAGGAGGTAGCAGGGGCCTGAATCATATGGACAGAAAAAGGTTGGGCAGATTGTGTACTGGGAATAGGGGGACAGAAACATTCTCACTGTAGACAGAACAGATATGTGGATTTATGGTTACAAAAATCAGCCTGTTAAGGCTTTTTTCTACACAAGTTTCTAGGATGGATGCCTTTTAGTATTTACTAAATTACTAAAGGAAGTCATCATCATCACCACTATATGAGCGAGCCTGGGCAACACCTGGATAGAGGGACTGGTGGCTGGGCACTCTATCTTAAAGAGATCTCAAAATCACTGGAAGCGGGGGGTGGGGGGCAGCCAGAGGAATCTTGCTGAATAAGCAATTGTTACCTTTGCGGTAAAAAGTTAAGGAGTCAGTATGTGACATCATCTTGGTGGGGTACAGGATAAAACCTCGGCTCTTCACTCTTCCAGTCAGTGGACTCCACGCCACTTGCTCCTAAAAGGGAGGAAGTAGGTGAGAGAGTGAGCCACGGCAGCTGGATCGAGTCCCAGGACAGCCACATCAGCCAAGCACTGGGCAACAGCAGTCAGCTGAGTTCTTGAGGTCCCACTCAGCGTGAGAGAATACAGGGAAGACCCGCTTTGTACGGAACAGCTGGGGAATGGGTAGATTAGATCATTTCGTGGCTTAAAGCAGTGGTTCTCAATGGGGTGATACACATCAGGAGGCATTTGGCAATTTGAAGCAGAGTTTTGGGTCAGCACCATGACTGTAGCAGCACTGTTGACATTTGTGGGCAGGCAGGGCATGTTGAGTGACTTGCAAAGCATAGGACAGGCCCATACAAGGAAGAATTTTCCCAAGTCTGGCATGACTTTTGAATGTTCCAGCAGATATTCAGATAGTGGAACAGCCTTTTCATAATTATTGAGACTACTTATAATTTATATTGTAATGAGTCTATTTATAATTATATGAGGTAGCTTAGAACCTACTGTTTTACATATAACATGAAGTAGTTATATACATATGCATATATGTTTTATATATAGTATATATAAAACATACATATGTATGTGTATATATTATATATGCATAGACACACTGATTTAAATATACATTAAATATATGTGTATATATACACATATGTATATATGTGTTATATATATATATATATGCACACACACTAATTTAAATATATATGCTGATTTTCCAACTACTATGCAAATTTGTGGAAATTTTGTTTTGTCTGGAAATATACAAATACACATCATTGTGAAAAATCATGCTGTATGCTTGTTTTGTACTGCACACAGCTGTGTTGGTCTGCAATAATAGCTATTTCATGTAAAAATGTAACAAAAGAAATTTGGAACTCCCTTTAGCAGATCTAGCAGATTCCTTAGCAGATTTAGGTCCAAATATTATTAAAATATTGATATACATTAAAAGCAAGAATTTCATGGCATTTCATTAATAAAAGTTCTCCTTCACCTCTTGAATAATTCTCCTTCACCTATTGAAGTATATGTTCCTCAGTCTTTTTAATGTACTAGAGATAAAAATTTTTTTTTAATTTGATACATAGCAGAATTTCAAGACAGGAAGTGTGTTTTCCATGAAACTGTCACTCCTTAGTCCATCTTGTAACAAAGGCAATAATTGGTATTACACTTATAAATTTATAAGCCCTGGCTCATTAGTGGGGCTATGTCATTGAACTTCCTCATTTTCTCCACCACGTTTGAATGTAGTTTATCTTGTATGTTATCCCTATTCAATTAAGGTTACTTCCTGCTTTCTTTTATCACAGGCAGATAAATAACTCTGGTCTGCTCTTATGTATCTAACCCTAGTTCCGGCTGCAGGGTCCTTCACTGTTACCTCTGCTCTTTTACTCTCCTTTACATTTTGTGTATTGACTGGTATCTTATCTCCTTCCTTCCTTCCTTTTTTTTTATTAAAGTGGAGCTGACATAATCTTACATTGGTTTCAAGTATATAACACAGTGGTTCATCAGTTACACACATTACTAAATCCTCACCCCAAATAGTGCGGTTACTATCTGTCAACATAGGAAGATGTTACAGAATCATTGACTATATTCTTCATGCTGTACTACCATCCCCATGACCAACTTATATTACAATTGAGAATTTTGTGCCCCTTTATCCTCTTCCCCCTCCCCACCCACCCACACTAACCTTTTGCCCATGGTAACCGCCAGTCACTTCTCAGTGTCTATCAGTCTACTGCTGTTTTGTTCGTATCTGCTTCCTTCTCTTGAAGCCCAACTCATTTATTATGCACATGTGCAACCATTAGACCAATTCATTATATCTTCTAGTGAGATCATACCTTAAAATTTACATGTTGGAATAAATTTCATCATGATTACATTATTTTATGTATCCATTATATGATAATTATGGTATTATATAGCTTGAAGTTATAAGCACAGGTGGGTTTTATTATCTATGAATTTTATTTCAGGATATGCAGTTTTCCTTTCTGTGGTTTCAATTATCCACAGTCCACTATGGTCCAATCCTCCTTCAGACATAAGGTCAATAGTCACCTAACGCTGCATCACAACGCCTCACTCACCTCACTTCCTCGCATGTAGGCATTTTATCATCTCAGGCAGTACACGAGTGAATACAGTTTAATAAGGTATTTTGAGAGAGAGAGAGAGAGGCCACTTTCACACATATTTTATTACAGTATATTGTTATAATTGCTCTATTTTGTTATTATTGTTGTTAATCTCTTACCATGCCTAATTTATAAGTTAAACTTTATTGTAGGTATTTTGTAAAGGGAAAAACATAGTATATGTAAGTATATATAGGGTTTGGTACTATTCATGGTTTCAGGTGCCCACTGGGGGTCTTGGAAAATATCTCCTGCAGACAAGGGGGACTACTGTATTTCATTTGTTATAAAAGCAAAAGAAACAAACTACCAAGCCAGGTGAAGAATACACTTTGACTGGAAACCCCAGGGTATTCCTTGTCCTCACACAACCAGGCAAGACTTTTATTTGGCCTACAGTCACTGGACAGGAATTAAGTATGAGGCAGCGGAAGTGGTGGTGGGTGCTTCCTTTCTCCCTTCCCCTTGTTAGTAAGGTCCTGCTAGTCCTGGGCTCCCGTCGGTGATGCGAGTCCACTGCATAGCGTCGGACCTGGAGGGCAGTCATGACGCTGCTTGTAGGAACAGGTGACCCGAGATCCAGAGCTTGCATTCTCCATCACACATGCATCACACATCACACACATATTCTCAGACACTTGATTGTTTACCCACTCAGTCCCAACATAGTTATTTATCTTAGGGTAAACACATAGCAAAGTGTTCCAGCCGAACTAACTGGGATTCAGAGAATGGCTCTAGGCCACTGCCCCACCCACCCCACCGTATCGTCAGGGTCCAACCAGGAGAAGGTTGAAAGGACCTTTGTAGAAAGGACCCTGAGTGTTTTAAACCATGGGCCTCTAATGTAGGGAACACATTACACAGGTATTGAAAAACCAAGGAGCCAATAGAACGTGGTGAGGTAACTCAGAGATTAGCACCAGCAGGCAAACACGATGATCTCTAGACCAGGGACAAACGGGAGAAACTGGAACTATGGTGGCCTGCCCAGCAGAAGCTGGGGCCACAAAGGCAACAGTGCTGCTGGAGATAACACAGTTACCCTCCCCCCGAGTTAATGGAAGATGAAATACTCCGGCTTCCCCCTCCTACCTGCCAATCTCCTTCCCCCAGTTCCCTCCCGCTGGTAGCAGCCAGCTGATGTAGGAGCCAGAGAAACACAACCTGCAGGAGTCAGCTACTCTTCCTGGCCCCTCCACTCTGCTCCTTACGTCCCTGTTCCCCAGTGAGAGAGAGCTGATGGGGAAGGGAACAAGGAAGAATTCTAAGAACAAGCAAGCACAGGCCCGGCAAACCCACCCTGCTATCTCTCAGCACGTGTTCATAAACATTGGAGGAAGGCGCTCTGGGAGAAGGAGAAAGAGAAGAGATTAGAGCTAGTGATGCCAGTTAATCAACTCTCCACATTAAGGCATGTATGAGTCAGGGAGGAGGACGCTGCTAGTGTTTTCCATGACATAGTACTACTTTCTCAGTAAATAGAGCTGTGAATTGGCCCTGAGTGACTGTGTATGACAGAAATCCCTCCAAGTCTGGAATACAGACGACACCTTTCTCTGCTTTCAGAGTTGATACAGACTGTCTCTTATTTTTTATCTTCCTTAGATCATTTGAGTCAGTTTCTAGGAAACATGGGGAGTCATATATTCATTCTTTTGCATCTGTCTTCCCTAGCATTCTCCCAACAGATCCAGATCTTTGTGTGCAAGGCAAATTTCCAAACAATCAAGTCGGAATAGTTCAAATCTCTTCCAAACCCAAATCAACAGATTTTAAGAGTGTCTTAACTATTCTTTCATTAAATGCTGTGTTTAATCATTTTTTCATTAAAATGCTGTGCATAAGGAAAAGAAGGTGGGGCCTAGAGTAATATATTTGCAAGTGGCATGATGTTGGACATGTAAATTAACAGTCTTAAACCTTAGGTTTCTCAATGCTAAAATAGGGATATTAAAGCTTACCTAGAAAATAAGTTACATGAAGCACTGGGAGAGATGTAGAAGGTATCCAACAAACAACAGGTGTCATTACCAAAATGAGCTGTGACAGTAATTAATTTTCACTGAAGTTTTTGTGGCAGTAGTTGAAGACAAACATTTGGTAAAACCATCTTAGAAACAGTAGAGACCTCAAACCTAGTGGCTTTCTTTTTTTTTTCATATCATGATGCACAATAAGTAATACATTTATACTACATTCCGTGTATGAAATTAAAGCAAACATTTTATGAGATGTCCCTTACTCTTATTACATGTGATGCATGCTGATATTTTCTATTCTATGCCATTCCATTCCATTTACTGAAAAAATAAAATTCAGGTCATGACCCAATATACTACCCATGAGTGGAAAATTTTAACTCATTGGATTCTTGTTTTAAAATGTGTGTAAAAGGAAATCTGCCTAATTCATTGACGTCAGAGGAAGTCAGGCAACCACGCACGACTCAAAAGGAAGTGATTGCTCTCTAGGAGCTTGACATGAATGTAAACCCCAACCTTAGCTGCACTCACTGGGTTTTACCACTAGCATATGAGTTTTAAGGCACACTTTACGACTGCTTGTCCTGTAACATTTGGACAACCTCAGAGGAGTCCCATGCACGTGGACTTATCTCTGGCTGAGTATGGCACACATCCCATCCTCTCTATTTGCATCCTTCAGGAGAGCATTAGTGATTTTTCTATTTTAAGTGGTGAAGGATGTGGCCATTTCTCAGCCCTCTAATTGCCAATGGGTTTGGTGCAATAGGTAGGCACTTAGTGAAATCACATAATAAAATGAGTTGCTCAAATATTTAATCAGCTGTGCACAGATCCCAGCCAAATGGTTCCTTCAATACAGCATTCTATCTACCACGGCTAGGAGTTGCTATGGGCTACAGCTTTCCTGTCGAACATGAAGAAGCTGGATTTGGGAGATGCCATCCTCTTGACTGTAGGAAGACTGGCACAGAAGACTCTTCAACCACATGTCCTGAAGTCACGGATTCTTGTCACACCTTTCCTTAAGAGTTTGCTGGAAAAATAACTGATTGTTTTCCTCAGCTTCCCTTATTCAGAAGGAAGAGCACATATTCTGCACCAAGCATGTGCTGAGAGCTTTCATAAAGGTTAGAAAAATTTGTCCAAGGATATATAGCCAGCCAGTGACAGAACTGAGATTCCAAATCTCAGTCGAGCTTATTTTGAGTGCCCATTAGGTGCCAAGCATATTTAGGGAAAATGCAATATAAGCAAGATCTTATGAAGGAAATCGAAGTCTAGTGGGGAACAGATCCAAAAACATACATAGATTGAGAAAAGGGATATCATTCTTGGAATGTGCAAAGTATGTGGGAGCTTACCATGCTGAATGACTGATTCTATCTTGAGTTTTCGTGATCTCTTTATATAGGTGAAGATTCTCAGTGTTATGGGAGGTTTGAGAAGCAAGATTAATACAAATTATAAGTCTGACTCCCATTGAATGTGAAATTTATTTTTATTAATGAAATCTTACTATTTCCAAACTTTCCTTTTTAAGAGGGGCTCTCCCAACTCAAACGTTCTATTTATTAAATGAGACTTGAAATAGAATGACCATTTGTTAATGTTTATAAACCTTTTTGGCTGTAGGGAGACCAGGGAGCTTTGCCCTTGGCTGGGCCCTTCATTTACTTTTAAAGGTCAAGAAGTTGAATGCCTTCCTCTTTCTCAAAGAATCATATTCAGTTTTTTTATGCATCCTTCTCCATTCCCTTTTGGAAAGTCTTCTTTCCTTTGGAAGTTACCTTGGTGTCTTTCACCCTAACAATGGAACATGAATTCCTTTTTCTCGAATATTACAAAGTTAGTAAAGAAGGCTAAATTTAGCCTAATGTTGTCCTCCTCTCTAAACTAGTTCACACAGTCCTGCAATCTCCTGGACACTTTAAATACTTTATCAAACCTCACACCTTCTCAGGAATGAACAATGTCTCATCTTCAAAAGTTTCAACAAAATTCTTACTGAGTGTCATGGACTCTGACGAGTCTTAGGCCCATCCCAGGGCCAAAGGTGGTGGCCAGGAGGCATGCAACATATTGCTGGTTTTGGATACAGAACATGAGCTACAACCTGAATTTCTAAGGCAGGTCCTATTTAACTATATGTATTAGTAACAAAAGAGGGGAAAAAAAGACCAAAAATACTGTTGTTAGAAATAGAGTGAATAGATGCTGGGTTACCCCAAAATAACTACCATGCATATATATGACCTTATCTAGGAGCTGCAGAAATATTGGAAAGGGCATTTTATTTTTTTACAAAGCCTGGAATAGGGATTTGAGCCAAAGTCTTATCTTAAGAGGCGGGGAGGCTTAATAATATTTTAATGCAATCTCTACAAAAAAAAATTGAACTTGCAAATCACAGCCTGCAAGTTAACTGCCTATTTGTGTATGTTAACTTTTATTACAGTGGCCGGGCTACCTCCTGTGGGAGATCGACTTAGCTCCATCACTGCCCACAAAATAGTTGATGTTTTAGAAGAAACTGTCTAGGCCCTGAGGCCTCTTTTAACCCAGGAATTGTGGGATTTTCTTACTTTGTGACTCAGCTCGAAATTGGCCTCCTGATTCACCGAAGTGTCAGAAAGCAAAGGATGCTCTGGTTCACTAACAATTAAGATTATTCCCCATGTGAATAGTACAAGCCATTCACTAATAAGTCATTTTGAAGAAATAGGAATGGTGTGGAGCCTTAGACTCTAGCCAAGTCTCTGGCTAGTATTTCTGTCCCCACACTCATGCTATTCCACTCCAAGCTGACAAAGGTAGGCTCAGCCAGCTTGCTGGTGAGGACACCCAAGAGCTGCTGGAGACAGATGGTCAAGCGAACAGACCCTATTTCATTTGCTGCTGGTCCAAGGCAGCCTTGTTGTGCTGTGTGGGTGTGCTGTGGCTTCAGTTACTGAGGGGGGCTTTACCCTCGTGACAGCTCATAAAAAAGTCTATGCACTCTCATGCTGGCAGATCCTTGTGCCTAGAATTAGCCCCGGGTGTTGGTGAAAGAGATAAAGGCCTGTCTCCTTCTGGTCACATGTGTGACTGGAAAGCCAGTATTTCATTAACAGGACCAGAGACAACCAGTAGAAGTAACTCCTAGGTTGTCCAAACATACCATTTTAAATAACAATCTCTATTTCCTTCTAAGAGCCATCTGTCAGCTCTGTGACCCTGGGTAAGTCAACTGGACACTTAACTGCTCAGTATCCCCCGCTGTGAGGTGAGAGGCAGGACTTCGGCGACCACATCTGAGGTCCCTTCCAGGTCTGGCATAAAATAATTCTACCAGATGGTGTAGAATATCCTATCCTTTCCTTTCCTTTCCTTTCCAAGCAGAGGTAGGCAGAGCCAAGACAGCTATAGTGCCCGGAGGGTCAGGGCAGGATACACAGGCAGGGCTGAAAAACCTGTCTATACTGGCAAGTGGGACTTGTGTTCCAAATAAATATGGGCTTATTTTTCAAAAATATCTGTCACCTAGGATTAGAACTTATTTTTAAATAATCTCAGGAATATGTTGCATTTGCAAATAATTTTTTTTTGCTTTGAGTTTGGGTGTGACTGGAAAGCCAGTAGTTCATTAAAAGGATAGTTTGGGTCCTCTGAGAAGCAGATACCAAGATGGATTTAGACATGCAAGAGATTTATTGAGGGACACATCTGTGAGGGAAAAGGAGTCAGGGGAGAGCCTTATGGCCCCTGGGGCAGACTGCCACCTGTGAAAGGGTAGGGAGGCACAACAGGGCTAGGGAGCAAGAATCTCAGTCTGCAGCAGAGGCTAAGAATGTTTCGGGAGACTGAAATTAGTTTACTAGGGCTGCCCTAACAAAGGCCTATGGACCGGGTGGCTTGTTAGAACAAAAACGACAGAAGTTTTCTCACAGTTCTGGAGGCTTGAAGTCCGAGATCAAGGTTGGCAGGATCTTTTCCTTCTGAGGCCTGTCTCCTTGGCTTGAAGATGGGTGTCTTCTCCCTGTGTTTGCATATCACCTTCCCTTTCTGTATGTCTGTGTTCTGATCTCTCCTGATAAGGACAAGTCATATTGGATCAGGGCCCACCACAATGACCTTGTTTAACTTAATTACCTCTGTAAAGACCCTATATCTGAGTATTGCCACATTCTGAGGTACTGCAGGTTAGGACTCTGACATATGGATTTGGGGGGACACAGTTCAGCCTGTAACAGGCAGGTCAGGTGTCCTTAAGCCAAAGCTGCCCATTACAGAAGTTCTGCATCTCAGAGCAGTGGGACCCCATGAGTGTCCTCACCATATTCTGTCACTGGCTGGAAGCAGCCCACAGGAAGCGTCCAATGGGGCTGCAGCTGGGCCATGAGTTAATTATCCTCCTGCCAGCTGGAGTTCTGAGCGGCCCATATCATGGTCTCAGCAATATTCAATCTTCATTTACAAAACTGCTTGAGTAAAACAAATTGACCACCTATTACATACTGGGCAAATGAATCTCAACCCTGATTCTATTACAACAAAATTACTGGTGGATATTTTCTTTTTTCTGGACCCCAACTCTGTGGGGGGCAGCTGATGCGCCAGGTGCTGGGTGTAGGTGGGGTGCTGAATGGCACAGCCTCTGCCCGCCAGGAGCTCCAGGCCAGGGGATGTCAGTGACGTCTTCAAAACCTGTTATACAGAATAGCAGCCACATAACGTTACCACACCCTGGTTAAATCAGTAACTACAATCAGCTGGATGCAAGAAAGAGTTGTTTGTGACTGTAATTAATCAGTAACAAATATCAAGTTCCATGAGAATAGGTTCCGAGATTCAGACTCACCCTGCTTTCTCCCCGAGTTCTTCCAGGAGCTGAATCCACACTTCTGCTAGCTGAAACCAGATGTGACTCAGCTCAGAGCATATGTGATTCCCTGCAGAAGCCGGACTCAAGTGCCACCAAGACCAGCCTTACAGTGCGCACCCTGCTGTCCTCTGGTTCCGTCCGGTGGCCACCCAGCTTGTCTGTGTACATGACCCAAGTGTCATGGCAAGCAGGATCCTCTTTTGGTTATACCAAAAGGAAGAAAGGCTATAGGCTCTATCCTCCACCCAAATGCAGAATGGGAAGAAAGGCCAGGCTTTCAATCTCAACATGCCTTTTACCAGGCACATCACTTAGAGCATTTTATTTAACATCTTAACATCTCAACTTCCCCACCTGTAATTTGGAAACAATGGTAACTGCCTTGCAGAGCTGTTGTGAGGCTTAAAAGGGGGCACATGTGAAAGTGTCCTCTGAAGCAGGGACTGGTTGGTACCCTATGAATCCCGAGTCCCCACGCCACCACCCCAATCACCAGAGAATCATTTTCTCTGGAGTTAGAACAAAAACCTGTAGTTAAAACCATTGAGGAAATCAGAACACTTTGTATGTCTTTGAATTTCCCCATTTCTACCCCATTTGTGTACCCATAGCCTCCATGGAAGCCAAAACTTACTCTCTGAGAAAATTCTAGTATCAATTTTTCCCACCTCACATGAACTTCTACTTCTCTGGATGTTTCTTCCAGAGGCCTGGCATTGATAACTCTTCAACCTCATCATGGAAATGAAAGGCTTTACTTCATAAAGAAACCACATCAACAGCAAAGCCCCTCTGGCGGCCCCAAGTCACAGAGGAAATACCTCTCTTCTTTCCTACTTAATCTGACCTTGGATCCTGATGTTTGTAAAACAGATACATATCGTATTTTATTAATATAGATTTATTTTAGTTCAAAAGTATAAACTTGGCTTACAGTAACCTCAACAAGCTGAACAAGAGACTGTTTGGAAATTGGGACATTAGATGACAGTTTCATTTCCTATCATCGTCAGTAACTGATGTTGCTGTCGGTGGTGTTATTTGCTTTGTTCGGTTGCTCAGTAGCAAGAAAACTCTGCCACACAGGTAAGGCAGTGTCGGTGGCTCCAGTCTTTGGCCAGCTCTGTGTTGATCTCAAGCTTTGACAAAGCTTGAAAGATTTATATAATCTTATAATCATTTAAGACTCTATAGAAATTATGTACATAAATATATATATCCAACAATAAGTACCCAGAAATTACAATAATTACTTCAACTATCTATAACATGATATTTTCACACCATGTTTGGCATTCACAAATTATTGCACAATTAATCTGTAATGAGAATGTGTGCCAAGCAGATGCATTTGCGTTTGGCATAGCCTCTAATCCAGTGCAGCCCCCAGAAACGATGCAATGCTTATGCAAAGCCCTGATTTTAAGACAAGACCAGTGAGGTGTGGCAACATGCCAGGTCAAGAGGCATCTATCAGATATTTAAGTATATGCCCAGGGGAGATGCCAGGCAAGACTCTTTCCAAGGCACAGAATAAGTTCATATGGAAATACAATTCAATGTGCTCATACCTCCTATGTTTAAAATTAGAATGCAATCTATTTTATCATTCTTGTTGTCTCTTATGACTGTTTAAAGACACTTTAGTTTTTTGTTTTTGTTTTTTCCTTTGAGGATCTTCAGTTAATTTTTTAAATTTTTTCATTTTGGTATCATTAATCTACAATTACATGAGGAACATTATGTTTACTAGACTCCCCCCATCACCAAGTCCCCCCCCCACATACCCCATTACAGTCTCTAAGACACTTTAGTTTTTTAACAAAACTCCGTAGTTTGCATCCCTGGAGAGTTAGAGAGCTCCAGATCCCTGCCCAATCCAAGCCCAATACAGATGGAAAAAACAAGGCGCAGAGAAGCACTGTGTTTTGCCCAGTTCACATAGCCCATTAGTGGCAGAGCCACACTAAGGACCTTACACTTCAGGCTTCCGGGTCACTGCCTCAAAGTGCCAGGAGGCTCCCGAGCCCCATAGTAAGGCAGTGACAGACACCCACATGTAGTCAAGCATGAAATCCTCTTCCCACATGGGAGAGAAAAGTCCCGAAATAGGCTGTGGCCTTTATGACTCAGCCTGTGCTGTGGAGCGTGGAAAAGCAATGGTTTGTTTGGTTTGGTCTGATTTTGAGAAAGCAATAAGCCAAGATACATCCCACCCAGGAGTGGAGGTGTGGGTCTGCACTGGCAAGCCCCTCAGAAAATGCATGGAAAGGACAGGGGCTGCTGGCCCACAGCCGAAGGTGGTGGGCTGCAGGCCAGGTTTGAGTCCGGGCCAACAGAAGGAGGATGGGCCCGGGAGGCTTGAGGCAGCAGTCTCTACATCTGCTGGGCAGCTGCGACATCTATTCCGAGCACTGGTCTGAGGCCAGCCCTTATTGATTTCAGCAATAAAATTACATTTTCTAAAGCTCATCCGTTTTGGACCATAAATGACAAAACAAGCTAATGCAGAATGTCATATTTGCTCCTCTGTTTGGGGCTATGTGTCCTCTGTATTAACACTTGTTTGGCCTCTACAGATGATTCATTTGCAGGCAGCAGAAAGTACTGAGTCACTGTCAGAATAATGTACTCACATTTCTCTCATCATTATTGTACGTTCTTCTCTGCCGGAGCCAAACACTATTCATGTACATGTTAATATTAATGTCACCAATGCTGTGTGTTTTCTCTGCTGAGCTGAGACATGGTAAACATGAGAATAAAATACAAAGCAGTTCCAGTGATGGCAAAGCCCTGTTTTTAAAGGGTAAGCCCACATTTTTCTAATCATGGAACAAAGGGATGATTATCAGACTTTGAATTAACAAATAAATTTCACTCCCACCCACACCTCCACTACTGACAATGCCTTTCTAGTACTGCCTTAGTGAAGCTAATTTCTCCTTCCTACCCACCAGCAACTTCTTGCTTCCCCAGGCTCAGGAGACAACTCCTCACCTTCCTCTTTGCTCAGACTCCCCTTCCTTTGGGCAAATACTGTCACTTTATCCCCATGAAATGTGGGGATCTCAGCCAGGCAACAAAGAACAGAAATCCTTTCAGACTAGCTCCACAAAATCCTGATGTTGGAAGGATGCTGGGGTTTCTGTCGGGAAGCTAAGCTGTCTCAGGAGACAGGCCATACCTGGGGGAGCAAAGGGAGTGGCCTTCCTCTTGGGCCCCTTCTCTAAGGAGGTGCCTTTTTGACAGTTCAAGGAGACACGTGCTGGTAGGAGGCTCACCCAGCTTTCGTTGGAAGGTTAGAGGTAGAAGTGTGATACAGGAGTCGCTGTGTCTAACAACCGGCATGCCGATGGTCATATTGTGACTTGTAGAGGTGGTCAAACAGTGTACATATACCCTCCCACCAGGATGTCAGGTCCTGCCCTCTCAGTCCAGTCCCTGGCTCACCATTAGACACCAGAGGCACAGTTATTGAGGTGTTGATGCTCCTCAGGGTTAGCCTTGAGCTATGTTGCTACAGAATCCCCAAACTGCGTAGAATCCAAACAGCCTCCTAAATTATTTACTAACTTGCAAGTCTTAATCCATTTGAGGGGTGATTTTACGACTTCATGTGCAAGCAGTCTTGCCCTACGTTGCCCTGAGATGGAAGGCCTGAAAACTGGTATAGGATGAGAGGAAGGCTTTCTGTTGTTGATGAAAAGACACTAGTGCTGGTGTGTGTTCCCTCCTGCTGGAAGGGGTGGCCCTGGCCTACATGCGGGGATCGAGGGTTTTATTTCCTCATAGTTTCAAAAGAATGTTATTTATTTTGGAAAGGTATGTTTATTTTCCCAAGGCACTTCTGAAAATGTAAACCCAGAATGTTCATGAATGGAGGAGGCAGAGTAGATACCTGGTTCTCTACTGGGTAAGGGCTTTGGGGATAGTCGGAGAAGGGCAAGAAAGCTGATCTGCATGGTTGCCCCCATGAGGAAGACGGTCAGTGTCTAGAGGCCCCTTGCCATGTGTGACTAGGAAAGACAGACACATCTCATGGGCACTGACTCCTCTGGAGCTCCAGCTGGTTTTCTTGAGGGGTAGGGAGGTTGTTCGGTATGACTACCTTGTTGCTAGAGACTGTATTCCATCTCTTGCACAAAGGAATATTCTATTGAATTATTGGTCCTGGCAGGACAACTGGTGGCATGACCTGCCAGTCACAAAGCTGTCATTCCTGGCCAGATCTTCCTGATTTCCAAACAGGAGTTTTTGCCCCTGAACTGCTTAGAATGGACACTGTATCTGGCTTCAGTCGGCTTGTTGTTGCAGTTGAGAAAATAAATGAAAAAGAAGAACATAGAAACAAGAGAAGGGAGGAAAGCCCATTAAAAAGTTCCTTTGAAAACTCCCTCTGTGCTTGGCACATGCTTCCTGTCAGCACTGGAGAATACACTCTTCCTGTCCCGACAGTGAAAGAGTTGGTATTTCATCCCCTTGAGACTAAAGAGGCTCAAAGAGTTCAACGACTTGCCCAAGGCTGTACAGCTGACTAGTGGCAGTGCCTGGATTCAAACCCCAGCCACTGGCTAACACCTGTGTGCTCTAGTCACTGACCCCACTCCCAGGGACCATCTCCTTTCTCTCGTCTGACTGTCAGGTGCTAATTAACATGCATCTCCCTCAATCTCATCCTTTCAGTTAGCATCACAATCCCCCCACCTGCAACCCCCTGCTACAACTTTAATACAGCTCAGCAGTCACTCTGCCTTCAAATGTCTGCCCCACTGTCGGTCCATCAGTCCAACACACTATCCACACATCCCACCCAAGCAGCCCGTAGGTGGCCCAAGTCATCCCCGTGGCCTTCTCCTGCTCCCGTCAACTTTTGTTTGGGTCTCATTGAGACAAGGACCGTGGATGTAGTCAGAGTAGGGTGAGGGCCTCTGGGAAAAGCAAGGCAGGATATTTGCAGTCAGAGCATTGTAACTACATGCAAGGAAACCCCCTACCAAAACTCTGTGTTAAACATTCAGCTCTAGAATCATTCTTCAGTGAGATCAGTTAATATTCCCCAGATAAAAGAAAGTAGTACATGTTTTTATTATGCTAATCATTTATAATCATCTGTGAGATTCACTTTAGCATGCTAAAAGGCCCAGGCCCATGTGCTGTCTTTCCTCCCTCAGACCGGATGAGGTAATTTGCAATCTGGGCAATTAATAATGGCAAGCAAACCCTGCCATAAACAACATAGTAAAAGGCAGGAAGGATTCCACCCTAAAGATAAGATTGCATTTTAATACCCAGGAAGTTAAGAAGTAAGATTCTTAACTTACTCTTTAGCAAACAGTATCTCAGCTCACCTTGGGGGCTGGGCAAGTGGCCTTGTTTGATATGCTCCCAGACCAAGATGCTGGTATCTCAGGGAGAAATCAGAGCAGGAAGTTCCTTGTGTTAAGTTAATTCTAAATATTCAGGGACCACTTAAGTCCATACCCCTAAGCCTTTATCTGGTTCCCCAAAAATCCTCAACTGCCTATAAAACTCCCAGACAACGTGTAACTACAGGCTCTCTTGTCCCCTCCTGGCCTGAGCCAGGAGCTCTGTCCTCTCACTGTATATCTCAATAAAAGCCTCTCCCTGGCTCTCCTACCTTGGGTGTTTGCTAAGTTCATTCTTCTACTCCACAAACAAGAACCCCGGCATCATCCTCTCCACTGACCCCCAATTCTTGGCTGTGTGACCTGTACCAGCACCTCTCCTCCCCTCCAGACTTGGCATTTATACCAACCTCCCAGGAGCTCACATCCAGTTCTTCTCCAGACTTCAGTTGGGCCCATTCCTCTGGTTCCCTGGTCCTTGCTGCTATGGAGCCTGGTCCTGCCATGGCTGCCTGGTCAGCTCCTTGCCCTGTGAGGAGTGACGCAGCTCAGCAGAGGATTCCTAGTGTCTCAAATAAGTCCTCCCTGCCCTGACCTCCACTTCTGCCTTTTGGCTTCAGGGAGCAATACATCCAAGAACAGAGACAAGAGGAGACAAAGGCCAGAGAGTCAAGGAAGCCCCTACCGGTGGCCAAGGCAGATTGCAGCTAGGGCAGAGATACACAGGGAGCAAAGCTGTCACGTGCCCAGAGATCCCTGGGGACTAAAGGGCAAGCCATTGCAGGCTGGAGGACAGCCCCTGCAGTGGGAAGAGGGCCTGTGAAGGGCCCCCACCCATAAGATGGCGAACCTCCTGCTTCTCTTCCGGGTCCTCGGCTCCCGCTGGCGCCATCTGAACCCCAATCACCCCTCGCCCCCCTAATTCCAGCACCTAGCCAATAGCCACCAGCCCCGTAGAAGTAACACCACAATCACCCCATGCCCCTTCCTATATAACCCAGCACCTTTCCCTAATAAAGCGGAATTCTCCGGTGAATTGCTGCTGTGTGTCGCTCCCTTCCTTTCAGCCTGGGAGCCGAGAAGTCTGCCCTCCCAGCCTCACTCTTTTGCCTTCTTCCCCGTGGCTGGTGCCCACTCACTCTTCTCAGTGTGGGAGAGGATCATGCCTGTACAGAACCTGGTGCTGAGAGCTCCACGTAGGCCATTGAGCCCAACCCTTACCCAGTGCACGAAATCACTTTGCCATGGCCATTGAGGGGTTTTTCAGCCCTGCTCACCTCATAGCTCTGGTGACAGGGAGCTCACTACCTATTTGCATGCTGAGATGACTCTCACCATTGGAAAGCAGTTCTCACCTCCAGTCCTGATCTTCTTACTCAGATTGACGAAAATGACTCACTTTCCCACAGGTCTTCTCTTTTAGAAGCTGAATATTCCCAGGACCCCAGATTCAAAAAGACATATGCACCCCTTTATTTATCACAGCACTATTTACAATAGCCAAGAAATGGAAGCAACATAAGTGTCCATGAGTAGATGAATGGATAAAGAAGAGGTGGTACATATACACAATGGAATATTACTCAGCCATAAGAAGAAAACAAGTCCTACCATTTGCAACAACATGGATGGAGCTAGAGGGTATTATGCTCAGTGAAATAAGTCAGGTGGAGAAAGACAAGTATCAAATGATTTCACTCATATGTGGAGTATAAGAGCAAAGCAAAAACTGAAGGAATAAAACAGCAGCAGATTCACAGAACCCACGAATGGACTAAAGTTACCAAAGGGAAAGGGGCCTGGGGAGGGAGGGTGGGAAGGGAGGGATAAGGGGGAAAAGGGGCATTACAATTAGCACACATAATGTAGTGGCAGGGTGGGCACAGGGAAGGCAGTATAACACAGACAAGACAAGTAGTGACTCTATAGCATCTTACTATGCTGATGGCCAGTGACTGTAATGAGGTATGTGGGGGGGACTTGATAATGGGGGGAATCTAGTAACCACAGTGTTGCTCATGTGATTGTATAGTAATGATATCATAATAAAAAATATATTCCCAGGACCTTCAATAATTCCTCACAGGGTGTCTTCAGAGCCCTAGGTCATCCTACTTGCTGTCCTGGGATATCTTCCAATGCATCAAAGTCCCTTTAAGTTGCAGTTCCCAAACTGCGCCCAGTGCTGCAGATGTTGTCTGGCCTGCAAAATGAAGGGTGGAACATTTTTCACCCAGACTCCATGTGCTTATTTTTTTTAAATGTCATTAATTAGTTTCTGGTTATTGGGTACTAATACTTGCAACAAGACTCTGAAGTTCAAATTCAGTTTTCTGGTAGCCAGAACATACTGTTGGCTCTCACAGAGCTAGTTATGGATTAAAACCCCTAATTTACTAGTACGTGAATTGCTCTCAGGCTTTGTGTCTTCCATACTCTACTAGGAGAGTTAATGAATAAAAGCTAAACTGAAGACTTGACACATATCCGTGACATCCCACCTTGTTGAAATCAGGCCACTGTTCCACTTTGCTGAAATTATTTTGGATCCTAATTCTACCATCAAACTCACTATCATTCGTCTTTATGTAAACCTCAAATTTGGTAAGATATACAGAGTGAATCCAAGGCATTGACATGAACATTGAACATGACTGTTCAAGGTCAAAGCTCTACAAAATCCATCTAGAAATCTTCCAGTCTGTTATCCATTCTTCATTCAGTAATGTTTTATATTCCATCTTTCAAAATGTTACAGATTAGGCTCTCTCATAATTCAATCAGTTTTTCCTCTGCTTATCCCCAAATTATCATGAAAGAGTCTGTTTAATGCCATCTTACTATGCCTGTTGCATACCCCTATCTGACCTGCCAACAGTCCTATTTAAAAGGGATATAAAGATCACTGGGCATGATTTACAGTGAACCACTGTTGGCTATGGTTGAATTTCTACTCTCTAGATTGAGTTCACAAAGCATTCATTTAAAGATTAGTTGTAGAGTTCCTAGATTCCACCTGCTTTCCTTTTCTGACAATCGGGGCAGTGTTTTTCAGTCTCTAACCTTTTAGTACTTTCCTGTTTCCCGTAACTCCTCAAAGATGATTGACAGGCATTATAGTCCATTTTCATGCCATTTGCCTGAACCAGGATATGAACCTATTCACAACAGTTAGGTGCTTTTCCCCATTCCTTTCCTCTACCTTGGGCTTCCATTTCCTGGTCTCCAGGTTCTTCATTCTGCAGATCATTAACCTTGATGGAATGGGCACAGTTTAAAAACAATTGTATTTTATCTTTGTTACCAGTAAATATTACATCATCTACCCCAAACAATAGGCTCATGCCTTTGCAGTTCTTCCTGCCTTGAGCCGAATAAAAGCAGTCATTATTATAATTCTTTAAGCCTAAATTCCTCCTGGACTTTAGTCATCCCAACTCTATTTTTATAAATTTATTTGTTCATCATCAATTGGACAAACTTTTATTAGGAAATTTACAATGAGCCAGGCCCTGCCCTGGAAAGACAAAGCTGGATAAATTATAGCCCTGTTAGTAAAAAGCAAACACATTATAGGCAGGGAGATAGATTCTTATATTTAACTTGCTTATAATGCAATCAGAATTTCTCCATGTTGCCCCAATTAAGATAATAAGGTAAAGACGTCAAGCTGCATTCTCCTTTTGCCAAATTTGGAATTTGCATATTTGCTTCTCCATACCTTCTTAGAAATCAGAGAATTACTCTAATAATGTCTACTTCTTTGGATATAATTAGAAAGAAAATAAAACGTTGCTGGGGACAGAGGGATGATAGCCCAGATGGTGGGGCAAGACTAGAGGTATTTACAAAGCTTCCTGGGCAGAGATAAAGAATGACAAGGAAAAGTAAACCCTGGTGTTATTACTGAATCCCCCCCCCCCCAGAAAGAGAGTTAAGGCATGCCTTTAAGAGGGTTCCTGGGACAAGGTGATGCTGATAACAAACTTCACCAGCCTCAAGTCCTAAAGTCGGCCAAGGAAAACAAAATACCTCTGGGCATGCATGTAGGGTAAAAACATACATAAGCCTCCCATTGAAATGGCAATAGCAGCAGATTATAAAACATTTATAATGAATTATTATTTAATAGGGGCAAAAATATTACTGGTGGTTTAGTAATGGTACAGGTCTTACTACATTGTTTTACTTAAATGGAAAAATAAACCTAAAGGTGTTTTGTAGATTTGTGATCTAACTGTTTCCAAGTCTATGTTTCTCTTAAGGCCTTAAGTTACTTAACTGTAAAATTGTCCCATCCCTCCCCAGGGGTTTCAGGCACCTAGTCTAGGGCCTAAGGAGTCATGGATACGTCAAAGTACAGGAGCCATGTGGGCTCAGTGGTTGGAGGAAGTAATGAAGGCCAGGTGAGTGAGGAAGTTCTCAGGGACTGCGGCACTGGAAACAGACCTTCAGAGATGAGTGGGAGATGACGGGTTACTGGAAAGGGCAATCTGGGCAAAGGCCCTTTTTGTGCTGTGACACGTAGGGGGTAACACATATGGTTCATAAAGGGAAAGGTGGGAAAGGAGGGGAGGCCAGGCAGTGGAACTAGGCCACTCTCAGAAGGGCCTCAGACAGCGCAGCAGGAAACCTGGAATTCCTTCAGAAAGGAGAGGGGGAGCTGATATACGACTTGTGAGCAGCACAGTATGTCATGAGCCAGCTTGTGATTTCAAAGGACAAGGCAGGAGACGGTCTGCAACATGGACTCTCTGGGGTGGTGCTCTGGGAGGCTCCACCTTTTGCTTTGCCTCATTTGTGTATTATCTTTAAGACAACATTGACAGTTGATACAGTTAGGTCATAAGACTGCAATTTTTTCAGTTCTGTTTCTAAGAAGCCATGAAACACCCTTTCTGACTGCAGTTTCTTTGTCCGTTAAATGAGGCCATAATACCTCTGCTGGCTACCTCATAGCCAAGAAGAGCCACCGTATTTTTGACCTCTTCCTGTGTACAGGCGGTATGCACGCATAGCATCTCATTTACTCCACATAACAACCTTACCAGGAACGAACTATGACTATCCCCACTACACAGCTGAGGAAACTGAGGTTCAGGGAGTGGATGTGACTTCCTTTAGGTCTTACAGATGTAACAGGCACAGCTGGGAGATTCCTTTGCTGGATTGCCCAGTAATTCCCTGGGTGATCATTGGCTCCACACCCCTGTTGGAGTCTAGGTATTAGTGTGCTCATGGGAAGCCACCCCCCAACAAAAGTTTCACCTTCTGCACAACTTGTTTCCCTATCAAGGTGGTGCTGCCATGGTGTGCTTAGAATATAGGGTTACTGATTTTAATCACAGCCCCTCAGGCCTCTCCAGAATCCAACAGTTTGAGAAACAGAATTCTACCCTCACCTTAGGGAATGCTGTGAGCCCACTAGCCTTCTTTCCACTTACTCATCATGCCAATGATTCAGAAACATGTTGTTCTTATGGTAATTTGTGCTTGTGCTATTGTTTACAGGCATTGGGGCTGACTTCCTGTTAGGGCACTGACTTTATTTTTACCTGAACTGGGATTAAATGATTTAGCCTATAGCAAAAGCAGGACCAAAAGTCCCTGGAAACCTTGGGGCAGAACTGGTCAAATGGTTTTGAATTTACTGTGTTTTCCTTTGATGGAAGATAAGGTGCCATAACAACATAACTAAGAGGTAGCCGGCAGGAAGAACATAGGCTGAAATCAGAAGACTTCCCTGCTTTCTGCTGAATTTCAAGTCTTCTTCTTTTAATTAACATCTAATGCACAGACCATAAAATCCACCCTCTAAAAGAGTACAATTCAATAGTTTGGTTTTTAATATATTCATAAAATTGTACAATCATAAAATTGAACTCTTCAATTCCAGAACATTGTGTCACTGCAAAAAGTGACCCCACCATTAGCAGTCACTCCTCATGCCCCTCCACCATGTGCGAATACCACCCAGGCTTGCTTGTTCCCCCTGCTCTTCTCTCCCCTTCCCCTGAACCACCCACCCACCCCCTCTCCGTTATCACCAGCCAGATCACCAGAGATAAAGTCCCTCTGGCTGAGCACAAGGCCAGGGTCATTGCCATTTCATCAACCATGAGGATGGCTCTGCAGTCCAGCACAATGTCATCCCTGACAGCAGAGAAGCCCCACCACCTGCTACAAGTGACACCCAGAGCAGACAGGTATAAAAGCAAGCAGAGAGGGAGGGGAAGCCCTGAGTGTGAACTGGCATGGGTCTCTGCAGCCCAGCCGTGCTCAAGAAATCAGCTCTCTAGGACACATAAAGTTGGCCTCGGAGTGGGGACACAGCAGGGTGCCTCACCGATGGCAGAAGTGTTCCCTTCTGGTCTCACACACACCTCTTGACTCCTGCGTTGCTCTTTTGAAAGGAACACTTATTCCCCAGCCCAAGTTCTTTTTTCAGGGACTCTTCTTTCAGGATATATGTTATTGTCTGCCCCTCCACTAGAACATTGTGTCCAAGCGAGCAGGGAGTTGGTTTTTCCTTCTCCCTGTCCCACCTCCAGTGCCTAGAATTGTGCCTTAAACAGAGTGGATGCTGTGTAAATATGTGGTGAATAAATGAAGCAGAGAGGTCAGGAAAGTAGAGAAGCCACATGAAATCAAAGGCCAAAATGTCACACAAAAGAGTTTATCACTAAAGGTGAGAAGCCCTGAATGTCGAGGCTCACATTTCTGTAAAATTTATGTTTTTCTCACATTTTAAGATTTTCTCCTTCAGGGGCACTTAGCAAACAGGAGCCAGAGTTGGCCTCCTGGTCACTCTTCCATTCTCAGGACTCTGCTTTCAGCCCTGCCCATCCATTCTCAGCTGGAAGAAAGGACCCCCAGAGACTCCCAGCAGGCTCGGAGCAGGCACGCTGGCTTTCCTTCCCTGGTGTTATCTGTCCTCCCCTGGGCACGGCAAGGATGGGCCACTCAGTGGTTTCCCCAGGGTATCCTTCTCTAGTGGGTGCTGAACTGAAATGCAAGGGTGTAGAGAAGATTGTAGTCCTGTGACTCTGCACTGTATGTCTTCAAAAGCTCTGGTAGCAGCAGGTAATAAACACCTTGGCTGTCTTCAGAGTTTTGCTTTTCTGAATGGGCTCTGCAAGTTTGGATTCAGAGCTAAATTGCCCAGACGGGAGAGAGGCTCTTAGTGTGACAGACCTGCTCATTGCTCTTCCATCAGGCAAGCCGCTCCTCTAAATGAATGTTCAAAACTCGTTGAAAGGGCTGTAGTCTTATATCCTACCCAGGTGCCATACACTGCAGTCTACTCCTGCCTGCTCCCCAGTACTGTGTCCCCTAATGCACCATTCCTCCTAATTTTCCTTAACTTCTAATCTTGCCTCCGACCCCATGGTGGTCTCAGGCACTAAAACCTACCACTGGGTAAAAATGGCATCTGTTTTAGCCAAATTCCCTTAAATAGTCAGAGTCCAATCTATCTGACACTATCCAAGAAAATCCAGGCTTGGCTTCAATTTCATTTTGAGGGTTCCTAGTGGAGTAGTTGGCGATTCACACCCAGGCTGTTATTCAACGGGACCTTTGTCTCTTGGCATCTGCAGTAACCTAGGCAATCTAAATGTAAAAAAGAGGAAGTAAAGGCCACATGAAATTTGGGTCAGCATCTCTTACTGGTGTTGCTTCAGCACAGAATTGAGGTCAATGACATTTTGCCATGGCCCACATTGGGGTGGTCTTTCATTACACGTTGCTCTAGGCAAGCCTGATTTTCTTGATCCCTCTAAATGAACACATTTCCTCCCATCCCTGCCAAAGGGATCAGGAAAATGCTTTTAGAAGTTGGTCTACCAATGTTAGCCTTAACAGGTTGGGTGACCTACTTAGCACTGGGCTTCATTGGCCACCAGTCGCCTAAGGGCATCGTGATGGTTGGTCTGCAGCCACTGTAATTTGTGTATATCCCAAGGTTTTCAGAATAGAGGTTCTTTATCTTTTTCTCATACCTAATCAGCACAGCAATAACTAGAGTGTCTTTAACAACAAAATAATGAGGGTAAAGGACTTTGATATTAAGGCTATGATGTCAAATGGGGTAAAGCATCAGTTTGGTCTGGCAGGTGGTTTCATGCAGGTTTGAGCCACAATGGTTCACCCAGACTGAACTCCACATCAGCTCTACAGACACACAAGGAGAGTTTGTTAGACTAGGAAGTATATTTGCCCCCTAGGCAAATATGCAAAATAATCTCTCCTGAAAATGTGATTATGGCAAACATTGCTTTGTGCCATTAGTCTTAAAGCAAGTAGCAACATTAAAATTGAAAATCATCTGCCCGTAAAATAAAAGCAGTTTCCTAACCTCTAAATATGCCTCTTTTTTTTTTTTCTGATTGCAGACTTTACCTTAATCTTGTTGTCTAGAAAAAAGCCAGAGCAGAACAGCCTCCTCAACAGAGTAAGTGATTAAGAACTCAGTTTCTGGAGAAAGACTCTGAGTATGAATTCTGATTGCACTATTACGGCCATGTGACCTTGCAAGCCTTTCAACTTCTTAGGTCTCAGTTTTCTCATCCTGCATAATATAAATAATAATACACAAGGCCCTCATACAGCATCATCATCATCATCATCATCATCATCATAGAATAATAATATAGTCATGGGGATGAAATCTACACAAAGCCCTGTGGGAATGCAGAAAGGAATTATCAGCTCTGCCTGGTAGCCCAGAGAAGACTTCATAGCACCTCTGGGTCACAAATGAGAAGAAAGTCAACAGGCTTAAGAGAGGGAGACTTGCCAGGCAGGAGCAAAGGAAGGAGACATAAAAGGTGGTGCATGAACAGGGAATGGCAGAGAATGGGGGCATGGGGCCAGGAGGTGGGCATGAGATTGAGAGGAGGTGAGTCTGGGCTAGCTCACAGAGGGTGTGGACCCTGGGATGGACAGCAGGTCAGAGGGTACAGTTTATGTGTAGGAACTCACTCTTGAGGCCTTGAGGACCTGGGAAACCCTTACCCGGTTAGTTGTTGCAGCTAGTTCACTGCAGAGCACAGAGAGGAACAGGCCTATGCCCTGACACTCTCAGGGCTGCCCCCTGGTTTTATCTTAGCAAAAGCCCAGCAGAAGTGACAGGGCCTCTGCAGCATCTCTGTGACCTCCTCAAGCGGGTACAAACTGGCCTGAGTATTTGTTCCCTCTGCAGATCTTAGCTCTTTAATGATAATCAGGACTTTGGGGATTTTCCTCTGGGTTAAAAACACTTCAGTCTCGCTTAGTGCCAGCACTTGCCAGGTCTCAAAGTCTGGAGCCATCCACCATCAAAGCCCATTCAGATAACTGCCACGAGCCCCCTGCCCCCTTAAACTAACAAAAACACTCTTATCAACCAACCAAAAAAAAAAATCCTCATCACTGTTCAAATGTACCAACTTCCTATTTTTCCTGGCCAGCTGCCCCTTCCTCTTCATTGCCTCCTCTTGGTTTCCCAGCAGCCGCCAACATTCCCTGCAACTTGAGCAGCCGGGCAGGATACCGGGGTGTGTGGGGGACACAAAGCCGGGGAGGAACCGTGCGCCTGCGCAGCAGGGCTCCTCCGTTCTCCGAGAGCCCGAGGCATTTACGAGAGGGGCGGGTGGGCGGGGGGAGCCAGCCTGTGGCCTACGCTAAATAAACATTTCTGACCTTGGCTGGCGTCCGGGCAAATCACAGGTGTTGAACGCTTCAGAGTTTACAAAGCTACTTGCACACAAAACACTCTTACTGCCCAAGTGAGTACCTCTCTTCATCCTCACAACAACCCCGCTAGGCAGGATCTGATTTTTGTTTCAAAGATGAAGACACCGAAACCCAGAGAATTTAAATGGCTTTCCCAGATCACCGTGCAGAGTCTGGAACTGAATCTACAATTTCTGACTGAATCCTCAAGCCTGCACCTAAGCTTGGCATCACAGAAGATAGGTGGATTTGTTAAGCCCTTGGGGATGTATGTAAGCAAGTGCACTCACATGCATGCACGCACACACACACACACAACCATGATGTCTATTCCACTTTCAGAAACTCATGCAGATGGAGCCAGAGCGCTTAGCATGCTGCCTGACACCACACAATGCCTTGCCAAGGAAGGAGACCACCTTAAGATCACCACCAATATTTATTAGTGAACTTGACAGCAGTTATCACACTGAGGGGCAATTATGGGTTTACAAGTCTGTTTTCTTGGCCAGGCTGTGAGCTACTCGGGTCTCCCCAGGGCCAGGTACACCCTTGATCCTTAAAACACATTTATAAAAAATGATGAGTACGAGACACATGAGGACAGAGAAACCATTACTTCAGTCACCTTGCTCAGGCTATTGTGCTAATGCTAATTCTGTCCAGTTAATAGCATGCTCACAACCCCTCAGGTTGGGCCCAGTAGGGCAGGACTGCATGGAGCAGATGGGCAGAGACACAGTGGGCACACTAGGTGCTACACAGGTGCAAAGGCAATAGTACCAAGACAAGTAGTTCAGTAAGAGGCTCCTTGGAGTGAGCCAGGGAAAGGCCCACATGAAAACTGGCGGAGCTGATGGGCACTGCTAAGAAGGCAGTGGTGTGACAGCAGCTGGCCTGGAAAAGGACAAGTCTGGCCGTCTGCCCCATTCACCAAGTTCCAATGGAGCCCCTCCACTGAGAAATGGTTCTACCTGGTCCCCTCTGACCACCCAGCACCCTGTTCTGTTCCCTCCTCCACCCACCGCTCTAAGAGTGAGTGTGTGTTTGCAATGACGCTTTTAGGTGGGAAGAAGAAAAACGACACTAAGACTCTTGATCATCCCTTCAAATGGCCCTTGTACTGTGGCCTGTCCCATCCTCTCACTGAAATTATGGCAGCAGCAAGGAAGTGAAAAACGAAGTCGTTTTTAAATATAGCCCACTGGGAGCAAAGTGGAAAAGAAATCAGTCTGAACTTGCTAGGTAAGTAGGAGAGCCCTTACTTTTTCTTCATCTCCATATTAACAACAAAGTGCCTCTAGTAGTTGCTCAGACAGTGAGAGGCTGTGGAGACACTAGCAATAAGCACCTGAGACAAAAGCTTATTGTCAGATCCCAGGACCCAGCCAAGCGCAGCCTGTAAGGACTTCCCACGGAGCACCTGGGGGAGGCCGTCTGGTGAGCAGATGCACAGCGCAGGCAAATGTTGGCAGTGGAGGTGAAGTGAGGATGCACAGGTAAAACTGTCAGGGCACCCCAATCAGGGAGTGGAGCCTGGAATCAAATGGGGGCCCAAATTTGCATCAGGCAGAAGAGGTTTCTCCTCAAAGTCCTGTGCAGAGAACAGGGTCTTGGGCAGATTAATAGGAGAGAGGTTCAAATAGAGCCCAAGACTGAGGTTCACTGATAAGAACGGGGCATATAGGAGAGGGAAGGCACTTTCTAATCGAGTGGGTCTCAAGGCCCAGAGCACAAATTGGTTAAAAATCACCTGCCTTGATCTGGGTTGGACCAGTTAACTGGGATGAGGTGGGTCCCATGTATAAGAATCAAGCAACCCCCAGACATGGAAGGAGAAGGAATTCCAGAGGCTAGCACCTAGGTAGGACCTGACACTACTGGATGACCTTGCAGTTACCACTGAACTAAATTAAACTCTTTTGTAAAATGAAAGTGCTAACTTCCTTTTTACCCCAGAATTATGTTTTCCCCATGGTGGCACACAGGGTGGAATTTTATAGACCCTGGGATGGCTGCCTCCCTCAGCCTCCTTCCCTGAGGTCCCCTAAAGGAACTGGAGGTATTGATGACAACACCTTCAGCTGCACCAGGAGTCTACACCCAAATTAGAAAGTCCACATGCAATTAGACTGAGAAGAGAAACCCAGGCTCTTTAACTCCATGATATTGAGGAAAACGAAGCATGGTAGGAAACACCCTGGCTTCAGGTTGCCCAGCTTGGAATACCAGACCTGCAACTGACTCGCAGGCCGGGATGACAACACAATAATGTCAGTCTCAGTTTTGGCTATGACTCCAAAACAGTAGGTGCCCAGCACATCCACATTCCAAAGTGAAATACTAGATGGCCTGTGCTGCGTTTGGGGAAAGAAGATTCAGAGACAAAAGTATTTAAGCAAAAAAAGAATTGCACATTTAAAGGATTTCAAGGGAGTCAGACTTCAGAAAGGCCGGCAAAAATCAAATCAAATCCAGGAGAGGTATTTAAAGGAAAAAAAACCCCTCAGTACTGGCAGGGTTACTTAGTTCACATTATCCTGTCGTGGTAGAAGAGCAGCGACTTTCTTGTATGATTATCCCACCCTCAAAAGTCCTAACATATGGTCCAATGTCAGCCCTGTAAAAGTCAGGGTTAGCTTTTTGTTAGAGGCAGGTAAGAATCAAACGACAGCCCTTATCCCACTGGGAGAAGAAGGGCTCACAGAGGCTGGAATCTTGTCTCTCCTGGAGAAGATCAAGGCTTCATTTATTTAGAGGAGCAGAGCAAGACATGGTGAGCTTGTTATTTCTGGTTTACCTCCCAGTGCTAACTGGTTTGGGTTTTTCTCCCTTCCCTGGTTGTGAAGAAATGATATATAGTTACTTAAAATGGCAGCAGGGCACAGTGTCAATTTGGCTTTCAAAGGAGGTGGCTGAAAGCCTGTTACCACTTGCAAACCTAAAACTGAAGTCAGAGAGCTGGAGGGAAGTTGGAGATTGGGGCACCTCTTTGGAGAACTGCCAGTTCTGTGAGGCCCAGCCCTCCCTCTGAAGAGGAAGGGGTGTGCACATGTGTGTGTGTGTGTGTGTGTGTGTGTGTGTGTGTGTTGGGGGAGTTCTCCCTCAAGTCTGGGCTTCATTTGTGGGGGACACAGCTAACAAGGAAAGGTTGGCCGACGCAGCCTGGGCAGCAGAGTGGACTGTCCTAATTAGGGTGCAACTGCATCCTGCGGGCCCAGGGCTGTGTTGGTGTTTGCCTAGGACCAAATGGGGGCCTGGCCGAAAGAGCTGTCCCGGTCACCTTGCGGTTCTGCCCCAGGGGGTCGCCTGGGAAGAACTGAAGTTGCATCAAGAGACACAGGGTGGCAGCTAAGTTGCCAGCCAGAAGATAACATGTCCACCATGAAGCAAGGGAATGGCAGGAAAAGGATCTTCAGCCTGGAAGAGCATCTCCAAGAAATCCACAAAAGAGAAAATCATCCTTAAACATGTGCTAGGTTGGAGGAAACTAAAATCAGGTAAATGCTGGTCAAATAAGATGCTTCCCATCCTTTGCCTTCCCTTCTTCTCGCCACTGCTGCCCTCCAGGTCGCACAGTGGGTCCTTGCTGGAGAAAGGGAGAAGCTTGCTGTGTGAAATTTATGGTCTGTGTGTCTTTAAAAGCTTAAATCACATAGCACTGGACATTTTGACTATTGATCTGAGGCCATTTGGAGGACAAATGTGACTGGGAGAAGTTACGGCACCTGCACGAGATGTTAGGGCCAGGAAAGAAACAGCCCCACAGCGTGAGTGCAGGGGCAGCAGAGGTAAAAGACGAAGTTTCGGTAAGATTGTTCCTGTGAGTCCTGCCCTTGCAATGAGCAGCTACAGTGGCATATTAGTTCCTATTGCTGCTGCAGCAAATGACCAACCGTAGTGGCTTCAAACAGCACACGTGTATTCTCTTAACATTCTGGAGGTTAGAAGCTGTGTCCTTCTGGACACTCTAGAGGAGAATCCATTCCTTATTCTTTTCAGCTTCTCGAGGCTGCCCACAATCCTTGGCTCATGGTCTCAAATTGCACCCCTGGTTCTCCCTGTGGTTCCATAGCCACATTGCCTATTCTATCTAGGTGACAGTCCTGCCTCCTTCTTAAAAGGACTCTTGTGATTACATGATCCCCCCAACCAGATATCCAGGATCATCTTCCCATCTCAATATCCTTAATGTAACAGGTGTGCAAAGTTCCTTTTGCCATAGAAGGTAACATGTTTGTAGGTTCTGGGAATTAGGCTGTGGATATCTCAGGTGTGTGGGGGGGCCATTATTCAGCCTGCCACAAGTGGATAAGTGAGCTTGAAAAAAGTCACTTTATTCTCTGAGTCTTCCTTTTTTTCTCTGTAAAATGGGGATAATGATATCTACCTTGTAAGATTATATAACTTAAAGGAGGTCTGATATGAAACATTTTATATAGCATCTCAGTAAGTGCTCCCTAAGAATTCAAACGTTTCATTCATTTACTTGATACATTTGTTGAATAGTTACTATGTGCCAGGCACTGCTCAGAGTGCTGAAACGTGTTTCTAAAAAGAGGGGAAGGCAAGAGAGAGCAAGGCCTTCTTCAGCTGCTCTAAAGAGGTGGGTGTCAGGAGGGGTGGGTGCTGGAGTTGGGAAAATGTCCAGAAAAGTTGATTTTATCAAGTACTGATGATAATTTATCTAAATAGTGGTGGTACCTCACTAAAATACCTGGCTCACGTCTGCTTTTTTGTTCAAGAAATATTGGTCTAAGTTTATGTACTCATAGGATACAGAAATGAAAGTGCACAATATTAGCATACCCTAGACATTTGCAGAGTTAATTAACTCATAGAGGCTAAAAAGAGCACAAAAGCTTTGCTGTTGGTAGAATTATATCCCTTTCTAACCAGAGGAATCTAAAAATCAATACTTGCTACAAAGAGAATGTCTCACTTCTAAGGGGCAAACAACATTCCATATACATTTTTTCCCTAAGCTTTACTTTTTTTCATTGGCAGTGTATATTGAATCTTTCTATGTAAAATAAGAACTAAGGAAGACTTTTTAATGATGAAGAAATCTGAATATGTTTATGGGACAAGGGGAAGAAACTAGTGAAGAAAGAAAAAAAGAACAAAATATGCCCGTTGAAACTATAATTCTGAAGACTGTAACAACATGGAAATGTATAATAATGTCCAAAGGGTACAACTGTAATTTTGAAAAGTAAGCAAAGTATTCCCAAAGCTGGAAGTGAATATGAAAAGATTCTAACTTGTGGCAAGGTGGTAAAACTGTAGCTGATCTCTTCTCTTGGTTTCTGAACTTTCTGAAACATTAGCATAGTCTTCAAATTAAAATAATCTCAGTAAATTACTTTTGATAAAATAGTACAGATAAAAGCATATTATTTAAAACTGAGACCCCCAAAACTTACTCCATTTCTTAAGCTTTTCTACTAGGCACCATTCCCATTATTGCTATCTTAATTATCAAAATCTTTTACTAGGATCCCTGGTGCTTTTATCAGCTCTTCCCCTGGTGTCACACTGAAATAATTTTCTCATTCAGGTTAACCCAACTGATTAAGAACTATTTTAATTTGAATTAGTAGACATCTTCTTTCACTCTATTTAGCATTTTGATAACTTGTGATGAAGCCCGTGTAGTACCTTTGCCAGAACAGAGCCTCACTTCAGTCCAGGTCCACACAGTTAACCCTGGCTGCACAGCTATGTCATCAGGAGTTTTTGAAACTTTTGTGGGTCAAAATATCCTGTAAAGATACTATTTATGACATATTGAAAAGATGTAGAATTGTAATAGGAATATCAAGGTAATTAGCAAAAAATAGTAGCCAGTAGCAGCAAACACCTTGTTTCTCTGCAAGCAGAAATATAGTTGGTTAAGAAACATGGTTCAAGGAGCCTATTATCAAGACCTGGAAGGCTTTTTTTCTGTTAAGACACGTGCCCATTAATCTCCAGTGGAAATGTAAATATCTTATCTGGAGACTAGGTTCTCCTCACAGTTTATTGGATATTTCATTGATGTCTTTCTTTACCTTTTAAAACTTGACCTCAGAGGACCCTACTATTTGATATAAAAGAGAAACACCAAACATGTGAAATAGATTTAAGACATCAGTGTTTTTGTTCACGATCTCCGTCCTCCAAATCCATGTCTTTCCATAGCAAGGGAAATAAATAATTATAACTCTTCCTCTTAAATGGTTTTGGCCCTTGGAATATTTAAGAAATATCTTTAATTACTTTCTCTCATCCAATTCTCACAGCATGTTGAGAGCACTGTTACTCTCTTATTTTACAGTTGGTAGACTGAGGCTCAGGTAAGTGGCTTTCCAGTGAAAAGATTAGACCTCTTGAATCCTGGCTGGGGCTCATTCCACATTGCCACCTTGGGCATAGATAGGTATTATTATAGCAATAACATGGAGACTACAAACAGTAAAATAAATTGATGCAGGGGTGAATCTAAACAATTTCTTCAGGTTTTTTCTACTTTCTAAGGACAGGACAATTTCAAAAGTGAACCATGATCTTGTCAGAGCTTTGGTGTGTCCCCGAACCCAGATTCCCAGTCAACATGTTCTACCTGCAATCACAACTTGTGGTGCTCTTGTGGAAAAGCAAAGGCAACAAAATGATAAAGTACAGTGGCTTTTGAGACGCAAGGGTCCCACGTTACCCATGTGAGCATCATAAAGCTGCTTAAAAGACATCCGCAGCAGCTGCATGTCTTTGCCCCCGAAGTCATGATACCCCACTGAAGGCAAAGCCAGGCAGGCTTGTGCAACCAAACCTTAGGGTTTCATGTCTACCACCTGCTTCCCTGGAAACTTCTCACTCAGACTATAGTTCAACCTGCTTATAATTCCAACAAACAGTTCATTTCTGATAAATTGTTTTCAAATTAACCTTGGCACCTGACAGACCAAATCAATCCACAAGGTTTTTAGAGAGTACCTGTTCTAAGATTTTTGTTTCATTACTCATGTTTGTTTTTTTATTCAAATGATTTTGAACACTTGACATTAGAAATCATACAAGCTTTTTATCTAGTAGGAGTCCTCCATGAAGTGTATGTATATGCATGTTGGATTTAGGGTAACTCAGTAATTCCAGACTTAAACATGGTGAATTCAGAGTTTAACTGAGTTCAAGATTTTCCACCTTTCTTTATCTTTATCCCTCTTTCCAGTGGGGAGGTGTCTACAGCAAGAGCCATTGTCAGGGGCTGCTGGCTTTGCTGAGCAGTGGCTTAGTGGTTGTCATTTGCTCCTGGTCCCCATCAACTGGAGATGATCATGCCTCACATGGCCTCTGGGCACTGCCCCCCCCCACCCCATCACTCTCCTTCTTCCTGATTCCAATAACAGACCCTTCCGGGTGGGTCAGCAGGCTCTCCTTCAGCCGCTTCTGAGCCCCTGTTTGGGTGCCATGAGGAATTCTATGACACTTTCTTGTGCCCCTTGGGACACATCACAGGAGCTTTCCCGGGTCCCCAGGCTGGCACTCTTCCCTCAGCTGCTGCTCTCCTCCACGCAGGCCCCAAGACAAGGCATTCAGCACTCACATCTAGTGTGGCTATCAGTGCTGTCAGAGATCTGAAAAGAGAGGATGTCTAGACACATGTTTCCCTGCTTCCTTAAGTAGTTTACTGAGAATAAGCTGACCGTACATTTATTCACCAGGAAATATTTATTAAGTGCCTACTATGTACCAAGTACTATTCTAGGTACTGGGGATATAGTACTGGTGTATAGTAATAAGCAAGACAGGACATGAATCCTGATCTCATGGAAATTAGATTCTAATGTGTCAAGACATAAATAAACAGGCTCTCATTTCACAATGAAAACTGAGCTTATTTTGAGTCTTGCATCCAAACAACCCATGAAATTTGAAACTTTGCCCCAAACAGGACATGCCTGAAAGCTCTGTAAGTTCTGAGCAATTTGTACGATGTGAGAGTGCCTTGCCAGTGGGTTTCAGCCCTGGGCAAGTTCACTATGGATTCAATTGGACCAAAGAAATGACAGTAGAACGTTCTTGGGGTGAAAGGGTTATACCTAACTTTATTTCCCACGGTGGCAGGTTAATCACTAGAATCCCATCCACTCAAAGCAAGTCTGCATGTAGCAAGCTGGTCTCTGCCTGCCTCTCTATCCACACAGCCATCTCAGTCTCTGTCTTCGGCACCACCACCACTCCAGTCTCTGCTCTGCTCTCCTGCAGCCTTGCGGCTGTGCCACCATTTCTCCCAGAGCACTGGGCAGGGCTCTTTATAGAGTTAATAACGATGCATTGCCCACATGTGTGCAGTGAGTTAGCCAACCAGGGCCAGGTGAGAATCATGGCCACAGGAACCTTCATTTTATCCACAAAGAAGTACAAATTCCCAGGATTGCGCTGGGGGTTGTTTACCAGGGTAATAACAGTACTGAAATGACCTCTTTTAAGCATAAATAGTTTTCCTTTAGTGAGTCCTTACTATATGCGACACGCTATGCCAGAGTCTTTGCCCGTACTATCTCTAATTCTTAGTGCCATGCTAAATTTGGTGGGTATTGTTGTTGTTATTATTAGCCCGCTTCACAAATGAGAAAACGGAGACTGAAATCTTAAGTAAATTGCTTAATGAAACTCAGATGGTCTGACATCACTCTGCCTCCCTACAAATAGTAGGGAAATCCATAAAAAGAAAAGCAAAATTGTAAGTAGAAATTCTTAGGGTGTTCCTTTAAACAAAAACCTTGACTTCACATTGAAGAGTGTCTAAGTGTATACTGTAAGCTGGAGGAATTAGGGAGATTGGCTTCTTGCTCCATTGAGGGAGTCCCAGTTGCTGTGCTCTCATTTGGGAAGTCAACAGCGAAAAAGCAGAAGAGCAGCTGTCAGCCTGCCCTGAGGGGAGTCAGGTCTAATCAGCCCTTCATCTTTGCCTCTGCCTCTGTTGGACATCTTCCAGTTGGTCTTGCCCTGTATGCATGTCTTCTATTGCACAATATTACAAGTTCCTTGAAGGCAGCACAGAGTAAGTGCTTCATAAACCTTCTTTAATGTTCCATAAACCAGAGGAAACCAGTAGAGGCCTGTAGTAAAAGGACAATATAGTCCTGACTTCCACTTTGTGGTGAGCTGAGAGCATCAGAACACCCTCCTCTCTTCTCCTCTCTTCCCTCCACCTTCTCTCCTCTTTTTCTTACCTAATCTTTTGCCTTTCTGGATTTCTGTTCATTTGGAACAAAAATAACATTGTGACCATGACCACATTACAGTGAATGGAAAGACAAAGAACAGAACTGATCAGGCTGTTTGGAGTTTCCTGTCACGTGATCTACATGGACCTAAAACCGTATCAGGTGTTCCCGCCACGTCTCTTAGAAGTTTTTAATCCCCTGCTTCTGCTCATTAGTTGCTTTACTAATTATTTTTGCCCCTTTCAAAGAATGTAGCTACTTTTTATTTTATTAAGTGTCCTTAAGATATCTATCTTCCGAAAAAATTCTGGAAGATGGGCACACATTTGATTCCTGGTGTTTAGCACAAGGTACCTCCGGGCAGACTGCATCAGGACATTCTGTCTAAGCCTTGATTTGTGTGAGATTTATATTTTCAGGCTTATGCCTGGAAAAAATTTGTAAAACATGTGAAGTTTGTTTTCAAATCCTCTCTTTTACCATCCACAGTCCCTCAACTCCCCACTTGTTCCTTCCTCCTGCCTTCCTGTCTGGAGTCTTCTACAGAGACAAACTAGTATTAAGAGCTTGACCTCTCATGCCAGCCTGCCTGGGTTCAGATCCAAGCTTTCTAGGCATGTGACCTTGGGCAACTTACTAGGTTTCACTGTCTATCGGTTTGCTCCTCTGCATAGCGGGAATAATAATAGGTTGCCATGAGGATGAAAATTTTCATAAATTTAAAGCACTTAGAACAATGCCTTGTACTCAGAATGAGTTTATAACTAATACTTTTAAAAATTGCAGCATCCCACCCAGATCAAACATCCTAAAGCAGTGTCAGTAATTGTCCATCTCCACAGAGTCCTGACCTTCCTACCTGATTACACTGTATTTTCCTTCCTGTTCTTTGTCTATTCCCATCCCACTGATTGGCAGTTGTACCAAGAGCCACTCCAGGGCTCCTTTATTCTGCTCATCAGCCCTTTTTTCACTTTCCTGTCCACTTGCACCACGCACTCCTTGGCCAACCCCCTCACCTCCCTTGCCCCTGTCTGTTTTTGCTGCTAAGCAGCTCTTGGTATGGGCTGCACCCATCAGCTGCACCTCCGCTTCCTTGTCTGGCTCACCGGGAAGCCCGTGGTCCATCCCCAAAGGTGCCTGCCACAGAAGGCCTTCATTTGGCAAAGCCTCCATACCGGCTCCTGCTTGGCATAGGGAAGAAAGGTAAGCTGTAGGCCTCATCCCCTGAAGCCAAGGGTGGCTCTCACTGGGAATCTGATGGGTACTCTGGCCCTGCTTTTTTCCCTTTTCTCGGAGTACCTCACTTCTAGAAGCAAAAGCTTTGGCCTTGGCCACATGGGACAGAGTCCAAGCCTTCCTTACTAAGATGTTGGGGGGGAAACTAGCTCATGCCGGTGTACAAGTTCCCCATCACTGATTCTTCTCCCCTCGCTCTGAGGAGGGATACAGCACAGGACGCCCCAAAGGGGTGAGTGGTCTCTTATCTCTAAATCACATCTCTCTACAAATGAAAAGCTGCCCCTCCCCTGGCTCAGGGGTTTTTTCTAGCAACAGCCTCTCTTCTCCTGGCATTGCTTCCCACCCTGCTCTGTGCCCGAGGTACTGATGCAAACAGCTTAGAGAGCACACATTCTATTCTCCCAAAGGCAGGAACACTCACATGACTGAGACCTGCACCACCATCCTTTCCCAAGAACCAGTTGTGCCTTGCAACCCATCCACACACTGAGAGCATAGCAAAGGGATAACAGCTTTAACAAAGGTCTCACAGTTCCACAAATGGCACATTTTTCTAGTGTGTTTACTCCAATCAGGAGAAAACTGCTTTCCATATATGACCACCTCTACTCCCCAGCTATCTGTTCTTGCGTATAAGCTATTTACATCAAATAGTTGCATTTATTAACCATTTCTTTTAGCAGCTCTACAATTTGATGAATCATTACTAATATCTTAAATAGTGTTTCATTTTATGTTCATGATATAAAACTCAAAACAGCATAAATCTGTTAAGGTACAGTAAACAGACACATTCATGGTTCAGCAAATGAATGCTATATTTGTGGCACAGGAACACTGGGTAAGAGGCATTCCAGTGGATAAAGCTGGAGGAGTTGGACTGGGAACAGACTACATTGGTTCTTAAGTTTTAATGCTAAGAGTTCTGGGGAAGGTATAGGAATTGGAGGATTTTGTTTATGATAAAAGCAGAGTGTTAAGAAATTAAATCTGATGACAGCTCTGTTTAAACTCATTTTTTCAAAGGTAGATATGTAAATATAGATGAAAAGAGGGTGTGTCTGTGTGTTTTAGCTCTGTCTGCTGAGAAGGCTTAGAAACAATGACACCCCAGTAGTATTGAGCCACACTTAGCACTCAGAACTTGGTTTTTAAATACCTTCCATCTATATAAGGACCTAAGATGCTTTGAGAAATGGTTGATTCCAGGGCTGGGTTACTAGAAGTGCAATATGAGCCTGGAGTAAATTTTAGATCCAAAAAGTAAATGAGTGTCCAGTGAAGATATCACAAGGATGCAAGAGCCAGCTTAAAGAGGCTCACTCCAGTCAAAGCTGGGACATTTTTGAGAACCACAATTAATAATAATCACAATGGATTATAACACATATAATAAAATAAAAACCTATGAGTCCATACAGATATAAATAAACAAATGAAGGTAAAAGGCAAAGTTCTTCCTTATGGTAGAATTTCAACTAACAGATATTTTTTAAATATGATGAAATTCTATAATTACCACTTGGCAATCTCTGTAGTAATAAATGTTTCAGGCAAGAATTATCAAATGATGCTAAAATCTAGGAAGTAAAATGATGATGAGAAACAGGATATTCACACAATCTCAAAGTATCTCTCATAAGAGATTTATTCACTACAAAGGAGAAAATGAAACTTGACAGTGAAGAAAACTGGTAAACAATATTGCTTTCACCAGGTAATCAAAGTTAACGTCACTAGTAATGAGACAAATTGGTATTGTGTGCCTCTGATACGATGCACTGAGAAGACACATAATATCCATGATATTTCTGCCAGAAATGTCTAACCTGGATCTAATCACAAGGGAGTATCAGATACCCTAAACTGGGGAAGATATTATATTTAAAAAAATACCTTATTTATAAAAACTGTCAAGATCATCAAAGCCTGAGATTTAAAAAAATTAAAGAGGTATGCCTGTTGAATACAACTTGTGGCCCAGGACTGTCTTTTCCTAAACAAAACACACACACATATTTGGCCAATTACAAAAATTTAAATAAAATCTATAGATTATCAGATTATCTAATAGTATTGAATTGATATTAAGTCCCTGATTTTTATGAGGGAATTACAGGAGAGAATATCTTTATTTTTAGAAAATACACACTGAGTATCTGGAGATAAAGGGCACATGACTACAATTTATATTTCCAAATATTTCAGGAAAAAATAGATAGATAGATAGATAAATAGATAGATAGATAGATAGATAGATAGATAGATAGATAGATGATAGATACATGAAATGATAATGATATAAACAAATAAGGTAAAATGTTAACATTTGGAGAACCTGAGTCAAAGGTATATGGGAATTCTTTGTATTGCTTTGGCAATTGTCCTATAAACCTCAGATTATTTAAAAATAAAAACTTTGCAGGAAGAAACAGAAAATCTAAACAGACCAATTACCAGCAACGAAATTGAAGCGGTAATCAAAAAACTACCAAAGAACAAAACCCCCAGGCCAGATGGATTTACCTCGGAATTTTATCAGACATACAGGGAAGACATAATACCCATTCTCCTTAAAGTTTTCCAAAAAATAGAGGAGGAGGAGATACTCCCAAACTCATTCTATGAAGCTAACATCACCCTAATACCAAAACCAGGCAAAGACCCCACCAAAAAAGAAAACTACAGACCAATATCCCTGATGAACGTAGATGCAAAGATACTCAAAAAAATATTAGCAAACCGAATTCAAAAATACATCAAAAGAATCATACACCATGACCAAGTGGGATTCATCCCAGGGATGCAAGGATGGTACAACATTCGAAAGTCCATCAACATCATCCACCACATCAACAAAAAGAAAGACAAAAACCACATGATCATCTCCATAGATGCTGAAAAAGCATTTGACAAAGTTCAACATCCATTCATGATAAAAACTCTCAGTAAAATGGGAATAGAGGGCAAGTACCTCAACATAATAAAGGCCATCTATGATAAACCCACAGCCAACATTATATTGAACAGTGAGAAGCTGAAAGCATTTCCTCTGAGATTGGGAACTAGACAGGGATGCCCACTCTCTTCACTGTTATTTAACATAGTACTGGAGGTCCGAGCCACGGCAATCAGACAAAACAAAGAAATACAAGGAATCCAGATTGGTAAAGAAGAAGTTAAACTGTCACTATTTGCAGATGACATGATACTGTACATAAAAAACCCTAAAGACTCCACCCCAAAACTATTAGAACTGATATCAGAATACAGCAAAGTTGCAGGATACAAAATCAACACACAGAAATCTGTGGCTTTCCTATATACTAACAATGAACCAACAGAAAGAGAAATCAGGAAAACAACTCCATTCACAATTGCATCAAAAAAAAAAAATACCTAGGAATAAACCTAACCAAAGAAGTGAAAGACTTATACTCTGAAAACTACAAGTCACTCTTAAGAGAAATTAAAGGGGACACTAACAGATGGAAACTCATCCCATGCTCATGGCTAGGAAGAATTAATATCGTCAAAATGGCCATCCTGCCCAAAGCAATATACAGATTTGATGCAATCCCTATGAAACTACCAGCAACATTCTTCAATGAACTGGAACAAATAATTCAAAAATTCATATGGAAACACCAAAGACCCCGAATAGCCAAAGCAATCCTGAGAAAGAAGAATAAAGTAGGGGGCATCTCACTCCCCAACTTCAAGCTCTACTATAAAGCCATAGTAATCAAGACAGTTTGGTACTGGCACAAGAGCAGAGCCACAGACCAATGGAACAGACTAGAGAATCCAGACATTAACCCAGACATATATGGTCAATTAATATTTGATAAAGGAGCCATGGACATACAATGGCGAAATGACAGTCTCTTCAACAGGTGGTGCTGGCAAAACTGGACAGCTACATGTAGGAGAATGAAACTGGACCATTGTCTAACCCCATATACAAAAGTAAACTCAAAATGGATCAAAGACCTGAATGTAAGTCATGAAACCATTAAACTCTTGGAAGAAAACATAGGCAAAAACCTCTTAGACATAAACATGAGTGACCTCTTCTTGAACATATCTCCCCGGGCAAGGAAAACAACAGCAAAAATGAACAAGTGGGACTATATTAAGCTGAAAAGCTTCTGTACAGCAAAAGACACCATCAATAGAACAAAAAGGATCCCTACAGTATGGGAGAATATATTTGAAAATGACACATCCGATAAAGGCTTGATGTCCAGAATATATAAAGAGCTCACACGCCTCAACAAACAAAAAACAAATAACCCAATTAAAAAATGGGCAGAGGAACTGAACAGTTCTCCAAAAAAGAAATACAGATGGCCAACAGACACATGAAAAGATGCTCCACATCGCTAATTATCAGAGAAATGCAAATTAAAACTACAATGAGGTATCACCTCACACCAGTAAGGATGGCTGCCATCCAAAAGACAAACAACAACAAATGTTGGCAAGGCTGTGGAGAAAGGGGAACCCTCCTACACTGCTGGTGGGAATGTAAGTTAGTTCAACCATTGTGGAAAGCAGTATGGAGGTACATCAAAATGCTCAAAACAGACTTACCATTTGACCCAGGAATTGCACTCCTAGGAATTTACCCTAAGAATGCAGCAATCAAGTATGAGAAAGATCAGTGCACCCCTATGTTTATCGCAGCACTATTTACAATAGCCAAGAATTGGAAGCAACCTAAATGTCCATCGATAGATGAATGGATAAAGAAGAGGTGGTACATATACACAATGGAATACTACTCAGCCATAAGAAAAGGGCAAATCCAATCATTTGCAGCAACATGGATGGAGCTGGAGGGTATTATGCTCAGTGAAACAAGCCAAGCGGAGAAAGAGAAATACCAAATGATTTCACTTATCTGTGGAATATAAGAACAAAGGAAAAACTGAAGGAACGAAACAGCAGCAGAATCACAGAACTCAAGAATGGACTAACAGGTACCAAAGGGAAAGGGACTGGGGAGGATGGGTGGGTAGGGAGGGATAAGGGGGGGGAGAAGTAGGGGAGTATTAAGATTAACATGCATGGGGGGGTAGGAGAAAAGGGAGGGCTGTACAACACAGAGAATGCAAGTAGTGATTCTACAACATTTTGCTATGCTGATGGACAGTGACTGTAAAGGGGTTTATAGGGGAGACCTGGTATAGGGGAGAGCCTAGTAAACATAATATTCATCATGTAAGTGTAGATTAGTGATACCAAAAACAAAACAAAACAAAACAAACAAACAAAAAAGGGCAGTTCCTGTGTGGTAACCTCCAATGAGTTCTACACAAGGGTATAAAGGGCATATAAAAGTGTAGGCAAAGGGTCTGTTTGTGGTTATACAGAAGATCAAAGCCTAATTGGGCTACCCCGAAAATGAACTAAGATACGATATGAAAAAGAACTTCCAACATCTGCTCTCTCTGGAAGACTCATGCCAGAAGATGATCATCAAAAAACCCCAACAAAGATCCACGCACTGTCACAGGTGTAGATGCACTCATCCCACCAGCTCCTGGACTTGCCATGGGAATGAAGGAGATATCTAAGCTGGCCTGTGCATACAGTAAAACAACAAATTTGACTGGATCTATACTGTTGGAACTCAACCAAGAATTAGGAGAAGTGCAAATTGTAGCGCTCCAAAATCTTACAACTACAGACTATTTACTGTTAAAAGAACATAAGGGATGTGAACAGTCCCCAGGAATGGGTTGTTTTAATTTATCTGAATTCTCTCAGACTGTTCAAGTTCAGTTGGACAATATCCACCATATCATAGATAAGTTTTCACAAATGCCTAAGGTGCCTAACTGGTTTTCTTGGTTTCACTGGAGATGGCTGGTAATTACAGATATGCTTTGGTTATGTAACTATACTCCTATTATGTTAATGTGTGTGCACAATTTAAGTAGTAGTTTAAAACCTATACATGCTGAAGTTACTCTACAAGAAGATATGTCAAAGAAATAATCAATCTTCCCATGTTTTCTTCTGCCTGCTACTTCTATAGCTTTTCTTCTTCCTACCTAATTACAACCCTTAAATAGAATTCGTGCTTCATATCAAATTTACTGAGTATCATAATTTTTCCAAGTGGTAAAGATACCTCAAGACAAATGCTGGGCATAGAAGCTACAGGGCATAAATATGCAAAGAAGTAAAAATCTAACCTTTTCAAACAATAAGGCTTCTCTCTCACTTACCAACTTTACATTTCCCTGTATGGTCCCGGAAGATGACTGGTTAGCCAGAGACGGGTAAGATTCCTCAAGGGAGGAACAACCTAAGACAGGCACAGTCGCAGGGGGCCATCTGGTGAGAAAATGGGGAGCAGCAGAGGTGAGGCTTAGAACCTCCCCCCTCATGTTCTGAGAGAAATCTTCTGCATCCGTGGATGTTTTATTGCCCTTGTCTAGCTTGGATTAACACATAATCTACAGGCACACACCTGATCATCTACATTTGCTCTCTTACAACACTAAACTATGTTTTCTACCTTTATCTTGTATCTACCTACCACTTCAGCATTTTATTAAAAATAATAATAATAAAGAGAGAAATGTGGTATCCACATATAAATCAAGTATAAAAATCAAATGAGTATTCATATTTGAACTGACTGTTTATAGTTCATAATGCACGAGCAAAACCGAAAGTTTCTGTGATGACTGCCCTTGTACTGTTCACCATGTAACTTACTCACTATGTAAGAATTTGTTCTCCATGTAAGAACTTGTTTCATATGCTTCAGAAGATTGGAGACTGACGAAAATTAGGCTTGGGGTGGATTAATGATTGTGCATTGAGCATTGACTCCCTATACAGAATTTTATTGTTGTTAACAACCATTTGATCAATAAATATGAGAGATGCCCTCACAAAAAACAAACAAACAACAACAAAAAAGTATACACTTCCAATTGTAAAATAAATAACTGGGATGTAATGTATAGCATAAGGAATATAGTCAAAATATTGTAACAGCTTGGTAGGGTGATAGCTGGAACCTAGAATTATGTATATAAATGTTTTATCACTGTGTTGTACACTTGAAACTAATGTAATGTAATACTGTGCGTCAACTACCCTTCAATAAAAAATAATTATCTAAAAAAAAAAAAAACTTTGATAATGGTGAAGAGGACAGTGGCAGAGCAGATTGAGTAAAGGAGGATGACATGGTGGCTCTGGTCCAGGCGACTAGGAGGTGCACGGACAGTTCAGACAAATGAGGCACTTGTCTCTTGTTGGGTGGAAACAGGAGACATTTCTAAATCAGAAATTGTTATCAGTCTGGAAAGTAAATATTATTCTTTTTGTCAAATAAAATAAAATGTGGGTTTTCCCTGTCAGGATAAATACTAGTGTCTGGTCACATGAAGGTATCTTATCAAGGCCTTGTCATTTATAAATGATAAAACTGTTTGTAGCAATGGTTAGATTTTACAAGCACAGATCAGCTGAGCTGTTTCTCCTCTCTCTGGAACATAGCAGATGGAGTCTGAAATGTACAACCAGTGGAATGGAAACATGTGATTCTTTGTGTTTGTGTCATTTAGTGCAGTCACCCAGACATGTTCCCATAGACTGCCCTTTGTACAGACTGGAGACTAGGACAAGATGTGCGCAAAGTCATTCAGCAAAATTATATTCATCTGCATGAGCTAAAGAGGGAATTTTCAAATCACACCAGAAAACAAAAGGAGGCCCACCCGTTAATATGAATCTTGCTGTGACTAAATGGAATTATCTCATTTAGTCCCTGCCATCTTCACACCCAATATTTTAGAAAAAAACTGAGATTCAAAGAAGTTAAGCATTTGCCCCACGGTCACACAACTACCTGGTAGAAGAGTCTAGATGTGAAGCTAGGTATTTCTGGCCTTCAACTTTCTGCTTTCTGAACTCCACATTATTTTTTCTTTCTTACTTCCTAACAGGAAGAAGCATCTGCCCCAGGAGACGCTGATCTCACCCTCAGCTGCAGAGAGGCCCTATCACTCTTAACACTCTGCCCCTTGCAGGGAATGGGTCATAATTGGGATTGCAACCCAGTTTGGGCCAATAAAAATGTACTGAGAAGTTTCTCGGGAAGTTCTTCCTCAATCTTATGGGAGGGCTTGTAGAAGCAAGGCCTTCTCTCAAGCATTGTCTCTATATAAGAAATCATGGGGTAGTCTCAGCTGGCCATGACCAGCATCCTAAGGTTACAAGTATGACCTGCCTCTTGATGGAATGGTGTTGCAGATGGCAGAGTAGGGATATGGAAAAGATATGGATCAGGAGCATGGGTTCTTGATCACTGTTTCTGCCAACAGATGTTCTGGATCCCCTCTTGGTTTTCCAAAGACTGTTCCCACAGTGATTACTGGTTTTCTTTCTCTTCACTATCAATGTCTCTCTCTATTCTGGGTATTCCAAACATATGCTAGATTTTTCATATTAAAACAAAATAAATCTTCTTCAACTCTGTATTGCCTTCCAGCTACAGCCTTTTTTCTCTCCTCCCCTTTTCCAGAACTTTCTGTCTGTCCTTTCTTACCTCCCATTCATGTTTTAACACATTCTAGTCTGGCTCATGACATCACTACTCTCATCAAACTGCTTTTGTCAAGTTCATTGCTGAGATTCACCTTGCCAATACCAATGGGCATATCTTTGTTCTCATTTTTCTTGACTTCCCTGCAGAATTTAAATGGGTTGAACATCCCCTCCTTCTTGGAATCTTCCCTATCCTGGCTTCCATGACTCCACACTCCCCTGATCTTTCGCCTGTATCACTGTCTGCTGTTTCTCTTTCTCCTACACTTTATACTCCTCTATTGAATTTCTAAATGTTGGTTTTTCTCAAGAATTGGTCCTACAAATCCAAACGGAACAATATTCATATTATAGGGGTATCAGAAGAAGAAGAATAGAGAAAAGGGGATAGAAAGTGTCTTTGAGGAAGTAATTGCTGAAAACTTCCCCAATCTGGGGAAGGAGATAGTCTCTCAGGCCATGGAGGTGCACAGATCTTCCAACACAAGGGACCCAAGGAAGACAACATCAAGACATATAATAATTAAAATGGCAAAGATTGAGGATAAGGACACACTATTAAAAGCAGCCAGAGAGAGAAAAAAGATCACATACAAAGGTAAACCCATCAGGCTATCATCAGACTTCTCAGCAGAAACTTCACAGGTCAGAAGGGAGTGGCATGATGTAGTTAATGCCATGAAGCAGAAGGGCCTGGAACCAAGAATACTCTACCGAGAAATATTATCATTTAAATTTGAAGGAGGGATTAAACAATTTCCAGATAAGCAAAAGCTGAGATAATTTACCTCCCACAAACAGCCTCTACAGTGTATTTTGGAGGGACTGCTATAGATTGAAGTGTTCATAAGGTTCAATAGCTGTCACCAGAGGTAATAAAACTACAGGAAAAAAAGTAGAAGTTAATTACTAAGCAAATGCAAAATGAAATCAACTATCCCCAAAGTCAGTCAAGGGATAGACAAAGAGTACAGAATATGATACCTAACATATAAATAATGGAGGAGGAAGAAAAAGGAGGAAAAAAGAAAAAGAACCTTTACATTGTGTTTGTAATAGCATAGTAAATGAGTTAAATTAGATACTAAGGAAGTTACCCTTGAACCTTCAGTAACCATGAATATAAAGCCTGAAATGGCAATAAGTACATACCTATCAATAATCACCCTAAATGGTAAATGTTCTGAATGCACCAATCAAAAGACAGAGACACTGAATGGATAAAAAAACAAGACCCAACTATATGCTGCCTACAAGAGACTCACTTCAAACCCAAAGACATACACAGACTAAAAGTGAAGGGATGGAAAAAGATATTTCATGCAATTAATAGGGAGAAAAAAGCAGGAGTTGCAGTACTTGTATCAGACAAAATAGAATTTAAAACAAAGAAAGTCACAAGAGACAAAGAAGGACATTACATAATGATAAAGGGGTCAATCCAACAAGAAGATATAACCATTATAAATATCTATGCAACCAACACAGGAGCACCTACAATTGTGAAACAAATACTAACAGAATTAAAAGGGGAAATAGAATGCAATGCATTCACTCTAGGAGACTTCAACACTCCACTCACTCCACAGGACAGATCAACCAGACAGAAAATGAGTAAGGACATAGAAGCATTGAACAACACATTAGAACAGATGGACCTAATGGACATCTACAGAACTCTCCACCCAAAAGCAGCAGGATACACATTCTACTCAAGTGCACATGGAACATTTTCAAGAATAGATCATATACTAGGCCACAAAAAAGAGCCTCAGTAAGTTAAAAAAGATTGAAATCATACCAACCAGCTTCTCAGACCACAATGGTGTGAAACTAGAAATTAATTATGCAAGGAAAATGAAATATCCCACAGACACATGGAAGCTCCACAACATGCTCCTAAATAACCAATGGATCAATGACCAAATGAAAACAGAGATCAAGCAATATATGGACACAAATGACAACAATAATTCAACACTGCAAAATCTGTGGGATGCAGTGAAAGCCATGCTCAGAGGGAAGTATGTTGCAATATAGGCCTACCTCAGGAAAGAAGAACAATCCCATATGAACAGTCTAAACTCACAATTAAGGAAACTAGAAAAACAAGAACAAATGAGGCCCAAACTCAGTACAAGGAGGGACATAATAAAGATTAGAGCAGAAATCAATAAAATCGAGAAGAATAAAACAATAGAAAGAATCAATGAAAGCAGGAGCTGGTTCTTTAAGAAAGTAAACAAAATAGATAAACCCCTAGCCAGACTCATCAAGAAAAGAAGAGAGTCCACACACATAGACAGAATAAAAAATGAGAACGGAAAAATCACCACAGACACCACAGAAATACAAAGAATTACTAGAGAGTACTATGAAAAATTATATGCTAACAAACTGGATAACCTAGAAGAAATGGACAACTTTCTAGAAAAATACAACCTTTGAAGGCTGACCCAGAAAGAAAAAGAAAATCTGAAGAGACCAATTACTAGCAATGAAATTAAATTGGTAATAAAAAAACTACCTAAGAACAAACCCCTAGATTGAAGTGGCTTCACCGCTGAATTTTATCAAGCATTTAGTGAAGACATAATATCTATTCTCCTTAAAGTTTTCCAAAAAGTAGAAGACGAGGGAACACTTCCAAACTCATTCTATGAGGCCAGCATCACCCTAACACCAAAACCAGGCAAAAACACCACAAAAAAAAGACAATTATGGACCAATATCCCTGATGAACATAGATGCAAAAATACTCAACAAAATATTAGCAAACCAAATTCAAAAATACATCAAAAAAGATCATCCATGATGATCAAGTAGGATTTATTCCAAGGATGCAAGGATGGTACAATATCAGAAAATCCATCAACATCATCCACCATATCAATAAAAAGAAGGACAAAACCACATGGTCATCTCCATATATGCCAAAAAAGCATTTGACAAAATTCAACATCCATTCATGATAAAAAAAACTCTCTACAAAATGCGTACAGAGGGCAAGTACCTCAACATAATAAAGGCTGAATAGGACAGACCCACAGCCAACATCATACTTGACAGTGAGAAACTGAAAGCCTTTCCTTTAAGATAGGGAACAAGACAAGGATGCCCACTCTCACTTTTATTCCACATAGTTCTGGAGGTCCTAGCCATGGCAATCAGACAACACAAAGAAATAAAAGGCATCCAAATTGGTAAGGAAAAAGTTAAACTGTCCCTGTTTGCAGATGACATGATATTGTACATAAAAATCTCTAAAGAATCCACTCCAAAACTACTAGATCAAATATCTGAATTCAGCAAAGTTGCAGGATACAAAATTAATGTACAGAAATCTGTTGCATTCCTATACACTAATGATGAACTAGCAGAAAGAGAAATCAGGAAAACAATTCCATTTACAATTGCATCAAAAAGAATAAAATACTTAGGAATAAACCTAACGAAGGAAGTGAAAGACTTATACTCTGAAAACTACAAGACACTCATGAGAAAAATTAAAGAAGATACCAATAAATGGATACACATCCTGTGCTCATGAATAGAAAGAATTAATATTGTCAAAATGGCCAACCTGCCTAAAGCAATCTACAGATTCAATGCAGTCCCTATCAAAATACCAACAGCATTCTCCAATGAACTAGAGCAACTAGTGCTAAAATTCATGTGGAGCCACACTAATCAAGACAATTTGGTACTGGCACAAGAACAGACCCATAACCAATGGAAGAGACTAGAGAGCTCAGAAATAAACCCAAGCATATATGGTCAATTAATATATGATAAAGGAACCACGGACATACAATGGGGAAATGACAACCTCTTAAACATCTGGTGTTGGCAAAACTGGACAGCTACATGCAAGAGAATGAAACTGGATTATTGTCTAACCCCATACACAAAAGTAAACTCAAAATGGATCAAAGACCTGAATGTAAGTCATGAAACCATAAAACTCTTAGAAGACAACTAGGTAAAAATCTCCTAAATATAAACATGAGCAACTTTTTCATGAACGCATCTTCTCGAGCAAGGGAAACAATAGCAAAAATGAACACATGGGACATCATCAAACTAAAAAGCTTCTGTGCAGCAAAGGACACCATCAACAGAACAAAAAGGCATTCTACAGTATGGGAGAATATATTTGTAGACAACATATCTGACTAGGGGTTAACATCCAAAATATATAAAGAACTCACACCCCTCAACAACCAAAAAGCAAATAACCCAATTAAAAAATGGGCAGAGGATATGAACAGACAATTCTCCAAAGAAGAAATTCAGATGGCCAACAGGCACATGAAAAGATGCTCCACATCACTAATTATCAGGGAAATGCAAATCTAAACCACAATTAGATATTACCTCACACCAGTTAGGATGGCCAGTATCAAAGAGACTAAGAACAACAAATGCTGGCAAGGATGTAGAGAAAGGGGAACCCTTGTACATTGCTAGTGGGAATGTAAGCTAGTTCAACCATTGTGGAAAGCAATATGGAGGTTCCTCAAAAAACTAAAAATAGAAATACCATTTGACCCAGGAATTCCACTCCTAGGAATTTACCCAAAGAATATAATTTCTCATATTTAAAAAGACATATGCACCCATATGTTTATTGCAGCAGTGTTTAGAATAGCAAAGATATGGAAGCAACCCAAGTGTCCATCAGTAGATGAATGGATCAAGAAGATGTGGTACATATACACAATGGAATTACTATTCAGCCATAAGAAAGAAACAAATCCTACCATTTGCAACAACATGGATGGAGCTGGAGGATATTATGTTCAGTGAAATAAGCCAGGTAGAGAAAGACAACTACCAAATGATTTCTCTCATCTGTGGAGTATAACAATGAAGGAAAACTGAAGGAACAAAACAGCAACAGACTCACAGACTCCAAGAAGGGACTCATGGTTACCAAGGTGGAGTGGTGGGGGAGGGCAGGTGGGGAGAGAGGGATAAGGGGATTGAGGGGTATTATGATTGGCACACCTGGGGAAGATAGTGTAGCACAGAGAAGGCAAATAGTGACTCTGTGGCACCTTACTATACTGATGGACAGTGACTGCATTGGGGTATGGGGGGACATGATAATATGGGTGAATGTAGTAACCACATTGTTTTTTCATGTGAAACCTTCATAAGAGTGTATATCAATAATACCTTAATAAAAAAAATACAAAACCATCAAATTCAGTTTTGCTGTAATTTTTAAATAAGAACAAAAACCCCACAAGTGAAACCAAATCAACTGTTAAATTTCAAATAAATATTTTTTCATCTTAATAGATCATATTTACTTTAATATTCCTCCAAGGCAAATTGAAAAGATTATAGAACACACTCATAAACTGTAGTCATTTTTTAAATGCCATGTTTCAAATTAAGAAAGTATTATTTTATCTACTGTGAAAGATTAACAAATTACCCCTTATATTAATTTTCCCTACCCTATCCTCATGTTTAACTGTTCATTATATTTTTATTTTAATAAAGTTTATGTATTTCCAAAAAAAAATAATAATTGGTCCTAGGTTCTGTACACTTCACTATTTATTCCGTCTCTTCCTATAGTTAGCAACACTCAGTCAGTATGTATTGTGTCCACTATATGCCAAGCACTGTTCTAGGTACTGGAAACACAACAATGAATAAACAAAGTTTCTACCTCTATAAAGCACACATCCTAGTGGAAGACCAAACAAACAAATAAAACTATAAAATAGGCATATAACAGTAGTGGTAAGTGGTATGAAGAAGAATAAAGTAGTGACCGTAGCAATGATGTTTTTTAGATAGGGTGGCCAGGGGAGGATGCTCTAAAGAGGTGGTATTTATATCTGAAAGAGTGGCTGGCACATTAGAGAGAGGAGTTCTGGATGATTCCAGGTTCTAGGTTTGCACAAAAGAAGAATGATGGTGTCCGTTATTGAAAAAAAAAAAGGAACATTAGGGGAGGAGGAAATTTGGGAGGGGAAAATCTAGAATTCTAGTTTGGATGTATTAAGGGGTCATGTGAACACATTAAATGGTGATTTGGATAAATTAAGTTCCTCTTGTGTATGATTCCTTCCTCGGGTCCTTTCTGACCACTGTATCTCTGAGAGCTTCCCACCGGCCAGTGTCTCTATCACCCTCCTGAGTTGTGTTCACAATCGTCACCACAACCTGTAATAACAAGACTTGGCTAATGTTTGGTTATTCCCACTAAAACTAAGTCCTGGGGGAAGAGGAACCTCATCTGTCTTGTTCATAGCTGCATCTCCTGGGCTTAGTACTGTGCCCGTCTCAGATTAAGGCCTCAACAAATAATTGTTGAAATGAGAGAACAGAGGGTAGATCGGTTCTCTGGAGTCAGGACAACTTGGTCCTTTTCTGAGCCCAACCAGTCACTAGCTAGGGGCCAGGCACCTCTGTGGTTATTTTCTCAATTTCAGAAGTCGTTTGATTAGATTTTTTTCTAAGGGCCAATTCACCCATTTAAAAATTGTATTTAAAATCCAGGATTTTAATTTACTTATTCTGGACAAATTTGCACCCATGACCTCATTTTGGTAATAACAATGCTGAAGGGCTTTTGAATAAGTGCTAACCTGCTTATGGGGAAAGCAATGGGGAAATCGCTTCAGGGATCTTGAAGTGTTTTCTATTCCCTCTTCTGGTCACCCTAAATCCACAGTCTCAGGTAGCCATCTGTTCTGCTAGGCTCCACTCCAGGACCAGGGAGAAATAATTGGAAAGAAAAAAGTGAAGTTCATTTCCTGGAACATTAGTGAGCACATCAGTACAGCACAAGCTTTTTCAGATATGCTATCACATTTTACATATATTTAAGGGTTATTTGGATATTAAGGCATATCTTTACAAAATCCCGTGAGGTAGGTAATAATAATACCCCCACTTTACTATGTGAAATGAGGTTTGGGGAGGTGAACTGAATTGCTCTAATTCAGACAAGTGGCAAATGGCCGAAGAAAGATTGGAGTCTCTCTCCCCCTGCTCCCCCCACCTCACATTGTACTTTCCACTACATCATAGATCCTTATAGTAAAGGACAAACTTTCTCGGGTATAATCAGTTTCCAGTGGACTCAGGTCTATTTGTTGAATCAACAAATGAAAAATAAATTGTATTTAGAAACACTCTCCTAGAACTCGTGTTGAAATAATTGTTTATGTTTCAACTCATCTGTGAAACCCTACTGCAAAGCTATTAAGTACTATTTAACTTAGATACATAACTTGGAAGAAATAATGCCACAAAATACATCACCTTGTTTACAGAGGCAAGAAAGATTTCTCTCCTGAAATAGCCAAATTTCCCAGGGCTCTTTCTGGAGAAAGAATAGGGAATGCCAGCAATACCTTTTCTCTACATAGCCATACATTAGAAGATCCTTCACTTCCTTTGTTTTCCTTTTCTTCAGCAATTTTCAAAGACTTCACTTTCATAAGAATCCTGTCCTTTCTTAATGAAAAAGGAATTCTTTTTCCATCAAGGTATCCTTATTACAGGTCAATCTGATGTGTATGCACAAATGAGAATATGAACCTATGCCACAACAAATAGGGAAGGCCGTATCAATCTTAACGTTGCACATGAAACTGAAGGAATAATTTTAAAAACATAAAACGTGTAGCACAGTATAAAGTGGGTAGGAGAAACAATACAGATGGGGTGTAATTTCTGTCTGTCTTCTAACCACAAGCCACCACTTTTTGCCTTTGAATGTAAAATTGGTCTGGAAGAAGGGATTGAATGATGTAAACAGAGGAGGATGTCATTTTTTCCTTCCCTACCAATAAACAATGACAAAAGCAAGACGTCTAAGAACTGAAATGTCAATAACGCAAGATCACTTATAGAAAACTGAATAAATAACATTTATTTTGTACAAAGCAGCAGCCGTGTCCCAGAGCTCCCCAGGGGGCGGAAGGCGTCCCAAGGGCAGGGCCTGGGCCCTCAGAGCGGCAGCAGCGGGCCCAGCAGCAGCTCGCCCTGGCCCCGCAGGCGGCCCCGCTCCAGGCCGCGGCCCTGGTTCTCCGCCTTGACGCGCACGGCCAGGCGGCGCACCTCGTCCTCCGACAGCCCGTCCAGGCATAAGTCCTGGTCGAAGGCGGCCACGCGGCTCCGCCGGACCACGGCGCCGCGCTGCTGGCGCGTCTTGCCCGGCGGCTGCAGGACGAAGCTCAGGCGGCAGCCGACGGCGCGGGGCTCGGCGGTTCCCCCCGCCTGTCCCTCGGCGCGGAGCAGCCGGATGCGGAGGCGCCCGTTGGCTCGACTGTACTCGGCGGCCAGGCGCAGGGCGCCGCCGGCGCGCCCCAGAGCCACGGTGCCCTCGGCCTCCAGGCGCTCGGGCTGCGGGCCGGGGGGCGGCGGCGGAGACGCGGAGGGGCCGCGGGCCGGGGTCCTCGATCCGGCGCCGCGCTCCTGGTCCTCGTCCCCGCGGGAGACTGAGCGGACGGGGGCCAGGCCGCGGCTCCCGCGGGCCCGCAGCGCGCGCCGCAGCAGCCCGTCAGGGGCGCGCAGGAGCCGGCGGCCGCGGGGCGGCGGGACGCGCGAGTCCCGGGGCTGACGGGCCCCGCCGGGAGCGGAGGGAACCCCGGCAGGGGGCGCACGCGGGGCGTCTCCCCTCGCGCCGCCGCCGCCGCCATAGGTGTGGGCTCGGGGTCGGAGCGCGGGCCGGGCGGCGGACGGCTCCAGGAGCGCGGCGCCGCGGGCGTCCCCGAGGAAGAGCGACTCCCTGCGGCGGGTGTGCGGGCTCTCGAGCAGCGCGCAGAAGCCGTAGGCGGTGCGCGCGCGGGGCAGGTGCTGCAGCGAGAGCGCCGCCTGAGAGCGCGGGTCCCAGTCGGTGCGCCCGGCGCTGTCGTTGGCCCCGCGGGGCCACAGGTCCGGCTCGGCCGCGCACCGCCGGGGCAGAGCGGCGGCCGGGGGCGGGGACTCCGGCGCGCAGGGCGCGGGCAGCCGCGGCGGGATGCAGAACGCGGGGATGCGGGCCGGGGTGAGCACATTGGAGAAGGCAGGCTCCGGGGCAGCGCTGCCCGCGGCCGAGGCGCGGAGCTTCACGAGGAGCCGCATCCTCCGAGGCTGGGGCTGGGACTGGCGGGAAGAAGCGCTCCTGCGGGGGAGGGAAGCCGCTGAGTTTGGATACCTGGGCCCCTCGGGACGTGGCCGGACCCCTCCCTCGGGTTACCAACGGGCCTACGACCCTGGCCAGTCCGAGCCGAGCTCTCGCATGCCCACAAACCCGCCCCGCCTTTCATTCGCTAGTAGTAAATAAACGAAGAAATCAGACCTTTCCCTCTTCTTCAGTCTCTGTGGGTCATGAGCCGCAAGCTCAGTGCCCGCTGCTCCCGGTCCAGGCTTCAGCACGGTGGCCGAAGCAGTGGCGCTCCTCTCTTATATCGGTAGCCCGAGTCCCGCCCAGCCTGCCGCCAGCCCAACCCCTGGCGGCACTGGACAGCCCGCCTTTCGGGCCACCTCTTCCCGCAGACGCTCGGGGTTGGGGCGGGGTGGCCTGCAGGGGGTGCTCGGGGGCGAGCGAAGCTGCCGCGGGTGGCTCAGGCATCTTCTGGTCAGCCCTGGACCTGCATCTTCTCTGCGCGCGCACGGAGCCCCTTATACAGGCCTGCGGAAAGTCTCCTGCGAAGAGAAGACGCCAGGCTGTCGCCGACGCCAAGCGAGAATTGGCGGCTGAAAATGTTGGCGTCCTCTTGGAGAAGGTGAAGCAGGATGAGGAAACAGGAAGTTCCTTTTTACTAAGAGCTAAATCCTGTCACCCCGCACGTAACCTACACGCCCTGGGGGCTTCTATTTTTCAGCCCCCACGCATCTGCCACGTGTAGACCAATGTGGTTTCCATGGTACTCGGGTACTTCTTTACGGGCCTCCCTCTGCAGGACAACCACCTCTTTTTTTTTTTTTTTTTTTTTTTAGATAATTATTTTTTATTGAAGGGTAGTTGACACACAGTATTACATTACATTAGTTTCAGGTGTACAACACAGTGATTCAAAATTTATATACATGATAATTCTAGGTACCAGCTATCACCATACCAAGTTGTTACAATATTTTGACTATATTCCTTATGCTATACATTACATCCCAGTTATTTATTTTACAATTGGAAGTGTATACTTTTTTTGTTGTTTGTTTTTTGTGAGGGCATCTCTCATATTTATTGATCAAATGGTTGTTAACAACAATAAAATTCTGTATAGGGGGGTCAATGCTCAATGCACAATCATTAATCCACCCCAAGACTAATTTTCGTCAGTCTCCAATCTTCTGAAGCATATGAAACAAGTTCTTACATGGAGAACAAATTCTTACATAGTGAGTAAGTTACATGGTGAACAGTACAAGGGCAGTCATCACAGAAACTTTCGGTTTTGCTCATGCATTATGAACTATAAACAGTCAGTTCAAATATGAATACTCATTTGATTTTTATACTTGATTTATATGTGGATACCACATTTCTCTCTTTATTATTATTATTTTTAATAAAATGCTGAAGTGGTAGGTAGATACAAGATAAAGGTAGAAAACATAGTTTAGTTGTAAGAGAGCAAATGTAGATGATCAGGTGTGTGCCTGTAGACTATGTGTTAATCCAAGCTAGACAAGGGCAATAAAACATCCACAGATACAGAAGATTTATCTCAGAACGGGGGGGGGGGGTGAGGTTCTAAGCCTCACCTCTGTTGATCCCCAATTTCTCACCTGATGACCCCCCTGCGACTGTGCCTGTCTTAGGTTGTTCCTCCCTTGAGGAATCTTACCCATCTCTGGCTAACCAGTCATCTTCCGGGGCCATACAGGGAAATGTAAAGTTGGTAAGTGAGAGAGAAGCCTTATTGTTTGAAAAGGTTAGATTTTTACTTCTTTGCATATTTATGCCCTGTAGCTTCTATGCCCAGCATTTGTCTTGAGGTATCTTTACCACTTGGAAAAATTATGATACTCAGTAAATTTGATATGAAGCACGAATTCTATTTAAGGGTTGTAATTAGGAAGGAAGAAGAAAAGCTATAGAAGTAGCAGGCAGAAGAAAACATGGGAAGATTGATTATTTCTTTGACATATCTTCTTGTACAGTAACTTCAGCATGTATAGGTTTTAAGCTACTACTTAAATTGTGCACACACGTTAACATAATAGGAGTATAGTTACATAACCAAAGCACATCTGTAATTACCAGCCATCTCCAGTGAAACCAAGAAAACCAGTTAGGCACCTTAGGCATTTGTGAAAACTTATCTATGATATGGTGGATATTGTCCAACTGAACTTGAACAGTCTGAGAGAAATCAGACAAGTTAAAACAACCCATTCCTGGGGAATGTTCACATCCCATATGTTCTTTTAACAGTAAATAGTCTGTAGTTGTAAGATTTTGGAGTGCTACAGTTTGCACTTCTCCTAATTCTTGGTTGAGTTCCAACAGTATAGATCCAGTCAAATTTGTTGTTTTACTGTATGCACAGGCCTGCTTAGATATCTCCTTCTTCATTCCCATGGCAAGTCCAGGAACTGGTGGGATGAGTGCATCTACAGCTGTAGCAGTGTGTGGACTTTTGTTGGGGTTTTTTTGATGATCATCTTCTGGCATGAGTCTTCCAGAGAGTGCTGATGTTGGAAGTTCTTTCTCATATCGTATCTTAGTTCATTTTTGGGGTAGCCCAATTAGGGTTTGATCCTCTGTATAAACACAAACAGACCCTTTGCCTACACTTTTATATGCCCTTTATACCCTTGTGTAGAACTCATTGGAGGTCTCCACACAGGAACTGCCTTTTTTTTTTTTTTTGGTGTCACTAATCTACACTTACATGACGAATATTATGTTTACTAGGCTCTCCCCTATACCAGGTCCCCCCTATAAACCCCTTTACAGTCACTGTCCATTAGCATAGCAAATGTTGTAGAATCACTACTTGCCTTCTCTGTGTTGTACAGCCCTCCCCTTTCTCCCACCCCCCCCCATGCATGCTAATCTTAATAGCCCCCTTCTTCCTCCCCACCCTTATCCCTCCCTACCCACCCATCCTCCCCAGTCCCTTTCCCTTTGGTACCTGTTAGTCCATTCTTGAGTTCTGTGATTCTGCTGCTGTTTTGTTCCTTCAGTTTTTCCTTTGTTCTTATACTCCACATATGAGTGAGATCATTTGGTATTTCTCTTTCTCCGCTTGGCTTGTTTCACTGAGCATAATACCCTCCAGCCCCATCCATGTTGCTGCAAATGGTAGGATTTGCCCTTTTCTTATGGCTGAGTAGTATTCCATTGTGTATATGTACCACCTCTTCTTTATCCATTCATCTATCGATGGACATTTAGGTTGCTTCCAATTCTTGGCTATTGTAAATAGTGCTGCGATAAACATAGGGGTGCACTGATCTTTCTCATACTTGATTGCTGCATTCTTAGGGTAAATTCCTAGGAGTGCAATTCCTGGGTCAAATGGTAAGTCTGTTTTGAGCATTTTGATGTACCTCCATACTGCTTTCCACAATGGTTGAACTAACTTACATTCCCGCCAGCAGTGTAGGAGGGTTCCCCTTTCTCCACAGCCTCACCAACATTTGTTGTTGTCTGTCTTTTGGATGGCAGCCATCCTTACTGGTGTGAGGTGATACCTCATTGTAGTTTTAATTTGCATTTCTCTGATAATTAGCGATGTGGAGCATCTTTTCATGTGTCTGTTGGCCATCTGTATTTCTTTTTTGGAGAACTGTCTGTTCAGTTCCTCTGCCCATTTCTTTTTTTTTTTTTTTTTTTATTGAAGGGTAGTTGATAACAGTATTGCATTACATTAGTTTCAGGTGTACAACACAGTGATTCAACATTTATATACATGATAATTCTAGGTACCAGGTATCACCATACCAAATTGTTACAATATTTTGACTATATTCCTTATGCTATACATTACATCCCGGTTACTTATTTATTTTACAATTGGAAGTGTGTTTATATATATATATATATGTATATATATATATATATATATTGTGAGGGCATCTCTCATATTTATTGATCAAATAGTTGTTAACCACAATAAATTTCTGTATAGGGGGGTCAATACTCAATGCACAATCATTAATCCACCCCAAGCCTAATTTTCGTCAGTCTCCAATCTTCTGATGCATAATGAACAAATTCTTACATGGAGTACAAATTCTTACATAGTGAATAAGTTACATGGTGAACAGTGCAAGGGCAGTCATCACAGAAGCTTTCGGTTTTGTTCATGCATTATGAACTATACACAGTCAGTTCAAATATGAATATTCATTTGATTTTTAAACTTGATTTATATGTGGATACCACATTTCTCTATTATTATTATTTTTAATAAAATGCTGAAGTGGTAGGTAGATACGAGATAAAGGTAGAAAACAGAGTTTAGTGTTGAAAGAGAGCAAATGTAGATGATCAGGTGTGTGCCTGTAGACTATGTGTTAATCCAAGCTAGACCAGGGCAATAAACATCCATGTATGCAGAAGATTTCTCTCAGAACATGAGGGGGGAGGTTCTAAGCCTCACCTCTGCTGCTCCCCATTTTCTCACCAGATGGCCCCCTGCGACTGTGCCTGTCTTAGGTTGTTCCTCCCTTGAGGAATCTTACCCGTCTCTGGCTAACCAGTCATCTTCCGGGGCCATACAGGGGAATGTTAAGTTGGTAAGTGAGAGAGAAGCCTTATTGTTTGAAAAGGTTAGCTTTTTACTTCTTTGCATATTTATGCCCTGTGGCTTCTATGCCCAGCATTTGTCTTGAGGTATCTTTACCACTTGGAAGAATTATGATACTCGGTAAATTTGATATGAGGCACGAATTCTATTTAAGGGTTGTATTAGGAAGGAAGAAGAAAAGCTATAGAAGTAGCAGGCAGAAGAAAACATGGGAAGATTGATTATTTCTTTGACATATCTTCTTGTACAGTAACTTCAGCATGTATAGGTTTTAAACTACTAATTAAATTGTGCACACACATTAACATAATAGGAATATAGTTACCTAACCAAAGCATACCTGTAATTACCAGCCATCTCCAGTGAAACCAAGAAAACCAGTTAGGCACCTTAGGCATTTGTGAAAACTTATCTATGATATGGTGGATATTGTCCGACTGAACTTAAACAGTCTGAGAGAATTCAGATAAACTAGAACAACTCATTCCTGGGGACTGTTCATACCCCATATGTTCTTTTAATGATAAATAGTCTGTGGTAATCAGATTTTAGAGTGCTACAATTTACCCTTCTCCTAATTCTTGGTTGAGTTCCAACAGTATAGATCCAGTCCAATTTTTGTTTTACTGTATGCACAGGCCAGCTTAGATATCTCCTTCCTCATTCCCACGGCAAGTCCAGGAACTGGTGGGATGAGTGCGTCTACACCTGTGACAGTGCGTGGATCTTCGTTGGAGGTTTTTTTTTTTGCTGATCATCTTCTGTCATGAGTCTTCCCGAGAGTGCTGATGTTGGAAGTTCTTTTTCATATCGTATCTTAGTTCATTTTCGGGGTAGCCAAATTAGGCTTTGATCCTCTGTATAAACACAAACAGACCCTTTGCCTACACTTTTATATGCCCTTTATATCATTGTGTAGAACTCATTAGAGGTCACCACATAGGAACTGCTTTTTTTTAAATCATTAATCTACACTTACATGACGAATACTTTGTTTACTAGGCTCTCCCCTATACCATGTCTCCCCTATAAACCCCTTTACAGTCACTGTCCATCAGCATAGCAAAATGTTGTAGAATCACTACTTGCCTTCTCTGTGTTGTGCAGCCCTCCCTTTTCTCCTACCCCCCCATGCATGTTAATCTTAATACCCCCCTACTTCTCCCCCCCTTATCCCTCCCTACCCACCCATCCTCCCCAGTCCCTTTCCGTTTGGTACCTGTTAGTCCATTCTTGAGTTCTGTGATTCTGTTGCTGTTTTGTTCCTTCAGTTTTTCCTTTGTTCTTATATTCCACAGATGAGTGAAATCATTTGGTATTTCTCTTTCTCTGCTTGGCTTGTTTCACTGAGCATAATACCTTCCAACTCCATCCATGTTGCTGCAAATGATTGGATTTGCCCTTTTCTTATGGCTGAGTAGTATTCCATTGTGTATATGTACCACCTCTTCTTTATCCATTCATCTATCGATGGACATTTAAGTTGCTTCCAATTCTTGGCTATTGTAAATAGTGCTGCGATAAACATAGGGGTACATTGGTCTTTCTCATACTTGATTGCTGCATTCTTAGGGTAAATTCCTAGGAGTGCAATTCCTGGGTCAAATGGTATGTCTGTTTTGAGCATTTTGATGTACCTCCATACTGCTTTCCACAATGTTTGAACAAGTTTACATTCCCACCAGCAGTGTAGGAGGGTTCCCCTTTCTCCACAGCCTCGCCAACATTTGTTATTTCTGTCTTTTGGATGGCAGCCATCCTTACTGGTGTGAGGTGATACCTCATTGTAGTTTTAATTTGCATTTCTCTGATAATTAGCGATGTGGAGCATCTTTTCATGTGTCTGTTGGCCATCTGTATTTCTTTTTTGGAGAACTGTCTGTTCAGTTCCTTTGCCCATTTTTTAATTGGGTTATTTGTTTTTTGTTTGTTGAGGCGTGTGAGCTCTTTATATATTCTGGACGTCAAGCCTTTATCGGATGTGTCATTTTCAAAGATATTCTCCCATACTGTAGGGTTCCTTTTTGTTCTATTGATGGTGTCTTTTGCTGTACAGAAGCTTTTCAGCTTAATATAGTCCCACTTGTTCATTTTTGCTGTTGTTTTCCTTGCCCGGGGAGATATGTTCAAGAAGAGGTCACTCATGTTTATGTCTAAGAGGTTTTTGCCTCTGTTTTCTTCCAAGAGTTTAATGGTTTCATGACTTACATTCAGGTCTTTGATCCATTTTGAGTTTACTTTTGTATATGGTGTTAGACAATGGTCCAGTTTCATTCTCCTACATGTAGCTGCCCAGTTTTGCCAGCACATTCTGTTGAAGAGACTGTCATTTCGCCATTGTATGTCCATGGCTCCTTTATCAAATATTAATTGACCATATATGTCTGGGTTAATGTCTGGATTCTCTAGTCTGTTCCATTGGTCTGTGGCTCTGTTCTTGTGCCAGTACCAAATTGTCTTGATTACTATGGCTTTATAGTAGAGCTTGAAGTTGGGGAGTGAGATCCCCCCTACTTTATTCTTCTTTCTCAGGATTGCTTTGGCTATTCGGGGTCTTTGGTGTTTCCATATGAATTTTTGAATTATTTGTTCCAGTTCATTGAAGAATATTGCTGGTAGTTTCATAGGGATTGCATCAAATCTGTATATTGCTTTGGGCAGGATGGCCATTTTGACGATATTAATTCTTCCTAGCCATGAGCATGGGATGAGTTTCCATCTGTTAGTGTCCCCTTTAATTTCTCTTTAGAGTGACTTGTAGTTTTCAGAGTATAAGTCTTTCACTTCTTTGGTTAGGTTTATTCATAGGTATTTTATTTTTTTTGATGCAATTGTGAATGGAGTTGTTTTCCTGATTTCTCTTTCTGTTGGTTCATTGTTAGTATATAGGAAAGCCACAGATTTCTGTGTATTGATTTTGTATCCTACAACTTTGCTGTATTCCATTATCAGTTCTAGTAGTTTTGGGGTGGAGTCTTTAGGGTTTTTTATGTACAGTATCATGTCATCTGCAAATAGTGACAGTTTAACTTCTTCTTTCCCAATCTGGATTCCTTGTATTTTTTTGTTTTGTCTGTTTGCCGTGGCTAGGACCTCCAGTAAAATGTTAAATAACAGTGGGGAGAGTGGGCAACCCTGTCTAGTTCCCGATCTCAGAGGAAATGCTTTCAGCGTCTCGCTGTTCAATATAATGTTGGCTGTGGGTTTATCATAGATGGCCTTTATTATGTTGAGGTACTTGCCCTCTATTCCCATTTTGCTGAGAGTTTTTATCATGAATGGATGTTGAACTTTGTCAAATGCTTTTTCAGCATCTATGGAGATGATCATGTGGTTTTTGTCTTTCTTTTTGTTGATGTGGTGGATGATATTGATGGACTTTCGAATGTTGTGCCATCCTTGCATCCCTGGGATGAATCCCACTTGGTCATGGTGTACGATGGTTTTGATGTATTTTTGAATTCGGTTTGCTAAAATTTTGTTGAGTATTTTTGCGTCTACATTCATCAGGGATATTGGTCTGTAGTTTTCTTTTTTGGTGGGGTCTTTGCCTGGTTTTGGTATTAGGGTGATGTTAGCTTCATAGAATGAGTTTGGGAGTATCCCCTCCTCTTCCATTTCTTGGAAAACTTTAAGGAGAATGGGTATTATGTCTTCCCTGTATGTCTGATAAAATTCCGAGGTAAATCCATCTGGCCCGGGGGTTTTGTTCTTTGGTAGTTTTTGATTACCGCTTCAATTTCGTTGCTGGTAATTGGTCTGTTTAGATTTTCTGTTTCTTTTTGGGTCAGTCTTGGAAGGTTGTATTTTTCTAGGAAGTTGTCCATTTCTCCTAGGTTTCCCAGCTTGTTAGCATATAGGTTTTCATAGTAGTCTCTAACAATTCTTTGTATTTCTGCGGGGTCCGTCGTGATTTTTCCTTTCTCATTTCTGATACTGTTGATTTGTGTTGACTCTCTTTTCCTCTTAATAAGTCTGGCTAGAGGCTTATCTATTTTGTTTATTTTCTCGAAGAACCAGCTCTTGGTTTCATTGATTTTTGCTATTGTTTTATTCTTCTCAATTTTATTTATTTCTTCTCTGATCTTTATTATGTCCCTCCTTCTGCTGACCTTAGGCCTCATTTGTTCTTCTTTTTCCAATTTCGATAATTGTGACATTAGACCATTCATTTGGGATTGTTCTTCCTTTTTTAAATATCCTTGGATTGCTATATACTTTCCTCTTAAGGCTGCTTTTGCTGTGTCCCACAGAAGTTGGGGCTTAGTGTTGTTGTTGTCATTTGTTTCCATATATTGCTGGATCTCCATTTTGATTTGGTCATTGATCCATTGATTATTTAGGAGCGTGTTGTTAAGCCTCCATGTGTTTGTGAGCCTCTTTGCTTTCTTTGTACAGTTTATTTCTAGTTTTATGCCTTTGTGGTCTGAAAAGTTGGTTGGTAGGATTTCAATCTTTTGGAATTTTCTGAGGCTCTTTTTGTGGCCTAGTATGTGGTCTATTCTGGAGAATGTTCCATGTGCACTTGAGAAGAATGTATATCCTGTTGCTTTTGGATGTAGAGTTCTATAGATGTCTATTAGGTCCATCTGCTCTACTGTGTTGTTCAGTGCTTCCGTGTCCTTACTTATTTTCTCCCCGGTGGATCTATCCTTTGGGGTGAGTGGTATGTTGAAGTCTCCTAGAATGAATGCATTGCAGTCTATTTCCCCCTTTAGTTCTGTTAGTATTTGTTTCACATATGCTGGTTCTCCTGTGTTGGGTGCATATATATTTAGAATGGTTATATCCTCTTGTTGGACTGAGCCCTTTATCATTATGTAGTGTCCTTCTTTATCTCTTGTTACTTTCTTTGTTTTGAAGTCCATTTTGTATGATATTAGTACTGCAACCCCTGCTTTCTTCTCGCTGTTGTTTGCTTGAAATATGTTTTTCCATCCCTTGACTTTTAGTCTGTCCATGTCTTTGGGTTTGAGGTGAGTTTCTTGTAAGCAGCATATAGATGGGTCTTGCTTTTTTATCCATTGTATTACTCTGTGTCTTTTGATTTTGTGCATTCAGCCCATTAACATTTAGGGTGACTATTGAAAGATATGTACTTATTGCCATTGCAGGGTTTAAATTCGTGGTTACCAAAGGTTCAAGGTTAGCCTCTTTAGTGTCTTACTGCCTAACTTAGCTCGCTTATTGAGCTGTTATATACACTGTCTGGAGATTCTTTTCTTCTCTCCCTTCTTATTCCTCCTCCTCGATTCTTCAGACAACAACATTTTTAATAGCACAGGATCTGGCACAGTCAATGCCGTAAGTCCTGGTGCGGTGGGTGAATTAATGTATGCAAAATTTTCTGAATGACTAGGCTCTGCCTGTCATCTTAATTGTCACAAAAGATGGGGCTTTGGGTTCATGCCCTAAAAAGCAAGATGTTTCCAAAACTACCGCTTTTCTTTATGCTCCAACATGGAGGAATCCAATTAGAAAGCACCTTACAGAAAAATCTATGTTGCCTTTTTCCTCCCCTGACATTCATTTTCTAATCAGAAGCTCAGAGGGACTTGAGGAAATTCCACAAAGGTTAACCAAAGCTAGTTAATGGCAGAACCTGGAACTAGGAATTTCTTTTTTATTTGGCTTTGCGTATGATATTTTACTGTTTTCTGAAACTCCCTCTCTTTACTGCTTCTGTCTCTAGGAGCTCCTGCATGTTTTCCATAATTCAGCCAGACCGCAATCCCTTCAGGACCCTTTACCTAATTCCCCTACTGCAGTTCATTAGCTCTTCCTCATGTCCTCCACATACATTCTATGTACCACCATTACTGCATTTAGCATGCTGCTTTTGAGCTTTTGGTTTACCAGTTTGTCTCCCCTGGCAGGCTATGACTTCCTGGGGCAACTCAGAGTGGAGTCTGGGAGACTTCCTATGAATATGTTTGAAATAAAAGTGCTATGATCCAGAGCCTGGGTCTGCTTCAATCCCAGTTGCCCTATATAAGGGATCAGCCTGGCTGTCTGATTCATCTGTTATCCAATTCCAGCACGTGGGCATAAAATGTCAGACAAATAATAAGTGCTCAATAAATATTTGATGAAATATATTTTGTTGAATAGAGCCTGATCTACAATTCAGGTCTTATGACTGTCAGGTACTTTTAACCATGTATCTCTCTCACTAAATTATTAAATTTCTTTCTCACAACAAAGCAGTGAGGTGGACATTTGCTTCTGTTTTACCAGATGAGAAATTGAGGCACATGTTAAGAGACTGGTATAGGGTCATTCAAACTGGGAATCACAACCCAGATAGCAAATCCTCTCTTTCTGCTAATTCATTCTCCCCTCCCTGCCTACCTACCTTCCTTCCTTCTCTTCTTTCCTTCTCCATCCATTCACTCAGTTCAAAATAATTCAGAGTCTGTTGTGTATCACGCATTGTGTGTGTAGCTTATATTGTAGTTTACAGCCAGAATGTTAATTCTTAAAGCAACTCATTCTACTATTAAGTATTTTCCACTAACTTTGCTTTGGAATAAGTAGCATTATATCTAAATCCTTAAAGGCAAGGAAAGTGAGTGTTTTCCTTGAGTTAATAATTAATGCTTTCTTTCTTAATTGATCACTGTTTTCCTTGGGTACATGCTTTTCTGAGGGGACAAGCACTAATGAATATGCAGCCAGGGAACAGTAACCATTCCTGCTGAAACCAGAGCTGCAAGCAGAGGAGTCCTTAGGGGGGGTCTCTGACTGGATCATTTCATTTTGATTATTCAGGCCTGTCTGCAAATTCGTGGTCTAATGGTCCTCTCAGAAGCAGAGCACACCTGCATTATGTTGTGCTGATTTGCCAGCTCACTTTGAGTTAGACCCTAGTGAAAGTGGCTTTCACTCCCCTAAGGGTGTTTGTGACATAAACGCACAAACATTTTGTCAATGGGTAAATGCCCCTGAAAGCAGCACATGGGATTTCAGTAATTGCACTACCAGCGCCTCCACTTTCATAGAGTGACATAAGCATGAGTACAAATTCACTCTCCATCTAGAGGGCTTTCCAAAACCATTAGCTTCCTATGAATTAGTATTCTACAGAAGAGAAAGTAAGATACAGGGAAATTAGATTACTTAACCAAGGATACAATCCAGTCATTCATTCTTCTAAACCCATAGCTGCAGTCTGTAGTTACGGTTAGAGGCCTGGTTTCCCCCCTGATTCTGAAATCACATTGGGAGAAAGTCAAAAACAACCCATCAGCAGGAAACTGACCATTTCAGTTGTTTTATTTTGTGCCTTATGACCACATAAGGTCCACCATCTTATACTCAAAGCTTTGACATTGTTATAGCAAAGAAACTATCCCAAAATAATATTAACGTTTACAGAACATTCAATATATATGGGGTCTTATTTAATCCCTAAACAACTGTCTAAAGAAGGTAGGGATCTAAGGAAGGTAGGCTCATAGACGAGAATCAACTTGTCTAAAGTCTCAAATCCTGTAAGAGCCAAGCTGTGACTCAGACCCAGATCCCCATGGTTCCTATCCTGAGCGCTAAGCTGTTTCTCCTGAACTCATCGCCTCTCTAGGTGGCTAGATAGAAGAAAAAGGGACCCTTGTTCCAAGGCCTTGAGTTGAAACTATACGCCTTATTGTTTATACCAGTACCTAATGGATTAAACATGTCATAAGCAGGAAAGCATTAGTTTTGCATAATAGTGCTGTATCATTTGTAAACAGAATCCTTGTCCTCCCAGGAAGTGTGTTCATTTTCTTTCTTTATACCATACTTTGTTCCAAAACAGGATTTGAGGTGATTTACATAACAAAGACCCAGGGAATTTATCATCCCTAGAGACTGACATGTTGAAAATGAAAAAGACAAGCAGTTAACTGATAAAGAACCCCGAATGAGGTCACAAATTGACGTGTATCAACACCTATGCCCCCGGAGTCAGGGGACAAGGTGAGAAGGTACTCAAAGAGGCTTCAGTGGGAATGCTTGGGAGCGTGACAAGTCCTACCGGAGCCTCATAGTCTACTCTCCTTGGAAAACCAGCAAAGAAACAGTCTGAGTGTCCAGTGGGGGGGGTCAGCCATGTCCCCTTTACAGAAAAAATAGTCATGAAAATCATCAAGAAGACTGTAGACACAGAAATATGTTTCTGATGGAGCATTTAATGAAACTACCAGCAGGCAAAATTATATATTCCTTATCAGCACAGTTGGGTAAAGATGTGTCCTAAGGCTCAGAACTGGGAGGGAATATAAAACATCAAAACAATTTCTTTTTTATGGGTATCAAAGTTTTATCAATTTTTGCCCTGGTTCATTGAAGTTAGTTTGAACAAGCTTACAAAAATATATACAATAGGATAAAAAAAAAAACAAAGTAAAAAGTAGCTGAAATAATTGAAATAGAAGGAAAATAAGACTAAAGAAGATCAGATAAACCCAGAAATGAAGGTAGAATGGAAAATACATAGTGAAGTTTTTAACTGCCGCAACACTGTAGAAGCCCAGAATCTGGCATCAGAAGAGCTGACTTTGAGCTCTAGTTCAGCGATTTATTTCTTCTCTGTCCTTGAGCAAGTAATTGCACCTCCAATATGCCATGTTTTCATCTGTAAAATGGGATAGATGATATTCTTTCCTGTAGAATGGGAACTTGTGCATGAAAGTATTTTGTAGATCATAAAGTGCATCCATCCTTTAATTGCCATTCCCTGAAAGCATTATATTCCCTCACTTCCATGCCTTTTGTATGTCTTTCTGCCCTCCTCATCTTCCTTCAAGACTTATTCATCCTTTGGGACTATATTTAAACATCACTTCCTCCTGAAAGCCCTCTATGACTGCCCAGGATGGGTCATGTGCTCCTTTTGTGTGACCTTCCTCCAGAAAGAAGATAAGGCAGGGCAGTGAATTTTGAAGTCTCAAACTTGGGTTCACAATCCTGCTCTGCCATTTCCTATATGTGTGACCCTCTGAGTGCCAATCTTATCTGTTAAGTGAAAGTAACTGTTTATTATCATCATCATTTTGTGAGGATTAGAGATAGCACATAGGATGCAAAGGTACACACAGGGCTTCATAGAGTTTGGTTATTACTGCTAAAATAATTTCCTTGGATTAAGTTTCCCATGCTAAATTTTGAAAATGGCTTTCTTTGCTAAAGCACATTAAGTCTATATTTATGTTTAAAAGTATAGCTTTTGAAAGCTTATGAAAAACATATGGAACAACATTAAGAAAACAAATTAGTTCCTTGTCCACACTGAAGGAACTACAGACTATTTAATATTGCTACAATTAAATGTTATTAGCTAACAAATGAAAATCAAGGTGAATCAAATCAATCTCCATTTTTTTTTCCTGAGGAGAAATGTCTAGACTCCCTATATTTTGTTTCTCTCTCCAGAAAATTTCTAATTTAATTCATGGCTAAAGAGTATTCAGCTTCTTAGACTTTCTCCTTTGATGTCAGATTTTGGTCTCTTTTGTGTCAGTACAACGTGAACAGTATTTGTAGTCATTTTCACAAACATCATACTTATTTAATCTTCCCAACAATCATGTCTAGCCAATACTCATTTTACAAACAAGGAAATTGTGACTCAGTGTTTTGTTCAAGATGCACTAGCACTTGGTTGAGTGGTTACTCAAACCCGGGTCTTAACTCCACCGCTTATGTTCCTTTCCCAAAACAATGCTTTCCATTGATTAGGGCCCAGGGTATTTATAACATACACTGTGAAGTTTGTTTCTCAGCTAAAGCAGCTCAGACACAAGTCATCATAAGCAAGTGAAAAGAAACTCATAGTTTTAAGCAAATTGGCATGTATCATCTCCTTCTGGCTACTCTCCTCTGTTTTTGCCCATCTTGAAATGCTGTTGTTCCCAGGGATTTTTCTGCAGCCCCCCTTTGCTCATGGATTCAGTTTAATCTCTTGGTGCATCCCTCTCGGGGCTGTGACAGTGCACATTCTCACCCCCAAGCAGCCTGCTTTCCCCACTCCTCCCAAGAGCTAAAAAGCAAGCCTGATGGTGTCACTCCCCATCTTCAAGCCTTCTGTGATGCTCCATTGCCTTTAGGATAAAACCCCTTTGCCTAGGACACAGGCATCCTCCCGATCTGGCCCCTGTCTACCCCTATCTCCAGCCTCATCTCCTGCTCTACCCGCCATGCCTGACTTCAGCTACTGTGCTTGTTGCTTCCTAAAAGCCCACATTCTCTCACCTCATGTCTTTGCTTATGCTCTCCTACCTGGAAAGCTTGCCTCCCGCTTGCCTCCATAACCTCTCTTCACTCTTTAAGACAGTTCAAGTATTGCCTCCACCTGAAAGCCTTCCCTGACTTCCCCAGCTTTAGTTTATTCATTTTCACTGATATATAGAATTCCATTGTATAAACATACTGATTCTCTATGCCAATGGATGTTGGCATCATTTCCAATTTTTCCAGTGCTGGTCTGATCATTTTGTATTGTCAGATTTTTAAAGATGGCTAATATGGTGAGTGATATGGGCTGAATTGTGTCCTCCCAAAATTCACATGTGAAGTCCTAACCTGTGGTACCTCAGGACGTGAGTGTTATTTGGAGTTAGGTCTCAAAGAGGTATTTGAGGTTAAACAAGGTGGTCGGGGTGAGCCCTGATTAGGACACAGACATGCACAGAGGGGCTACCATGTGAAGACACAGGGGGAAGAGGGCTGTCTAAACCCAAGGAGAGAGACCCACAGAAGAAATCAACCCTGCCAACACCTTGATCTTGGATTCTAGCCTCCAGAACTGTACAGAAATAAATTTCTGTGATTTAAGCCACCCAGTCTGTGGTATTTTGGTATGGCAGCTCTAGCAAACTACTACAGTGAGTTAAAGACGGTAAGCTGTCTCGGCTCTCATTTCCATTCTTTTGTTTACAACTGAAATTGAGCAAATTTTGCACATGTTACTTAGAAATTCAGGTTTCTTCTATAAAATTTTCTTAAGAATATTTTAGACTTTTATTGTGTTTCCTTCTCTTATGTACATATACACACATCAGACACTACTTCTGGGTCATTTTTAAAGTGCTGTAAATATCATCTCCCTGTGACTTCCTTTTCATATTTTTATGATATCTATTGAGAAAAAGAGGTTTTTAAATTTTAATATCAGATGTGCCAAATTTTTCCTCTGTGACTGGCTTAAGAAATAATTCGCTGCCCCAAGGTTGAAAAGAGAAGTTTCTCTATTTTCTTCTGATGTGTTAAAAATTTTGCTTATTCCCACTTAGGTCATTAAGACTCAGACAGTTTAAATAATTCCTCCTGAAATTACTTGGTCTGTAACCACTGACCTAGGATCTAAATGTTAACTGATGAAAAAGCCTAAAGTCTGTACATGATGTTAGCAGTGGCTTTCAGAAATTATTTGAGGCTCAAGCAAATTGACGGGCCTGTCCCCAAAGCCCATTCTGCTCACCTTACTGATTTTGAGCATTCAGTGCAGAGCTTCCTTGGCATTGCTTCCTGACTTTGCACACTGTTTTAACAGGCCTACCAGGGAGTCCAGAGCTGGGGAAAGTGCACTGGCCTGCATCTCAGGATGCTTGGTGCCCCAGTTGTGGCCCCACTATTTACCAGCTGAGCCTCTGTGCAAGTCACTGAACCTTCCCAGATCTTGATTTCCACCACATGAAACAAGACACTGAGTGTTACAAAATAAACTTCAAATTCCTTTCTAGAGTTTCATTCTCAGAATCCATATACTCCACAGAGCAACCACATAGGGTCCTGTTAGGAAGTCCCTCCTGGGCCCCAGCCAAATCCACAGTGTCTTCTAGTTCCCACACCCTGTGAGCTTTTCTTTCAGTCTCACTAATTTCCCTGAGCTAGAAATGGACCTCTCAGCTTCTAAATCATGTTTGTGGTACTCAGCTACTTATCAGAGCCACAATAATACTTGTCACCAAAGAATCTAAACAGACGGTCTCCCTAAGCAGTTAGAAGCTGGCTACTTTTGGAATAGGGCCTGCATCAAGTTCTGGACTGTAAGACAGAAAACCAGAGCCATTTCTGGCTTCACCAGTTAAGATTTTTGTGATAATGGCTGTATTCGTTTCCTAGGGCTCCCATAGTCAAGTACCTCATGTCGAGTGGCTTACAATAGAAATTTATTGTTTCATTACTCTGAAAGCTAAAAGTCCAAAATGAAAGTGTCAGCAGGGCCATGTACCCTCTGAAATTCTTCCTTGTCTCTTGCTAGCTCCTGGTTGTTTGCCAGCAGCCCTTGGAATTCCTTGGATTGTAGCTGTAGCACTTTTATTCCTGCTTCCACTATCACACAGCATTCTTCCCTCCTGTGTCTGCATCTCTTCTTAGAAGGACTCGAGTCATATCGGATGAAGGCCCTAACCTACTCCACTGTGACCTCATCTCAACTACTGACATCTGTGAAGATCCAGCTTCCAAGTATAGTGATGTGCTGAGGTGCTGGGATTTGGCTTATCTTTTTGGAGGACACAATTCAAACCATAACAATTTCTAGCAACGCCAGTATTGTAGAGACTTCTGTAAGTATTGTAATTAGAAATAAATAATATTTAAGTTGTATTGTCTCTGTAAGACATAGCATACATGTAAACTCTTTGTTAGACCAAAAAAGTGAACTTTGTTTTAGTGGCTGTCACAGACGGGCTTCCCTGGGAAGCAGACTCTGAGTTGTAGGGAGGTTGTTGGAAGGTACACCTGTGGGGAGGGGAAGAGCTGAGAGCAGGATTGTGGACAGAGAGAGGAGCCACAACACAGTCCCAGCACAGGCCTCAGCAGACTCCACAAAGCTCTGGATCTGGGAGAGCCCTGAAGAGTTGTCAGGGGTCAGGCAATTATGGTCCCCCATTGACCAGTCATGGGATGAGACCTCTGGCAGGGAAGGGGCCATGACCTTCATCATGATGGGTGCCTCTTGCTAAAGCAATTCCCGGAGAGGAATTCAGCTGTGACCTGTCAACAGCTAGAGAGTGAGTGCCCGGGAACTGAAGGGGCAGCTCCCTGCAGCCTCTACCATGACAGTTCTCTTACTCTGGACCGACATGGGATGACACTGCAAGTGGGGTTTAATGTGTGCTATATATACCATGGCCACTGAGCACCTGCTGGCATCCTCTGCTCCATTAGCAGAAATACCTAATCCCAAAGATCCCACCACTCAACATAATCCACCCATCCTCATTTAATCACAATGCACTCATGCCTCCCCAACAGGAGACAAGGGAACACCACACTGTGGAGCTGCTCTTAGGGTATATCCAGCTGACAGCCATGCCTCTTCTAGGGGAAGGTTCTCAGGTCTGGTAACCTGTGGGCACAGCAGACTGGTTAAATAAACTGAGGCTTATCCACTCGATAGATCATTAAATTGAAGCTGTAGAAGACTATAGGAGAATAAAACAGCGTGCACCATATGATCCCATTTCTGGGGAAAGATACACATAAGGAAAAAAAATCTATAAAAATGGTCACTAAAATATAGTAGTTATTTCTGGACTGATGGATTATAGACTATCCAGTCTTCCTCCTTTTGCTTTCATCTATTTTCTGGGTCAACCCAATAAATACGTTACTTTTGTAATAGAGAAAAAATTCTTTTCCTCCCAAAGAGTAGACACACCTTGTGAGGAGTAGCCCTGTGGCTACATCAATCAGGTAGTGATTGGCTTAACCACCAGCAGCAGAAATCATGAGTGGAGTTTCAAATGGAGTTTGTCTACTAACAGTGGCCACTTTAGAGCCTGGGAGATTTAAGAAAAGATAAGTCTGGGTAAAAGGAGGAGGTCTGGACCCATGTTCAAAACAGGGGCCCCTAGCCACAGGTGACCACTGAGCACTTGAAATGTGGGTAGTTCCAACTGAGATGTACTTTAAATATAAAATACAAGACTTCAGAGATTTTGTATTTAAAACTATCTCATTAATAATTTTTAATATTACATCTTGAAAGGATAATACATTGGAATGTTGGGTAAAATAAAACATAGTATTAAAAATAATTTCTCCTATGACAGCCTCTTCAACAGCTGGTGTTGGCAAAACTGGACAGCTACATATAAGAGAATGAAACTGGATCATTGTCTAACCCTATACACAAAAGAAAATTCGAAATGGATCAAAGACCTGAATGTAAGTTGTGAAACCATAAAACTCTTAGAAAAAAACATAGGCAAAAATCTCTTGGACATAAACATGAGCGATTTCTTCATGAACATATCTCCCCGGGCAAGGAAAACAAAAGCGAAAATGAACAAGTGGGACTATATCAAGCTGAAAAGCTTCTGTACAGCAAAAGACATCATCAATAGAACAAAAAGGCATCCTACAGTATGGGGGAATATATTCATAAATGACAGATCTGATAAAGGGTTGGTATCCAAAATGTATAAAGAGCTCATGCACCTCAACAAACAAAAAGTAAATAATCCAATTAAAAAATGGTCAGAGGAGCTGAACAGACACTTCTCCAAAGAAGAAATTCAGATGCCCAACAGACACATGAAAAGATGCTCCACATCGCTACTCATCAGAGAAATGCAAATTAAAACCACAATGAGATACCACCTCACACCAGTAAGGATCGCCACCATCCAAAAGACAAACAACAACAAATGTTGGCAAGGTTGTGGAGAAAGAGGAACCCTCCTACACTGCTGGTGGGAATGTAAATTAGTTCAACCATTGTGGAAAGCAGTATGGAGATTCCTCAAAGAGCTCAGAGTATAAATACCATTTGACCCAGGAATTCCACTCCTAGGAATTTACCCTAAGAATGCAGTAGCCCAGTTTCAAAAAGACATATGCACCCCTATGTTTATCGCAGCACTATTTACAATAGCCAAGAAATGGAAGCAACCTAAGTGTCCATCAGTAGATGAATGAGTAAAGAACAGTGTAGAACATATACACAATGGAATATTATTCATCCATAAGAAGAAAACAAATCCTACCATTTGCAACAACATGGATGGAGCTAGAGGGTATTATGCTCAGTGAAATAAGCCAGGCAGAGAAAGACAAGTATCAAATGATTTTACTCATCTGTGGAGTATAAGAACAAAGAAAAAAACTGAAGGAGCAAAACAGCAGCAGACTCACAGAACCCAAGAATGGACTAACAGTTACCAAAGGGAAAGGGACTGGGGAGGATGGGTGGGAAGGGAGGGATCGGGGGGGTGGGGGGAAGAAAAGGGGCATTATGATTAGCATTTATAATGTGGGGTGGGGAGTGTTCAGGGAGGGCTGTACAACACAGAGAAGACAAGTAGTGATTCTACAGCATCTTACTACGCTGATGGACAGTGACTGTAATGGGTTATGGGGGGGGGACTTGGTGATGGGAGGAGTCTAGTAAACATAATGCTCCTCATGTAATTGTAGATTAATGATACCAAAATAAAAAATAAAATAAAATACAAATAATTTCTCCTGTTTCTTTTATACAGTGCTGATTTAGACAATTGGCATGAAACCTAAATTCTCTGGCATACCTTTCAAAAGTAAAAGCAATATGAAAAAATAATTGCCTCTTAGGACACCTGCTAGCCTTACCATTCTTTTGGTGCTTCCATATGCTAACCACTGAAAAGGGCAGCAGTTGACAGATGAGCACATCAAATGAACTCTGGGCACTGCAAGGCAAAATGCAACCCACACTATCGATGTACATGTCAATCTACATAATTGAAACCTATCAACTCAGGGCAAGTTAAGGAAACACCACTTCAAAATAGAAAGCCATGCCACATTTCTCTGGGAAGAGCCCTCAGGCCTGTCACAGGTGCTGTACAGGGACCATCCATTTGTGCCTGTGCACTAGATGTTGACTTCATGTGAACTGACCATTTGACAGGAGGATTCTGACCCATTCCCAAGGAAGAAAATCAGTGACTTGGGAAAAGGCTCATAAGGAGTAATGGTTCCCTCTTAATAATATATATTGCTTTATCTTTGGTTAATTTGTTTCTTGACTTTTAAGTGTCCAAAATTAAGATGCAATCAACAGTTTCTCCTCCTGAGATGTTTATATGGAAAAGCACAAACTGTTTACAATTCATGCAAATCAACCTAAACCTGGATAAACTCTTTTATAGTATTAGGTAATGTTTACAGAATTTCAGAGAATGCTAAATACATCTGTTGTCATTTCACCTTCTCAGCTGTCTGTGGGGTATTTTTGCTATCAGCAATTTACAACAGAGTAAAATTTGGACCCTAGGTTATTTCAAAAGCCCCTATCAGGACCAACTTTTTGTTAGGCAGAATAAGATACAAATAGAGATATCAGGTTCTCTTAACCCTTCAAGCTGCTTCACTATCCCAAGACTTATTGTGTCTTGAGACACTGTAGGGCAGTATATTTTCCTAAAGTAGCCAAACCACAGGACACGGGAAGTGGGAAGACTCCAGGCATTTCCTCCTATGGGAAATGAAGTCCTGTGAGAGCAGGGAAGATGGTATGTTCCTTCAGGGAGGGATAGCTTCTGTTGAGGCAAGTAATAGAGGGACGCAGGCAGATACAGTTCAAGGTCCCTGTAAGTTTTAAGGCCCTTGTAAGTTCCAAGAAGCTTCAGGGCCCTTCTAAGTTTCAGAGCCCTTGAAAGTTTCAAAAAGCTCCAATCCAACTCAACCATTCAAAAGAACGCTTAGTTAGCTTGACCTCAGCTTTGATTGGTTATGCCCTATGCAAATGAAATATTGAACTTTCAGCCAATCAAGAGTGGGTGGTGATGTCATCAGTTCAGTTCTCTATTTGTTCAGGAGTGGGTGGGACTTCTTCTCAGGAGGCAATATAAGCCCCAGATACCACAGCCCTCACGGTGTCCTCTCTTGGAGTCCCTCCTGAGTAGCAGGACCTTTATATTTTCACTCATTAAGAGCTTTGCTGGTTGCTCCGTACTCTTGTCTGCTGGCTTCATCACCTCTGAGACATAATCCTGGGAAAAACAGCATCTCAGCTGGTAACACTGTTCTGGTAAATCGGAGTCTGAAGGGTGGAGGTTGAGCCTCTGATTCACCACTTGGTCTTAAGAAAAGTCCACACGGCCTTCCCCTAAGCAGTCTCACATTTCCCATCTTTAGCAAGACTGGGGCTCTTTGAATGCTCAGTCAATCCTTCCTCACTCCGACACTTCCTGTTTTTCCTCCTACACAAAGCCTGGTTCATTTTTCTACAACAGGGCTCTGTCCAAGTCCAGCTTTCCTGCCAATTCCCTAGAGCATTCAAACTAGGAACTTTGAAAATCTTTTAGGTCAAATCCCTCACTTTACAAATCATGTAACAGACTCAATGAGGTAAGATGGCTTTCCTAGGGCCATATATTTAATAATTTGTTTTACACTCACTTTCATAGTTGCATAATCTATTGACCATGACCATATATACACATTTTCAGTCCCAATTTCAAATGTTTTGTGTAGTCATCAGGTCACATTAAGAATTTCACTATCTAAAAAACATTGCAAGTACTACTACAGACATGTTAAGAGGGACCTTCTGGAGCAATAAGGTTATTCCTGTTACTAAATCCAAGTTTTCAACTCTGAAGCATTGGTTTTTAACTTTTTAGGGTAATGGACCACAATTAGGAAACTGACAAAAAGTTTTGGGCCCACTACACAGAAAAATATTTATGTAGAAACATAAGATTTTGCTCCAACAATTTAAATATGCAGTGCAAGACAATGAAAACTGTTGATCTGATAAATAGAAATGTCAACATGTCTGCTATGTGGCCAGGGAATATTTTTAAATGGCTGTTAAATCATAAGAAAAATTTGCAAATATTTTTGTAGTATGGCAGACTTATAGAGTACATTTAATCCTCATAAGAACCCTGTGAAGTAGGTATCATTACTCCAATTTTACCCATGAGGAAACCACAGCCCAAGAAATCTGGGGATTTGTGGGAGTTCACACAGCTAATACGGGCAGTACCAGAACCAGAGCACAGGCTTTTTGTTTTCTTATTCAACACTTCTTCACATCTAATATTTTCAGTTTTGGAACAGGGTCCTTGCTAGCCTCCCAGGGGAAACTCAATGGCAAACCCTTTCAACAAGCAGTTCTCTTTAAAACAAATGTGAGGAGACACTGAGGGACTTGGATTGGAGCCCATCACACTATTTATAGCTGCATTCTCCAAGCATTCGGCTCAGGCAAGGATACCAGGAAGTATGGCATTAAAATTGCAGGCTTTTGTGTGTAGAAACTCAACACTATTGCAAGGGAAACAAAAGCAGAGACCAGAAGTGGTAAGACAAAAGGGTTTTGGGGTTTTGTTTTGTTTTGTGAATTATCTGGCCTTTTCCCAAAGAACATTAGTTAATGTTGGAAAGAGAGCCAAAAATATCTAGAAAAAGCAGTACACACACCAAGAGGGAAATATGAGAGTCAGAAAACAAACTTCCAAACCTTGCTATAAAGATGCTGGGAAATTTGTTAAATGACCATAGAGAAACACCTCCAGCAGAGAAAAGCAGGGTGAAAACCCCCAATCAATCCATAAACCAGGGGTTCTGGAATATCCACACAGCTCCTGGCCATATTCCTGATAATCCAGAATGTAGCTAGGTATTAATTAACCATCCAAAGACTGTGGCAATTTTTTGAAAGTTTTCAATAGCCCATGGCAAATGAGAAAAGTATGGTGGTGCTGTTCTTGTTTTAGTAAAAGTACTTATCCAACTTAAAGCTCTGTCCATCATTACAGACCTCAGCAACCCTCTCTTCAAAATGTTTGGTAGTATGACAGTAACACAGTCACTGTCCTTCACCTGGTTTTGTGTCTGTGGGTTAGAGTATCTTTCCAGCTGGTGCCTTAGTTCCAAGTTCTTTAGGGCTCTGGCCAGGCAACCTTAAGCCCCTCCCCCAATTAACTTCAAAAACACCTAATACATTCAAAACAAACCATGTAGGAAAGGTTAGGATTCAATTCTAACCCAAAAACCGTGTTCCCCACAGCTCTGGAAACTCAGCTGCTTTTCAATGCGTGCTTTCACATCCAAACCTAGATTTATAACAAACTCTGACTCCCTCAGAAGGCCCACATTCTGGAACTCTTTATACCATGCATCTGAAAGGGTATGGAAGTTTTTAAAAAAAACAGCACAAAAGCACCTTCCCCAAGAGGCTCCCTCATCAAGGGGTGAAAACCTACGAGCTTTTTGTTTGCTCCCTCCCCTAGCTTCAGCAAAGACCCTCAAACCACCATTAAACACTGCTAGTTTCTTCTGCAAGAGGGTTATCTGTTCTTTGGTCTTTGGGCTTCCTGGACTTCAGGGACCCATAATTGGATACCAAAATGCTTACTTTAGTTTTTTTGTTGTTGTTATTTTGAGATAAAGCTGTTTCTTCTTTGTTTTGTATTTTCTAACTACCTCACAACTTCCTCTTTCTCCCTTTTGCACATGGTGTGTTGACCAAGAGAGCCCGAAGTGCGTTGCAGCCAGATCACCCGCAGCAGCACAGAGGTACTTCAGGGAAAGGAGAGGTGGGAACATTGCCCCTCCCGCTGTGCCTGTGGGGGTGGCGCCTGGGCCACAGAAAGCAGCCTATCCCTGACTCACTTCAGGCTCCTGTCCAGGACCTGTAACGCCCCACCCCTCATGTTATCACCCAAAGAGAAGCCATGAGGAGGGTCTGAATCCTTAGACCACACATGTCAGCTGGGCTTCCACCCTTAGCCCAACAGCAATTGCAAAGGGAACTCCAGAACCCATCCTGGGGGTCTCCATTTTGTATAAGGCTGTCTTTGGACACCCATTTCTCACCCCCATACCTTTCACTTAGCCGTGACATTCCCTCTCCACTACAAACGAACTCTTCTACAGCAGGAAATGAGTCTTGTTCATCTTTTATCCTCAGCGTCTAGCCAGGACTTGGTAAAGAGCAGGCATTCAGTGTTCGTAAGGAAGAGGGAGAAAAGAAGGAAAGTGGAGAAGGAAGGTTTAGTCTTTCCTGTTTTGTCTCTGGTTTTCTCACAAGTTTCTGCAACTGTCTTCTCCCTCTTCTTAACCTTTGCCCTGTACTAATGTTCGTTTATCTTTTTTTCATATGGTCTTTACCTAAATTGATTTTTCTCCTACTTATTCTCTCTCTATGACTTGTAGTGTAACTACTATGACATTTTTATTCTCTGTCTACAATGTTGTATTGGTTTTTCCTTTGCTTACTCTAGTTTTGCCACCCTTTCTATGCCTCATCTATTTTCTCTTCACGGTATGAACAGACCTCAGGCAAATGAAAGTGGGGGCAACAGCTAAGAAGAGAGTTTCACAAAGGCAAGGCCCACAAGGTCTAGTAAATAGAAGTAATTATTCCCTTTACCCCTTGTCTTCCTTGGTCCAAAGGCTGAGAAATTTCCATTCATCTTCTAACCTATTATTTGGCTTCTTCAGTTGCCCCAAAGCTCTTTCAGTCACCATCAGCCTAGGAACTGACACTTTGAAGGGCGTGTATCCTCACCCAACTTGGGAACAACTGGTGCTTTGTCTTTCAGCATGCCGCTCCAAAGATAAAACTCCAGGTCCTGTTTTGAGTGACAAGAGCCACAACTTGCTCCCCAAAGGTGGGGAAGAGTCCTTGCTCTACCCCATGACCCCATTTTATGATCAAAATCCAATCTCCCACAGGCTGATGCCTCCCCCTTCTCAGTTCTAATCTGGGTTTCAAAGGTTTTTGGTCTCTTCAGATGATCTTTCAAATAAAGGGACAAAACAGGATTCTTATGGTATCATGCAGGTTCCCATTAGAATCTAGCAAGCTTTACCACCTAGTCTAGCAGCACAGAGGGCAGGTTTTCAGGGTGGGAACTAACAGCTCATGCTAACTTTAGGCACTTAGGTGATGCTAAAATGGAGGGGAGAGCTAAGCAATAAAAGAAACAAATCACTGAAAAGACTTCCATTTTAGGATGCACAGGTATAAATGACACTGTGCACCTCATACCCTTCCTGGTAGGAAAAGGATCTAATAAGCAAGCCATGGAGGTGCCATTTACAGCGACTACCTGCCTAAGAAAGAATATCAGGCACCATCCTCCACCAAAGACTCCTGCCACCACTTGCCAGTTGAATACTGAAGAGTCTTCAGTCTCAAGATTGGATCCCAAATTCTCAACAGCCCTTAAAACTACATTTGGACTGCTGTTATCTCTGAAATGTTGTTTCTATCTTGCAGGGCTACTTACAGAGGCAGGGTACTAATTCAGAAGAAAGGAAGAAGTAATTTTCTTTTAATACTACACATGTCACCTAGGTCAGGAATGACTATCTGGTGATGTCCCACCCTCTTTCCTTTGGGTCTCTGGCAATGGTGGTAAGTCTCTAATTACTACCATTGATCTGAACATGCATATACAGGCTTAACATATTTTAAAATAGGTTTTAAGAGTGCCGCTACTACAAGAACTTAAAGGCAGCCTTTCTCGCCACCCTAGTTGGTATCTATTTCACTTTCCCAGTTCTGGACTCAGGAAAAGCACCCCCGCCCCCCAGTTCCACAATGTCCAGGGATTGTGGTAAGTCCACACCCAGATTCAGTCTAATATCATTTCAGGGTTCCACCTTAGGACCACCACAGGTGTTTGCCTCATTATCAGACAAACTCTAGAGCCTCATGCAGCTCATCCACCCTACTTGACCTTACAAGCCAGAATGTCTACAGTAGCGAGCACAGTGAACTCTCTTAAGGCAATATTTTTGTTTAATCCCCTGAACCTAACAGTTCACTTAACTGTTAAGGACTTCAGCAATGACATCAAAGTGATTTAAAAGTCATTTTGAGAATTAGTTTTCCTCCTATCTAGTAAGAAGGGGTTGAGGAGGTCTGTTGTATCATAAGAGTTGAGAGAGTAAGAGAGCTTTGATAGGGAAAAGAAAGGAACCGAAGGAAAACAGGTATGTCCTGAACAGTAGAACCACCTAAGCTTGTCTGGTAGTGACAAGAATCTGTGAACTGGGTGCAGAGGCTGAATGGGTGGAACCCTGATTGGTTTAGGCTTCACTAAATTGATGGCTAGGGTCCCAAGGAGTTCACTCAATGAGCAGGAAGCATGTCTGCTCCCCTCTGGTAGTCAGGAAAGCTGGCTAAAAATTCTCAGTCTGGGCTAAAGAGAAGTTATTCGCCTGGTGGGCAACTCAAAGTATTTATGGGTGAACTACAAATTGCACCCAATTTAGTATTCACTGTATAACCTCCCCACTTCCCAAAACATTGACATTTTCCAGAGGTCCCTGCAAAGGCCACCACACAGGTCAGTTGCATTGTTTAAGAAGGCTTGTGCAGATCTCATCTAATAATCTTAGAGACATTTTTTTTTCCCTAAGACTACTGTCACCACAAGAATATATGGCTCTGTTACAGTTCAAGGCCTGAGCAACAGTTTTGGTTTTGTAGTCTCCAACCCTACAGAGCCACCCAGTGGGCCTGAGACCATGTGAGGGTGCCTGGCGACCTTCGAGTCCTGCCACCCAGGGACAAGCAGCGAGACTAACAGAAGGAGGCAAAGTGGGGTGGCGGGGAAGGTAAAGACCAATGCTTTCCAACGGCAGCTTGAGGCCTCTGACTGCGGGGGTCTCCTGGCGATTGGCCAGGGATGCCAGCCTTCTGGGGCTTCTCGGCAGGGGCCCAGCCAATGGCAGGCTGGACATCTGCAACGTCAGTAGCTCCGCCTCCCGCGCTTGCGTGTCTTCACGCTTTTGAGCCGCGAGCCCTGGGGCCTCACGCCGGCCGTCGCCCTGCGCTGCGCGGTGCTGCGCAGCCCGGGCCCTGTGCCCCGTGCGGTGGCTTCCGGCGGCGGTTTCCTCCCGATCTCCCCGCACAGCGGCTCGGCCCCGCGTGGGCCCACTGAGCGCCGGGAGATTAGCTCCAACCTTTCTCACCAGCCCCTCCAGCCTCGTTTTCCTGGTCTGAATTGGTGGGACAGCCTCAGACTTTTCTGAATTACGGGGACGGGGCTCCATTTCTTGCCCCTCATTCCTCCCTGGAAACGATCGCTCCCTTTTCCTCCTCTTATCTGCGCAGAGGCCCTCCTTCCGTTCCTCTTCCTGCCGCTGTCCCAGCCAGCGCGCTCGCCCTCATCGGAAGACAAGGAGGGTCTGCTGAGGAGGGGTGGCCATTCTCCTCCCCGGAGGCCAGCCACCTCCCCCAGACTGCTCGCTGGTTCTGGGGTGTCTTCCCCAGTCACTCCCACCTTGCTGGCCCTTCCTGGGCCTTAATGGCATTTTCTGTATCACCACCCTCCCCCAGGTCTCAGTCACTTACCACAGATCCTTTACGCTGGTCCTCCAGGTCCCAGAGGGCTTGATTAAGTTCATGGGAAATAATACCACTCTGTGTTGTCTTTGTGTTTGGTTTATTAAAAACTGCCATTTTAAAAAACATTATTACTTGAGCATGTACTCATTGATGATAGGTTTAATTATTAAACATCTATATTAAATTATGATTAGAAAGTTAGTATGCTTGAGTCTTTCTGATCACTTTAATGGCTTAAGCAGACCCAACTTAAATTTCTTAGAAAAATAATAATAGCTTTATAACCCCCCTTTCCCCAAAGGCAATAATTATGCTTCGTTTCTTACACTTACTCTTTCCTAGAGTGGAGGAATAGACAGATGCCACAATAGGGCTAGTAGTTATTTGTGAGTGATGAGGTGAATGTTTTCCATATCCTCATTTTCTACAGAGCAAAAATATTTTCAGTTTGAAGAGAGCAGAAGACATGACGAATCTGGGAATGTGGAAGAACAGACCAAGCTCTTTGACACGCTGATCAGGGGCTATCTATCTGCTCTTTGGGGGACCTCCCCTAATACTTCCAGTCCTTGCCCAAAGTGTGGTTCTAACAAAAAGGAAAAGGCATGGGCAGCGTAGGGCAGTGGGTGGAGAACTGGTATGGAAAATGTTAGTGGAGATTCAGACCATGGCTTGGGGGCAGAGGAGCCTGGGAGATTCACTGTGCTTTTCCAAGAGAGGAACCAGTCAATCCAGCTTGCACGTGGCACCTGCTCAACCTCCCGTCAGCACACTGCCCCACTTCTATGTCCTCCCCAGTGTCCTGGGGCATCAGTAACTGGGAACCTTCAGATCTAGACTGTCTGTGGGGACAGGGACTTGATGGGGAGGGGCCCCTGGAGACCCACTCTCCGGTCCAAGCCCACTTTGCTTGCTTACCCCACTAGCCAGGTGTGTCTGAGCAGCTGGGTATGGTCATGTCTCTGTGACCTGTGTGGAATTTGTGGGGGAATGAAAATATATTTAAACAATTTTCATTTACAACTAAAGAAACATGCATTTAATTATGAGTGCCAGGAACTGGGAGGTAATGACAAGAAGCATCAAAAAACAATTTCTAAATTAACAAGGGAAAAGGGGAGGATACATGGAAAATAAGGAAACACAAAAGGGATACAGTTAAATGGCAACATAAAGTAGGATGAAAGGAATAACAGGACCACAACAATATAGCAATTCTTGTGAAATGTGAATGAGCTGAACTTTCTTATTAAAAGAAACCATGTGACTGGTTTAAAAAACACTGTATTATACACTGTTGAAGAATACACTTAAAATGCTTCCAAAAAACCTGAAAGTAATATATAAATGCAATTGTATAGATACAAATATGAAATATATATACAAGAAAGCAGTAATAGTATTAATATGAGCTAGGTTGAATAAATTATCAAAAATTCATAAACACCTAACATTATAGCAGCTAAGCTCATCAAGCAAAAAAATATTCAACAGGCAAGGAGAACTTTTTTTTATTAAAGTGTCATTGATATACACTCTTATGTTGGTTTCTATTATACAACACAGTAGTTCAACAGTTATCCATGTTATTAAATCCTCTTGCCCTCTAGTGCAGTCACTTTCAACATAGTTAAGATGTTACACAATCATTAACTGTATTCTCCATGCTGTACTACTGTCCCTTATATTGTGATTGCAAATTATTGTGCTCCTTTATCCCCTTCCTCCAACCCCACCACCCCAACCCCTCCCCCTTGGTAACCACTAGTCCCTTCTTGGTGTCCATGTGTCTACTGCTATTTTGTTCCTTCTGTTTTGCTTTGTTTTTATACTCCACAAATAAGTGAAGTCATTTGGTATTTGTCTTTCTCCGCCTGGCTTATTTCACTGAGCATAATACCCTCTAGATTCATCCATGTAGTTGCAAATGGGAGGATTTCTTGAAAACTTCATTTTTAAAGTACAGTTATGGTGGGAGATTTAAAATACCTCCTTATGAATCCTTTTGTCATTTCAAAAATTAGATAAGATGATCTTAGAATTCATATGGGAGAGTAAATGTCTGAAATACTTAAGAGGGTCATAGGAAGAAAGGCTACTGAGGAATCTTATCTCATGAAATGTGGCATAAATTCTCAGGAGAATGACTAAAGGCAAAGGCTTGGCCCAGGAAGGCCAGGGCCCTGCTGCGCCAGTGGAGAGGGCTGTCCTGAGCTCAGCTGCTGGAGAAGTGATGCGGGACCAAGGAGGGAGACCAGGGCAGAGTGGGCCCTGCTGGAGGCTCTGGTTGGTGTGGAAGCCACACTTTGAAGTATACCGTGACTCATCTTCTTCCTCTAGAGTTGGAGAACATGGAAAGAAACAAAGGGTATGAATGGGCTGGAGAGTGTTCAAATATTCATTCAATGAAAAGATACTGCAGGCATGGTACTGAGCAATCACTTTTGCCAGGTAATGATGTCATTTTTCTTTGGCCACAGCTGCTGGAGGAGATATTTTCCTTAAGGAGAATAAATAAACTTCACAGCTCAGATTCAAAGGTGCTTGGAACTGATTGGGTCTCTCAGAAGCCAGCCCCCAAACTCAGTTTCTCAGATGCAAACAGAAAAGCTGGAGTATCATCTGTCATCCAGGACTCATATTTCCATCCCCATCCTGTATGTCTATAAATATGCACTTATATGAATGAAATGTGTCTATGTAGAACTATCTATATACACATCTAGCTAACGTATACATGTACATATACCCATATGTAATACATACATATGAATGAAATATTTCACCTCTCAAGTACAGCTAAGCCCTCCTTGCACAGGTAATTATCCATTGATACGGAGCTGAGTTTCTCTCCACCCCTGAGAAATGCCTATTGATATGCAGATGCACTAAAGCCACACCTGTCTCCACACCTGAGGATGCAGATGCACTAAAGCCAAGCAAGATATTCTGGAAATATTAGTTTTACCCACACCTCTTTTAAGGATTTTTCAGGAATGTGACAAAGGGCTGGGTTATTGTTTATTTGCTAACGAGTATGTTAAGAAACTTACTTTCCAACTGATTGGGTTTTAAAATGCAATCTTTTCTTTAAGATGGGATCCTTCCCATTTTTACTAGTTGTTTATGAGTGGGCTTGGTGGGTAAAGTTAAAAAAATAAGCTGGGCCTTTTAGCAGGCTAAAGTAAATCTTAAAATGGCATGATCTAATTGACACAATAACGCATAGGCTATGCTGAGACACTTTTCTTTGTCTGGGGAGTATTCAAACTTCTGGGCCAAGTTACTTCTGGGCTTTGAGCTTTCTATTTTTAACTCATTGACTCTGGGTCTTTTCTGTCTCTAATTTTAACTGGTTAACTTTTTGAGTGTCTTTTAGTGGGCTTTCCTGGCCTTATTCTCTTTTCACCCCACTCATATCTACATATCTATTTTTCTGCCTAACATATATACATATATACATATGTATATATGTTAGGCAGATGGTGTATATATATATATATATACCATCAATTGATCAACTGACATTTGGGTTGCTTCAACCTTCTGACTGTTGTGAATAGTACTGCATGAACATGGGTGTACAAATGTTTCTTCAAGACTGCTTTCCCTTCTTTTGGAAATATACCCAGAAGTGGGGTTGTTGGATCATATGGTAGTTCTATTTTTAATTTTTTGAGGAACTACAGTAGTTCATTAACTTTTTTTGTCACTGAATAGTATTTTATTGTCTGGACATACCAAATTTTTATCCATTCATCAGAAAATGGACATGAACTTCTGGAATGCTTCTACTCTCTGGCCATTATGAGTAATGCAGCCATGGACATTCATGTGCAAGTCTCTGTGTGGACACATGTTTCTATTTCTCTTGGGTAGATATTTATGATTGGAACTTCTGGGTTATATGGTGAATTTGTGTTAAACTTTTTAAGAAGCAGCCAAACAGTTTTCCAAAGTGGCTGCATGATTCTGCATTCCCACAAGCAATGTGTAAGGCTTCCCATTTCTACACATCCTTGCTAACATTTGTTCAGCGTTTTCACTATTGGCTGAAAGTGTTTAAGGTGTAGGCAAAATAGCAGATTCCCTCTGCTAACCAGGAAGAAGACTGAAGGACTAAAGACATACTCTTAAAGAGTTTAGGCCAAATGGATTGCATGCAGGGCCATCTTTAGACCTAACTTTGCAGTTTCCAGGAAATACAGGAGGATAGTGGTGCAAGTTTCAAGACATCAAGAGGAAACCATCAGATGAATTTAGAATGTGGGACATTCCACAATCTGTAAAGCAACCGGTATGATCCCCTCAAAAGGTCAATGGTATTTTTTTTTTAAAGAGGGAGACTTCTTAACTAAGACTAAAGAGACAAAACAACAAAATACAATGCATGAGGTTTCACTGGATCCTAGTTTGAGGGGAAGCATCTTTAAAAGAAATTCTGGGAACGCATACAGAGGTAGAGCAAACAGGGCAAAATTTAGCAACTGTTGAATATTGATGTTAAGGAAATACATGCTCATTATACTGTTCTTACAGTTTTAAAAATTTTACTAATAAAAAAATTGAAATAAAAAATGCCACCTGGAAAAAGACAAAATATTTGTATGTCAAATATCATATCCTGCTGGGAAGAAATATCTAGAAAATACCTTTGGTCAACCAGTATAGCTGCCTCCATTTCTGTCACATGCCCTGATTCCTCTTCTAGGCATCATTACCCTTTTGTCAGCAACAGCCTTCTTGGAACCCTGGAGATAAACATAACACAACCACTGATCCTCCATCCCTTTCTAAGTATCTGGGAACATGTAGACCATTTAAAAGGATGAATGGTGATTAAGCATATAACCAAAACAACCCTCCTAGAGAGGATTTTAAAGTGATATTGTCCACATTAGGATTCAGTGCTCAGTTTAGAATCTTTAGGCTGAAAGTCCCATATTCAGCATACACCTTCTCTGCCTCTGAAACCTTTGGCTCAGAAGTTGCTACTTGTTATATATTTGTATCACCCCCTCCAACCTCCATGTCAAAAGATTCATCTCTGAATCCCCTATAGCACTTGGCATGTGTATTTTTTAAAAAGTTGGTGCTAAATATTTTTAATGAGTGAATGAATGAATGGATGAAATCCGAAAGGTGAGAGGACTTATAAAGGAAAAACAGAGTGGGTAACACAGAGGAAGGTGATATAAAGCGATAGATTTTCCTGAAGATATCTGACAGGTATCACCTGTGAACACAGGCCTTCTTTGAACTGGCAAAACCGCAAGGATACTGAGACCTTGGAATACTGAGAGCGCTTGGAAATCATTACCCCTTCTTACCCACCGCCAGCGCAGCTCATACAAGCTCTTTCAATTCAGTGAGAAATATATCTTTTTTAGTCTTGAGGACAGTAATTATTTTTCCCATTCATTAAAAACGCATACATGTGCAAACATCAATTTCTCAAAAATGGTGCAATCAAGATTGGAGCACCACTGAATTGCTCGTGCTGCTGCTAATTGAAACGAGTTCATCAGCCTTCTAAAGGGTTAAGCCGGAGGTTAGGATGCAATAGAGCCCAGTGCCAACAGCTCTGGGTTCCTGCTTCAACATGCCTTTGTTCTCACAGGTCTAAAAGGAAATTATGCTTCGTTGGAGACAATGACTTGGCAGGAAAAGTTTCTTCCCAGATTGCTGGTGTTTCGCTTCATTGACAGAGTCCCATTCATGAACTCCACGCAAGTTTGTCTTCAAAACTGAAACTTGGAAGGGACAACTAGAAAACCCTCGTTCCTACAACATTCCTCTGAGAACTTCACCTGAGGCAGGTGACAGTATTTCTAACTTGAGTTAACGCAGTCCTGACCACCTTTGCAGCGCAGTCAAGCTATTCCTGTATGATGCCCTCCTGTGGCAGAAGTTGGGAAGTGCCGACAGCCTTGTTTGGTAAGACAGGCAGAGCCACCTTGTGGTTGATTTTAAAAATTGTGTTTGAGGTTGCAGTCTTGCAGAAAGAGCATTAATTAAGGATGACCCCAGAGGGGAGACAGAAAAACAAGGAAAGCAGGCAGCGTTACCAAGGAAACTGGAAAGAAAAGAAATTTACTGTGTTGAAAAAACGTAGGGGGTCCATTGGCAATTAAGTTTTGGAAATGCTGAGTTAAGTTTCTTCTCAGATCCTCTAATATGTTTCTATTGATTGTGAATCTATCACTGTATAGTAGGCAGTACTTAAAAAATTGATTTGCTCGGGAAGCCCTTTTTATATGAAGCATCTCAAGGATTGGTATTTTGTGACCTAAATTTGATAAACAGTTTAGAGGCACATGGCAACATAATAACAGCAATCATACCTATTAACATGTGGAAACATTCCTCCAGTCTTACAGAAATCTGATTATCAGAGAACGACAATGGTTTTTAATGACAACACTAGCCCAAAGGACTGGCATATGGATCTTCCAGCTGGACGGTTCCTTCAAGTGCATTTGGAAGAACTCAAAGCAGGGCACGCTCTTCTGACACTCCTGGGAGGTGGTCGCCGGCGCTTTTGACCGCGCCACGGACCTCACTATCTTTGGAGCTCACCAGTTTGATATATTCATTTCCTTCTTGTTCGACTCCATAAAACTGTATATTCTTATACTGGCCTAAAGTATTTCCTTACATGAATTGGTCTTAGTTCTGCTGCTTGAAGCTCCACAGAGTGACTGATCTCTTTTCCATGTCTTCCACAAATTTGAAGAGCTGTTACTTCATCTCAAAATCTTCTCCAAGGGAAGCTTCCCCAGTACCTTCCACCGCTTGGCACCTTGATGTACCTCGGCATCTTCAGAGCCCTCAGGCTTCTGCTCATGCTCCTAAAAACCCTTGCTTTGTATCAATGTCCTGCTTAAAAGCGTGTAGCTTGTAATTGGATGCAGCGTCTGATGGTCATCTGACCAAGGAAATGGGCAGTGGAACTTTTTGGATATTGCATAAATATTTTTAAAATGTTATTTTAATTAAGTTTAAAATTTTATCAGGATTTTGATGTCCTGAGCAATGAAATCTCTAAGTTCTGTTTACCTTGTTCTTAAGCCAGGACCTGCATTCTAGCATTTGCACATGTATTGTTTTTTCCTTTATAACATTCAATCCTGATTAATTTAGTTGATGTTAGCCCATCATTTTAGCTTGCTGAGATATTCTTCTCTTCCACTCACCTCTCTGTTCATCTTTCCAGAAATTCCATAGAGATTTATTAAACAATTTTTACGTGTTGATCATTTGCTAGGTTCTGGGGATTCAAGACATTGTCTCTGTTTCAAAGGAGCTGCCATCTAATGGGGGACAGGGGGTGGATAACTTCTCATAATGTCACAGGGTCCTATTGCTGTCACAAGAAACCTTCCTCCAAAATTAGACTGACCCATACCCCAACATTGTTTCATTGGGATAATTCTATCAGATGAAAGTTCCTCTGAAGTAATCATGAGAAATTAAGTGTCTTGTGGAAAACAAAATAAATCCTACATTAGTAAGCCAAGAAAATAACTTTCACATTCAAAAGTTAAAAAGAATGAATAAAACCCTAAAATTAAACACACAAATCAATCTAACTGCATATCAAATTGTTGACATAACACACCAGAGAAAAAACTAATTTAAGTGATTTTTGAAAATATAATCTGACTGAGGTGAAACATTCTGAGGACCAAAAAAACTGCAAAAATCTTGAATTTACTCAGTAGGTGTGCTGTCCATAGAGCCACCAGTGAAATAATTCTGAAACTATTGTGTGTATACTTGTAGGGTAGAAAAAAAACAAGTAAGTATCCTGATATTTTTGGGAACTAAGATTCTCACTGTGGGAGAGTTTGAAATATGAAAAGGTGAGACAGGACCCTATGCTACTGGGTTTGAATTGGAGGTATCAATATAAACTCAATATTTTTAAAATACAAGATATATTCTGGGTTTGTCTACTAAATGGGCTTGGAAACAATGACGTCCCAGTAGCTAGGATACCCAGAGTTTCTGTTTTAAATACTATTCCTTGATAAAGGAAACCAGGGCTCCTTTGAGAAATCACAGATTCCGTAAAGTATGAATCTGGAAAAGCTTATCATTCCGGAAAGCAAGGATGTGCTCAAAGACTGATGGAGACATGTCAGAAGGACACAGGAGCCAGCTTGAAAAGGCTCCTGTGGTCAAATCTAGGACAATTTGAGCGTCAAAATTAATAGTGACAGTAATGGATTATAATGGACTATGTAAAAAAAAAAATCCATTTGTGTAGATACCGAAACCAGAGACGGAGAGAGAGAAGAAAAGGAAAGCATTTTTTACAACAGAATATTGGTTAACAAATGTGGAAAAACAAAACTTTAATTCATTATTTTGCAATCACTAATGTCAAAATTGATTCATAAAAAAATGCCATCAAAATTTCATCAAAAAATCCCAAAACCGTTGAGTGAAAGACCTCAAAGTATCACCTAAAAATTACCAAGACAAAGAAAAAATGAATATTTACAGTGGAGAGATGTGGTGGGCACTGTCTTACCACATAAGTAAATTTGGCATCCCATTACTATAAAATTCTACAAGATAGAATCCACTAGAAAGCTAAAATTTAAAAAATACCAAGTGTTGCCCCAAATGTGATGCATCTAAAATTCTTACACATTAGATGTTATAATGGGATTGTGCTTCTTTAAGAGAATATCTTTGTTTTTGGGAAACCATGCTAAAATAAATGGAGGTGAAGTATTACATGTCTGCAATTTACTTTCCAACAGTTCAACTGAAAAAAAATGTATGGAGTGAAGGGGAGGCAGATATGATAAAACATTAACAATTGGTGAACTTAGAAGAAGGGTGTATGTGTTTTATGGCCCTTCGTTATACTGTTCTTTCAAAGTTATATAGATTTGAACATTTTCAAAATAAAAGAGTGGGGAGAGAAAACAGTTCTTTAAAAAGTTTAGATATTTAATTGGCCTGAAACTCAGTTATGTGGAGAACCCATATATTCATATAGAACAACTTATTACAGACCATTTTTTGCCCTTACCTAGACACCCATTACTTACTTTAAAAAGAATTAGCTCAGTTGAAGCATACCCCTTTCTTTCCTTTTAAAACAGCCTAAGAGAATTTGAAATGCTGAAGCAATTATTTTCTTGACCTCAACGACATTTTTAGGCCTGACTAACCTTGGCTGACTACATAAAGCAAATATATATATACAGCCAAACTTGACTGCCCAAGAGATATTGATAAAGTTGCCATCATAGTGGGAAATATTAGCGTCCTTCTCTCGGTAATTGACAGATTAGACAGAGAAAAGCAATGAGCAAGTATATAGGAGATTTGGAGAGAACAGTAATATAGAACATTGCATGTTCTACATGTAACAACAAATTTGAAAATACAGACTTTTTTAAAAGCACAAATAAAACATTTATAAAAAGTGATCATGTAGTAAGCCATAAAGCAAGCTTCGATAAATTTCCAAGAATCGGTGCCTAATAAAACACATCCTTTAATCACAGTGTAACTAAGAGATTAAAAACGAAAAGATAACTTTTAAAACCTATGTGTTTGAAACTATAAAGACAGACTTATAAATCAGAGGTCAATGACAAAATAACAGAGGAAACTTGGAAAGTCTTAGAACTCCCCAGGTCCCCTGGAAAAAAATTTGCACATCAAACACGCTGAAGTACAACTCATGGGGTAATCAGAAGAAAATGTATAGCCATAACAGTTTTTAATAGAATAAAAGTATCATAGTCTGGGCTTCCCGGAAAGTACAGCCAACCATTCTACTGGGGGGTGTAATCCCCGAGGGCAAGAATGGCAGAGAGAACGAAGCAGGAGCGGAATGAGAGCGATGTAAGGGTGCATTCTGTGTTGCTCGTAGAAGTGCTCAGGACCCTCATTTCAGAAGCTGTATGAAATGCATCTCCAACTGTATATGGTAAAGAGAAAGGGGTAGGGAGGGCATTTATCCACAGGCTTCAGCCACCACCAGTCGCAGGCTAGCCCCAGAAGATGCTGACTCTCCCACATTTCCAAATCGAGCATCCGGGACAGGAAGTAAGAGGTGGTGCCCCTTGCCTGAGGCAAGGCGAAGCCGGGTTCCATGGAAGTCAAGCTGGCTGGAACCCACACATTGTCTAGAAAGTTAAAGATCCACATACCTACCCCAGGGAACTTCAAAACTCTGCTCCAGGAAAATACTCATAAAGCCCAATTTGTAATTTCACAAAGTTGGAAACAACCCAAACCCTCTCAAGATTAGAATGGCTTAAAAATGGTGGTATAATTGCAATGGAATAATGTAGCACAATGACAGTGAGGGAGCTGTAGCCAGCACATCTCAAAAGCAATGTTGGAAGAAAAAAAAACTGGGAACAGGAAGACACATGCAGTGTGATTCCATGTATTTTAAAGGTCTACAACATACAAAGCTTAACAATATACTATCGATGTCTCTGTACCTATGTGTAAGGCTATAAAGAAAAGAAAAGCCATGATTGATACCTATTTTAGGATATCTGTTATGTCTTAAAGGACAGGAAAGGATGAAATGGGGAAAGGGAAGGATTCAGAGGGTTTTCAAAAGTGCTAGTATATTCTATTTCTAATGCTGACTGCAGATACACAAGGATATGTTTCATTTTTATTCTTCAAACCGTATATATGCATCATATATTATCTGTGTACTCTACTTCTCAACAATTTCAAAATAGTTTTTTAAAAGATTTCATGTATAATTAACAAGCTTACCTTTTCCCAGCCTCTCCGTGAGCAGAAAACTATGAGTAATCATGTACATACAGGATTTTAAAATGGACTTAAGACTACATTTCCTCACATTTCAAAAACAAAACCCTATATATTCACTCCTAACTACTTAAGTTATTAATAACACATTCTTTGTGTTTTGATCCCACACTATTTAACATAGAGGTTAATTGATTCCATTTATTCAGACTTTTCCATTTCTAACACACTTTCTCACTGGTGCCTGAAGGTAAAAGTTGTTTACATTTCCCACCCTGCTCAAATCAAATAATTTTCCTTTTTATTCAGTAATTGGTGCCAGTTTACACATAACTGTAAAATACATAATGGAGCAATATCATATTGTTAAGAACAAAACACCTGTGTGCCTAGAGAAAAAGACCATTAAAAGGATTTTTTCATTACTGCTATAGGCTATGCTTTTAGGATAGTGGAAAACATTGCTAAAATCATTAAAAATAATACAGCCTCGAAATTCTAGTTTGCATTCTCATTATATAGAGAATTGAGGAAAGGGTAAAAAGTTGCCAGAAATGTGGCAGCGCTTTTGCTTTGAAATCATAGCCTAGAACCCCGACCAGCCAGCCTGGGGGTCCCCTGAGAACTGACAGAGCTCCCCCCTGCGCCAGGACCCTGCACTGTGTCGGCCCGCCTCGGCAGGGTCTCCTTTAGTCTCCACTCCCTAAGTCCAGAGAAGCCTTTGGCTGTTCCCGAGCTAGGGCGCCATCCCAGTGGGACTTTCTCAGGAGAGTGAAGGAACACAGAAGCTCCCCTGTATTAAGCTCAGTTTTGCCGAGGGGGGCTGTTTAATGGGACTGCTCTAATTAAATACCAGAGCCAGTCCATTCATGTCTTCAAGCATGAAGATGATGCTGTTCATCAAGGCACTGCTCCCTTTGGGGACCCCTGGATTTTAAAAACCACCAATTTTAAGTTGTTCTCCCCAGAAGCAGACACCAGAGAAGAATTCCAGTGTAAATGATTTGTCAATGAAGCGTTTCCAGGGGAAACTGGTCAGGAGATGGAGAAGCAGGACAGGGAGAGGTGTGACGGGGTTCAGAACACACTATCTCAAAATATGGCCCCTTGGCCTATTGAGTATCCTGAGCTGAAGGGGTTTGAGAAACGGGCAGAAGGAAGGTGGCTCTGACCGCACCCTTCTTTAATCTCCCGCGTGAAAGGTGCCCTCCCTGCACCAGGAGGAAAGGAGACATCCTCACCACCAGGGACAGCGAATTCAGGGCCATGGTGGTTTCCCCCCGAGGCCTTCGGCGTGACTGAACACAGAACTCCCTGGGGTGTTCGGCCCCCCTGAGCGGAGTCCCCAGAGAGAACTCCCCCCAAGCCTGAAGAGTGTGTGAGGTCTGTTTACCTCTGGTCCAGTCGGTCACGGTTATCAGGCTTCAAACCCTGCTTGGGACTGCAGGGTCAGAGGACTTGAGAAAACTCCCTAGGTGGCCGTATTTTTAAAAGAGAATTGCTGTCCACTTGAACTTCTGTGTGAACCCTCCTGATCCCCCGGTGCTGCGTGACTCCAGCAAACCCTTCGGAGGAGCCAGGCCCCTCACGGAGAACAGCTGAAGAGGCTTTGCCCCCCTCCTTCCTCTCCCCTGCCTCTGACTCCCATCCACCACCGGCCACCCCCTCGCCTGTTTTTGCCCCTCTGCCCCACCGCCCTTCTCCCAGCCGGTGCCCAGTTGTCGAAGCTGGCACCGCTGAGGCACAGGTGGGGCCACCTGTCTCCGCCAGGCTTTTCTGCCTGCCTCCGACAGCTGTTGGCTCGCGGGCATTTCAGCGGCCTGAGCCAAGGGAGGAAGCAGGAGGGGCACAGAGGCAGGGTCTGCCAAGCCAGGCCCGAGTGCTGACGGGCAGCCGTCATCCAGCTGTTCTGGAAAATCAGATCGAGAATTTTCAGCCAAATTCAAACCACAGCTTCTATTAGGAATCATTCAGACTCAAATCCCAAGTTGTGTTTATGCTTCTGGAGCTACAGGACGTGCAAAAGCTTGTTTATACAAAAACACATTTTAAAAAATCCTCTTTTCACCAGCTGATTTAACTTTAAAGTTAAAAAAAAGAGAAGAAAACCGCCTTTCCCATAATGGTGCTGTGATTCTGCTGCCAGGCCGCTGTGTCTCTCCCTCTGCACTGGGTGAAACCTCGCCTGGACCGGGAAGGGCTCTTGACTCTGAAGGAGAAAGAATTCACAAACAGGTCGGAGGAGTGGAGGTAAGGAAGATAATCGTTAAGGCGAGAGCAGCAGTGCATGGCAGCAGCCGTACACACAGCAGAGAGCACGGAAGAACAGAGAGAGGAAAGGGAAGTTCACTGAACTCCGGCCTGCATAGGACAGATCCCCATCCCCTGCCAACTGCTGAAGCCAGGGTCACCTGGCGCCCAGTGTCCGCTTGAATCTGCACAGCATGGGAAGTAAGCCCCTACTGCCCCAGGGTCTGGGGGAGCCACACAACAACTGGATGGAGTGAGATTATGTTCTGAGAACTTCCCAAAGCCAAGAAAGGAGATTTTCAAGCAGGCTATTAAAGAGCATGATCATACAGGAACAGTCCCGTCCAGGTTACCCAGGTAATGGGAACTTGTGAACCCAAATCAGAGATCTTGGTAGCCCTTCCCTTCTTGTCTGAAGTAGGGAAGTAGTCTTAAGTAGTCTTCTCTCGAGTGCTTAAGTCTGGAAGACTAGTGCTTAAGTCTGGAAAATTGAATGAAATAGCAAAGTAACAAAGATGTTTACTACTAGGAAAAGGGTAATCTCCCAAGAGGATTAGAAAAGAATGGAAACAAAATGCAAGTTGAGGAGCACGAAGGCTCTATTTAAGGCAAAGCACACACTCGAAGAAGGAGTAGTGCAGGCAACCGCAGAGAGGAGGTGCGCTTCCAGGCTTAGGGTTTGTGTCTTTTAGGGATTTCAAGAATGGGGCAAAGGGCCAGGGGGTGTGGGCTTGACTTGTGGTCTCATGATGTCTGTCTGGTGAGAGACATTATGTCATCATCCATAGTCAGTCCTCTAGATATTCTGCAAGATAAACGTAACACAGGGAATTTATTGATCCTGTTCTCCAAGGCAGTGGTTATCCTCAAGCAGTGGAAACATACCATTTAGGACTGCTTGTCCTACCTTAAGATAGGATCAGTTGTTGGCTAATTACCATAAAGTGTGTTGTAATCTTACCTCCTAACTCCCTGCTTTTTAAATGGAATCTTAACCCTAAGAGGGAGTCCCTCCTGTTCTTACTATACTGTTTATATCTTGGCATTTTTCATCATAGGTGGGAAAAATGAATTATGATGCTTGTCCCATGTCCCTGCTCTACCTCAGTTCTATACCTAGAAATATTACAAGGTCCCTGAGGTCTGAATGGAATCTGGCTCAGATTTTCGTGAGAAACACACTCGTGGTCCAAACTTAGTCAAAGAGAACAGCGGAGCGAGGCTTTAATGATGGTCTTGCAAGATTGGTGTCTGGTGAGCAGGTGCACTCAGGGCAGTTACAACAAGCAATTTAATCCTTAGCATGCGAGTCCCTCCCCTGGTTCCTCATTGGCTGAGTACTACAGGGGTTCACATTCTTTCCTGGACGTCACCTAAGTGAATTATATCTACACTAGGCATTTTTTTTACATATGTCTCAATTTCATTGGCTCCCCCCCAGAGTGACTCCCTGGTACATGTTCTGACATGTAAGCTTCTTGTTAATACTCTTTTGTTTAAACATTAATTCCTCTGGGAATAAATCACATTTAGTTTTATGCCATTTCTAACAATACTCAGAAGGCTATTTACACACAGGATATTGTACTACTCTAATTTTTACCCTGCAGCTCAAAACACAAACATTAAGCTGTGCTTTGATTTCTTTGAGCACTTTGGTTATTTTTGTTTATCAAATTAAGATGAGTATTGCACTTAAATACAAATATGGAAAGCACCAAAGAATTTTTTATGATTGCATCTTTCTGTGAGCAGCCAGAAAGCGGCCCTGCCCACAGCAACCACAAAGAGTCTTCTCCCAGCACACAGCTAACCGGGACAGGCAGTGGGAGCCAGAGCAAGGTCTGGAAGGCATGAAGGGGTGCCGTTCTTGCAGGAGAACACACCCAGCGTGGCGACTCCCCGCAGTGCTCTAGGCTAGCCTGAAGGCAGCCCTGCCATGGCAGCTCAGGAGATTGTCCCAGAGTCTGCTCCTGGGTGTGGGTAACTGGCACAGGTAGTGGAGAAGGGCAAGGCAACAAAGAAGCAGGAAGGGACTTTGAAACACGTGCCACCTCCTATGACCACTTCTATTACCATGAAAAGGAAGAAGAATCAGGTCCAGTCAAAAATCACTCAGACAACACCAGAGAGAGGGCCTGGTGAGATAGATATAACCAACCTTCCTGAAAAATAATTCAAAATAAAGGTCATGACCATGCTGATGGACCTGCAGAGAAATATGCAAGAGCTAAGGGATGAAGTCAGGAGGGAGATAACAGAAATGAAACAATTGATAGAAGGGCTTAAGAGCAGACTGGACGCGGTGCAAGAGACTGTTAAAGGAATAGAAATCAGAGAACAGGAACACAGAGAAGCTGAGGCTGAGAGAGATAAAAGGATCTCTAGGAATGAAAGAATACTAAGAGAACTGTGTGACCAATCCAAGCGGGACAATATTCGCATTATAGGGGTACCAGAAGAAGAAGAAGAGAGTAAAAGGGATAGAAAGTGTCTTTGAAGAAATAATTGCTGAAAACTTCCCCAAGCTGGGAAAGGAAATAGTCTCTCAGACCATGGAAGCCCACAGATCTCCCAACACAAGGGATCCAAGGAGGAAAACACCAAGACACATAATAATTAAAATGACAAAGATCAAGGACAAGGACAGAGTATTAAAGGCAGCCAGAGAGAGAAAAAAGGTCACCTTCAAAGGAAAACCCATCAGGCTATCATCAGACTTCTCAACAGAATCCTTCCAACCAGAAGAGAATGGCATGGTATATTTAATGCAATGAAACAGAAGGCCTTGAATCAAGAATACTATATCCAGCACGATTATCATTTAAATTTGATGGAGGGATTAAACAATTTCCAGACAAGCAAAAGTTGAGAGAATTTGCCTCCAACAAACCACCTCTACAGGGTATTTTAGAGGGACTGCTCTAGATGGGAGCACTCCTAAGACTAAACAGATGTCACCAGAGAAAATAAAATCACAGCAAAGAAAGAAGACCAACCAAATACTAACTAAAGGTAAAAAATAAAGTCAACTATCCACAAAAACAGTCAAAGGAAACACAAAAGAGTACAGAATAAAAACACCTAACATATAAAGAATGGAGGAGGAAGAATAAGAAGGGAGAGAAATAAAGAATCATCACACTGTGTTTATAATAGCTTAATAAGAGAGTTAAGTTAGATGGTTAGATAGTGAAGAAGCTACCCTTGAGTCTTTGGTAACTACGAATCCAAAGCCTGCAATGGCAACAAGGACATATCTATTGATAATAACCCTAAATGTAAATGGACTGAATACACAAATCAAAAGACACAGAGTAATAGAATGGATAAAAAAGCAATATCCACCTATGTGCTGCTTACAAGAGACTCACCTCAACCACAAAGATATACACATATTAAAATTGAAGGGATGCAGAGAAAGACAAGTATCAAATGATTTCACTCGTCTGTGGAGTATAAGAACAGAGAAAAAAACTGAAGAACAAAACAGCAGCAGACTCACAGAACCCAAGAATGGACTAACAATTACCAAGGGGAAATGGACTGGGGAGGTGGGTGGGAAGGGAGGGATAAGGGGGAAAATGGGGCATTACGATTAGCACACATAATGTAGAGGGGGGAGACACAGGAAAGGCAGTATATACAGAGAAGACAAGTAATGATTCTATTATATCTTACTACGCTGATGGGACAGTGACTGTAATGGGGTAAGTGAGGGGGACTTGATAATGTGGGGAGTCTAGTAAACATAATGTTCAAGTAATTGTACATTAATGATATCAATATTTTAAAAAAAGTGAAGGGATGGAAAAAGATATTTCATGCAAACAATGGGGAGAAAAAACAGGTGTTGCAGTACTTATATCACACAAAATAGACTTCAAAACATAGAAAGTAACAAGAGATAAGGACATTACATAATGATAAAGGGGACAGTCCAACAAGAGGATATAACCATTATAAATATGTATTCACCCAACACATGAGCACCGACATATATGAAACAAATACTAACAGAATTAAAGGAGGAAATAGAATGCAATGCATTCATTTTAGGAGACTTCAACACACCACTCACTCCAAGGGACAGATCCACCAGACAGAAAATAAGTAAGGACACAGAGGCACTGAACAACACACTACAACAGATGAACCTAACAGACATCTACAGAACTCTACACCCAAAAGCAGAAGGAAACACATTCTTCTCAAGTGCACATGCAGCATTTTCCAGAATAGACCACATATAGGCCACAAAAAGAACCTCAGTAAATTCAAAAAGATTGAAATTCTACCAACCAACTTCTCAGACCACAAAGGTATAAAACTAGAAATAAATTGTACAAAGAAAACAAAAAGGCTCACAAACACATGGAGATTTAACAACATGCTCCTAAATAATCAATGGATCACTGATCAAATTAAAATAGAGATCAAGATATCAAGCAATATGTGGAGACAAATGACAACAACAGCACAAAGCCCCAACTTCTGTGGGACACAGCGAAAGCAGTTCTAAGAGGAAAGTATATAGCAATCCAGGCCTATTTAAAGAAGGAAGAACAATCCCAAATGAATAGCCTAAAGTCACAATTATTGAAATTTGGAAAGAAGAACAAATGAGGCCCAAAGTCAGCAGAAGGAGGGACATAATAAAGATCAGAGAAGAAATAAATAAAATTGAGAAGAATAAAAGAATAGAAAAAAAATCAATGAAACCAAGAGCTGGTTCTTTGAGAGAATAAACAAAATAGATAACCCCCTAGCCAGACTTATTAAGAAAAAAGAGAATCTACACACTGAAACAGAATCAGAAATGAGAAAGGAAAGATCACGATGGACCCCACAGAAATACAAAGAATTCTTAGAGAATACTATGAAAATCTATATGCTAACAAACTGGAAAACCTAGAAGAAATGGAAAACTTCCTAGAAAAATACAACCTTCCAAGACTGACCAAGGAAGAAACAGAAAATCTAAACAGATGAATTACCAGCAATGCAATTGAATCAGTAATCAAAAAACTACCCAAGAACAAAACCCCCAAGCCAGATGGATTCAAAGCTGAATTTTACCAGACATATAGAGAAGACATAATACCCATTCTCCTTCAAGTTTTCCAAAAAAATTAGAAGAGGAGGGAATACTTCCAAACTCATTCTATGAAGCCAGCATCACTCTAATACCAAACACAGCCAAAGACCCCACCAAAAAAAGAAAATTACAGACCACTATCCCTGATGGACATAGATGCAAGAATATTCAAGAAAATATTAGCAAACTGAATTCAAAAATACATCAAGAGGATCATACACAATGATCAAGTGGGATTCATCTCAGGGATGCAAGGATGGTACAACATTTGAAAATCCATCAATGTCATCCACAACATCAACAAAAAGAACAAAAACCACATGATCATCTCATCTCCATCGATGCTGAAAAAGCATTCGACAAAATTCAACATCCATTGATGATCAAAATTCTTAACAAAATGGGTATAGAGGGCTAGTACCTCAGCATAATAAAGGCCATATGTGACAAACCCACAGCCAACATCATACTTAACTGTGAGAAGCCAAAAGCTTTTAAGGTCAGGAACAAGTCAGGGATGCCCACTCTCCCCACTGTTATTCAACATAGTACTGAAGCCCTCACTACAGCAATCAGACAAAACAGAAATACAAGGCATCCAGATTGGTAAAGAAGAAGTCAAACTGTCACTATTTACAGATGACATGATACTGTATATAAAAAAACCCCAAAGAATCCACTCCAAAACTATTAGATCTAATATCTGAATTCAGCAAAGTTACAGGATACAAAATTAATACACAGAAATCTGTTGCTTTCCTACACACTAATGATGAGATAGCAGAAAGAGAAATTAGGAAAACAATTCTATTCACAATTGCATCAAAAAGAATAAAATACCTAGGAATAAAACTAACCAAGGAAGTGAAAGACCTATACCCTGAAAACTATAAGACACTCTTAAGAGAAATTAAAGAGGACATAACAAATGGAAATTCATACCATGCTCTTAGCTAGGAAGAATTAGTATTGTCAAAATGGCCATTCAGCCTAAAGCAATCTACAGATTCATTTCAATTCCTATCAAAATACCAACATCATTCTTCAATGAACTGGAACAAATAGGTCTAAAATTCATATGGAACCACAAAAGACCCCAATAGCCAAAGCAATTCTGAGAAGGAAGAATAAAGTCAGGGGGATCTCACTTCCCAACTTCAGGCTCTACTACAAAGCCACAGTAATCAAGACAATTTGGTACTGGCACAAGAACAGAGCTACAGACCAGTGGAACAGAATAGAGAGTCCATATATTAACACAAACATATACAGTCAATTAATATATGATAAAGGAGCCATGCACATACAATGGGGAGATGACAGCCTCTTCAACAGCTGGTGTTGGCAAAACTGGACAGCTACATGTAAGAGAATGAAACTGGATCATTGTCTAACCCCATACACAAAAGTAAACTCGAAATGGATCAAGACCTGAATGTAAGTCATGAAACCATAAAACTCTTAGGAAAAAACATAGGCAAAAATCTCTTGGCCATAAACTCAAGCAACTTCTTCATGAACATATCTCCCTGGGGCAAGAGAAACAAAAGCAAAGATGAACAAGTGGGACTATATCAAGCTGAAAAGCTTCTGTACAACAAAGGACACCATCAATAGAACAAAGAGGCATCCTACAGTATGGGGGAATATATTCATAAATGACAGATCCGATAAAGGGTTGACATCCAAAATATATAAAGAGCTCACACACCTCAACAAACAAAAGGCAAATAATCCAATTAAAAAATGGGCAGAGGATCTGAACAGACACTTCTCCAAAGAAGAATTTCAGATGGCCAACAGGCACATGAAAAGATGCTCCACATTGCTAATCATCAGAGAAATGCAAATTAAAACCACAATAAGATATCACCTCACACCAGTAAGGATCGCCACCATCCAAAAGACAAACAACAATGAATGCTGCTGAGGATGTGGAGAAAGGGGAACCCTCCTACACTGCTGGTGGGAATGTAAGTTAGTTCAACCATTGTGGAAAGCAGTATGGAGGTTCCTCAAAAAAACTAAAAATAGAAATACCATTTGACCCAGGAATTCCACTCCTAGGAATTTACCCTAAGAATGCTGCAACCCAGTTTGAAAAATACTTGCACCCTTATGTTTATCACCACACTGTTTACAATAGCCAAGAAATGGAAGCAACCTAAGTGTCCACCAGTAGATGAATGGATACAGAAGAGCTGGTACATATACACAATGGAATATCATTCAGCCATAAGAAGAAAACAAATCCTACCATTTGCAACAACATGGATGGAGCTAGAGGGTATTATGCTCAGTGAAATAAGACAGGTGGAGAAAGACAAGTATCAAATGATTTCACTCATCTCTGGCACATAACAACAAAGCAAAAACTGAAGGAACAAAACAGCAGCAGACTCACGGATCCCCAAAATGGCTAACAGTTACCAAAGGGAAAGGGACTGGGGAGGGTGGGTGGGAAGGGAGGGAGAAAAGGAATAAGGGGCATTACAATTAGCACAGATAACATGGGGATGGGCACGGGGAAGGCAGTATAACACAGAGAAGAGAAGCAGTGACTCTACAGCATCTTACTACGCTGATGGACAGTGATTGTAATGGGGAATGTAGGGGGGGGACTTGATAATGGGAGAATCAAGTAACCACAGTGTTGCTCATGTGATTGTATATTAATGATGCCAAAATAAAAAAATAAAAATAAATAATAAATAATAAAAGCAATTATCAAATGAGTGAAATTTAAAAGGCACAGAAAAAAGACACTTTTAAAATTATTAGGATAGAAAACATCAAATTATTCTGTCAAAACTCTCTTAAGTTTCTAAATGCTTACTCTGTTCATTTTAGTACTTACAAGGCAATAAGAAAACAATTCAAACATTCAATTGGCCAACTCTGCAGACCATATTTTTAGTTTAAATAAAATTTAAATGTTTCACTACTGAAGTACATCTCAGAGATTTTAATATACTAATGGGCATCATAAATCCATAATAGGTAGATTTCACTTGCAACATTTAAGACATTTCCCCAATTAGGTAAAAGCACAGAATCTCTTCCTCCAGTTGGTTGGTTTTTACCAACACATCCTATGGAATCTGTGTTCCATGGGACAGCGTTTGAGAAAAGCTTTTAAGTATTTTTTGTGAAATTCTAATTCTTTAAATGTTACAGCTCCATGCATGTCATATAGCTTAACCTTTGCTTCCCAGCATGTTTATATTTTCAGACAATTCCAATTTACCTAGAAATAGATAGATGGAAAAGAAGGAAGGAAGGAAGGAGGGAGGGAAGGCTATTATTTATTTTGCATATAGCAGGCACTAAGTTACATAGTTGATAAAGAGAAAAATAATCTGTGGGCTAAAAATTATTTTAAAGTTGCTTCTGTCCTAAGGCAATTTTCTTTCCCAAACCCTTTCTTGTTTGGATTGTAAAAAGCATTTGCCAGATGTCCAAATACATGGTGCTGAACACAGAAACTGCCAGACTACTATTGCTCATGTGCTGGGTATGTACTAATTCATAACGAATAGAAGTTCATTAGACTAATTCCCCATGTGCTTAAGTTTGCAGGCTGGAACGTGGGGGTAGTTGGTCAGCCAGCCTCCTGTGTGCTTTCTACTTGCATAGGCAACAGCGGGGGTTCCACTGCGATCCTCTCTACCCCTAACTCTCCCACCACTGAGATCTCAGAGATGGCAGCTGCTGATAGCAGCCTCAGCAGCCCAGCTGGAGATCATGTGGCTAAGGGTCCCAACCTTCTCCACTAAACAGGCAGCCTTCTTGCCGCTCATTATAGTCTGTGAGTTCTTAAAAGGTATACAAAGAAGATGTAAGGGAGAGAGTCAAAGATCCCTCATAAGAAATATGTAAGGATGCCATCAGTAAGGAGCTTGAGAATCCTGGATTGCCTGTACCAATGGATACAGGGCACCCAGTCCATATATATGCCCTGACCCAGAGGCCTAGACCTGAGAAGGTCTGGGTTCTGGCACAGCGTAGATGCTGTGCCTCCTTGGACAAGCCAGTCACCCTCTCTGGACCATGATTCTTCTGTAAAGTGATTCTAGATGATCTCTACAGTTCTTCCTGGAATATAATTCTGTAATCCTAAATAAAGAAATAAGACCTAGGGCAAGTTTAAGAATTATATTAGTATCTGAACTGTAACCCACTACATAGATTGATAGGCCTAGCTTGCACATTCTTAAGTGAATAATTCACAATTAAATCATGTATTGGAGGCAAATGTGGAAGTAGAGGTTCCTTGAAGGACCATTTTTATACAGAACGCAAGTTGACAGCTGACAGCTGATGTGACATCGAGAGCAAGGAAACTGTTCTCACATAAAATAAAAAGATACTGCACAATTGCTCGCTGAGGCTCCAAGCCCCTTTCAGGGTGACACAGCCTTTCATTTCAGAGCTCAGGAAGGAACTCAAGCTCTGGGGAAGGGCCAGAAAGACAGTCTTCCCTGAAAGAAGATTTTGTTGTGGCCCCAGCTCAGAAAGCAGCTCGTTAGAAAAATGAAGATGATGTAAACTCTCACAGCTCTCACCACTCGCCCATCCAAGGGCCAGCAGCGTCAGGATCTCCTGGGGGTTTGTTAGAGATGCAGAGTCTCAGGCCCCACCCAGGCCGACTGACTCAGGCTGTACACTTCTACCAGATTTTGAGGAGATCTGTTTACACCTTAAAGTTCAAGAAGACTGGATCTAACTGTGTGCTGTGCACATACAATTGCGAATAAGCATTCCTTACTCAGCCTTAAGGGATTCTGTTGAATCAAACTAAGGCTGGTTAAGGTGCAAGCCAGTAAATTTAGAGGGAAAAATGCAGAAAGGGAACCTGAGGATGAACAGAGATAATTCATCTGCTACTTTGTGGCAGAACTGAATTAGCTGTTTATGAGTTTTCTTCAATTTGATTTTGAAATGGAGCTGTTATGACTCAGGTCTAAGGGGCTCAGAGTTATCAACCCAAGCGGTACTGAAAATTAAGAAGGTACTCTCCTTTCCTCTCCTTTAACATTTTTCTTGTTTTTTTTGGGAAGAGGGAGGTGGACAAAGACACTTCCAAACTGCCCAGGTGAGGGGTTGGTCTGTGATGTGGCTGTGGCGTAGAGGGAGATGTCAGGTCTCTGGCATCCAACTAGCCTGGGTTCTAATCTGAATTCTGCAGTTTACCTGCTGTGTGGTTTCTGGCAATTTAATCTCTGAGAGTATTCATTTCCTCTTCTATAAAATGAGAATACTGACACTTATAATATCTTCATGACAATGCAGAGATATAAAGGCTCCGAAGTGCCCCCTCTGGGGCAGACAATAACAGCGGTGCAGTCAGTGTGAACACCTTCCTCGGACCTAGTGCTCCAGGGAGCCTGGGCAGCTCCCCACCCCATCACCCCCCAGGCGCGGTACTGTGAGCGGTGGCTTGACAGGCGTACATGGGGCACCTTGAGTAGGCCAGGCAAATGAACAAAAAAGAGCCTTTTCTGGGATGGCTTTGTCCAATAAAAGATTCCTATGCAGCTAAATGATTCTGAGACTTTCAGATTTCACAGGTCATTGAAATTAAAAAAATAATTTAGGGTACTGATAGAGGGCTGCCGCCTTTTTGGTGGTGGTGGTGTCGCTATTTTTAAGAAGACAGTTTTTAAAATTTCCTTGTTTCTAAAAAACCTCTTTTACCATAGTAAAGTAGGACATTATGAAAGACAATCCTTTCATATTGAATATATTTAACTATGAAAAATATTCTGTTTTTTTCCTACCTCAATATGGAAACTTCCTCATGGACGTCAGTGTTTGTAACCATTCCCTTAAAAAATCCCAGAAGGCTAAAGGGCTAGGTTTTATCTAGAAGTTGCTTAAGCTTTCTAGAAAGTCCTGGGGTTTGTTGACCGTACCTGAAGCGCTACCTCACCCGCTGGCTCATGACAGGGCTGCCGCTGAGGAGCATCTAAAAGGACGTGACAACAGCAAGGTTGGACCTTCACTCTTCCAGACATCCCCAGTACAAATGTTGTTTTATTTTCATGAATCAAAGCCTTCTCTGGGCCCTGGCTACAGCTGGGCTTTGGGAGGAGGTTGCAGTGGCTAGCAGATGGGAGTAGAAATGCAATTAGCTAATGCAATTGTGTTATTTAATACACTTTGCAAATTTATGTGTTTTTACAAGAACTCAAAGGAACCATGTCCAAATATAGGCAGATGTTATCGCTGGTTGGCTGGGATGACAGACTATTTTATGTGCTTTGAACTTTTTAGTATTTTCCACATTTCCCCCAGAAGATATATTATTTATGTCATATGAAAAAAAGAGTTTTTATTTATTTGAAAAAATAAATACATACAGTCCTGGACTTATGATGTTCAACGTACGATTTTTTTGACTTTATGATGGTGTGAAAAAGGTAAACATTCAGTAGAAACCCTACTTTGAGTTGTGAATTTTGATCTTGTCCCAGGCTAGTGATGTGATGCCGGGCAGTGGCAGTGAGCTCGAGCTTCCTGTCTGTCTGCGATCACGAGGGTAAACAACTGACACGCCCACAGCCGTCCTGTCCGCACACAGCCATTCTGATTTTCACTTTCAGTGCAATGTTTAATCAATTACCTGAGATATTCAACACATTATTATAAAATAGGCTCTGTGTTAGATGATTTTTGTCCAACTCTAGAAACCTACCTAATGTAGGCGTTCTGAGCATGTTTAAGATAGGCAAGGCTAAGCTACGATGTCCAGTAAATTAGGTGTATTAAATGCATTTTCAACTTGTGATATTTTCAACTTATGATGAGTTTATAGGACTATAACCCCTATTATCAGTTGAGGAAGATCGGTATGTAATAATTTTAAGCTATAGGAATGAGGTTTCTGGGAGCTGTGCAATGTTATTTACCTGCATAGTAGCCATATGCAGGGTGCCTGGATGAAATACACTTAGCACCACTCTATACCCTTTTGTTTCTTTTTAATTTTGTGCCTCAAGTATGTATTATGTATTAAAAAATAAATAATTTGAAAATTTTCAGAAGTCTAAAAAGGGAGTTTCTACAGAAGATGTGATCATTCTCATTGGGCAACAGAGCACTGCCTGGCTTGGCTGCTATAATAAGGACTGCAAACAGTGGATCAAAACTCCAGTGCTTACTGAAACAGGATGTTATATGAAAAATTGAGAAAAGAAGAAAAAATATAGAAGAGCTTTGTGAAACCAGATGATGGGTGGACAGAACTCTGTGGTCTTCTGGGTCTGCTTGGTCTTTGAGGTAAGATAAACATTCTTACTCATTAGTAAATATTTGAGATGAAAGCTTTTTTGCTCACCTCCTAATTAACATTTTTCCAAAGCATCTGCTTCTGGGAGAAGATTAATTATTTGGCTATTCCTAAAGGATGGATTCGAGGAGATCAAAGGCCCTCAAAATGTAATGGAGGGAGAACTAAACTGTGGAAATTTTCTCTTTGGAGGAATGAAGATCAAAATTCATTTGGGGAGTGTCACAGTGAACAAGATTTGCTCTGTATTTCTTTTTTTCCAGAAAATAAAAGCTCCTGCCAGGATGCAAATATTTAACTTATACTGAGTTTTGTTAGCCTTCTCTTTGAAAGGGAAAATTACCACTTAAAGTTTTTCTCCCTTCTTCATCGGATAAACACTTCAAAAACGTGTTTTATCTCAGACTATATGCAGAGACCTATGAGACACTTTGCAGTGAAAAATGATGGTAAAGACTCAAGGACGGTTTCCAGACGTTTCCTCATTTGATTTTTTCCTTGCACATTTAAACAAGTCAGGCAACAAATAGGCGTTGATAAACTGCAAATTTATCTTATGTCTGTGCAACAACACATTGCCTTGGGGGATTCCGTTGGCTAATGTCCTTGTCCCCACTCACATCATACTCTGCTTCTCCACAGCTTTTTCTTTCCTTTTTAAAAAGTTATTGCTACAGTTTGAACGTTTGTGTACCCCCAAATTCATTATATTGAAACCTAATCCCCTAAGCTGATGGTGTTAGGAGGTGGTGCCTTTGGGAGGTGATTAGGTCATGGAAGGCAGAGCCCTCATGACTGGGCTCAGTGCCCTTATAAAACTGACCCAGAGAGCTCCCTTCCCCCTTCTGCCCTGCGAGGACACAGTGAGAAGACAGCATTCTACAAACCAGGAAGCAGGCTCTCACCAGACACCAAGTCTGTGAGCCCATTGATTTTGGACTTCCCAGCCTCCAGAACTGTGAGAAATAAATGTTTGTTGTTTAAAAGCTACCTAGTCTGTGGTATTTTGTTATAGCACATGAATAGACGAAGACAGTCACCGTACCTTTGCACTTTAATTTGATAGCTAAATATATTTGGTAGAAATTTTAGGAAATGCAGATTAACAAGAGGAAATTTTAAATGATTCAAAAATTCCACAGTCACAGATAATTGTTATAACATTTCATTATTGAATCTATCTTTCCAGCTTTTTTCTAGTCATAAAAATACTTTTCTTTACAACTGAATCTTACAGTACACATTTTCTGTTTTTTTTTTTCCTTTTCTACAATACTGGTCTATGAGGGAAAAATGAAAACAACTCTTTTCTGACTTGAATTGGATGCTGAAATTGTTCTGATAACATGGGGCTCTGGGAGGAAGGGGTTCCGCATGTGGGCAAGTTCCCTGTGCACCCCCTAAGGCTGAAGGAAGACAAGGAAAGGGGTGAGTTGAGGATTAAAGGTTTATTTCCTACAGTTCAGTCTCTCTCCCCCCTGGCACTTTTCTATGAACCCCAGCTGCTCAGCTCTCTGCCTTCTGGCTGCAGGTACTCTGCTTCCCCCCACCCCTTCCTCTGGGAGGAACTCCATGGGCACGTCCTGGTGACTGGCAGACACCTGACCAATCACATACCAGGAACAGAGGGCAGGAGAGAATAGCTGCTGCTCTCTACCCCTTACCCAGGACCAGCAATCCCATGATGGACGGCAGCTCTGCTGCAGTAAACATCACATTGATGTGCAAAGAGGCCCTTATATGCCTATTATTATCAAGGCCAGGTGGGCATTTTGGTTGAAAACTTCCATTTACCCAAATTCCACCCCTCCAGAATTCTTGCCTCACAATCTATGTACCCCCAATCTTCCACAATGGCCCCTGTGTGGGAAAGCTAGAGCACTGTAACCAGATTAACAACATACAAATAACAATAGAAATTGTGATACAGATAACAATAAAACCATGACAATCCTCAAGCATGAGAATCCAGCTGCATTCAAAGTCCTACTCAGATTGAGTCCATAGCTTGCATATTCTACGGAGTCCAGCAGCTGAAGAGGTGGGGGCCCCAGGCACGCTCAGCGAGCAGCAGCTGTGGCTAGGAGACATGCCCAATCCACAAAGACTGTAGAAGAGAATAATCTTAAGGGAAATAAGACACATGTTTTAATGTTATTAATATAGGCAAATCTTGTCTGTCAGGTAGGATGCATGCAAGAGATAAGTCCTGTGATAGGACAGTGGCAGAAATGGAGTCCCATCCTGGTCTAGCATATCAGAACATCACCCCTCTCCCTGTGGGAGTTACAGATGGGTCAACATGTAAGGCCATGGGAGGCATATGCACTGGTCATAGTGATAAAACAAAACTCCCCCATAGGACGCTCTTACCATCAGGCCATTTTGGGTACACTACTGTGATCTTTGGGGCCACTCTGCTGTTAATCCAGAAACACACAGGAAGCAGTTTCTAGGTGACAGAAGGGCCAGCCATCACTGGTCCATGTGTCAAAATGTCAAAGGCCAGAGTCTCCGAGGTTTAGTGCAGTTGGTGCTGGCAGCAAGGTGGTGTTCTGGCCAAATTCCTGCTTCAACAATTCCTCCTTGGTTTGTGCATGCAGTTGTATAGAAGAGGCAGCAATGTGCGTTAGCATGTCCATGGGGCTCAATGCCACCTTCCAGGGCTTCTTATTCTAACACTATAGCACTGTCTATAAGTGGACTGACCAGTCCTGTAGATTATTGGTGTCTGACTTGAGGCCATATTTTAACAAACCATTGTATCTCTCTATCATGACTGCCCTGGCAGGGTTATATGGTACATGAAACTCCACCTTATCCCTAATTTTTGTACGCATTCTTGCAGTGCATGTCCAGTAAAGTGGGTGCCTTGATCATTCTCACCTACAGTCAGCCATAGGCTGCAAAGAGACACTCGAGGCCCCTTTTGGTTGTTAGCTGATCTGCACAATGTGCAGGAAAAGCAACCAAAAATCCAGTAGCTGTGTCCACACAAGTCATGGCAGATTGATACCATTCTGATATGGGCAGAGACCCAATATGGTTTATCTGTCACCTGACAAGAGGTATTGGCCCCTTAACTATTGTCCCAGGTTCCTGTGGGACTTGGTGTAAGTCCCTCTTAGAGCACACAGGCACTCCTTCCAGGCTCTGCTAACCTCTTCAAAGGTCAACAGCAAACCCCACTGATTGGCTACAGCCCACATTGTCTTTTGCCCTCTTTTGCTGTGCATGCAACAAACGTTGATGTAACTATTGGGCCACATCAGAGGCAGGCTTTCCTTTAGGCAACACACCTGAGCCAAGGTGTCTGCTTCATCATTCCTTGGGAATGCCAAAGACAAATGGTTGGTCACATGATATACAGTAACTATTTTCATATGACCAGACGCCCATAGGTCTTGCTACAACTCTTACTCCCAAGGGGTCAGTGACCTACCATCTGGTTGGCATGCTACCACGTTAGTAGCCACAGGGCCAAGCCCTGACAGACAGCCCAGATGTCTGTGCAGACAACTACTGGGGAGAGCTTCTGGGTGATCACAAGCCATACTGCCTGCAACTCTACCCATTGACTACTCTTCCCCTCCCCTCCATTCATTTTGTCTCAATCTTATGACAGAAAGCTACAGCCCTCCATTCTGGGGGCTGCCCATGACTGAAGCTGTCTGTATACCATGCATCTTCAGGTATAGAGAAGCTCTTCCCTCCCAATAAGGGCTTTCTGTTACTAATGGTTCTGCTTCTTGCTTTTCATTGGTATATGTCACTGGCCCCAATAACCTTCTCTATTAAGGCATACTGGGCCTCTGCTCCTTTCTAGAATTGCAACCAGACTCCAAAAGGTTGGTGGGTCAGTTCAAGCTACTGTCAGAGGCCTCGCCCATAACCATCTTCAGTTACATGAACATCTAGCTCACAGGACCTTGATGTGTCCATTATACTCAAGGCAGATGCATATGTCTCATCCCAGTCCCACCTGATGCCCTTTCATACCAACTGGTGTAAGGACCTCGGAATTTGGGCCAAGTGGGGGTTAACAAATGGTGGGACTGTGGAGGTATCCCCGTGGAAGGACAGTGAATGTCCTTTGCTATCCTTCCCACACAAAGGCAAACTATTCCTGACTTTCCTGTGCTATGTCAAAAGAAAAGAGGGCATTAGCAAGGTCCACAACATGATATGTCCCTAGTTCACGACTGAGGGTGTGCATAAGGGCTCCTACAGAGGGGACAGCAGCATGCAGCGGGGGTGTGACTTTATTCAATTATCTGTAATTCACAGTTGTATGCCAGGGGCCATCTAGCTTTTCACTGGCCACACAGGGGAATTAAAAGGACTATGAGTGGGCTTTATGATGCCCACCTTCTTCAACTCTTGTAGAGTTTCTCTGATTTCTTTGTGCCTGCCAGGCAATTTATATTGCTTAGTATTCATCACCCACTAAGGTACAAACAGAACTATAGGTGGGTGCTTAGCATTTTCCCCTCAGAACTGCCACTACCAGATGTACCCTCAGTCTGAACTCACCTGCAGTGGTCTGGTCTGTAACCACAGGCCCTGCAGGATATCCAACCCCAAAATATATTCAGGAATGAAAGAAATGTGCACAGTGTACTCCTTTGGGGGTAAATGCCCTATTCCCAATGGGATTTGGGTTTTCTTCACTCTGATAGCCTTACGCTCATAGTCATCTACCACAGTGGGGGTCCCAAGAAACCATTAAGGGTTGCCATAAATCAGAGAACATTCAGCTCCTGTGTTCACCAGTGCCAGGACAAGTTGTATATTCACTGGGGACCAATGAATTGCTAATTTTACATGTGGCCTCCAGTCCCCACCATGTACCCCAATGTGGGGGACTTGACCCCTACCCCTCAGTCAAACCATAATATCCTATCATCTTGCTGTGGTGAAGGGGGAGGCCAGGAGGGATCTGAGCACTCTCCTCTAGGAAGTCCTACAGACACATGGGCTGGACATGCGGCTTTGCCTCTGGCTTCCGTGTCTTGAGCCTCAGTGGCTGGAACCACTGCTCTGGCTTTAATTGTTGCCACAGCTCTAATAAGATTTCAATGGGCTGCCCATCTAACTTCTCTTTTACTGCCCCTCTCTTTATCAAATCAACCCACATCTGGGTCCTTGAGACCTTCACAGGGCCCTTCAAACCTCTTCTTTCAGTAGCAGATCATATCTCCTTTTGTGCCCTCATTATCTCAAAACCTCTCCCAGATCTGCTCTAGTATGAGTAACCTCATTTATGGATAATTTGCCTCCTAAGTGAGGGGCAAGAATAGTCACTAGGGACCCAAAGAGGGATGTCCAAGCTGTGTGGAGTACCAGCTATCTCATCCGCATGGTGAACAGCTCCTCATCTGGGCCCTGATGGTCCCTATTATAGATAATATTTTTCATGCCCAACTCCTGTAACACCTGCTGGATCCCATCATATGTCTGCCATCTAGTAGGGAAAGATGGCAAATCACCCTGATTAGGTCATATGGCATGGAGTGCCACTGTCAGATAATCCAGAAGTACATGATTCCCTGGAGTCTAATGAGCATTTTGTAACCTCTCTGGAGAGGGTGAGTTGTCAGGGAAGCAAGTTTCCCAATTTCTATCCCAGAAAGAACAATGCCATCTAGTTCTGAATTCCAAAGATGCAAAAGCCATGTGGGCAGAGACTCTGAGGTCTTCTCTGAGGAGCTCAAAACCACCAGCTCAGCCTGGGTATAGGGGCGAAGCATGGAGTGCTCCACAACCTGGGGAGGGGTCTGCTGCTTCTCTCCCTGAGAAACCCACAGTGGCTGTGTCTGCATTTTCTTAACTACAACTGGGTGGGTTTTCAATAAGACCTGGACTGGTGTCACTAGTAGAAACTCCAGTTCTGCCCTCAGCCTCACCACCTCATCCTTCCCCGGCTCTTCCTTCCCTGATGTCTCACCTACCATTTCTGGAGCTGAATGCACCACCCCTTCCTTTACCTCTCCCATGGCCTCTCACAGCCCCCATTTCTCTGCTACCCATTCTTGTTACTCTAGTATGTCTTTCAATAGCACGATCTGTTTCAATAGCACAATTTTTTATTAAGGTATGATTGATATACACTCTTATGAAGGTTTCACATGAAAAAACAATGTGGTTACTATATTTACCCATATTATCAAGTCCCACCCATATCCCAATGCAGTCACTGTCCATCAGTGCAACAAGTTGCCAGGGATCCACTATGTTCCTTCTCTGTGCTACACTGTTCTCCCTGTGACCCCCACACCACGTGTACTAAACATAATACCCCTCAATCCCCTTCTCCCTCCCTCCCCACCCACCCTCCCACACCCCTCCCCTTTGGTAACTACTGGTTCATTCTTGGAGTCTCTGATTCTGCTGCCATTTTGTTCCTTCAGTTTTGCCTCATTGTTATACTCCACAAATGAGGGAAATCATTTGGCATTTGTCTTTCTCCACCTGTCTTATTTCACTGAGCATAACGTCTTCCAGCTCCATCTATGTTGTTGCAAATGGTAGGATTTGTTTCTTTCTTATGGCCAAATAATATTCCATTGTGTATATTTACCACATCTTCTTTATCCATTCATCTACTGATGGACACTTAGGTTGCTTCCATATCTTGGCTATTGTAAAAAGTGCTGAGATAAACATAGGGGTGCATATGTCTTTTTGAATCTGAGAAGTTGCATTCTTTGGGTAAATTCCAAGGAGTGGGATTCCTGGGTCAAATGGTATTTCTATTTTGAGTTTTTTGAGGAATCTCCATATTGCTTTCCACAATGGTTGAACTAGCTTACATTCCCACCAGCAGTGTAGGAGGGTTCCCCTTTCTCCACATCCTCGCCAGCATTTGTTGTTGTTTGTCTTTTCAATGCTGGCCATCCTTACTGGTGTGAGGTGATATCTCATTGTGGTTTTAATTTGCATTTCCCTGATGATTAGTGATGAGGAACATCTTTTAATGTGTCTGTTAGCTATCTGAATTTCTTCTTTGGAGAACTGTCTCTTCATATCCTCTGCCCATTTTTTAATTGGGTTATTAGCTTTTTGGGTGTTGATGCATGTAAGTTCTTTATATATTTTGGATGTCAACCCCATGTCAGATATGACATTTACAAATATATTCTCCCATACTGTAGGATGCCTTTTTGTTCTGTTGATGGTGTCCTTTGCTGTACAGAAAATTTTTAGCTTGATGTAGTCCCATGAGTTCATTTTTGCTTTTATTTCCCGTGCTTGAGAAGATGCATTCAGGAAGAAGTTGCTCATGCTTATATTCAGGAGATGTTTACCTATGTTGTCTTCTAAGAGTTTTATGGTTTCATGACTGACATTCAAGTCTTTGATCCATTTTGAGTTTACTTTTGTGTATATGCTTAAACAATAATCCAGTTTCATTCTCTTGTATGTAGCTGTCCAGTTTTGCCAACACCAGCTGTTGAAAAGGTTGTCATTTCCCCATTGTATATCCATGGCTCCTTTATTGTATATTAATTGACCATATATGGTTGGGTTTATATCAGGGTTCTCTAGTCTGTTCCATTGGTCTATGGGTCTATTCTTGTGCCATTACCAAATTGTCTTGATTACTGTGGCTTTGTAGTAGAGCTTGAAGTTGGGGAGCATAATGCCCCCAGCTTTATTCTTCCTTCTCAGAATTGTGTTGGCTATTTGAGGTCTTTTGTGGTTCCATATGAATTTTAGCATGATTTTCTCTAGTTGTTTGAAGAATGCTGTTGGTATTTTGATAAGAATTGCATCAAATCTATAGATTGCTTTCGGCAGGATGGCCATTTTGACAATATTAATTCTTCCTATCCATGAGCAAAGGATGCGTTTCCATTTATTGGTATATTCCTTAATTTCTCTCAAGAGTGTCTTGTAGTTTTCAGGGTATAGGTCTTTCACTTCCTTGGTTAGGTTTATTCCTAGATATTTTATTATTTTTGATGCAATTGTGAATAGAATTGTTTTCCTAATTTCTCTTTCTGCTAGTTCATTGTTAGTGTTTAGGAATGCAACAGATTTCTGTGTATTAATTTTGTATCCTGCAACTTAGCTGAATTCAGATATTTAATCTAGTAGTTTTGGAGTGGATTCTTTAGGGTTTTTTTATGTACAATATCATGTCATCTGCAAACAGGGAGAGTTTAACTTCTTCCTTGCCATTCTGGATGCCTTTTATTTCTTTGTATTGTCTGATTGCCGTGGCTAGGATCTCCAGTACTATGTTGAATAGAAGTGGGGAGAGTGGGGATCGTTGTCTTGTTCCCAATCTTAAAGGAAAAGCTTTCAGTTTCTCCTGTTAAGTATGATGCTGGCTGTGGGTTTATCATATATGGCCTTTATTATGTTGAGGTACTTGCCCTCTATACCCATTTTTTTTAGAGTTTTTATCATGAATGAATGTTGAATTTTGTCAAATGCTTTTTAAGCATCTATGGAGATGATTGTGTGGTTTTTGTCCTTTATGTTGATGTGGTGGATGATGTTGAAGGATTTTTGGATGTTGTACCATCCTTGCATCCCTGAGATGAATCCCACTTGATCATGATGGATGGTCTTTTTGATGTATTTTTGAATTTGGTTTGCTAATATTTTGTTGAGTATTTTTGCATCTATGTTCATCAAGGATATTGGCCTGTAATTTTCTTTTTTTTGTGGTGTTATTGCCTGGTTTTGGTATTAGAGTGATGCTGGCCTCATAGAATGAGTTTGGAAGTATTCCCTCTTCTTCTACTCTTTGGAAAACTTTAAGGAGGATGGGTATTATGTCTTCACTAAATGTTTGATAAAATTCAGTGGTGAAGCATCCAAAAGACAAACAACAACAAATATTGGCAAGGTTGTGGAGAAAGGGGAACCCTCCTACACTGCTGGTGGGAATGTAAATTAGTTCAACCATTGTGGAAAGCAGTATGGAGTTCCTCAAAATGCTCAAAATAGAAATACCATTTGACCCAGAAATTCCACTTCTAGGAATTTACCCTAAGAGTTCAACACTCCAGTTTGAAAAAGACAGATGCACCCCTATGTTTATCGCTGCACTATTTACAATAGCTAAGATATGGAAGCAACCTAAATGCACATCAGTAGATGAATGGATAAACAAGAGGTGGTACATATACACAATGGAATATTATTCAGCTATGAGAAAAAAACAGATCCTACCATTTGCAACAACATGGATGGAGCTAGAGGGTATTATGCTCAGTGAAATAAGACAGGTGGAGAAAGACAAGTACCAAATGATTTCACTCATATGTGGAGTATAAGAACAAAAGAAAACTGAAGGAACAAAACAGCAGCAGAAGCACAGAACCCAAGAATGGACTAACAGTTACCAAAGGGAAAGGGACTGGGAAGGACAGGTGGGAAGGGAGGGATAAGGGTGGGAAAAAAGAAAGGGGGCATTATGATTAATATGTATAGTGGGGTGGGGGGCACAGGGAGGGCTGTGCAACACAGAGAAGACAAATAATGATTTTACAGCATCTTACTATGTTGATGGACAGTGACTGTGAATGGGTATGTGGGAGGGACTTGGTGAGGGGAGAGCCTAGTGAACATAATGTCCTTCATGTAATTGTAGATTAATGATACCAAAATAAAATTTTAAAAAAAATCAGCGGTGAAGCCATCTGGTCCAGGAGTTTTGTTCTTAGGTAGTTTTTTGATTGCCAGTTCAATTTCATTGCTGATAATTGGTCTGTTCATATTTTCTGTTTCTTCCTTGGTCAGCCTTGGCAGGTTGTATTTTTCTAGAAAGTTGTCCATTTCTTCTAGGTTATCCAGTTTGTTAGCATATAAATTTTCATAGTATTCTCTAATAATTCTTTGTATTTCTGTTATGTCTGTAATGATTTTTCCTTTCTCATTCCTGATTCTGTTTATATGTGTAGATTCTCTTTTTTTCTTGATAAGTCTGTCTCGGGATTTATTTATTTTGTTTATTTTCTCAAAGAACCAGCTCTTGCTTTCATTGATTCTTTGTATTGTTTTATTCTTCTCGATTTAATTTATTTCTGCTCTAATCTTTATTATGTCCCTCCTCCCACTGAGTTTGGGCATCATTTGGTCTTCTTTTTCTAGTTTCATTAATTGCGAGTTTGGACTGCTTATATGGGATTGTTCTTCTTTCTGAAGTAGACCTGTATTGCAATATACTTTCTTCTTAGCATGGCCTTGGCTGCATCCGACAGATTTTGCGGTGTTGAATTATTATTGTCATTTGTCTCCATATATTGCTTGATCTCTGTTTTTATTTGGTCATTGATCCATTGGTTATTTAGGAGCATGTTGTGAAGTCTCCATGTGTTTGTGGGATTTTTCATTTTCTTCGTGTAATTTATTTCTAGTTTCATACCTTTGTGGTCTGAGAAACTGGTTGGTACAATTTCAATCTTTTTGAATTTCCTGAGGTTCATTTTGTGGCCTGGTATATGACCTATTTTTGAAAATGTTCCATGTGCACTTGAGAAGAATGTGTATTCTGCTGCTTTTGAGTGTAGAGTTCTGTAAATGTCTGTTAGGTCCATCTGTTCTAATGTGTTGTTCAGTGCCTCTGTGTCCTTACCTACTTTCTGTCTGGTTGATCTGTCCTTCAGAGTGAGTGGAGTGTTGAAGTCTCCTAGAGTGAATGCATTGCATTCTATTTCCCCTTTCAATTCAGTTAGTATTTGTTTCACATATGTAGGTGCTCCTGTGTTGGGAGCATAGATATTTATAATGGTTATATCTTCTTGTTGGATTGACCCCTGACCCCTGTGTCATTATGTAATGTCCTTCTTTGCCTCTTGTGACTTTCTTCGTTTTGAAGTCTATTTTGTCTGATACAAGTACTGCAACTCCTGATTTTTTCTCTCTATTAATTTCATGGAATATCTTTTTCCATCCCTTCACATTCAGTCTGTGTATGTCTTTGAGTTTAAAGTGAGTTTCTTGTAGGCAGCATGTAGAAGGGTCTTGTTTTTTATCCATTCAATGGCTATATTTCTTTTGATTGGTGCATTCAGTCCATTTACATTTTGAGTGATTATTGATAGGTTTGTACTTACTGCCATCACAGACTTTAGATTTGTGGTTACCAAAAGTCAAGGTTAACTTCCTTACTATCTAAGAGTCTGACTTAACTCACTTAATATGCTATTATAAACACAATGTAAAGTTTCTTTTCTCTTTCTCCTCCTTTTTCTTCCTCCTCCATTCTTTATATATTACATATCATATTCTGTACTGTTTGTCTATCCCTTGATTGACTTTGGGGATAGTTAATTTAATTTTGCATTTGCTTAGTAATTAGCTGTTCTACTTTGTTTACTGTGGTTTTATTACCTCTGGTGATAGCTATTCAACCTTAGGAACACTTCCATCTATAGCAGTCCCTCCAAAATAGACTGTAGAGATGGTTTGTGGGAGGTGAATTCTCTCAGCTTTTGCTTATCTGAAAATTGCTTAATCCATACTTCAAATTTAAATGATGATATTGCCAGATAATATAATCTTGGTTTCAGGCCCTTCTGCTTCATTTCATTAAATACATCATGCCACTCCCTTCTGGCCTGTAAGGTTTCTGCTGAGAAGTCTGATGTTAGCCTGTTGGGCTGTCCTTTGTATGTGATCTTATTTCTCTCTCTGGCTGCTTTTAATAGTCTGTCCTTATCCCTGATCTTTGCCATTTTAATTACTATATGTCTTGGTGTTGTCTTTCTTTGGTCCCTTGTGTTGGGAGATCTGTGGATCTCCATGGCCTGAGAGACTATCTCCTTCCCCAGATTGGGGAAGTTTTCAGCAATTACCTCCTCAAAGACACTTTCTATTCCTTTCTCTCTCCTCTTCTTCTTCTTCTGGTATCCCTATAATGTAAATATTGTTATGTTTGGATTGGTCACACAGTTCTCTCAATATTCTTTCATTCTTAGAGATCCTTTTTTCTCTCTGTGCCTCAGCTTCTTTGTATTCCTCTTCTCTTGTTTCAGTTTCATTTATTTTCTCCTCCACCATATCCAATTTGCTTTTAATACCCTCCATTGTGCTCTTCAATGATTGTATCTCTGACCGGAATTCATTCTTGAGTTCTTGAATATCTTTCCGTACCGCCATGAACATGTTAATGATTTTTATTTTGAACTCCCTTTCAGGAAGAGTCACAAGTTCCATATCATTTAAATCTTTCTCAGGAGTTGTATTAATAATTTTACTCTGGACCAGGTTCCTTTGGTGTTTCATATTTGTATATGGTGCCCTCTAGTGTCCAGAAGCTCTACTCTCTGGAGCTGCTCAGCCCCTGAAGCAATGTCAGGGGTCACAGGGGAGTGGTATTGTTGCCTGGGGCAAGGAAAGGGCTCTTTCCTGCTTCCCGGCTGCTCTGCCTGTCTCTATTGCCCAAACCGAGCACCCAGGTATAAGCTTTTGTCCCAGAGCAGGCAGATATGGATCCCTCCTTTCCACAAGTGGCTGGAATCTCAGTCTCTCCAGGAATTCTGCCTGTCTTAGCTTTCCAACCCCGTAATGATGAGAGTATCATGAAAGCACCATGAAATGTAGGTTTGTGCTCCCAGAGCAGATCTCCGGGGTTAGGTATTCAGCAGTCCCAGGCCTCCACTCCCTTCGCTGCTCTGTTTCTCTTCCTCCTGCCAGTGATCTGGGGTGGGGGAAGGGCTTGGGTCCTGCCAGGCCACAACTTTGGTACGTTACCCTGTTCCATGAGGTCTGCTCTTTTCTCCAGCTTTATGCAGTCTGGCACAGTCCTCTTCCTGTTGCTCTCTCAGGGTTAGTTGTATTAATTATATTTTCATATTATATGCAGTTTTAGGAGGAAGCCTCTGTCTCACCTCTCACACTGCCATCTTTAATCCCCATAGCATGATCTGTTTTAATAGCTTTCTTTCCTTTCATATAGCATCCCACAACTTGCATTCCTATTCTGCCATTTCCTATCCAAGTGCATCCCTCTCCTTGGTAACCCTTTCCAGTCCTGTGAGAAACATCCAACCCACAGTTCTTGCTGCCTCATGGACACTCAGTTCCCCTAAGGTGTACCCTATTTTGTGGAGGGCCAACTCCATTGTCTCAGGAGTCCCTACCTCTTCCCAATTCTGGGAACGGGCCCACTCCTCTAGGAGGCAAATAACCCTGGACCAAATCCCAACTTGGAGATCCCCTTGTATTTCCCCACCATTCATAGGGGGATACTCAGGTGTTTCCTCAGCATACATAAAGGGATCCCTAAGTGTTTCGCCACCATCCATAGGGGCAGCCTGCTGAAACATTGGACCCATGAGGACAGTTCTTTGGGTTCACTGAATCCTGCCAACTACACCAAAGCATGGCTCCAGGAGGAAGGCAGTTCCCCACCCAGGGCAAGTTCCCAGTGAATCGGATAAGACCAAAGGAAGACAAAGGAAAGGGGTAGGTTGGAGATTTAAAGGTTTATTTCTCACAGCTCAGTCTCTCTCCCCTGTGGTGCTTCTCTCTGATCCCTGGCTGCTCAGCTCTCTCCTGGCTGCAGTGTGCTCCACTTCCCTTGCCCCTTCCTCTGGGAGGAACTCCATGGGTGGGTCCCTGGTGACTGGCAGGCATGTGTCCAATTACATACCAGGAACAGAGGCCAGAAGAAAATGACTGCTTCTCTTCACCCCTTTCCAAGACCAGCAATCCTGTGGAGGACCAGCACGGTAAACATCACATTGATGTGCAAACAGGCCCTTATATGCATATCACTATCACAGCCAGGAGGGAATTCTGGTTGAAAACTTCCATTTACCCCATGTAACATATGTTATTATATGTCATCCAAAAACTGCTCTACACTTAACTGTTTTCATATACATTGACCTTCAAAATGACCAATTGAGCCCACCCTGTGAATCTTTAGGACTACTGTTTGCTCTGTTCTACACCCAGCATAGCCATATGCCTATAGGTAGTCTGCACCCTGTAGATGGGCCTCCATCTGGGGCTTTGGAGCCATCTAATGGATCTACAGGAGCCTCTGGCCCTGGTGTAGTTTACCTGATTAATTGGGAAACAATGTCTTTCTTCCCATCCCCCACTAAAAAATAAAGGCCCAGCTGGGATGTTGGCCTTTGACTGATAGTCAAAGGGCTGGGGATACTTATCCTTCACCCCAGCTCTCCTCCCTGGCTCCCCCAAACAGAGTCATTATCTAGAAATGCAGTATTGATTGTTCAAGTGATCAGAACCTATCTAGCCTCAGCACTTGAAGGTTGGGAGAAATTGGGTCCCTGAGGACTCAGCTGACATCCGCTCTAAATCCTTTAGCCTCAGGTGGAGAAAGACCATCACTGAAATGTTTCCATTAGCAGAGGAGGCACAGCCTGCAACTGTGAAAAGGTCTGGGGACTCTGAAGTGAAGGGGACCTTGGACAAGGCCAGGAATGATCTGCTGCAAAGATGCAGGGCACATTGGGAAGATGTATTCTAATTAAGTCCAGACAAAACACCACAGCAAGTTAAGCCAATACTGATATTCACATTGAGAGGGATTCTTGAACAGTTACTGATTTGTACTTTACCTGTAGGGTTTCCCACCCTGGCTGGGAATCATCAGAATCATTTGGAGTACTTTTTAAAATTCCAGATTCCTAAAAAAGATCACCAAACTTCTAATTAAACTGATCTGGGAAAAGACATTTAGTGTTTACTTGTTTCTTACTTTGAGCTGTTTTAGTAAAGTAGTTCATGCTTTTTCTTTATTTTTCTCTTTCATTGTCTTAAGTAAAAAAGAAAAAATGACCATTATCAATTTCTTTATTATAAATTGACCATTTTTTAAAAACTGAATTTATGTATTAATTCCGACACCAGTTCAAATTGATTTGTTTGTTTAGACCAGTGGTTCTCAAACATGGATGCACCTCACAAATCATCTGGGGAGCTTTTAGAAATCCTGATGCCCAGCTCCCTCTATCAGTTACATGAGAATCTGTAGGGATGGAGCAGGACGTCAGATTTTCAAAGCTCCTCGGCACTTCCAAGGTCAGCCCAGACTGAGAATCACAGGGTGAGAGCCAACCTAAAGTACTGCCTCTGGTGAGACCTCTCGGTGGAGGAAATTGTGCATAGGAAATAGTGCTTGCCTAACGAAGGTGTTAATGCTGCCGGAAGGATGCTGGCGCACGTCTGCGGGTGTGCTCCAGCCTCTCTCAGGGTATTCCTGAGAATCTATAAACTGCTACCACTACTCAGCCTACTCTGCTAGCAGCCAGGTCTTCAGTGTACCCAAAACATGCACAAAAAGGAATCACTGTTCCCAGACAGGCAGTTTTCCCCCTTCTCCCTGTCCCCCCCTCCCCTCCTTTACCCCCTAAGTTTTTCCTCCTTTCCCACACCAACTGACTCCCTGACACATGACTAAACAATCTGCATGTAAAACAAATGTTTCTTAGTTATTCTTTGACACTAATTTCATTGGCATATGTCTTGACCTTAATGTGATTTACTAACAATAAGCCACCCCAAATGGAGCGCTGCTAATTGCCAGACACTGTGGCTGAGCACTGCAGGGCCATTATCTCATTTAATCCACATAACAAGCTTTTGAGGTAAGTACTCCTATCATTGCTAATTCGTTGCTGAAGAAGCTGAAGCTAAGGGAGGGGTGCAGGCTGCCCACCACACTGCTTCCTGACTCTGGATGCCGGGGCTCTGCGAAGGTCATTTCTGCTTTGCCCTGGCAGGCTCCCTTAAAAGGGGAGCCCGGAAGGAGGGAGAAGGGACTTAGCCCTCCCTTGGCTTCCTGTTCCTGTCACCGTGCTCCCAGCAGCGGCCCTTTACTTCCAAGACCCGGGCTCCAGCTCCGCAAGGCCTCTCCTCCCTCTTTGGGAGCCTGAGCGCCCCAGCTTCTGCTCTTTGTCCTCCGGCCCCCAGGCTGGTAGCTGCTTCCTGCAGTTTTACTGGGTTCATTCCCCGTTGCCCTTCTGCTTTTTACAGTTTTCCAGCACCGATTTAACCAGTTCCCTGTATTAAATTCTCTACTAAAATAGCAAGTTGGTTTCTATTTTTCTGACCAAGAAATGACTTACTCAAGGGCACACAGCAAGAAGTGGCAGAACTGGGATCCAACCCAGCTCCATTGGACTCCAGAGCGACAGCGCCCACCTCCCCCACGACAAGCTGCTCTGTGGCTGGCCTGGCGTCTCTGAGAGATGGGACTCATCCGGCCCTAGTTTTCTTCAAGTACTCCTCTTGAAAAAAAAAAATAAACATGTTTATAATAGTTAAAAACAAATAACTGTAAAGAAAAAAATGACTATGAACCTTTGAAATGGAAAAATTTATGATGCATTCCACAAGTACTTGATGGTGATGACTTTTAAAGCTAACTAAAGTTCCAGATCCTTGAAAGAAGACTATTTCATATAGGTTACTACTGTCATTGGAATGAAGTTAAACTTCAATATTTTAAGGCACAATTCATAACATCACACTAATGCATGTATTTGTAGTATATTCCATGTGGTAATGAACTGCCTAGAGGGGAAATATCTTCACAAAATACGTAGTGGATGTCATGTAACCATCTCGTTTACACCCAGTTTATGCACATGAGAATGTGAGGCACTTGGTAAACTCAAGCTTGTGTATCATCCGGGTCTAAACTGGGAGCCCAGTTCCATTCTCCCAGCAAGTCTGGAGACTCGTTCCTCATCTATAAATAGCTACCTCTTAGTATTAACAGTGAAGCCTGTGAATGAACAGAAGCTAACACAGAGAAGGCACTTGATATCTTTTCTTCTGTTCTAATGCAAACACACACCAGGATAATCAAATGTTACTGGTAAGTACAAGAGTAACACCGAATAAGTGAAGCATACCATGTGTAGGGAGAGGAGATAAATTGTTCTACAGATGACAACTGCTTATCAAATTGATGTAGAGATTTAACACAATCCAAATAAAAATTTCAAGGGGTTTCCATAGTATACAATAACATAATTTTTATGATTATAAAAACAGTATAAGAAATTTTAAATCATTAACCAAAATGGAAATAAATCAAGTGGAAAGAAAAAGTCCTTTCTAAGCCCATGTGTCAGGGGAAGCCACTGTTAAGAGATTCGCATATACTCCAAGTATATACAAATACACCTGTAGCCTCATGCTCTGTGGCTAGTATTGTGGGAGGGAGAGTTTGTTTAGTCTGTAACCACAGGCTTACTGCTAGGCGTTACACACATACGCAGCATCCAGAAATATGTGTGAAAAATCTGGATCCTAGCAGGAAACCCATAAACCTAGAAGACTCTGTGTGCACACATGCATGCAGACACACACAGCTACACACCACACGTGTCACCATGGCAGCTTTCTGCTCCCAGTGGGCTGTGCCCAGACCATGGGACTAAAGTGATCAGTCACCAGCGTGGGCCCAGGTTTTGGCTTTCCTGTTCTCCTGACAAAAGCCAATGCTCACTAAGCCTACAGGTTCATTTGTCTGCATTGTCTCTAGGTAAGAAGTTTTGGAGTAATATGTTCCATAAATGCACTGGGTGGCAGTGTCACAGATGCTCCAATAACCCTTATCTTTGTCTAGGTCAGAGTCCTGGCAAGGAAGAAAAGGCATGCCCACAGGGTGGTTAAAGAGCGCTTAAGGAAAGGACCATCTTCAGAGGTGTGGCTGAGGCAGAGGGACAAAAATGATAGTGGGGGACGCTCAGGGCTTTGTTTTCTTGTTCTCTCCCATGGACTGTTGCTGTCACTCTTCTCTTCCCCACTCCACTGTCCCCTCTGCTCTCTACCGCAGCCTCAGCACAGAAACTGAATTTGTTGAATTAAGTACACACTCACTGATGTAACTCCAATTGCACCTTATCACTGTTGTTATCCTTTTTTTTTTCTTTGGTACCATTAATGTACAATTACTTAAACAACATTATGGTTACTAGATTTCCCCTATTATCAAGTCCCCACCACATACCCCATTACAGTCACTGTTCATCACCATAGTAAGATGCTATAGAATCATTACCTGTCTTCTCTGTATATACTGCCTTTCCTGTGTCGCCTCCCCCCAACCCGCTACATTATGTGCACTAGTCGTAAGGCCACTTTTTCACCCTTATCCCTCCATTCCCACCCATCCTCCCCAGTCCCTTTCCCTTTGGTAACTGTTATTCCATTCTTGGGTTCTGTGAGTCTGCTGCTGTTTTGTTCCATCAGCTTTTTCTTTGTTCTTATACTCCACAGATGAGTGAAATCATTTGATACTTGTCTTTCTCTGCCTGGCTTATTTCACTGAGCATAATACCCTCTAGCTCCATCCATGTTGTTGTAAATGGTAGGATTTGTTTTCTTCTTATGGCTGAATAATATTCCATTGTGTATATGTACCACATGTTCTTTATCCATTCATCTACTGATGGACACTTAGGTTGCTTACATTTCTTGGCTATTGTAAATAGTGCTGCAATAAACATAGGGGTACATCTGTCTTTTTCAAACTGGGCTGCTGCGTTCTTAGGGTAAATTCCTAGGAGTGGAATTCCTGGGTCAAATGGTATTTATACTTTGAGCTTTTTAAGGAACCTCCACACTGCTTTCCACAATGGTTGAACTAGTTTACATTCCCACCAGCAGTGTAGGAAGGTTCCCCTTCCTCCACATCCTCATCAACACTTGTTGTTGTCTTTTGGATGTTGGCCATCTTAACTGCTGTGAGGTGATATCTCATTGTGGTTTTAATTTGCATTTCTCTGATGACTAGTGATGTGGAGCATCTTTTCGTGTGCCTGTTGGCCATCTGAATTTCTTCTTTGGAGAACTGTCTGTTCAGATCCTCTGCCCATTTTTTAATTGGATTATTTGCCTTTTATTTGTTGAGGTGCGTGAGCTCTTTATATAATTTGGATGTCAACCCCTTATCGGATAAGTCATTTATAAATATATTCTCCCATACTGTAGGATGTCTTTTTGTTCTACTGATGGTATCCTTTGCTGTAGAGAAGCTTTTTAGTTTGACATAGTCCCTCTTGTTCATTTTTGCTTTTTTTCCCCTTGCCCAGGGCAATATGTTCATGAAGAAGCTGCTCAAGTTTATGTCCAAGAGATTTTTGCCTATAGTTTTTCCTAAGAGTCTTATGGTTTCATGACTTACATTCAGGTCTTTGATCCATTTTGAGTTTACTTTTGTGTATGGGGTTAGACAGTGATCCAGTTTCATTCTCTTACATGTAGCTGTCCAGTTTGGCCAACACCAGCTGTTGAAGAGGCTGTCATTTCTCCATTGTATATCCATGACTCCTTTATCATATATTAATTGACCATATATGTTTGGGTTAATATCTGGACTCTCTATTCTGTTCCACTGGTCTATGGGTCTGTTCTTGTGCCAGCACCAAATTGTCTTGATTACTGTGGCTTTGTAGTAGAGCTTGAAGTTGGGAAGCGAGATCTCCCCTGCTTTATTCTTCCTTCTCAGGATTGCTTTCGCTATTCGGGGTCTTTTGTCATTCCATATGAATTTTAGAACTATTTCCTCTAGTTCATTGAAGAATGCTGTAGGTATTCTGATAGGGATGGTATTGAATCTGTATATTTCTATAGGCAGGAAGGCCATTTTGACGATAGTAATTCTTCCTAGCCTAGAGCATGGGATAAATTTCCATTTATTAGGGTCCTCTTAAATTTCTCTTAAGAGTGTCCAGAAGTTTTCAGGATATAGGTCTTTCACTTCATTTGTTAGGTTTATTCCTAGGAATTTTATTCTTTTTGATGCAATTGTGAATGGGACTGTTTTCCTGATTTCTCTTTCTGCTAGTTCATTGTTAGTGTATAGGAATGCAACAGATTTCTGTGTATTAATTTTGTATCTCACAACTTTGCTGATTTCAGATATTAGATCTACTAGTTCTGGAGTGGATTCTTTAGGATTTTTTATGTACAATATCATGTCTTCTGCAAACAGGGACAGTTTGACTTCTTCCTTGACAGTGTGGATGCCTTTTATTTCTTTGTGTTGTCAAATTGCCATGTTTTGGACCTCCAGAACTACGCTGAGTAAAAGTGGGGACAGTGGGCATCCTTGTCTTGTTCCTGATCTTAAAGGAAAAGCTTTCAGCTTCTCATTGTTAAGTATAATGTTGGCTGTGGGTTTGTCATATATGGCCTCTATTATGTTGAGGTATTTGCCCTCTATACCCATTGTGCTGAGACTTTTTATCATGAATGAATGTTGAATTTTGTTGAATGCTTTTTCAGCATCTATGGAGATGATTGTGTGGTTTTTGTCCTTCTTTTTGTTGATGTAGTGGATGATGTTGATGGATATTTTAATGTTGTACCATCCTTGCATCCCTGGGATGAATCCCACTTAATCATGATGGATGGTCTTTTTGATGTATTTTTGAATTCGGTTTGCTAATATTTTGTTGAGTATTTTGCATCAATGTTCATCAGGGATATTGGCCTGTAATTTTCTTTTTTTGTGGTGTCTTTGCCTGGTTTTGGTATTAGAGTGATGCTGGCCTCATAGAATGAGTTTGGGAGTATTCCCTCCTCTTCTACTTTTTGGAAAACTTTAAGGAGGTTGAATATTTGTCTTCACTAAATGTTTGATAAAATTCAGCAGTGAAGCCATCTGGTTCAGTGGTTTTGTTCTTAGGTCGTTTTTTGATTACCAATTCAATTTATTTGCTGGTAATTGGTCTATTCAGATTTTCTGTTTCTTCCTGGGTCAGCCTTGGAAGGTTGTATTTTTCTAGAAAGTTGTCCATTTTTCTAGGTTATCCAGTTTGTTACCATACAATCTTTCACAGTATTCTCTCATAATTTTTGTATTTCTGCGGTATCCATAGTGATTTTTCCTTTCTCATTTCTGATTCTGTTTATGTGTGTAGACTCACTTTTTTCTTGATAAGTTTGTCTAGGGGTTTATCTATTTTCTTTATTTTCTCAAAGAACCAGCTCCTGCTTTCATTGATTCTTTCTATTGTTTTATTTTTCTCAATTTTATTTATTTCTGCTTTAATCTTTAGTATGTTCCACCTTCTACTGACTTTGGGCCTCTGTTGTTTTTCTTTTTCTAGTTTCATTAATTGTAAGTTTAGACTGTTCATTTGGGATTGTTCTTCTTTGCTGAGGTAGGCCTGTATTGCAATGTATTTCCCTCTTAGCACAGCCTTCAGTGCGTCCCACAGATTTTGTGTTGTTGAATTATTGTTGTCACTTGTCTCCATATATTGCTTGATCTCTGTTTTTATTTGGTCATTGCTCCATTGGTTATTTAGGAGCATGTTATTAAGTCTCCATATATTTGTGGGCTTTTTCATTTTCTTTGTGTAATTTATTTCTAATTTCATACCTTTGTGGGGTGAGAAGCTGGTTGGTAGAATTTCAATCTTTTTGAATTTTTTTTTTTTTTGAGAGGGCATCTCTCATATTTATTGATCAAATGGTTGTTAACAACAATAAAATTCTGTATAGGGAACTCAATGCTCAATCCACAATCATTAATCTACCACAAGCCTAATTCTCATCAGTCTCCAATCTTCTGAAGCATAACGAACAAGTTCTTACATGGTGAACAAATTCTTACATAGTGAATAAGTTCTTACATGGTGAACAGTACAAGGGCAGTCATCACAGAAACTTTTGGTTTTGATCACGCATTATGAACTATAAACAATCAGGTCAAATATGAATATTCGTTTGATTTTTATACTTGATTTATATGTGGATCCCACATTTCTCCCTTTATTATTATTATTATTATTTTTAATAAAATGCTGAAGTGGTAGGTAGATGTAAGATAACGGTAGAAAACTTAGTTTAGTGTTGTAAGAGAGCAAATGTAGATGATCAGGTGTGTGCCTGTAGAATAAGTGCTAATCCAAGCTAGACAAGGGCAATAAAACATCCACGGATGCAGAAGATTTCTCTCAAAACAGGGGGATTGAGGTTCTAAGCCTCACCTATGTTGATCCCCAATTTCTCACCTGATGGCCCCCCTGTGACTGTGCCTGTCTTAGGTTGTTCTTCCCTTGAGGAATCTTACCCATCTCTGGCTAACCAGTCATCTTCCGGGGCCATACAGGGAAATGTAAAGTTGGTAAGTGAGAGAGAAGCCATATTGTTTGAAAAGGTTAGCTTTTTACTTCTTTGCAGATTTATGCCCTGTGGATTCTATGCCCAGCATTTGTCTTGAGGTATCTTTAGCACTTGAAAGAATTATGATACTCAGTAAATTCAATATGAGGCATGAATTCTATTTATGGTTGTAATTAGGAAGGAAGAAGAAAAGCTATAGAGGTAGCAGATGGAAGAAAACCTGGGAAGATTGATTATTTCTTTGACATATCTTCTTGTAGAGTAACTTAAGCATATATAGGTTTTAAACTACTAATTAAATTGCGCACACACATTAACATAATAGGAATACAGTTACATAACCAAAGCAGATCTATAATTACCAGCCATCTCCAGTGAAGCCAAGAAAACCAGTTAGGCACCCTAGGCATTTGTGAAAATTTGTCTATGATATGATGGATATTGTCCAACTGTACTTGAACAGTCTAAGAGAAATCAGACAAATTAAAACAGCCAATTCCTGGGAACTGTTCACATCCCATATGTTCTTTTAACAGTAGATAGTCTGTAGTTGTAAGATTTTGGAGCGCTACAACTTGCACTTCTCCTAATTCTTGGTTGAGTTCCAACAGTGTAGATCCAGTCAAATTTGTTGTTTTACTGTATGCACAGGCCAGCTTAGATATCTCCTTCTTCATTCCAATGGCAAGTCCAGGAACCGGTGCGATGAATGCAGCTACAACTGCAGCATCACCTGGATCTTTGTTGAGGTTTTTTGATGATCATCTTCTGGTATGACTCTTCTAGAGAGTGCTGATGTTGGAAGTTCTTCTTCATGTTGTATCTTAGCTCATTTTCTGGGTAGCCAAATTAGGCTTTGATCCTCTGTATAAACACAAACACTTTGCCCACACTTTGATCTGCCCTTTATACCATTGTGTAGAACTCATTGGAGGTCACCACAAAGGAACTGCTTTTTTTTTTGTAAGAGAAAGGAATATTATCAGATAAGTGTACCTCCACAGCTGATCATCTGACACCCTTTAAGTGATCAAAATTAAGGAAATTTAAAGCCTGCATTAATCATTGATTTACAGTTAGTTTTATCCTATCATGGAGTAATCCCCCTTTTCTTTCTTTTTTTTTTGTTATCTTTAATCTACACTTACATAAAGAATATTATGTTTACTAGGCTCTCCCCAATACCAGGTCCCCACTATAAACCGCTTTACAGTCACTGTCCATCAGCATAGCTAAATGTTGTAGAATCACTACTTGTCTTCTCTGTGTTGTACAGCCCTCCCCTTTCTCCCACCCCCTTATGCATGCTGATCTTAATACCCCCCTTCTTCCTCCCCCCCCTTATCCCTCCCTACCCACCCATCCTCCCCAGTCCCTTTCCCTTTGGTACCTGTTAGTCCATTCTTGGGTTCTGTGATTTCGCTGCTGTTTTGTTCCTTCAGTTTTTCCTTTGTTCTTATACTCCACAGATGAGTGAAATCATTTGGTATTTCTCTTTCTCCACTTGGTTTATTTCACTGAAAATAATACCCTCCAGCTCCATCCATGTTGCTGCAAATGGTAGGATTTGCCCTCTTCTTATGGCTGAATAGTATTCCATTGTGTATATGTACCACATCTTCTTTATCCATTCATCTACTGATGGACATTTAGGTTGTTTCCAATTCTTGGCTATTGTAAATAGTGCTGTGATAAACATAGGGGTGCATCTGTCTTTCTCAAACTTGATTGCTGTGTTCTTAGGGTAAATTCCTAGGCATGAAATTCCTGGGTCAAATGGTAAGTCTGTTTTGAGCATTTTGATGAACCTCCATACTGCTTTCCACAATGGTTGAACTAATTTACATTCCCACCAGCAGTGTAGGAGGGTTCCCCTTTCTCCACAGCCTCGCCAACATTTGTTGCTGTTTGTCTTTTGGATGGCAGCCATCCTTACTGGTGTGAGGTGATACCTCATTGTAGTTTTAATTTGCATTTCTCTGATAATTAGTGATGTGGAGCATCTTTTCATGTGTCTGTTGGCCATCTGTATTTCTTTTTTGGAGAACTGTCTGTTCAGTTCCTCTGCCCATTTTTTAATTGGATTATTTGATTTTTTTTGTTGAGGCATGTGAGCTCTTTATATATTTTGGACATCAAGCCTTTATTGGGTCTGTCATTTACAAATATATTCTCCCATAGTGTAGGGTTCCTTTTTGTTCTATAGATGGTGTCTTTTGCTGTACAGAAGCTTTTCAGCTTAATATAGTTCCACTTGTTCATTTTTGCTGTTGTTTTCCTTGCCCGGGGAGATATGTTCAAGAAGAGGTCACTCATGTTTATATCTAAGCGGTTTTTGCCTATGTTTTTTTCCAAGAGTTTAATGGTTTCATGACTTACATTCAGGTCTTTGATCCATTTTGAATTTACTTTTGTATATGGGGTTAGACAATGGTCCAGTTTCATTCTCCTACATGTAGGTGTCCAGTTTTGCCAGCACCATCTATTGAAGAGACTGTCATTTCGCCATTGTATGTCCACGGCTCCTTTATCAAATATTAATTGACCATATATGTTTGGGTTAATGTCTGGAGTCTCTGGTCTGTTCCACTGGTCTGTGGCTCTGTTCTTGTGCCAGTACCAAATTGTCTTGATTTCTATAGCTTTATAGTAGAGCTTGAAGTTGGGGAGTGAGATCCCCCCTACTTTATACTTCTTTCTCAGGATTGCTTTGGCTATTCAGGGTCTTTGGTGTTTCCATATGAATTTTTGAATTATTTGTTCCAGTTCATTGAAGAATGTTGCTGGTAGTTTCATAGGGATTGCATCAAATCTGTATATTGCTTTGGGCAGGATGGCCATTTTGACGATATTAATTCTTCCTAGCCACGAGCATGGGTTGAGTTTCCATTTGTTAGTGTCCCCTTTAATTTCTCTTAAGAGTGACTTGTAGTTTTCAGAGTATAGGTCATTCACTTCTTTAGTTAGATTTATTCCTAGGTATTTTATTCTTTTTGATGCAATTGTGAGTAGAATTGTTTTCCTGATTTCTCTTTCTATTGGTTCATTATTAGTGTATAGGAAAGCTACAGATTTCTGTGTGTTAATTTTGTATCCTGCAACTTTGCTGTATTATGATATCAGTTCTAGTAGTTTTGGGGTGGAGTCTTTAGGGTTTTTTATGTACAATATCATGTCATCTGCAAATAGTGACAGTTTAACTTCTTCTTTATCAATCTGGATTTCTTGTATTTCTTTGTTTTGTCTGATTGCCATGGCTAGGACCTCCAGTACTGTGTTAAATAGCAGTGGGGAGAGTGGGCATCCCTGTCTAGTTCCTGATCTCAGAGGAAAAGCTTTCAGCTTCTCGCTGTTCAGTATAATGTTGGCTGTGGGTTTATGATATATGGCCTTTATTATGTTGAGGTACTTGCCCTCTATTCCCATTTTGCTGAGAGTTTTTATCATGAATGGATGTTGATTTTGTCAAATGCTTTTTCAGCATCTGTGGAGATGATCATGTGGTTTTTGTCTTTCTTTTTGTTGATGTGGTGGATGATGTTGATGGATTTTTGAATGTTGTACCATCCTTGCATCCCTGGTATGAATCCCACTTGGTCATGGTGTATGATCCTTTTGATATACTTTTGAATTCAGTTTGCTAATATTTTATTAAGTATTTTTGCATCTACATTCATCAGGGATATTTGTCTGTAGTTTTCTTTTTTGGTGGGGTCTTTGCCTGGTTTTGGTTTTAGGGTGATGTTGGCTTCATAGAATGAGTTTGGGAGTATTCCCTCCTCTTCTATTTTTTGGAAAACTTTAAGGAGAATGGGTATTATGTCTTTTCTGTGTGTCTGATAAAATTCCAAGGTAAATCCGTCCGGCCCGGGTGTTTTGTTCTTGGGTAGTTTTTTGATTACCATTTCAATTTCTTTGCTCGTAATTGGTTTGTTTAACTTTTGTGTTTCTTCCTTGGTCAGTCTTGGAAGGTTGTATTTTTCTAGGAAGTTGTCCATTTCTTCTAGGTTTTCCAGCTTGTTGACATATAGGTTTTCATAGTAGTCTTTAATAATTCTTTGTATTTCTGTGGAGTCTGTCATGATTTTTCCGTTCTCATTTCTTATTCTGTTGATTTGTGTTGATTCTCTTTTTCTCTTAATAAGTTTGGCTAGAGGCTTATTTATTTTGTTTATTTTCTCAAAGAACCAGCTCTTGGTTTCATTGATTTTTGCTAATCTTTTTGAATTTACTGAGGCTCTTTTTGTGGCCTAGTATATGATCTATTCTTGAAAATGTTCCATGTGCACTTGAGAAGAATGTGTATCCTGTTGCTGTTGAATGAAGTGTTCTGTAGATGTCCATTAGGTCCATCTGTTCTAATAGGTTGTTCAGTGCCTCTGTCTCTTTACTTTCTCTCTGGTTGATTGGTCCTTTGGAGTGAGTGATGTGTTGAAGTCTCCTAAATTGATGCACTGCATTCTATTTCCCCCTTTAATTTTGTTAGTATTTATTTCACATATGTAGGTGATTCTATGTTGGGTGCATAGATATTTATAATAGTTATATCCTCTTGTTGGACTGACCCTTTTATCATTATGTAATGTCCTTCTTCTTCTCTTGTTACTTTCTTTGTTTTGAAGTCTATTTTGTCTGATGCAAGTACAGCAACTCCTGCTTTTTTTTCTCTTAGTTGCATGAAATATCTTTTTCCATCCTTTTACTTTCAGTCTGTGTATGTCTTTTCGTTTGAACTGAGTCTCTTGTAGGCAGCATATAGATGGGTCTTGTTTTTTTATCCATTCAGTAACTCTATGTCTTTTGATTTGTGCATTCATACCATTTACATTTAGGGTGATTATCAATAGGTATGTACTTATTGCCATTGCAGGCTTTAGTTTCGTGGTTACGAAAGATTCAAGGGTAATTCCCTTACTATCTAACAGTCTAATTTAATTCACTTTTTGTGTTATTACAAACATAACCTAAAGGTTCTTTTTTTTCCCTCCTTTTTCTTCCTTCTCCATTCCTTGTATGTCATGAATCATTTTCTGCACTCTTTGTCTATCCCTTGGGTGACATCTATTTAGCCTTAGGAATACTTCCATCTATAGCAGTCCCTCCAAAATATCCTGTAGAGATGGTTTGTGGGAGGTAAATTCTCTCAACTTTTGCTTATCTGGAAATTGTTTAATCCCTCCTTCAAATTTAAATGATAACCTTGCCAGATAAAGTATTCTTGGTTTGAGGCCCTTCTGCTTCATTGCCTTAAATACATCATGCCACTCCCTTCTGGCCTGTAAGGTTTCTGTTGAGAAGTCTGATGATAGCCTGATGGGTTTTCCTTTGTATGTGGTCTTTTTTCTCTCTCTAGCTGCTTTTAAAAGTCTGTCTTTATCCTTGATCTTTGCCATTTTAATTATTATATGTCTTCATGTTGTCTTCCTTGGGTCCCTTGTGTTGGGAGATCTGTGCACCCCCATGGCTTCAGAGACTATCTTCTTCCCCAGATTGGGGAAGTCTTCAGCAATTACCTCCTGAATGACACTTTCTATTCCTTTATCTCTTTCCTCTTCTTCTAGTACCCGTGTAATGCGAATAATGTTCCATTTGGATTGGTCACACAGTTCTCTCGATATTCTTTCATTCTTAGAGATTCTTTTTTCTCTCTGTTCCTCAGCTTCTTTGTATTCCTCTTCTCTAATTTCTATTCCATTTACCGTCTCTTCTACTACATCTAATCTGCTTTTAAATCCCTCCATTGTATGTTTCATTTCAGATATGGAATTTCTTAATGATTGAACCTCAGACTTAAATTTGCTCCTGAGTTCTTAAATATTTCTCTGTACCTCCATAAGCATGTTTATGATTTTTATTTTGAACTCTCTTTCAGACAGATTGGTGCATTCAGTTTCATTTGGGTCTTTTTCTGGGGTTTGTGAGATTTTTGTCTGAACCATGTTCTTTTGATGTTGCATATTTCTGTGTGGTGCCCACTAGTGCCCAGAAGCTTCAGTCTCTGGAGCTGCTCAGCCCCTAGAGTGAGGTTGGGGGTTGTAGGGGAGCAGAGCTGGTGCCTGGGGGGAGGAAAGATCTGTTTCCTGATTCCCATCTGGGGTGCCTGTCCCCAGTGTCAGAGCCAGTGGGCCAAGCACACAGGTGTAAGCCTCTGTGCTTGGCGTCTCTAGCTGCTTTAGGTGGGGCCTCCCTCTGGCTGACCTGACGCCAGCACAATGACTGCTGGTTTGTGAACCGGTGCCGGCTGGCTAGGAGGAAGGTGCAGCAGGCTGCGTGTCACAGTGGGGGGCCTCGGAATTGAGCAGCCAGCCGGGGGGATGGAACACCTGAAGCTCCTCAAAATTCCCAAGAAGCTGGGCCGAGTGCACCCAGACAACCTTGTCCACCTATCCCTTCTCCTGTGCAGCAAGCTCAGTGCAAACTCCCCCCTTCAGCAGCCCTCTCCCTGCTTGGAAGCCTCTCAGACCGCCTGCCTTTCCCTTGTCCCAGAGCAGTGGTGTGTGGATCCCCTCCTCCACAAACAGCCAGAATCTCAGTCTCTCAAGCACTCCACCTGTCCAAGCTCCCCAACATCCAGAGCACCACATAATGTAGGTTTGTGCTCTCAAAGCAGATCTCCAGGGCTGGGTGTTCAGCAGTCCCAGGCCTCCACCCCCTCCCCTGCTCCATTTCTCTTCCTCCCGCAGGTGAGTTGGGGTGGGGGAAGGACCTGGGTCCTGCCAGATTAAGGCTTTTGTACGTTACCCTGTTTTGTGAGTTCTGCTCTGTTCGTGATGTCTGCATGCAGTCTGGTGCAGACTTCCTTCTTTTTGCTGTTTTAGGGTTAGTTGTATATTAAGTATATTTTTGTACTATTTGTGGTTTGGGGAGGAGTTCTCTGTCTCACCTCTCATGCCGCACTCTTGAATCTCGCCTGTTGCTATCCTTTTAACTTCTCCCTCCACTGCTTGGTTCTAGGGAAGCTCTGAATGTTAAGCTGTGTAGCCCCAATTCTGTGATCCCTGCCTTCAGGGGGATGTGCTGAGCAGAGCTGCACAGCTGCCTGGATCCCTGGCACCAGCATCCCTGACTCAGGTCCCACCTAGTGGACATAGGACTGAGCTGACATTTGGGTACCAGCCATGGATGGCTGGGGTGAGAGCCTGGAGCTGTCTCTCAGGGTTTGACCCGAGTGATGCCTGTGGACCCCAGAGCCTTTCCCCACCAGTCCCATACATTCCTGCATCTTCCCCAGAACCACAGAGGATTTCCTCTGGTGGGGCCATGGGCTGTCACTAGCCTACCCTGCCCACATCCCTGCAGAGGACTTGAGCAGCCTGTGAGTTTGGCTTGGATCTCCCTGCTCCCTGATGCTTTAGAGTCCAACTTGCCTGATAACCGCCTCTTCTGGGTTGGCTTCTGATATGCGATCCCAGGTCTAAGAGCTGCCAGCCTGCCTTTTGTCATCCTCTGAGCTAAATGCCTGGATGGAAAGAATTCCACTGGAGGACTCACAGCTGAGCCACCTGCATGGGCTTCCTGCCAACACTGTTCAGGCCACAACCAGTTTCGACAGTGAGACCCCCTTGTCCCCTGCCTTGCTTGTTCAGATTTCATTAAACAATTAGAAACTGTCTCACCCAATACTTGCCAAGCGGTCAAGTACTTGGGACAGTTCTCCTTGGCTCTTTATCCTCCCAAACATCCCACCCAAAGCCAAACCCAGACACACAGCAGGTCGGTGAACTACACAGCACTCGGCAGAGTGCTGTGAGGCATCCCATCTGATAACTTTTCCTTGAGTGAATCTAATTCCTGCTGCCTCTCGTGGCTCCCTGTGCCAGCTCTCATCCCCAGCGGCTTTTCATTCCTGGCAGCATCTGAAGTGGGCCCATCATGTGCTCTCTCTCCCATCTTGACACCGTGATGTGGCTGCTGTTGTAGCTTTTGTCTGCTTTGGTCCCACCAGTTCTGACATATTGCTTACAGGTCTGCCTCCCCTCTCTAAGAATAATATAACTTTCCCACGTAGTCTTTGCCTAAAACCACGAGGTGTTAACGTTTTGTTTCATTCCACTTTATTTTTATATATACATAAGCAAACTTTTTGCTGGTACACTTACGCGTCAGTTGAAGATCTTACCTCTGTACCTTGGAATACTGTAGTGCGTATTTTAACAATGAGGGTATTTTCTTACATAAGCATAATGCAATTAACAAGCTGGGACATTTAATATCAATATAACACCTTTATAGAACATACAAGGGATATTGAATTTTAAATAACTATCTCAGTAATGTCCTTTCTAGCATTTTTTCACCCTGATCCTGGTTCCAGTTCAAGATCTCCATTGCATTAAAATGTCACATCTTTCTGAGTCCCTTTTCTTCTGGAGCGATTCCTGGTCTACTCCATTCATGACAATAACATTTTTGAAGGACACAGGCAGTGTTTTTGTAGGCTATTCCTCAATTTGCTTTTGTCTGACTGCTCCTTCATACTTAGATTCAGATTAGGGCGAATTGGCAGGAATGCTATGGAAGTGGTGTAGCTTCTCAATGCTTTCAGTTTCGGCAGGAGAAATCATTTGTATTTTTCTCTCTATGGTTCCCTGGCCCCATCTGAGCAGGTAGGAGACAGATTTGGCACTTTGGTGGAAATGTGGGGCAGGGCACGAAGTGCTAGTTATCTCAAGGCACCCCTTCTTGCTCGTCTTTCCGATAGCACAGGGCTGTTGAGAAGAGATGGAGAGATTTGAAGGAAGGAGCGAAAGGGAGAGAAGGAATTGCCTTAGACCCAAAGGAAATTCGGGAGAAAGATGTTTGGGGTTCCCAGTAAAGACGGCCCCAGTGTCCCACTTCCTGGAAGAGCCCAGGAAGGTGGTAGGAGCACAGAGGGAAGCACTGCATGGTGCCAGGAAAGCTCAGTCCCACGCCTGGGCCCCAGCTTACCCAAGACTTTCCTGCTCCTGGTAGGGGAAAGATCCACAGAGTGGGCAGGTCTGCAGACATGATACAGACTAGGGCGGCCGGTGCCTTCCAACTGATGCTGAGAGGGGCCTGGGCCCAAGAATGACCCAGAACCTTTACTCTACCCTGGGAAAGTGGCACAGCCCCAGGAAAGACCTCCCAGCAGGAGGTAGACTTGGAGGTAGAAATAATTCAAGAAAAGCAAGGGAAATGCAATATGTCTCCGATGCCCGAGTGTGTGGCCATAATCTCAGACCTGGTGAACATGCACTCCCCACCCCAACTTCTCTAACAGGTGTGGGCCTACCTCCCATCTCTTAAGGACCTCTCCTCTTGGAACTGCCCCCCCCAACGATTCCCTCCTCTATCTCCTATGCTCCTCCTTCTTTCAGAGGGTCTTGCCTCTCCTTGAGGTCCGTCTCTGCAAGGCTCCTTGGTCATTCATCTCTGTGCTTCCATTGCCAAATGGGGCCCCTGCTCTCTATCTGCAGATAGAGGGGGAAGGGAGAAGGCCCTCACCTTGGCTAGACTCAAGATAGAGCATCTGTGTAAGTTATCTATGCTGCGTAACGAATGATCCCGAAGTTCAGAGGCTCACAACATTTATCTCAAGTTTCTCTATGTGGTCCTCTGCACTCAAGATGTCAGCCAGCATTACAGACATTTCTAGGCTCAGCTGGGAAGGGATCTGCTCCCAAGTGCAGCCAGGAGGCTATTGGCAGAATTCAGGGATACACGGGCTGTTGGCTGGTCTCCACCTTCAGTTTCCTGCCATGTGGGCCTCTCCATAGGGCCATTCACAAGTGGTAGTTAGTATCTCCTGAGCCAACAGGTAATAAGAGCCAGAGAGACAGGGCACAAGCAAGGCGGAAGTCACAGACCTTTGTAAGCCATTCTTGGAAGTGACACGCCACCACATTTACAGTGTGCTGCTTGTTAGAAGCAAGTCCAGCCTAGTGACTGAAAAAGAAAACTACTTCTATCTGGGTAACACTAAATTTACCAGCCCAAACAAAATCTGAATTTTTAAAAGTCTCACCAAATCCATCTTACCTCTAAGATATCATAGACTGTATTATTAAATCCACCTTAACTCCACCATATGTTCTTAAGCTATGGCCTTAAAATCCAAGTTTCTCATCACACTATTCATCTTAGATCAGCCTAAGCCATGCAGTGAAATGGTAAAGTGTGTCTTTGGAAATCTAGCCCCCCCTTTGCCTCTTTGCAGGCCACTCTCTTCTGCTCCCCGCCTCTGTGTCCTCTCCATCCCTCCCTCCTCCTCCTGAGCTCCTTCTTGGAACAGGCTGGGAGGTTGTGCTGGGGCTGACCTGACACCTGGCTTGGCCCCTTGCTGGCCTTGGCCTGTGAACAGCAGAGGAAGCTGCCTGCAGGTGGCTGTCCTCCTGGTCTGATACTCCTTCCACCTTGCATTTCCTCACTTTGCTACTCTGTTTGGTTCTACATCTGGGCCCTTTATCCTGCCCACAGCATTCAGGTTTTAGTTTAACTTGGCATCAGTATCAGTGGGCTCCAGTCAGGAAATCAGTACTTGCTCTACATAATTCATGCAGAGGACTCGTTGCAAAGATCTCATGGGGCTGGGGGAGCACAAGGAGAAGGGGATGACCCGGGCATCAGGATGCTGGGGCTTGCCCACCCTCACCACTGACCACTGGCACTGACCAGGCGCTCCTACAGCTGCACCAAGAACAGGAGACCGTGTAGGCTGGTTTCTTGTCCTGCTTTCGGTTCCTGTCAGTGCCTCTCAAAGGCAGACTCCCACCAGAAGCAGCTGGCAGGAGAGTCTGGGAAATGTAGTCTGGACAGCGCCCCCCCAGGGCACTGCCCTCAGGCCTGCCAGGCCGGGGCCCTACAAAAGGGCAGAACTGGAGCTGAGGTCCCTGCACAAAGCTGCACTGCACCCTCCAGGCACAGGACCTCACATCGGGTCCTTGGCCCTAAGCCCGGGTGCTCAGAGAGCTATCCAGACAGCCTCTCACCTGCAGCGGGCTTAAATGTTAACAGAACCCAAAGGGAAGAATAAAATGAGAGGCCAGACCTGCCCAGGTGCAGGCAGGCTCTGGGCTCATGCAGTGTTCCACACATGGGAAGTCTGGCCTTACACTGTGACTTGTCATTTGTGGGGGTCTACAGCTAGGAAAACCTGTGCTTTATTTTTATTTCCTTAGCAGTCACCCAGTTTGGCATCCTTACATTTTTCAGTTTTAAATCAATCATTCTATATTTCCTAGGAGATATGGTAAAAATATTTGACTCCGGCATTACACAAAACAGGAAATTGCATTTCACAGAGTTTTATTATTTCTGGTTCCCATTTGCTCCTGGTGCACTACTCAGTCAAATGTCGGCCTTTGAACAAATGGCAAATTTAGCCGTGATTCAGAGATATTTATTGAAAGTTTGCTACTGGCCTGACCCTGAATAAAGAATTTTAGAAGAAAAGAATGGCCCAGGCCTCATCTTTAAGTAGCTTTCGGTTTTGTCGAGGAATGAGGCTGACTCCCGTGCAGCTTCAGAAAACAGTAAATTCTCCAGCCTGGGGTATACATTTTGAGGATTACAGTTCAGAAAAGCAAGGTTTCTCTCTAAGGAAGGGATTATATTTGGAAGGCAAAGGAGAGGGAGAAGTGAGCTCCTAGCTCAGAGAACACTGATAATAAAGATAGGAAATGAACGGGCACCTGTGGGCAGACAGAAATATTGCTTAGTTGGATAGGAAAATATGCAAGTGATATTACTGAGGGTCTTGAATGTCACTTTGAGGTAACTGACCTGGATTCCATAGTAGCCAAAATGGCCAAGAAAACAATGACAATTATAAATCATATTGTCATACTTCTGGCTTTCTGCAATAAAACATAGGCAGCTGAAAAGATGTATTATTTCAACACATTTGACTCTTAATAAATTTAGTTCAACAAGTCAAATGTACTTTATATAAAATATTGGTTCATTAGGTATCAAAAAATGTTTTATCTTACATCTCAATGTATTTTCTTTTCTCCTAAAATCTAAAGTATAAATAACCCTCACAATCTTAATTCCTTTGATTCCTGAGTTTGGAAGTGAGTTTAGATAGAGAGGGATACCAGGATATGTAAATCTATCTGATTCCTGAGTTCCTGAGTTAGGAAAGCAAAGACTTTGAGCCCAACTCAAAATATGTATCCCAATCAGTACAGTCCCTGAACGTATATAGAGAATTGAGGAGAGCACGGGAAATCCGGACCAGGTTTTCCAAGCTCCCTTTCCCTGTCCACCCCTTCTTTCCTCCCGGCTCCCAGGGCCTCCTCGACCCTGCCTAGGGGGACACCCTCAGCCCTGATCCAGGCCAGCATCTTCTACCAGCTGCTCTTGGGTGAGGAAGGTGGTCAGCAAACCTGGAAGTGCGCCCCTACCCAGACCCGCTTACTCTCTCTCTCATTGTAGTTTTTACCTTTGAGAAGGGCCCGTCGAGTGGCCCCTCTAGTGGCCAGCCTGTACCACACCGTGGGACGCCGGGTGCCGCGCGGGCTGACGCGCAGGTAGGTGGCCGCGCTGTGCTTTCCGTCTTCTGAGAGAGGCAGGAGATGAAGTGGAGGAAGGGGTTGTCATCGCAAGACTGTGGACAGGCCTGTGGCTGGGCTGAGGACTTGGTCTTTGCTTTCCAGGGTAACAAACATGTTAGAGTAGGGGTGGGGGGAAGCGACCCGTTCTAGATTTTATAAAGGTAATGCTTGCCTTCAGTGCCTGGGTCATTATCAGAGGATAAATGTGATGATAAGGAAAATAGCTAGTTCAGAAAATGAAAAATAACGATAAATGATGACCTCGTCCTGTGTGCCTGGCTCTGTGCCCAGTTGAGGGAAGGTCCCTGCTATGATCCTCCTTTGCCAGGCCGGAGGATGAAGTACAGGAACTGGGTGAAGGGTCCTTAGCCAGCCCGTGCTCCTCGCCACCCTCCTGCACAGCCTCCTCAATCTCTGGGGATGGCTGTCCCCACACCACCCCTCCCCTCCCCCATACTTTGATACGAGGGAAGTCTATTAAAATGAAGGTCAAGGACAAATGGAAAAGAAAGAAAAGAGGAAGTTATCACCAAAGATATCATGAGAACTATGTCAGCCAGCTTTGAAACTGTCTTAGAATAAGAATTCCAAAATAAGTGACTTCAACGGACAGAAATTCTTTTTTTTCCCCCCTTCTTCCTCATGTCAACGTCTGTAGGTAAGCGATTCAGGCCTGGAGTCGTGTGCGGTGCTCCTCTGCGTCCCTGGGATCCGGTCTGCTTCCAGGTCACCGATCCGCCGCCCCCAGGAAGTGGTTCTCATCTTCGTGGCCCAGGATGGATGCTGGAGCCTCAGCCACCTCCAGGCAGGGGGTACAGGCGACAGCCACGAGCAGGCCAAGAGCACCATGCTAGCTGGTCCTAAGGGAGCCGGCACAGTTCTCCTGCTTACAGGTCCTTGTCCAGAACTTAACCACATGACCCCACTAGGTGAAAGGCAGGCTGGAAAGTTCTGGAAGCCAGGTGATAAAGTGTGCCTGCTGAGAGAGGATGGTGGGTCTCTTTGAGTCCCAGCCAATGACCTTACCTTCTTTTCGCTTTTCTGCCCCATCTCCCTTCATCTGCTGCCTCCCTGCCTCCCACACCCACTTCAGGGCAACACCCCATCACCGCCTCCTTCCAGCGGGGTCTGCAGTCACAAGGGAACCTCGCTGCTCTCTGTGTATTGCCGCAGGCTCAAGTTCAGAGGGTTCCTTCTTACTTATAGCCCAGGCTAGAGCTGTGCAGGAGCCTTTAGAATAAGCCTTTTATGCCCTAGGACAGGGATGGGGGAACATTTTCTATAAAGGATCAAATAGTAAATATTTTTGGCTTTGCCAGCCATGCCATCTCTGTCACCACTACTCATCTCTGCTGTTGCAGTGAAAGTGACCCCACACAACAGATAAACTAATAAGCATGACGTATTTCAATAAGACTTTATTTTTGGACTACTGAAATTTGAATTATGTATAATTTTCACATGTCACGAGACATTAGCCTTCTTTTTCCAAACTATTTAAAAATGTAAAAACTGTTCCCGCTTCACAGGCCATACAAAAACGTGTGAAGGGTCAGATTTGGTCCACAGACTGTAGTTTACCAACCTCTGCCCTAAGAGATGACTGTGTAAGATGACCATTATAAATTTCCATATAGATGTCATCTCTAATTGACATTATAAATGACTAGTGCTGGCACTAAGCTAAGTCCTACACATAATCCTCAGAGCAGCCCCATAAGTAGGTCACATTATGATTTTATGGATGAAGACACTGAGGCCCAGAGAGGCTGACTGCTTGTCTAAGATTGCACAGCTAGCAAGAGAGCCAGCCTCACTCAGAGCCTGTGTCAGAATGACAAGCCTGTGGTGCCTGCATGGGGGGACCGCAAAGACAGAATGGAAGGTACAAGCAGGGAACATCCACAGCTATCTCGCTGGCCAAATGCTGCAAAGGGGCACAGAGGCAAAGCCTACCCAGAGGACTGTGATGGTGAAGGGCAGGCTCTGGGGACAGACCTGGGTTCAAATCCTCACCTCACCAACTCTTCCCTGTGTGGACTTCCACAAGGACAGCACCTCCCTGAACCTTATTTCTCCATAATGGCATAATGCCATTACCTGTTCTGTGGAGTTTCCTGGGGATGTACATGCAGGGCTTAGCTTGTGCCAGGCACAGGGTCACCTTGTTGTCCATACAGGTCCCAGAGTTTACAGTGGATGAGGGGACAAGCAGTGTCTCAGTGTGGGGAGGCGGGGACTAAGGAACCTGGTGATGGCATTGCTATTCCAGGAAGCATTCAAATTCCAGGAGAGAAATGCTGTGGCTTGGGCTGGCTGGGAGTGATGAGGAAATACTCAGAAAGTTCTCAAATCCCTCGCCCTCTTGGCATGTGCGGTGGGAAGACAGGAAGGCCAAGGAAACAGGGTTTCTATTGAGGCTTCAGAAATATAGAGGAATCCCACGGTGCTTGGGTGCTTGGGATTGAAACAATGTAACAATGTATTCCCTCCCCCACCCCCCAGACTCAGTGGCATGGAGCAGCTTGTTTATCATAGTCACAGAAGCCCATTAGTTTATAATACGGTATTGGGGTAACCTTTACAAAAATAGATTAAAATATAACTAGCATTCTGAATACACCTACAGTGACCTAATAGCTCCTATTGCAACAGTTTCTGGGTGCTGACTCCCCCCTTAGATTGTAGTAAATGTATAAAAGGCATGGCCCTGCTGTACTCGGGGCTCAGACCTTTGGAGATCACTCTCCTCTGAGCCCACTGGCGTAAAATAAACCTCCACCCACCAAGACCTCCGAGTGCCGCTTGGTTCTTCCGTCAGTGATCCAGTCCAAGTTTTCTGGTTTTCTGTAACAGGAGGAAAGGGCCAGGACAACTGAACTGTCTTCTGAGCTCACACCCAGAACCCTCTGCTAGGGGTTGGGAGGGTTGCAAACGTGCAGAGCAAGATCCTACCCAGAGGAGCTGCCTGTCTGTGGAAAGATAAAATAGAAGTTTTGAAAACCTAACAAGTATGTGTGAAGCAGTCTCCAGCCTAGCTCAGCCACAATCACAAAGACCCTGTTAAGGAAATGAAACTGCTAACTATAGCGGGCAGGACCCTCAGAGCTCCTTCTAATAGCTGAGGGCTTGAGAGTAATTTTGTTAAGCACTTACTGCATGAAGGCACTGTTCTAGGGGCAATTTGCACACATTTCCTTGTTCATTCCTTACAATATCCCCCAGGGTGGTACTGTCAGCCCCTATTTACAGATGAGAAAACTGGGGCACAGAGTGGTTAAGTGACTCTCCCAGAGTCACTCAGGAGAGCCAGGATTATAGCCCAGGCCTTCCACCCACAGCCCACATTCTGGCCCCCTGTAGGTCATTGGTTTGAGCTTTGCTACACAACAGAGCCTCCCAGAGAGCTTGTTAAAAAGTATGAATACCTGCCCCCCACCAGGAGATCTTGGTTCAGTGAGTGAGGGGAGGAGCCCAGGTATATGCATGTTTAACAGACACCCCAGGTGATTCTGGTGCACAGCCAAGTCTGAGAAGTGCCCCTCTAGGAAAGCTATGGTGGTGAAGACCCTACAGCCTTGGTGTGAATGGAAGCCAGCTACAGAGGCTTAAACTGTGGCCCAGCTTCAGGAGAATCACGGAACAGATGTTGACTTTGGTTTCAAACATCCAAATCTCGGTTAAATTCAACAAAACTGAGAGTAAAAGTGTTCATAACAGAAAAGAAACCTGATCTAAACAGGCTCTTGACCCAGAGGAGGGAACCGGGAGGCCAACAGGATGGCTGTGGGCAGGAAGAAGTGCAGTTCATCCCTGCTGTGGGCACCCTAAAGCTCTGAAGAGGGTCGAGGGTCCTCCTCTGCAGGGGGAGGTGTGGGCCGGGAAGGCCCCAGAGCCCTGCCTCTGCGAGTAGGGCGGTGAGCCGCGCACAGGCCGGCCCTTTGCCACCTGCATCAAGGCCATGAGAGGTTTGCCTACACCAGCCTGTGTGGCTACAGCAGACGGGCTCACTCACACAGGACTGAAACGGAGAGGAGGCCAGATTCTGAGGAACAGGTTGTGGTTCACTGGATTCCATCTGATTCCTCACCTTCCTCAGGAACAGCCCCTCGTGCCTACAGAATCTGCTCTGGACCCAGGCTGAAAGAACCCCATTTTACTCAACCCATCTGCCTCATCTCAGCATCACCCCTGGCTCACCTATCCTTTATGTCATATGTACTTAGAGACGTTTTTAAAAGTTGGCACCAAAAAGAGAGTCAGCTTCCCTCTGAGGAAGATTACAGGTACTTGTCTGTACAGAGATTTCTCTTACGTAGGATTTTTCTAGATAAGGAATCTTCCTTATCTAGGAGGGACAGCTTCCAGGGTGCTGTCTGATTTCCTGAAAAGTGTGGATGCTGCTAGACATCCTGGTGGGAATGGGTGCAGAGAGCTAGGGAAGTCCTAGTCGTGGAAGTGGGGTGGGAGTGGAGAAGTGGGTGTGGTGGCTGAGGGTCCCCGAAAGGGGAATGCTGGGGGCAAGATCCCTTGGCTGGTTTCAGGAATGGGCCCAAGAGGCACCTCAGAGTAATGGAGCAAGCACACAGGTGGTGGCAGTTTGGGGTGAGGACATGGGCTTCACAGGATGAGAGGCACGGGCCCGTGGTGATGGGTGGGCCTTAGGGCCTACAGGCCCAGGTCTGGGGGTGTGGGCCGACCCCCTGGGTTTGCTTACTTATCCCAAGAGAGCCCCAGGGAGAGTAGAAATGGTTTTCCTCCGCAGCGGACCTCCGCGGTGCCTCCCCTCCTGCCTCCGTCTTGGATCCCTGAGCTCCTGGGCAGAAGGCAATTCAATGACGAGCAAAGAGTGACAGAGAAACACAGGGGAAAGGCAGTAAGAGCAAGCAAGGCTGCGAAGCAGAGAAGCAGGAATTAAGAGCGGACAAGGGGGAGCACAAAAGAAGCAGTGATGTGAACAGACACAGGGGAAACAGAAGGGCCAGCCAGAGTTAGAAGGGCAAGGAGGGCAGTCAGAGCCGCAGACCGCGTGCCACGGCGTGAACTCCACTCAGGGTGGCCCTGCCGTGGCCTCTCTGGCCTCCCAGGGGCTCCCTGGGTCCCAGAAGGGCCTGCAGGGAGTCGTCCTCCACGGAGGGTGAAGGCACGTAGGAAGGCCTTTGGAGCACAGGAACCAGAGGCAAGGAGAGGCAAGGACTGTGCAGAGGGGGCTGAGGAAGTTCGTCCTGTCAGGGGGTACCCAGGGGCCACACTGCAAGGGGGCAAAGGGGCTCAGGGTTGTGAGGACACATGCACAACAGGGATAATGGCACCCACCTCTAAGGGCACCGAGGATGACTTGGGACAAGGACAAAAGCAGCATGGAAGGACTGTTCTGAGAATGATGGTGAGGGATCGCAGAGTCAGGGAGGCCGTGGGGTCGGAGAGACGGAGTCCATCCTGGAGGCATTTATAAGGCAGAGTCCTTGCATTGACCAGCTGCAGAGGGAACAAGACAAGGAAGAACCAAAGCCTGTTCCCGGCTTTCTATTTTGAGTACCTGGTGGATGATCCTGCCGTCAGCTAACAGGGAAGAAAGGAAATGCAGATTTTGTGAGGAAAATCAATTCTGTTTTGTATTGTTAATGTTTATATCTTTGCAGAAAATTATAGCTGACCAATAAACACAAAAATATGCTCAACCTCACTGTTAACCAAAGAGCAGAAGTTAAAACAAGATCATTTAGGTATCAAATTGACAAAGATGTAAGATTGGATATCCCCAGTACTGGCAAGGACATTGGCCAACAGGCACTCTCATCCTTCATGGATGGGGCTGTAATTTGTACTGTCATTTTTGTGGGCACTTTGGAAAGACTTATTTAAATGTTTAACGTGCTTTCTGTCTGACCCCATCTTTCCACTTCAAATGATTTATTTGACAGCTTGCAAAAATAAAAGCACAAGGCTATGCGTTGGAGCATTTTTTATGTTAGCAAGAACACTCCCTTCTTCCACTTTCTGACTGTGTGAATTGGGCAAATTTCTTACTTCCTGTGCATCAGTTTCCTCATTTGTAAAGTTGGTAATAATAGTAGCTACATCATTAGTTTGGTAGGAGGATTAAATGAAATAATCCAAGTCAGGCACTTAACTCGATGCCAGAGCTGCAGTCAGTGCCCAGGTAAGGTTAGCAAGCGTATCACCTTTGACAGCAGGAATTCTTATGGCACATTAGTGGAAGGTCTCCTGGCATGGAAGAGGGTGTCTGGGCATTGGGAGAGCACTGCTAGGTGGAGCCGAAAGTCCAGAGCGTACAGGGAAGAAGAGGAGTCTGTTTCAGAGGTGTATACTTCCATCACAGGAGGGAAGGAAACAGGAGGTTCGGAGAGGTCTGGAAAGACCTATGAAAGTAGTAGATGGAGAGGAGAAGGGGTCTGGGGACTCTTAGTTTTGTGATTGCAGAAATATGTAAACCAGCAAGGACTGATGCCTGCTGAAACGTTAACAGCCTGGCGTGAGCCCCAGTGTCTGAGAGTGGATTCTCTAGTGCTCCCTTGTTGCAGAAGTTGCTAGACTTCCAGAATAAGGAAGGGTAGGGAGTGAGGGTGGCAGAGAACAGGAACGGAGTGCTGGGAACATGGTTGAATGGTTCCAGGATGACCGAGCAACATAAAAGACCTTATTAGACTCATCAGTGGGGACTGGTCTTCAGGTCATGCACCTGACTGTCCTTAGCAGCTGTGTCTCCCAGGCTAATGCATTGTCCCTACTTGAATCAGTCACAGTTCTTTTGCATCCTATCTGCATCCTTTTTGTACTGTTATCATGAGCTCAAAACTTAAATGATGCCCTGGGCCTGAGAACCTCCTTCTCCCAGGCTGACCTAGGCATCCATGCTGTGCGGCAACTGGAATGGGGTTAAGAGGTAAGCAGACAGTGTATCCTGTGTGCCCAGAAATAGCTCTTGAAATTCCACCCTTCCAGAGACCTCTATTTGGGGATTCCAAAATAGCCCTGAAAAACATATTAAATAATTATTAATTAATTCTCATATCTTTGCAAATGCTTTCCCCTTTGAGCTGCCATCTGTTTAGAAGACAGTGAGAGATTTGATGGGGTGGATGGTGACGAGGGGCATTTCAGAACTTGTGCCTTTCGCTAAGGGAGGACAGGTCTCGGCTTGATGAGGTAGGGGATTCCTGGCTGGCTGCTCAAGTGCAGGGGATCACCCAAAGGGCAGAGAGAGGCTCTGCGATAAAGCAGGCCAGCTCTGCAGGGCGGTCTGAGGCTGACAGAATGCAGAGACCACCGGGCCTGCTGATGGAGAGCTACATTCCTTTCTCCATGTTGCAAATTAGTAGCTCCCGGACCCTTAGTTCCCATCCCTAATCTTCCCCTCTGTCAGCCATAAAGAAGGGTCAGTCATGCCTGCCCCAACCTGTTTGTTTGAGTGTGGCTGTGCTTTGAAAAACATTCCCACTGCCATAAATGAGATAAAATAAGTAAAACAGGCACATTTTGTTATCATTACTATTTGGTCTCAGGTGGGTCAGAACCTCATCCTGGATGACAGGTGAGGGCCTGGCCCTGCAGATGTCTCTTAGAGCCACACACAGAAGCACTTAAAGTGACCCATTCATCTCTGCTGAGATCAAAACCTTAAAGAGATCAAGTTCAGCTGGTAACAAACTTCCTTCAGGGAGTTTTGAAAGAACAGTTGAGGGCCTGCTGATGCTGGGATATCGTGGACAAAGAACACTGGGTTCCTGCTTCTGACCTGGGGAACAGAGCTGCTGGGACAAGTACAGGGACCCTGGGAAAGAGGTCAGTGGGAGCATTTTTAACTGTTTCATCTTAAGCCTGTGCGACGAGCCCTGATCTGCTCAAGAGCAGCCTCCCAGGCCAGCCAAATGGATGTGGGATGCAGCGTGTGCCAGAGGGAAGCAGGTGTCTGCTGGAAGCGGATGGGCTGTTGTGGCACAAGGAGGGAAACACCAAGGTCTGGCCCTGGCTGTGAGGAAGGGAGGGAAGACTTAGACACACCACAGTCACCATGCCCAGTAGCGTTCCAGAACTGGGTGGTGGTGTGGACAGAAAGCACCCACCCCAGAAGCCAGACCTGGTTCAAGTCCCTGTTCTGCCACCCGTAACCTTTCTCAGGCCCAGTCTCCTTATCTGTAAAAACAGGGATGAGGTTAGCAGTGCCCTCTGATCGGCAGTTTCTGTGAGAATTCTTGTAGTATGGAGACCTGTACAAACAGCCCACCATTGCTAATAACGCCCTATTCTTTTCCATGACACATTGTTCACGACTCCAGTGCTGGAGAGCTCACTGTTGACAGGATTGCATTTGTGCAGCAACACGAGTGTCATGAAGTCTAGTGATGAGTGTTTCTGAAGAACTTTTGGTTACGAACTATTGCTTGGTTTCATTTCAACATCAGAGGAATCACAGAACTCAGGGGTGGGGCAAAGTGGAATAATCATTTAATTCAAGCATTTTGTTTGACAGACAAGCTAAAAAAGGCAGAGATGCCATATGATTTCTCTTTGCTTTATGCAAGGTTCCTGGCCCAGACTGGGTGATCGGTAAGTACTTATGTAACAAGTTGAATTTATTCTCCTGCCTCAAGTTTAGTAGGTACAGGGCTGGGACCCTACTGCACTGTATTGTGAGGCAGCAGAAAAACAAAGGACCTGGGATTCAAGTGTGTAGGTGCTTTTCCGACAGTCCTGAACTCTCTGAAGTTTTTAAAATGCCTTTTAGATAACATAATTTAACATACAGTTCTGTAAGTAAAATAATACATATAGGTATATGTATATGTATGTGTGCATATGTTTATACTATATCATAATATTTTTGGCAAGGGGGTAGTGGTGAGGAAAGACTAAGGCAATCGTAATTCTTGCTGGTTACATATCCTAACTCTGAGTTTTCAGATATTTTGGTTTAGAGATAGTTCCTCCCTTGCTATTGGAAAAAAAACCTTAATTGAAAAGCCAGTAATTTCTTATTGACATATGGCATATGTATGTAGGCATGGATGCATGCAATGGCTGTATAGATCTATCCCATATAATCTGCTCTTTTTTAATGAGAGAAGACTGTTGTTACTAGCTGCAAAATTCACATCAAGTTTTATTGCAGTGCTTCAACATCCTCTTGCCTAGCTACTTCCTCAGATGACCTAGATACATTTTGATCCCTGGATAGGTATGGCATGCTGCCCTGGGGAAGATTCTGTATGAGAAATTATTCAGGAGGTCTGAGCTTCTTGTCAAGAGTCTGCTGTTCTTTGCTCACAGACCTTGGTTTTCTCATCAGGGTAGGGGCAGGCAGGGGATATGTGAACTACAATTATTTTGTGAACATGTATGTAAGGCTTAATATTTCACAGAAACTTTTCTAAGTGCTTGTACACAGTAACTTACTTAATCTTTAAAACCACCCTAAGTGTTACTCTTATTATCCTCGTTCACAGATGAGGCTAAATAATTTGCCCAAAGTCTACAAGAATTTAGGAACTCTTAGAGGAGCCCTCTGCCAAGATTAGCATCCCTTAAACAAATATAACTAGCCTGATGGCCTCTCTCTATTGGTGGGTGCTCTGAACTTTTAAGAGTCATACATCCCTTTGAGAATTTGGTGGAAGTAATAGACACTTTCCTTGGAAAAGACACACATGTGGATAAGTTAGTCTATATCCCAAAGCCATCTGTGGAATCCAGGTTCAAAAGCCTTAATGTAGTGGAAGAATACTTCAGTACTCTCTGGAAAACTCTGTCCCACAGGAGTCAAGAAACAAAGCAAGAGATATTCTGGAACCTGCTATCTGCTTTTTGTGCCACACTTCCCTCCTTTTTCAGTTACTCTGGATTAAAATCATCTGGGCAAACTGATAGCTGTAGGGGTTATTTACAGAGGGCAGGATTCTTGGATACTTTATAATTCTCTGCAAAGTATTTCTGCAAGGTTTAAATATTTCTGTATAAGCATGTGCCACTTCTATAATCAGAAGGGAAATGAGAGATTTTTTTAAAGAAGAAAACAAAAATTTGCATTACCAACATACTAAAACCTGCACAAAATTATGAACATACAAGGATATTATTCATTGCCACATTGGTTACAATCCTCCCAATGGCTTCAGTAAAGGAGAAGCTAAATAAACTATGGTGCCTCCTTTAATGGGTTGCTGTGTGGTTACTAAAAAAACTGCAGGGTAGCTCTAAATGTATTGAAAGAACTTCAAGATCTACAATTTGGAGAATAAAGCAAGGTGTGGAGTTGTGTATAGGGTGCTCTAATTTCATGGCGGCAAGAAAAGGGAAAGTTGTTTGATACATCGAATACCTCCAGAGGAATCAGAAGAAAACCTGGTGTCAGTTCCTGTCTCTGGAAAGTTAGAGCAGAAAGGGAGACTTATTTTTGCTCTGGGCCCTTTCTTCCTCTACATTTTGGTCCATTTATGCATTATGCAATCAATCAATACATAAACATTTTAAAAAGAAAAGGCTCTTAGAGGGCACTGAGAAACATCATTACCTGAGAGGTGTCTTCCCACCATGGGACCTTGCACTGTCTGTCCTTCCGCCTCGACGGCCTTTTCTATCTATGCCCACTCACCCCCTGGAGCTCAGCTCAGATGGGAGTTCCTCATCAAAGGCTTCCCTGGTCTTCCCAACAAGAACAAATACCCCTTTATCTGCTCCTGTAATACCATGTGACTTTTCATCCATCTACTTTTCCCAGTTTCAGTTTTACATATATTTCTGTGATGACTTGATCCACGTTTGTTGCTTCCCACTAGGCACAGGATCCTTTGGAGAAGGGTCTCTGGGTTTGCTCACTGGTATATATGTCATATTTGGGACATCGTTATCTCTGTGTTGGAAATTTCAATCTCATGTTGTGGCTTCCACTCACTGGATTTAATTTTACCCTTAGTAACACACAGAACAGGACTAATCCTTCTATATGATGGTATTTTCAAGTATTAAGCACCTTGAATCTTCTTCCCTAGCTACAGATCTTCAGTTTTTTCTCAGCTATTACTGACTGTGACATCCCTGAGGGCAGGGAGGATGTCATATTCACCTCTGTATCTCTAACCCCCAACTCAGGGCTTATCTTAGCATATGTTATTTAAATAGAATCACTTTTTCATATGACATCTCTTATAATACATCCTTCTGAACATACTCCACTTCATGTATGTACCTCTTACAGTACTGGGCAGAATTTTGAACAAATATCATAACTTTGGTCTTCCCAGTATACCCCCTTCCTTCCATTGTTATACCTCTAGTAAAGCCAAATAAGACCGCATGAGTTTCAGGGCATGCACTGATGACATGTAATGAGTCCTGTTTATGCTGGTTTCTTTTATTTCCTCTTTGCAGAACTCCTGTCTCTACCCTAGATGATTACTATATGTATGACCTTATTTATTAAAATACTGTACTCAACTCCTAATGCTATGATGTCAATTTCTTTCTCACACTTCCCAAAGCCAGACCAGCAGATTCATGAAACACCACGAGTTCCATACCAAGAAGGATAATAATGCTTAAAAAGGGTCCACTTGGTGTGCAAAAACTCCTGAAGGCAGACCTACAATGATCCTCCCTGTACCACCTTTACTCAATGAGTATCTTCAGAGAGGAAAGCAAGGGTATTTGAACTTCAATTGAGAAGTTCTAAAAAGCCAACCTTTATAATCATCAACTCTGATGCTCAGAACTGTCACTAGATCTACTCTTGAGGGCTCTCATAATGCCTACTCTAAGCTCTTAGCACTAGGTGATTCCCTGGTAAATGTGAGCATGGGCACGTCATTGCTAATGTGCACGGCGTTTGGCAGAATGCCATAAGGCCAATGCATCAAGTACAGCCAAGATCAAGAGGAGAACCAGTCAGTCTCCAACATTGTAATAATTCCTCTATGGGGAATGTGTCCTGACCAGGCAAAGGGACAGACGCAATGATTTAGTTTCTTTCTCCCACATTCAGCTTTCATGAGCTGTATGACAAATGGGTAAAGGATCAGAGCATGCTGAGAACTAATGAACCAGAAGAAGAAATTCATTTAATGACCTAAGTGTACTTTATCTAATGTGAAATGTAGGTCACTTCCTTGTAAATTTATTCATGGAGATTATTTGTCCTTAGCATGATTATGTGGCATGTATTATAGGATTTCAGTCCCATGTAAAACAGAACAGATTGGCTTATCCCTCCCCATTCGTCTTCCACCCTCCCCATCCCCACCTCCCCATACAGGGTGACAAGAATCTAGCAACATCCATCAACACTTACCTCAGTAGAAAAGACTGTATTCAAACTATTGAAAAAAATTGATCTGGGCGTCTTTATTACATTTTTGGAGATCCTTGAAAAAATCTAAAAACTAAACACCTACACAGAAATTCAGATCTATTGCTGAGTTAGCAGCCATAACAAAGATCAGGCAAGAAGAGGGAGTTTTTTTTTATCACCCTATGAGTCCAGCCAAGTATGTGACAGAAGAGAGATAAAACTGTCGAATGGAGCACCAAGGGACCAACTTTTATGAAGTTTGGCTGGCAGCACTTTCTTAATTCTAATTTGAGAAACCCGAGGCAACAATCTTACAGGGCTTCTTGTCACCATCATCATTCACGTTTTGTAAAATGAGCTCCTGAGCAGGCCAGCTTGCATTAGTGTCCCTTTAGTTTCATTAGCTTCTTTACCACCTAGAATCAAAAAGAATTTTCAGTGCTTGGTCCTAAAAGACAGGCCAGTAAAGCAAGGAGTGAGAGTTGGAACAAAGACTTAAGATGTTTTCTTATTCAAAATGGATGCCCACAAGATCCATATTTTAAGAGGGTGAAATTTGTTGGGACTTAGTTCACATTCACATAATTTACAGGTAAGTGCAGCAATGTGAAAATCCTGCGGTTACCTTTCTGACTTGTAAAAGAGAAAAGTGAAATTTAAACTTTTTTACCTTTTCTAATTTAAGCTTAAAGTTAATTTGAGAAGGAAGATGTAGGGAAATACTAAGAAATGTTAACTTGACGTTGAACATTTAGCAAGTAAAGCCAAAAACATCATACTTTCCCCCAACCAATTTCATCTCCAATACAAAAAGCACTGTGGCATTCTTGCAATTCTATAATTTCCAATGGATTTTAGAGAGAACATTGCTTTTTTGTGGGTGTGTTTCTCTAGTAAAGAAAAAAACCTACGGAGTACATGTGTAAAACAATGGAGAACCCTAGAAAATCTCTAAAGTAACTTTTTAAGTCCCATAAAAAGATGATATTAAATTATATTTGTTTGAAACTTTACAGTTTATACTGTGCTGGCCCTCATACTATTCCATCCGCCCCGTACACTGTCCTGGCCTCCGATGCTCAGCAGAGCTTCATCTTGATGGGGGTTGGGTTCTGTAGTTGCCAGAAAAGGTCACATCACATCGGCTTAATACCTCCTGACCACAAAGTTCAGAATACACGGTTTTGTGTCTATATAAATAAGTTACCTTGCCCTTGGAGACCTGGATGTACCGAAACTTTCCACAACTTTAAGCCCAATAAAGGGCACTAGGACTAGAGACTGACTGAGGGTTTGATGTTTTCCAAGTCATCCTCACTCAGTAGCCTAGGCTCATTGAGAGGAACGGCTGGGAGAGTCGCTCAACCTGTTTAGATTCTTATCCTCATCCTCTCTCTTTTGCCAGATGTTTAGTTACATCAGTCAGGGTCCCACCAGGAAAACAGAAACCACTCTAGGTATTCAAATAGAAAGGCTTTAATACAGGGAAATGGTTAGGCAGGTGATAGAAATGCCTGGAGGAAGAGAGTTGAGAAGCCAAACAAAAGACAGTGAAGCAACCTAGAAGTTCCCAGTTTCTGGAAGCTTCTACTACCCCTTGACTGGGGAAAACAGAAAGCAGAGGTGTAACCAGAACCCAGGGGTTGGGATCACTGGAGCTAAATGGGAACAAAGTGGGCAAGTTATGCAGGAAGTGGATCCGTAAAGGATATGCCACCCAAGAAGAGAAGGAAAGGGAGAAATAGCCCAGCCTCTGCCTTTTCCTACCCTCCAGTCACCCACCAGCACCTCCCATTGATGGAGCACAGTTGGAAGGCAGTGGACAAGGGAGCCTGTCAGTTGCAGCCTGTGAGGGTCAGCGACCTCGCCCAACACACAGAGCAGGTAAAGGGTGAGGAATGGAGCTGCGGACAAATAGAGCCAGGGCAAGCATAACTCAATTACTCTTTTTGCCAATCGTAGCCTTGAATTCCTGTATGTTAAATATGCATATGCTGTGACATCACTGTATATAGGACCACTTCAAATTTATAGATGAGGAAACTAAGATTCAGGTTAAATAATTTGCCCAAGATAACAGAGGCAAAAGTATTGGAGCCAGTTCCTCTGATTCTTAGGTCTAGTGCTTTTGCCAGTGCCTTTGGTGCCTTCCATAGGAATATGTTGGAAAAGGACTAGGACAATCTGAGGTTTAAAAAACACTTTTATAGGATGTTAGAATGGAACTAGACCAGGGAATTTTAAGCTGCATACTCTAGAGCTCTGAGGTCCACACAATGCTCCCAGGACAGTGTTAACAGGATCCCAAACTCTGTCCCTTACTTCAAACTTCATTGCAATTTAATCTTTTGTGCACTGGGACTTTACTAAGATTTTATTTTAAGAAAACGATTCTGCTAGAAGAATAATGTAAAATTATTCAGTCTATCTCCCTCAAATGAAGTAATTAAGGCTCAGAGAGTATCTAACTAACAGCTGACTTAACCCCAGACTTATATCCAGGTGTTGTTCTGGCTTGCAACATAAGGCTCTTAACCAGTAAACCATGCTGCATTTGTTATAACCAGATAAGAGAGAGCAACAGTGAGGCAAGGGGAAAGGGAGAAGTGACAGGAAAGGCAGAAGAAAAAGATTACACAGAGAAAGATGACCCAATTAGAAAACAGACTGAAATCCACATTTTTGTGAGGATGTTGCCTAGAGGCTTTAACACCATTGTGTTTTTGCACTTGGGCCAAAAACAAGGATAATTCTGTCAGAATCTGGTTCATTCATGGAGGGGCTAAGAGAAATCAAGGACAATAGCCAGAAAGTATAACAATCCAAGTGTCCATCTGCTGGTAAATGGATAATCTATGAAACATCTATACAATGGAATACTATTCAGCAGGAAAGGTACATGATGAACATAGATGCAAAGATCCCAAACAAAATATTAGCAAACAGAATTCAAAAATACATCAGAAGTATCTCCCATCGTGACCAAGTGGGATTTATTCAAGGGACGCAAAGATGGTACAATATTCATAAACCAATCAATGTGATATGCCACATTAACAAAAGGAAGAATAAAACCCATATGGTCATCGCAATAGATGCTGAAAAAGCATTTGAGAAAATTCAACTCTGAACAAAGCGGGTATAAAGGGGACATAACATAATAAAGGCCATATATGACAAACCCACAGCCAATAGTATACTCAATGGCAAAAAGCTGAAAGCTTTTCCTCCAAGATTAAGAATGACAAGGATGTTCACTCACACCACTTTTATCTAACATAGTACTAGAGGTCCTAGCGATGGCAATCAGACAAGATTAAGAGATAAAAGTCATGCAAATTGGTAAGAAAGAAGTAAAACTGTTACTATTTGCAGGTAATGTGATATTATATATATAAAATCCTAAAGACTCTACCAAAAAACTATTAAAACTAATAACTGGGTTCAGCAAAGTTGCAGGATACAAAATCATTATACAGAAATCTGTTGCATTCCTATATACTAATGATGAACTAGCAGAAAGAGAAATCAGGAGAACAATTGTATCATAAAGAATAAAATACCTAGAAATAACCCTGACCAAGGAGGTGAAAGACCTATACTCTGAAAACTACAAGACACTCATGAAAAAATTAAAGAAGACACCAATAAATGGAAATCTATCCCATGCTCATGGATAGGAATAATTAACATTGTCAAAATGGCCATCTTGCCCAAATTTACAGATTCAATTTAATTCCTATCAAAATACCAACAGCATTTTTCAATGAACTGAGGCAAATAATCCTAATATTTATATGGAACCAAAAAAGATCCTGAAGAGGCAAAGCAGTCCTGAGAAACAAGAACAAAGCTGTGGGTATTACCTCCCTGACTTCAAGCTATACTACAAAGCTAATCAAAACAGTATCAAATCAGTAATCAAAAATGGTATGATACTGGCACAAGAACAGATACACAACTTAATGGAACAGAATAGAGAGTCCAGATATAAACCCACATATATTGGTCAATTAATACATGATAAAGGAGCCATACATATACAGTAGGGAAAAAACAGCCTCTTCAATAACTGGTGTTGGGAAAACTAGACAGCTAGCTACATGCAGGAGAATGAAACTGGATTACTGATTACTGTCTTACTCCGTACACAAAAGTAAACTCAAAATGGATTGAAGGCCTAAATATAAGACATGAAACCATAAAACTCTTATAAGAAAACAGGCAAAAATCTCTTGAATATAAGCAGGAGCAATTTTTTTCTAGACAAGTCTCCCCAGGCAACGGAAACAAAATTAAAAAATGAACCAGTGGAACTATATCAAACTAAAAAGCTTCTCTACAGGTAAGGGCCCATCAACAAAACAAAAAGGCAACCTAGAGTATGGGAGAATATATTCATAAATGATTTATCTCATAAGGTGTTAACATCCAAAATATATAAAGGACTCATATGCCCCAACACCAAAAAACAAATAACCCAATTAAAAAATGGGCAGAGTACTTGAAAGGACATTTTTCCAAAGAAGACATACAGATGGCCAACAGGCACATGAAAAGATGCTCCATATCGCTAATCATCAGGGAAATGCAAATCAAAACCACAAGGAGGTATCACCTCTCACCAGTTAGAATGACCACTATCCAAAAGACAACAAATAACAAGTGTTGGAAGAATGTGGAGAAAAGGGAATCTTCCTACACTGTTGGTGGGAATGGAAATTGCTGCAGCCAGTATGGAAAGCAGTATGGAGGTTCCTCAAAAAACTAAAAATAGAAATATTGTATGACCCAGTATTTATAATTCTAGAAATTTATCTGAAGAAAAATACTCTGATTTGAAAAGATATATGCACCCCTATGCTTATTACTTCATTATTTACAATAGCCAAGATATGGAAAAAACTTAAGTGCCCATCAATAGATGAATGAATCAAGAAGATGTGGTATAATACACAGTGGAATATTATTCAGCCATTAAAAGAAGGAAATCCTGCCATTTACGACAACATGGATGGACTTAGAGGATGTTATACTAAGTGAAATAAGCCAGGTGGAGAATGACAAACACCATATGCTTTCATTTATTTGTGGAATCTAAAAACAAAACAAAATATAATGAACAGTAGGAGACTCATAGACACTGAGAAGTGACTGGTGTTTACCATAGGGGAGGGATTGTGGTGGGTGGTGGGGGAGGGCAAGGCAGATAAAGAGGCACAGAAATCTCAATCATAATATAAGCTGGTCATGGGAATAGAAGTGCAGCATGGAGAATACAGTCAGTGGTCTGTAACATCTTTCTATGTTGACATATAGTAACTGTATTAGTTGGGGTGAAGATTTAATAATGTGTGTAACTGTTGAATCACTGTGTTGCATACTTGAAACCAATATAAGATTGTTTATCAACTACACTTCAGTTAAAAAATACACTTAAATATAAAAATCAAATGAATATTCGTATTTGACCTGATTGTTTATAGTTCATAATGCGTGATCAAAACCGAAAGTTTCTGTGATGACTGCCCTTGTACTGTTCACCATGTAAGAACTTATTCACTGTGTAAGACCTTGTTCACCATGTAAGAACTTGTTCGTTATGTTTCAGAAGGTTGGAGACTGTTGAGAATTAGGCCTGGGGTTGATTAATGATTGTGCATTGAGTCCCCTATATAGAATTTTACTGTTGTTAACAACCATTTGATCAATAAATATGAGAGATGCCCTCTCAAATAAATAAATAAATAAATAAAAATTTTTAAAAATATACACTTAAGAAAAAAATGTCCAGACGCCTGCTACCACATAGGTGTGCCTCAAAATCAGTATGCCAAGTGAAAGAAGCCAAACACAAATGACCACATTATTGTTTGATTCCATATATATGAAGTGTCCAAAATAGGCAAATCTATCCAGATTAGTCGTTGCCTAGGGCTGGGGGCATAAGCAAGGAATGCCTGAAAATGGGCATGTGTTTTTTCTGTTAGGGGTGATGGAAAATGTTCTCAAACTAAGTTGTGGTGTTGGTGGCACAACTCTGTAAACTTGCTAAAATTCATGGAATTGGACACTTCGAATGAGTCAGTTTTATGGTGTGTTTATTTTACTTCAATAACCTGATTTTTTAAAAAGGCAAATCGGGGCTGACTCTAACCTATGGTCTTGAAGGCACAAAAACTAACCTCCAAAATATCTCATGAGGGAAAAAAGGCCTGCAGCCGCAGCTCAGGTGGGTGAAGCATGGCCGTTTACATTCCTGGGTTGGGTCACAGAGGAACCAGCAGTTCCTGGGAGCCTAAGAACTGGTCTCTCAGGCAGTACACTGCTGCCTGAAATTGCCCAGCACTTCCCCTGAAACTCTTTATCTGCAGACTTGGGATGAATACAGTGTGTGCATTAAACACATTCTTCTCATGCCATAGCACTCGGCAGGCACCCCCTTATAACTACCTGCTTACTTGTCTGTATTCCTCCCCAGGCTGTAAACTCTATGAGAGTGAGGAAAGCAGCTGTCTTGCTCATGTTTTCTCCCACCATGCAGCATGATCCATTCAAAATAACTACTTTTGAAAGGATTTAAAAATGATTGGGAACCCTCTCAAAAAGTAGACACTGACTCCTTGGCTGTAAATTAATCCAACAACCATGTACTGGGAACATGCCAAGTACATTCCCATATGGCATTTAATCCTCATAACCTTCCTGTTATATAGATGTTGAAATTCCATTTTTCATCTGCAAAGCTGAAGCTCAGAAAAGTTAAGTGATTGGTTCAAGGTGGCAGAAAGGGCATTCAGACCAAGGTTTCTGATACTAAAACCAGGGCAATTTCATTATACCTGAGTTTCACAAGAGCACATTTGGGCTCCTATTTTTCCATCTTAAGATTTCTCCGATGATTTGTACTAGACATACACAAAAGGACTATGTGTTAAAAGTTCAGTACTTTCAATCAAGATGCACCCATAACTGCTTAGTGATAAAAAAAATGCATACATAAATGGTATGAAAAAGTGAAGTGTACCACAAAGGAGACTGGAACATTCTTCAGTCGTCTCCTCCTTTCCTCTCTACCTCCTTCTCTTTGTCTACTGATTCCGTCTGGAGCCTTAAACAGGCCCATTCTTTAATCTTTGTGTAAGCTATTCAGGAATAAGGGGACCCTTTGGTTCTATTACTTTTACTCGATACAGAAGAAGAAAAGCATAAGCAACCATGTATTCCTATGGGAAGAGCCGGGGTCAGGGTGCCGTACGTGGTGTTAGGGGCCACGTCAGACTAGATCTCCGTTCTTCAGAGGTCCAGGGCTCTGTCTCCTCCTATGCTCTTTCTTGGTGAAAGCAAATCGTTTGTTAAACGCCTAGATGCCTGGGTTGAGGAAGACTTACAAATACAGTTCTGATCCGTTTCAAAATATATTTCAAGATATAATAATCCCTACATTGCATGCCTCCAATTCCAAAAGACTCCAGGAAAATTGGTCTCACAGCCAATCCGTCTTGCACCTCAGAACGTTTAAGGCAAGCCTACAAAATTATTTAATCCAACCCCAGATATACCACATTGTGTTTTTATATGTCATCCACGTTTCTCGAAAGAACTCGAACATTTTACGTTCCCCCTTTGCCATCAACTTTTCCCACGAGGATCAAAAAAGTCAGGGAAAAGAGGTAACTTTTTCCTGGCTTGACTTTTCTCTCTCTCTCTCTCTCTTTTTTTTTTTTCATATCCCTGACAGAAGTCTGACTGTTGGTCAGTGGTTTTAATAACCACCATCAATGACCTCAGGTGTGGAAATGGGGACTAAGAGTCCTGGAAAACCTCCCAAAGCTGCTCCCCGCTTGTAACGCTCCCTCCGCGGCTTCGCCCCCTTCCCTCTCGGAGCCTGTCCCAGCACTGAGCTGGGAATGGCAGAGGCGAGGCGTGCGGCGCCAGAGGCTAGGTGGCAAGAGGCGCAGGGAGATGGGAGATTGCAGAGGGAAGCGGAAAACCAGGATGTTTTAGATGAACTACTTGTGTTTTAAAAGCGTGTAAATCTGTTCTTTGGCTTTAGGTATTGCTACTCTGCTTTGTTTCCATGAATGGGACCTAAGCAGGCTGACGTTGGGTGGGGGGCACACCTCAGTTGGATTTATTGCTAATGAGAGATCACTGGGGAAGTACTTGAGTGTGAATGAAGGGCCGAGTCATTTTTTTCTTTTGACACACAAAAAAGACACTCTAATTCCAGAATCCACCGAAGACTAAGTCAGCTTTGTCTTCCTAAGGACCTTACTGTCTTTAAACAAAAAAAGTCCAAATAGTAACAGTAGTGAGAAACGAGATCCCGCCTGGGATCTCCCTGGATAAACAAGACACATGTACAAATGCACTCAGAGAGGAAATTAATAGCCAGTTATCCAGCAGGAAAGGTTAATTGCAAAGACTATTTCAAAGATTAGTTTTGGGAATTATGATGTATCAGACAAAAGGAAAATGGGATTATCAGGGAGAAGATAAAATGATTCAGAGTAGCTAATTTTAACTATAATATAATACAGTTCAAGAGTTGAAAATTTTTAGTGCACATCAGAATCACTTGGTGGGGGGACGCTTGTCCAAAATTCAGATCCTCAACCACAGAAATTCAATTTTTGGGTCTAGGATTAAGTCTAGGAATCTGTGTTTTTAATGAGCACAATGAGTTGTTTCTATACACAAAGGTCTGCAGACTAGACTTAGAAAAACTGAGTTAATTTCCATAAACTTCTGTAATCAAATACTGAATTGGTTAAAATTGTGAAAGGTCAAAGAAGTCCAGAAATACTAGGCAAAGGTCGGACAGCAAAGAAGCAAGTGAAATGTCACTCATAAGCGCCCTGAGACATTCCCAGCAGATATCTCAATTGCTCTGAATTCTGCTAGGCACTGTTCATCTCCTTAAATGGAACTGCTTGATATTTAATAGTTCAAAGTCTAATCATTGTACCGTGGCAACCAGAAAAGGTTTTAAAACAATTTTATTATAAAAGAAGATAATAATCAACGTTTCAGTGGGTCTTCATGGAATAATACGCCCTTACTTTGAAATAGCATTGACTTACCAATCTTAAAATAAAAAGGAGACATCTTAAAATCCAGTTTTAGAAGAAAGGTAACTTAGAAGTAAATGTTTTTAATAGGAAAGGATGTGAGGTATAATGATAAAAATCTTGATTCTTGGCTGTGTGACTGGCAGAATCAGTTTTGCTATTTATTAGTACCGCATGCAAGTTGAAGAAAACCCTCAGGGCATATGGGTACAGCACAACTTCACTGTTCTCAGCAGGAGCAATCAAGTATTTCCAGTCATTTCCACAGGTGACACACTGGCAATTGGATTTGTGGAGCAGTGACCCAATTCAGTCAGTCAGAGAGTGAAAAAACACAAACATGTCACAACACAAGCAAAAACAGGAAAATGACAGTGTGTGGCACACAATGGTGAGGAAAGGGAGAACTTTAGGACTGAAGGAGATGATAAAGAACCCTAAGTTCAGCACCCTCATTTATAGGGGGGAAAGGAGTTGTAAAAACAGGTGCAAGCTTGTCTTTGACCTCATGATTCACCAGCTGAAACTGAGATCCCCCAGCTCCCAGCTGTGTGGCCCAAGGGTTACTTGGCTCACAGTGATGGAGTCCACGCTCACCTGCCCAAGGAGGCAGCCTCTGGGCATCATTACTGCCTCAGAGGGTGGACCTGCTCCTCCACGGACAGGGTATTGCCTTGAGTGATTAATTTAAAAAATTCGTATCTGTTATTTTTCATTGAACTTATAGGAAAACATCTGCTCTTTTTTTTTTTGGAATTACTCCCTATGATTACAAATCTAAAAATAAAACATTGTACTTTGTAATAATGCTTTTTATCTTAACCTGCTTTTATCATTTATTATATCATGAGTGTTCCCAGTGCCTCAGGTTCGCTGGCTCAATGTTTTCCAGGATGGGATCTTGTCTGTTTTGATTCCCAGCCTTTAGCATTGTGCCTGGCATACAGCAGGAGCTCAATAAATATGCATTGAATTAATTAATTAGAATATATCATAGTTCAACTTATCCTTTATTGTGGCACATTGAAATTGATTCCAGTTTTTTCACAATTATAAATAATGCTTCAGTGAACATTCCTTGATTAATCTTTTGACCTACTCCTTATTATTGCCTTATGATAAATTCCTAGAGGAAGAATTACTAGATCAAAGGCTCTGGGTACAAACTGCCAAATTGCTCTTCAGAAAAATGGTTCATTCCTCCCCATCCTCCTGTCAACTTTCTTTTCTTTTCTTTTTTTAACAGAGAAGCTATTTTTCTCTTGAGAAATGCAATTAGTGCTGGCAAAACATTTAAAAGCACTCTGCCCATTTTGATTGACTAGAAACAGCTTTCGAACGCTTTCTGTCTGTACTGTATTAAATCAAGCCAGTAATTTATCTAGAGGTGAAAGGTTACGGAAGCCACTGCTAAATCGCTTATATTTCTTGGATTTGTTCTGCCTATTAAGTTTAATAAGGGGAAAAAATGTGGTTTTTGCTTGAATAAGAGCAAGTGAGCCCAAACTGGCTGTTGTGGAAACATGGGACAGTGACGAAGAGGCAGGGCGACATGGAGGGAAAAGCTGCATCAACAAGGCTGATACTGTAAGTAGCTGAATCTGTGCAAAGAGAAGCAAGAAAGAAGGTCGGAGAGAAAGAAGGAAGTAGAGGGAGAGAGGGAGGGAGGGAGGGGGAGGAGTGGGCATCACACAGGTTGGGCTGTGCCATCTTCTGAGCCCTGGCTTTGTCAGGAACTGCAGGTGAACTGTTCTCAAGTCCCTCACCTCTTCTGGGCCTCAGCTGCAACATTCTGGGGAAGAACTAGATGATTTCCAAGGCTTTGACTGTATCACGCTGTGGCTCAAAGCACAAACAGGATGCGCGTGCAGTGGCCTAGCCTCTTACATATAAATACAGGTGCCATGTTTCTCCTGTACACCCTGACAGATCCTGTGAAGAGAAAGCATCGACCTATTTGTAAAACAAACCATGTGCTCTATGTAAGAAGTTCTTCTAGCATAGACTTCCATAATATTATAAGCAGATGTGAGCCATTTATTAAATTTACAAACAGCAAAGCCCCCATAATGACGGACCTCCCCGGGACGGCCAGCTATTGCTTGGCGGAATTCCAGCAGGAAATTTTCTGGTGTCAACTGTACTTCTTTCCTCTTAGAACCGCACAGTATCAGGCAAGGTTTGAATTATTGAAATATGCCCCAAGTCTGCAGTTCATTGTCTTATCATTTCAAAGGACTGTGCTTCCATAAATCATATCAAATGTCTGAGATTCTAACACACACACAAAAAAGAGAGAGAGAGAGAGAGAGAAATCAGGCACAGAGATTACTGGCTATCCAAGGAAAGGATACTGCAGAAAGGAAATGATATTGCATAATAAAAGCAAGTATTCGTTTGAAAGGTTTATGTGAATACAAGATGATACAAGGCAGTCAGCTGGCTCCAAAGGTAAAGATGCGTGTGTGGCTGTGTGCGTAGTTTCTGAATTAATCTAGTTAAAATGACACAACATGCTCATAAGAGCAGCAACAAAGTAAATGTATTAGAATACGTGGTGAGCCAGGAGTTGCCTAAGGCAATTTTCCGCTTTTTTATGGAAGGGAACAGCAAGCTTTACTGGGCACCTTGACACCATCTATGCTGATGGATCCCAGATCACTGTATGGTCAGTTTCTCCCTGGTTCTTATTTGAAAGAGGAAGCAGTTTGAAAACCAAGGTTTTTCTCTGGCTTTAGAAGCACAAGGAGACTGGCCAACTATTCAATATTCTATTGGTCTTAGTCAACTTATGTAGGACCCAGTCCTTCCACGGTAGCTGCTGCCAGGAATTACACACACACATGAGAAGAGATGAGCAGGAACAGAACACTCCCGGGGCCTTCCCAGTGGAGAACATTCCTCCTGTTCCTGGCTTTGCTAATGGAGACTTGGACCCCAGGAGAAACACTGTCATTCCAGGATTTGTGGAGATAAAGAACAGGACTGGTCCCAGCACAGGCTTGTCTCCTGTCCCCCTGCAGCCTCTGGGCTTCAGTCCATTTTAGCCCACCTTGTACAGTGGGTGGGTGGGGGGGTACAGGGGAAAAGACTGGAAGGTAGGGAAGAACATAGTTACGACCCCCACTAAACAGACTCTGAGACTCGGAAATATGCAAACAGGAGGTTGATTGGGGAAAGCTCTCAGGAACCAACACCTGTGAGGATGTGAGGAAGCAGGATAAACAGAGGAAGGGGCTGGATTGCAACGCAGTCACAGAAAGACCTCAGGGGTCCCAAGGGAAGTTCTGCTGCTGGGGTGGTTCTTCAGGCTTGTCCCCTCCTTGGCCTTTATTGCTGCCCTCCTCCCCCACATCAACCTCTAGTCACTGGGTACTGGCTGTGCCCACCCCTCTGCACACTCACTGCCCTGATACCAGGAGGGGTGGACAGGGACTCGGCTGAGAGCCACCAGCCACCAACATCCCCAGCAGCTGGGGGAGGGAGTGCCTTCATGGATGCACTGCCATGACCGCCACAAAGTGTAGGATGCATTTTGGCCGTTAAAGAGCTTACACTCCAATTGAGGGACCAAGACATGCACTAACTATAAGATAAGGCAATAGGTTGTTAGTGTCACATGAATGGCACAGAGTATACATTTTACAGACATGTAGGGAACTGATAGAAGGTAGAAGTGGAATTATGGATTATTTGACTCAACCTCATGAGAATACTCTGATGTTCAAAGTGATGGACCAAGGTCACAGATCTACTGTGGAGCCACCCGGGTTCCCTGATACCCCTTTCAATCCTTCTCCTGCTCTGTGAACTGGCCCCCTTTTGAAGTGATTACTTTTGACAGGACTGAGCTATGTAATCTTGAGGGGAACCAGGTAAGGTAGTAACTAGAACCCATGAAATAGGTCCTCAGTTGCAGAATAATTAAATTCAAACAAATATCTTTTAATCTTAAAAGCTGTCAGTCAAGACATGGGCCTAGAAAGATTGCCCTCAGCTTGTAGGTACTTTCACGTTTCCTCACTTGTCTGTTTGTGGCAATGTGGGATGCCAACATCTCCCCGGAAAGAATGGCCAGCCCCAGCTATGCTCATTTTGTGGAAATGAGAAATGGTTTCTCCGTCTGTTCCCAGAAAACCCCAAAGAACATACGAGTAAGAAAGCACCACAGTCAACTCCAGACCGCACTGGTAACATTCAGCCTCTGTCCAGGTCATTTGGTAAACCACAACTGTAGTTTGTGGTAGTGCTGCTTCCAAATGACAGCAAGGTCTGCTATGGTTCTCCTTTTTTTTCGAGAACCTGTCAGCTCACTTTTCCCTATCCATACAAGTCACTTCTTTAAACACGTAGTGTGCATGGTGGAGTTGAAAAAGAGCAGCATAGAGGACCCTGAACTGAGTGAGTATTAACGATCTGAGTTCTTTAATAAGTTACAACTAGTTGTTCACTCCTTCAACAGATATTTGCTCAACATCTACTTTGTATTAACTACCATTATAAGGACTGCAGACGTGAAGATGAGTAAGACACGATGCCTCAGGAACCAAGCCATCAGGAAGCTAGATCTGGTGGACAAGGAAGATATGTGAATATGAGTCAAGTACAAGTGCTATGATTAAAAACAGCGGGAGTATGGTGGTGGGATGGTGCTAGGGATGTCTGTGCTGTGAAGGGTTCCAGTCATTTATTTTCTTTGGTATAACACATCATTTGGCTTGAACCCTACCCATCTTTTGTTTATTCATTCAGGATATTTACTGGGAGCTTTCCACATGCCTAGCATAGTGCTCGATACTAGAAATTCATCTAATTGAATGACCTAGCCTCGAAGTTCTTAACAGTGAAGAGTCTTAATGAATTAAAACATTTTTCTGTCTTGTCCTGCTTTGTTTTCTGAAGTGTGAGTAGGTTGAGGGAATCCAAGCAACCCCTCCACTCCAGATGAGGGCTCAGATAGGTCAGAGCTGGGCTTCTTCCTGATCCCAGCTCCCTGCCCCTCTTGCTCCAACATGCCCTCTGCCCCTGGATTCCTCTGACATGGGTCACTCTCCCAGTGCTTTGCTGCTGAGCTGTTCTAGTGGTTGTTCTAATCTCATCGCACTTCCCTAGAATTTGAGTTTCTCAATATACCCTGGAAACAAACAAAAATATTCCTCCATGCACAGTTTTTCTCTCCAGCTTTACCCTGTGGCTTAATCACAAATTTGATTAGCTTAGCCCATCCTAGGGACAGCTGCGGTTCCAGGCCCCTGTAGTGTCTCTGCCTATCTCCTGGTCTCTGCAGAAGAACATGAAGGTTGCATGCCCGGCACATGCACACACAAGCCTTTGATACTTTGGAGCTTTTTGCTGCATAAATGGTTCATTATCCTGCCCAAAGACCAATGTAGGAATAAGCTGTTTTTCGGGAAAAAGGGGTGAACTGGGGTGAGGGTGCCTCACTGAGTGCTGAATGAGGGTGTACTGAAGAGCCACTATAGAGACAGGTGCTCGAACCTCCTGTGCTGAGGGGTGCTCCTCACTTCTCTTCTGATCTCCGCAGACCTCCCCTCCTAGGTTGCTGTGGGGCCACGTACTCCTGCTGCTGTTCCCCTCAATACCCTCATCCTCCAGAAAGTCTCCTTCCCCAATCTGTAACTGTCCACTGCCTTTATCCTCCATCTTCTCAGCCACTTCCCAGACGGCCCCTGAGCCCTGTGCAGCATGGACAGCCTCACTCCCACATTGGTCTGCCTCTGTCCCTCCATGCTGGGCCTTGCACTGTCACTGGCACATTTTGTCAGTCCTCATGGGGCCAAACTTCACCAGGACACAAACAGAATGGCAGAAGGGGTGTGGGTCATGGTGGAGCATAAAGTATTCATTTCAGGACACACCCAACTCCAAGACAGGCAGAGCCCTGTGGGCATGGACTAGCCCTGGCGGAAGGGTGCTGGTGCTCATTGTCAAGAGGGTGCTCTTTTTGACTTGTATGAAGAGTATGGAGAAATAATAGGATTTCACAGTGTAGCATAAGGGATTGCAATTCTGAAGAAAATACTTCAGAGACAAACAGTGTTACAGTGAATCAGCTCTGCTAGGCCATGTTCAGTGGGCCTGGATGTGAGACTCGAACCCTGAGCACTTGTGGTGGAGTTTTTCCACATGTGGTCTCTGAACCGACTGCGTCATTAGCACCTGGGGTAGCTTTCCAAGGATGAGACTTAGTAAATCTTGATCTGCTGGAGCAGGGCCTTGGCATTGGAATGGGTAGCCTAATGGGTCTAGGTTTGAAAGCCTCTGCTTAATGAGAGAAATATCAGAGAAATGCCCAATGTTTAGAAAGTCTCCCAGCTGCACAGTGGTTCTTGGTTTGGTCTTATCTGCTTTCTGAGAATATTCGTCTCCCTGGAGATATTCTCCCGAGAGGGCATAGTTTTCATATTTCTCTAGAAAGGGAATAATTCTGTAATGACCTCAGATTGGGTGAGAATATTTCTTCCTGAAGATATAACATTATACAAACGGAAAAAAACCCCAATAGATTATATTTAGCATGTTATGTAATTGTAGAACCCTGCACCCCCATCCCAAGTGACAATATCAGCTGCTCCGAAATGGACCTAGATTTTTAAAACCTTAAAAAATCAAACAGAGCTTTGGAAACTACAGGTTTCAAATTTTCTATGAGTGGAATTTAGAGGGATACAGAGCCTTCTTAATGCTAATTCTTATAATGAAGTACTTCTATGAGCTTTGCTGTAAATATTCCAATTCAACAAATCCTAAGATCTTGTCAACTTTTTCAGAGAAAGAAGGTTTTTGTCACCAGGTATATTCTTTCACACACTAATGCTAAAATGAGAATATCCCCATTTGGGAGTCCTTAATGAGCCATTTATTCAGGCAACAATCATCAATGGGTGAAACCACTTGATAAAAGGATGACAGGAATTTTACAACGTCAGAATCGGGCTGGTACTTCCTGAACCCACTGGTCAGTCTCAGCCTCATTGAGATGTACACACTGACATTACATGTCCCCCAATGTGATGCAGTATGAGTCATGCAGCACCAGCTATGAAGTATGCTTGCCAACAGCTAATCCTGAGCCTAATAAGTACGTTGATAGAAACAGCTTCCAGTTTACAAGGAATAGGGGAATAGAGAAACAAATTAAACAACTTGCCTCAGAGCAACAGATAGGTCCAGAGTGTGGAGGGTTCTACTGGGGAGTTGAGCAGTTTTCTTCATTAGTGCCGTAGAAAATGTAAGGATGAGCAACTCTCATCATGAAAAAATACTTAAGAAACACAGGAAACAAATCTAATGTTTGGCATTTTAAAGATAATTAGGAAAATCTGGAATTATTATTAATTTTACTAGGCATGATAACAGCATTGTGCCTAAGGAAGAAAATGTCCATATGCTTTAGAGAATAGAATGCATCTGGTGAATAGGGGTGAAATGACACAGGACCATACCTATTCCTCCGTGTCTAGGACTGGTCTTGTTTAGAAAATAATTTTTTTGTTGTTCATTCTAAATCTCCAGAGCTTGTAATTCGGAGGTAAATGACTAGGATGAAAGGTAATACTTTAAGATTGTTGAAATCCAGTGGTGGGATATATGGGTTTCATCATATAATTGTACCTTTGTTATATGTTTTAAATTATTCATAATAGCATATTAACCATAAAATGAAAGGAGACCTTTAAAGACCACTTATCAACAGAATCAATTTGAATATCTGGTGTGCTTCTCTAATCTTTCCAACCCTTCTGAAAGGCAAGGTTCTATTTTATTCAGTTGGATTCTGTCCAGGTGGGAGGGAGGGTCTTTTGCTCAAAATGGATCTTGGCACTAACCCAATAAATATTTGTTAAATTGATTTAAAGAAATAGGGAAGTAACAACTGTGGTGATATAGTCTTTGATGTAGACCCAAAGTAATCACTAACCTCTCTGAAGTTACATTAAAAATATGTAAGTAATTTTTACTGCATTTACTGTATTTCAGTTCATCACTTTCAATTATGTAAAAAAAAATCATGACTTAGACATGCTCTGATCACCTTGCTTGTTTAGAACAAATTTATTCCGTTTGAGGTAGATTTAGAATTATATTTTTTACATGACAATAAATATATTATTTTTAATTTAAAGTTGGCCTGATGCCTAAATAAAATGTTTTAAAAGAGTTTTTTTTGGCACCTTTAAATAAATATATCTCCAAGCCAAAGAAGCCAATCTTATTCAACATGTTTGACTGACAGAGAGACAATTCACTATGATCATGGTTGAAATATTTTTAAAATTAGAAGTCTTTCTACAATACTTTGGCATTATAGAACACTTCATAAAAACATGTTTATATATATAACATTTTTAAAAATAAAAAAAGACCAAAGGGACTTAAAAGTTATATATTTAATAAAATAGTTTTGATGATCCACAATAAACATATTTGAAAAATATTTTAACCATGGTATAATAACCCCAAACCATGTCTTCTCAAATCAGTGAGCCAGCAACCAAAAGAGAAACATCTTGCCTCATATATTGCTTACAGTAACCATCTGATGCAGATGAAAGATAAATCCAATTTAGCATAATAATTATTGGTATTCTTCTAGACCCCCCGTTTCTTCAGAGACATTTAAAGAACTATCCAGTGTGCGTTATATGCCATGGGGAAAGGAAAATTAATATCAATCATGTGCTAAGTTGGGTACAATAACAACAGTCATTTCCTGAATCTATGTGAGCACTTTTCCCTTCAAAACAAAGACATTTAAACCTGCATCCACTCTATCCTGCATAGTGAGAAATGAGATGAGGCCCCACTAAAAAACAAAAATATATTGTTACAAAATGTCAAATATCCATCTTTCAAACAAAATAGAAGCAACTTATCAACCATATGAAATACTGAAACTCAGATAATATTCCCTCTATAGGTATTGGGTAATATTTGATTCTAGAATTTATAACTAGAGAAGAGATAAATTTCTATAAACACAAAGTTTCAGACAAGAATAGAAGCCTGAGTATCTTGTTTTCATCTCTGGTTCTGCGTAGCAGACAATTTTTAGAAAATGTGTTTCCCGCATCCACCTTGCTCCTGAGAGTGGATACAGTTTTGAAGGGGGGAAATATCATGAATAATAGGTATATTGTATCAAGGAAGACCTAGAAGATATCTTGAAGTACCAACAAATATGATCTTATAAACAGAAGTGAAACAAAATATTTGGTAGAATTTCTTTCTACTCTCCAATATGGACACAGTTGGGTTTGTTCAGGTATACAAACGTGCCGACAGGAATTCAGGAGGTTAATGCTAATAGTGCAATTAGGGGAAGCAAATTCTTAGCATCTGACTTTTTAGCACCAATGTCTGGTTTGGTTTGGTATTTATAGCTCTAGCTGGTAGAATAAAATGTATTTTAGTTCCAGATGTACTTGAAAGTGATTTAGAAGTTATCTCTGTAACTTACTTCCCCAAATGCTGCATTGTTTATTTCTACAAAATTAATATTTTTTCAGTTCCTAATGATCGGCTTAGCAGGAAATAGGACAATATGAAGTCTCAGTCAATAGCTTTGATGGAATGAGTTTTACCTTGGGTCCTAGACACTCTAACATAACTGCCAACATTTTTTTTCCTTTTGCTTGGTGGAGGCAAAGTCCAAGAATGTGAATTTGTTAAAAGAAGTCAGATTTTTTGCTGGTTTACAATGAACTATGATCACTGTGACTAGTAAAGGGAGAGACTACTAATAGCTGACTCTAAATTTAGACATATGTATATTTTAGGTCTAGGGGAGAAGTCTCCATTTCAGACCACTTATTATAGGTATATGGGTAAAATCAATTTTACTTCCATTGGGGATGTTGTTGAAAAATACATTGCTAGGCAATGGAATGATTAGGATTGATTTTTCTAGAGAAAGAGCAAATGGCTTTGTGGTCATTAAGAGAGATTAGAGGAAATGAGACATTATAAAAATAAGTGATGTGTCCAAAATCAGTTGGTCAGAAATGAGGATGAAAGCAAAGGATTCTAGGATTGGAGTTCTTTCTTGCTGGGGAAAAGGGTTAGATTGATCTGAGAGCGCCACAAACCATTATTACTAATTGGATCATTAATACACAGGTATTCAGACCTCACACCTCACTGCTATGAATGTCTTAGGATATGGCTGCTATTTTGAAAAGAGTAAAATTACTGGATTAAACCAAGACTCTTCAAACTCCTAACATCCCAGGTTGCACTGATGGGATAATAGAGAACTTTCCAAGTACCTTAGGAACCAGCCAAGCAGACCGAAGAAATATGATATTTTCATGAAATGACTATTTACAGAGCACACACTATGTGTCAGGCCCTTTTAGGCACAGAGGTGCACATAAGACCCTGTTCTCATGGAGCTTACCTTTTAATATTAAATGGCCTCCCATTGGCAGGCAGAGGAAGAGTACAGGGATACTTTAAGAAGGGTGAATTAAGTGATGGCGAATTTTAAGAACCTGGAGAAAAAAAGCTCATTTTGAAATGCTTGATGGGGAACCTTTGGGCCCTACAGACTAAGGACTAAGCTGAATGGAAAAACGCCTGTAGTTGCAATCAACTTTTCTGTTTTGATGCACTTATATAAACTTGACATTTGAGCTGTAAAATATGGTTGCTCTTTGTCAGGTAAACCAAGGGGTAATTTAGGTGGCATTAATTTAATGAGCTTATTACCTGTGTCTTACAGAAATCACACGTTTACTTTTTAACCATTCTCTGGGGTCGCTTGCTGCTACCACCAGTTATTTTGTTAAGACTGGTGAATGTTTAAAAAGGTGTGATGAACAGAAACATTTTAGCTGTGCAATTAGAAACAGTCTGTGCCCTGCAACTTTTAGGACTTTCTCAAGTTGCTGATGGGTTCTCTGTGTTTCTGATTTATAAAGTTTGTTCTCTGCAATAGGTTCCAAGGCTGTTCTCTACTAACACAAAACAAATGTATTATGTATTAGTTTCTGCGGTCATAATAAAATCAAATTCATCAGCCCAGACAAGGACATGCTATTGTTCTTACAGAATGTCCAGCTTATCCAATGTCCCAACGGACTTCAAGAAAGTGTCAATTTACAAAATCAACTCATTCTCCAGT